>NW_027464588.1:14800000-15485000 GCF_043290135.1 Rhipicephalus microplus
TCATCTGTCGGTTCACCCCGCTGCTTAGCATGTCTGTGTTCCCTAAAGGCTTCCTGGCGTTTTGCTATGGCTCTCTTAACTTCCTCATCCCACCAACTTTTGTGTTTGTGACTTCTTTTCCGGGGTGGCTTGTCACGCGTCTTAGCAAGCTCCAGCTAAAACAGTCTAATTAGATTCGTGTATGTCCACACTGATTTATTTTCCTCCGTGATTACTTTCTCAATTTGTTTAGTGGCTATTTCAATTTGCTTTTCTGGATGAAAAGTTTCCTGTAGTTGCTCATCTTGTCTCCTTCACACTTTCACTGCTCTTCCAAAACTTAGCTTGATACGTTTGTGATCACTACCCAGACTTCTGGAGCCACCTTCATCTATGTGCATTCCCCTGAGCTTATCATACATTCTATGTGACATCAGTGCATAATCTATCGTCGACTGCAGCCTTCCTACCTCCCATGTTATTTGCTTTTCACACTTCTCGGTACTGTTCCAAATGATCAAATCAAGCCTTTCACACATATCCATGATCATTTGGGCTGTCGGGTCGGTATACCCATCTATATCTTCTATGTGCGCATTCATATCTCCTAGTATAATTATCTCGCATTCTCTTCCTAACTCCTGAATGTCCTTTGATATACACTCTACCATTGCCTGGTTTTTCTCTCTCGCCTTTGCTCCCGTCCACAAGTACACGAAACCAAGGAATGTCATTTGCCCTGCCACTTTCGCTTTTAGCCATTATTGTTCCTTGCACATCTGCTTGACCCCTTGCCAGTCTGTACTTTTATGAATGAAAGCCCCAATATCACCCCTTTTCTGCTGCCATCTGTTCTATTACAATATTCCCACGCGTAGTCTGGAATGTTCGGAGGTTTTTCCATGTCCCTGAGATGTATTTATACAAAACCGTATACCATCGGCGTCTCTTCCCTTAGCTGTTCTTCTATCTCTTCCCACTTCAGCCTGTTCCTACCACCCTGCATGTTGATATACCTTATGTCTGAATTAGCTCGGCGCTCGAGGCTACGTCTATTACTGCCCCGGACTCTACCTATCCTAGATACTGGTGCCACTTTGGAATCGTATCTGTCCATACCACCTGTGAAAGAGTCTCCCTGGTTGTTTTCCTCGTTACTAGCGATCCTGCACCCCGAAGGGCCCGCTTGCCCCCCAAAAAAGCTACTGTGCGTCCTATATGCTATGATGATGTTTGATGGCGCAAGGGCCATTTCACGGCCAAAGAGCGCCAGTGCATCTTACTAAAAAAGTGGACAATGATTGTGATAAGCGGCTGTATAAGGGCCATAAAATTCCTCGCGGTAAGGCGGGTAAAAACATACAAGTAATAATATCATGACCATGCCGTGAAATGTGTGTGTGGTGTGAATAGATGACAAAAGTTGGTGATAATAAAAGACGATGGTGGATATGTATGGCATTAGCACAAGTGCCTCACTCGTTCATACCCTTGCGTCCAAGGGCCGTGAGGCAAGTGCTTTCTTGTGTAACCACCGCAGCAAAAACCTCTCTAGAGAGGTCATGCTACGGGATGGCTGGGTATATGATAATCTTACAAGAAAACGTATATTTACAGATATTTACAACGATTACACGCGATGACAATGCCTGGCGCACTGGCGGGCTGGAACCAGTCTCTATTCACTTCGTAGTCTTCTCTTTTAGCCAGCGACCCTCTACCGCTTTATGCCCCAATCCCACTACTGCCTTGTGGCACTACCCCGCGGCGTTAAAGCGCCGACCCGGCGCTTGTCACGAAAGGGGAGTATTGGGTGACACATAAGGCTTCAGTCTTACGACGTGCACAACAGTGGATGGTGGTGGCATTGAGTGCGCTTCGTCGACGACTCGCTGTATCTCGTAGGTGAGGTTGCTGATCTTGCGAAGGACTTTGTATGGTCCGTCATAGCGAAATAAAAGTTTTTCGGAGAGGCCGATGTGACGACACGGGGTCCACAAGAGTACGAGAGAACCTGGTGCATACGAAACTTCACGGTGGTGACGATCGTATCGATCTTTCTGAGAGGCTTGAGAAAGCATGAGTCGTTCTCGGGCAATCTGTCGTGCTGCGTCGGCTCGCTCTATGGCATCGCGGACGTATGTGACAGGGGAGCTTGAACCAGCGGGAAGGAGTGTATCAAGAGGCAGAGAGGGTTCCCGTCCATAAAGAAGGTAGAACGGGGAATAGCCTGCGGTGTCATGTCTGGAGGAGTTGTAAGCGAAGGTGACGTAGGGTAACGTTGCGTCCCAGTCACGGTGGTCTGGAGAAACATACATTGACAACATGTCCGTGATAGTGCGATTCAGGCGCTCTGTAAGTCCATTAGTTTGTGGATGGTATGCCGTTGTGAACTTGTGGTTCGTGGAACAGGAACGTACGATATCCTGGACGACGCGAGATAAAAAGTATCGGCCTTGGTCAGTAACGAGCTGTCGAGGAGCGCCGTGATGCAATATGATGTCATGTAGCAGAAAATCGGCGACATCGGTAGCGCAGCTGGTTGGAAGAGCGCGGGTGATCGCATAACGTGTCGCGTAGTCGGTCGCCACGGCAACCCATTTGTTCCCGGATGCAGAAGTGGGAAATGGCCCGAGAAGGTCGAGCCCTACGCGGTAGAATGGTTCAGCAGGGATCTCAATAGGGTTCAGAAGGCCAGCTGGAAGCGATGTTGGTCGTTTTCGACGTTGACAAAGGTCGCAGCTGGCAACATACTTTTGCACAGAGCGATATAGGCGTGGCCAGAAAAAACGGCGCCGGACGCGATCATAAGTGCGAGTGACTCCCAGGTGACCAGCGGCAGGTTCATCGTGAAGCTGTCGGAGAACATCTACACGCAAATGGGAAGGCACGACGAGAAGGCGGTCAGGGCCGTTAGGGCGCATGTTGTGGCGGTAGAGAACTCCTTCATGAAGGAAATACAAGTTCAGAGAAGTGGGTGGAGTAGCGGAACTCAGGCTTTCTATGATGGGAAGTAAATCCGGGTCGCGGCGTTGCTCAGAAGCGATATCAAGAAAGTCTGATATTGATAAGACGCAAGCCTCCGTAGCTCTCTCTGTGGCGTCTGGTGGATCCACTGGATACCGTGACAGGCAGTCGGCGTCTTGATGGAGGTGACCAGATTTATACGCGACCGAGAAGGTGTATTCTTGGAGGCGTAGAGACCAACGACCGAGACGTCCCGTGGGATCCTTTAGCGAGGAAAGCCAGCAGAGTGCATGGTGATCAGTTACAACAGTAAAACTGCGGCCGAAGAGGTACGGGCGAAATTTAGCGACAGCCCAAACAAGGGCAAGACACTCTCTTTCGGTGATTGAATAGTTCCTCTCGGCAGGGGACAAAAGGCGGCTGGCGTAGGCGATGACACAGTCACGTCCATGCTGACGCTGAGCTAAAACAGCACCAATTCCGTGGCCACTCGCGTCCGTACGAACTTCTGTCGGGGCAGTCTGATCGAAGTGGGCTAATATTGGCGTAGTCGTGAGGGCTGCAATGAGCGCCGAAAATGCAGCACTCTGAGGCGAATTCCAAGTAAATGGGACGTCTTTTTTAAGAAGCTCGGTGAGAGGCCGCGCAATATCGGCGAAATTTCGGATGAAGCGGCGAAAATATGAGCACAAACCAAGGAAGCTCCGGACATCCTTATGAGAAGAGGGCACGGGAAATTGAGTCAATGCGCGAATTTTGTCCGGATCGGGCTGTACCCCAGATGCGTTAACGAGGTGACCAAGTACAGTTATTTCGCGACGGCCGAAACGGCATTTGGAAGAGTTCAGCTGGAGACCAGCGTTGCGAAATACTTGGAGAATACTGGACAGTCGCTCTAGATGGCTTGCGAACGTCGGTGAAAAAACAATTATATCATCCAAGTAGCATAAGCAAGTGGACCATTTGAAGCCGCGCAGAAGGGAGTCCATCATGCGCTCAAAGGTGGCCGGCGCATTACAAAGCCCAAACGGCATTACTTTAAATTGATATAACCCATCGGGGGTTACAAATGCTGTTTTTTCTCGGTCCCGTGGGTCAACAGCGATCTGCCAATAACCAGATCGAAGGTCAATGGACGAGAAAAACTTTGCGCCATGAAGGCAGTCAAGGGCGTCATCTATTCTTGGTAAAGGGTAAACGTCCTTCTTAGTGACCTTGTTGAGATGTCTATAGTCGACGCAAAACCGCCATGTGTTGTCCTTCTTCTTGACAAGCACTACCGGGGATGCCCACGGACTAGATGAGTGTTCGACGACGCCTTTGGCGAGCATTTTCTCGACCTCTTTCTGGATGACAGAGCGTTCGGCGGCGGAGACGCGGTAAGGGCGGCGATGAATTGGGTTGGCATCGCCGGTGTTGATGTGATGGGTCACAACTGATGTCTGGCCTAAAGGGCGGTTGTCAAGATCGAATATGTCCGCATAGGATGTCAACAGACGGTGGAGGTCTTGTGCTTCGGAGGGCGAAAGATCTGGCGCTATCATTTTGGCAATGTCAATGCTTGACAGGTTGGGCGCAGTGAGCAAGTTGACATGCGGAGTAGGTTGCTGAGCCGATAGTTCAGAAATATCACACTCTTGCAGCGACGACATGACGCCTAGTTTAATACCAGCAGGCAGCACATGCGTGGAGAAACCAAAGTTCAAAAGAGACAGATGGGTCTGATTGTGGCATACTCTCACCACGGTGTGCGGGACAGCAATGGAGTGCTTTAGCACAACGTCGGTAATAGGTGAAACGACATATTCACCATCGCGCACAGGCGGATCACACACGAGCTGCACGTAAGTCGCGGCTTGCGGCGGAAGATGCAGGAACTCGGTGGCACAAAGGCGACTTTGAGCGTCATGGGCAACAGCGGCGTCAAAAGGCAGTTCCAACTGAAGAAGACCTGTCGAGCAGTCGATAAGGGCGGAGTGCGCAGAGAGAAAGTCGAGGCCAAGAATCACGTCATGTGGGCACTGCTCAAGCACGGTGAACAATACGACGGTCTGGCGCCCAGCAATACATACGCGAGAGGTACACATGCCGAGAACGGCAGATGTGCTCCCATCGGCAAGCATTACTGCACACTTAATAGGAGGCGTGATCACTTTTCGCAGTTTAGTACAGAGAGCAGCGCCCATGACTGAAATTTGTGCACCAGTGTCTATCAGGGCTGTAACGGTAACGTCATCTACCAAAAGGTCCAAAATATTGCGGCGTGTAGGAATCGTCAACAGAGGATTTGCAGAATGGGTCGTTAATGCAGCGTCACCTCCGGGAGCTGCATGGTCTAGTTTCCCGAGGTTGAGGGCCCAGGTCGTGCAGGGGACCTGGATCGAGAAATCATCGGCGAGAGAGATCGGCGGCCTTGGGGTGATGGCGACCGGCTGAACCTTCGGCCCTGAACGTTAGTAGGAGCAGGCTGTGGATAGTACGGAGTAGAAAAGCGGCGAGAACTGCCTTCAAAGCGACGCCATGTCCCAGTGTTCCAAGATGAATTGGATGACCAACGATTGCGACAGTAGCGTGCAATGTGGCCGGCGCGAGAGCAGTGAAAGCAGATTGGTCTATCATCCGACGTTCTCCATTCAGCAGGGTTCCGGTAGCGGGAAGGATAGCGTGAAGGGTACACCGGAATCTGGTTAACAGAAGCCGAGCTCTCGGTGGTGCGAACAGCGCAAACAGGTGTGATGCCGAGATTTGCTATTTCTTGGCGAACGACAGGCTTGGATGAGGGAGACGGTGGATGCGTTGTCTTGAGGACCGTCAGAGGCGATGGCTGCAGGAGCCATTGCTTCGAGTTCGCGACGAACGATTCGGGTGACATTTTCGGACGATGTAGCTTGCGTGAACTTAGGGCTGTCTTCACAGGTCGAAGTGGCTGCAGTATTAGGCAGACGCGCAAAGTGGCGGGTTATGCGACGGTTCTTGGCGTGCTCGAAGCGCTGACACTCCTTCACAACCGCGTCGACGGTGGCGCAATCTTTAACGATCAACAGATTGAACGCGTCATCGGCAATTCCCTTCAATATGTGAGCGATTTTGTCAGTTTCGCTCATGTTCTCGTCCACCTTTCGACAGAGGCCCAATACGTCCTGTATGTAAGATACATACGATTCTGTCGATGTCTGCACGCGACATTCCAGGTCTTTCCTCGCGGCCTGCTGTCGCCCAAATAACTCGAGAAGCTTCAGTTTGCAAACGTCCCAGCTGGTCAACTCCGACTCATGCGTCTCATACCAGGTGAGCGCCGTATCCCGCAAGTAAAATACAACGTTGGCCAGCATCAACGTAGGGTCCCACCTATAGTATTCGCTCACGCGCTCGTACAAAGCGACCCAATCTTCAACATTCACCTTGTCGTTGCCTGTGCCCGAGAAGGTTCCGGGGTCTCGTGGAGGCAGGAGAATCAGAGGAGGCAGCTGCTGCTGCTGGTGCTGGTGCTGGTGCTGCTGCTGGTGCTGGTGCTGGTGCTGCTGCTGCTGCTGCTGCTGCTGCTGCTGCTGCTGCTGCTGCTGCTGCTGCTGCTGCTGCAGCTGCTGTTGCTCTTGTGGGTGGGCCTGTTGAGCCATTGCAGAAAAATGAAGGTGGCGACCACTCCGAAGTTCCGTGTTGGTTTGCCGGAAAAGCCAGGAACGCGTACCCCGGCACCTCCACCAATAATCTTACAAGAAAACGTATATTTACAGATATTTACAACGATTACACGCGATGACAATGCCTGGCGCACTGGCGGGCTGGAACCAGTCTCTATTCACTTCGTAGTCTTCTCTTTTAGCCAGCGACCCTCTACCGCTTTATGCCCCAATCCCACTACTGCCTTGTGGCAATATGAAAACTATGAATTTCTTTAAAAAACGCTAACAATGATTTGTGACTAAAAAGCGGTTCCCTACCGATGAACATTGCAGGGTGTAAAGGTATATGTTGTCGATAGGGTAATGGAAAGTGTTGTTTTCTTACAGTGTCCAATTGTTTGCACTTAATTAAAATGTGAAGGACTGTCAATGCTTCACCACATCTGTCACACAATGGTGGATTGCCACCAGACAAAAGGTGTGTGTGTGTCGTGTATGTGTGTCCTATCCTGAGTCTCGTTAGTATTACCTCTGTATGACGCGATTTCGATACGGGCAGCCAATGACCAAGGTGTGGCTTAATAACGTGTAGTTTGTTTTGTGTGTGTGTATCCCACTTGCTCTGCCAGTAGTCCCTAAGGTTTCGTTTGAGAGACGGCTTAAGATCAAGGACCGGGATTGATATGGATGTAATGGCGGTGCTCTCATGGACGGATGCAGCGAGCTGATCCGCCCTCACGTTGCCTTGGATCTCACGGTGCCCTGGCACCCAGCACACTACAACATGTTGTTTGAGTGTGTAGAGTGTGCACAAAATGGAGTAAAGTGAGACAAGGACCGGGTTTTCTTGTTTTTTAAGACTGTGCAGAGCCGTTACCACACTGAGGGAGTCTGTATAAATTACTGCTTTTTGTATTTTTAATTGTTTGATGTGTTTAGCTGCCACAAGTATCGCGTAAGCTTCCGCTGTGAAGATACTTGTGCGTGGATGTAGAGGGCCAGCATCCGAAAAGGATGGGCCGACAACAGCGTAGGACACAGAGGAGTTAGTCTTGGAGGCATCTGTGAAGAACTCAGGACGTGTGTATTTGTGTTGAAGTTCCAAAAAGTATGTTCGGATGTGGGCAAGAGGTGCATGTTTTGTAACTTCTAGGAAAGACATATCGCAGTCTATAATCTGCCACTGCCACGGTGGCGGGTATGCTACAGGAGCCATTAAATTGTGTTCAAGTGATACTGCAGTTTCTTCAGCTAGACACTTCAGGCGAACTGAGAAGGGCTGCCTCACCGAAGGCCTGTTTTGAAACAGAGTTGAGCTCGACAAATCGTTAATTGTAGAGTATGAGGGGTGCTCCTTGTCTGCTTTCACCTTAAGGAAATAAACAAAGGACATGTAAGTTCTTTGCAGATGAAGCGACCACTCATTTGACTCAACATAAAGGCTTTCTACGGGGCTGGTGCGAAAAGCACCCGTAGAAAGGCGGATGCCCAAATGGTGCACGGTGTCCAGCATCTTCAAGGCACTTTGAGTAGCAGACTGATAGACAACGGCTCCATAATCTAAGCGGGTGCGAATGAGGCTTCTATAGAGGTTCATGAGACATTGCCTGTCACTACCCCACGTAGTATGTGACAACACTTTTAAAACATTCATGGCTTTTAAACATTTTGTTTTTAGATACTTGATGTGCGGTACGAAGGTCAACTTGTTGTCCAAGATTAATCCTAAGAATTTATGCTCCGCATTGACAGACAGACGATGACCGTTCAACTCAATGTCGGGTTCTGAGTGCATGCCTCTCTTTCGGGAGAACAAGACACACGTGCTCTTTTGTGGGTTCAGTCGGAATCCGTTTTCCTCTGCCCATTTGGAGACCTTGTTTAAACCTAACTGAACCTGTCGCTCACACATTACCAGATTGCAAGATCTAAAGCCGGGCTGGACGTCGTCGACATATGTACAATAAAACATATTGCGAGGGATGGACAAGTGCAAGGAATTCATCTTGATGAGAAAAAGTGTGCAGCTAAGTACACCACCTTGTGGCACGCCTGTTTCCTGAACGAAGGTTTGGGAAAGAACCGTGCCTACTCGGACACGGAATGTCCGGTTTGTAGGTAACTTTCAATTATGTGAAACATTCTTCCGCGCACGCCAAGGTGGGACAGGTCTCTTAGAATTCCGAAGCGCCATTTGTATCATAAGCCTTTTCGATATCGAGGAATACAGAGAGAAAATATTGCTTATGGACGAAAGCGTCTCTGATCTGTGCCTCGATACGAACAAGGTGGTCTGTCGTGGATCTACTCTCTCGAAAGCCGCACTGAAATGGGTCGAGCAAATTGTTTGTTTCAAGAAAGTGTACAAGTCGGCCGTTTATCATTTTTTCGAAGACTTTGCACAAGCAGCTTGTAAGTGCAATCGGCCTGTAACTCGCAGCTAAAGAAGGGTCCTTGCCTTCTTTTAAAATGGGAATAACAATCGCCTCTTTCCAGGAGGTAGGAATAGTGCCAGAAGACCAAATAGCATTGTACAAACAAAGTAAGGTTTTTCGGGTTTCGTTTGGTAGGTTTTTTAACATTTCATACATCACACGGTCTGAACCTGGGGCGGAAGTACTGCAGGAGTTTAGAGATGTTTGGAGCTCAGCTAGACTGAAAGCTTGGTTATATGCCTCGTATCTAGTGGATTTGTGTTCGAGTTTCTGCTTTTCTATTCTTGTTCTGTATTTTTGGAAAGTGTCAGTATAGTGGCACGAGCTGGATACCTGTTCGAAGTGTGCACCGAGGAAGTTTGCCTGATCTTCCAAGGTATCACCCTGAGTGTTTACGAGGGGAAGTGTGTGTACTTGTTTTCCTGCTATCCTACGGACCATGTTCCAGACTTTAGCCTCCTGTGTGTATGAATTAACCCCTGATAAAAACTTCTGCCAGCTTTCTCTTCTGGCCTGCCGACGAGTTCTCCTGCCTTGAGACTTTATTTTCTTGAAGGTTTCAAGATTTTCGGCTGTCGGTGAGTTCCGAAGCAGCCTCCAAGCTCTGTTTTGCTGTTTGCGCGCGTTTCGGCATTCAGAGTTCCACCATGGCACACGTCGTTTTCTAGGTTGTCCATTTGTTTGTGGGATGCATTTTGTTGCAGCATCAATCAAAAACGCTGTGAAGTAGTTCACAGCAACATCAATGTTCAAAGTACAGATGTCATTCCAACCTAGACTAGCGATAGTATAAAACTGTTCCCAGTCGGCTCTGTTTATTAGCCACTTGGGAACACGTGGTGGGCACTCGGTTACTGTAGTTGTGCTCAAAACTACGGGGAAGTGGTCACTTCCGTACAGATTACTGACGACATTCCACTGGAGTAGAGGGACAAGGGATGGAGATGCTATGCTTAAGTCTATGGAGGAGTAGGTGTTATTAGCGAGATTATAATAGGTTGGTTCTTTTCGGTTTAGGAGACACGCGCTCGACGATAGAAGGAACTGTTCGATCAGTCGACCTCGCGCGTCATACCGAGAGTCACCCCATAGCCTGCTATGCGCATTAAAGTCTCCAAGGAGAACATAAGGTTCCGGAAGTTCATCAATTAAAGAGTGTAAATCACGTTTTTGTAGCTGATAACTAGGAGGAATGTAAATCGTGCAGATTGTGATCAGTTTATCAAAAAGAACCGCTCGAACAGCCACTGCCTCAAGGGATGTTTGGAGTTGTAAGTGTGTGCATGCAATTCCTTGATTCACTATGATGGCAACACCTCCGGATGATGTCATGGCATCATCACGGTCCTTTCGAAAAATAACGTACTTGCGAAGAAAATTTGTGTGTTTTGAATTAAGGTGTGTTTCTTGTACACACAGCACTTTTGGTGAGTGTTCGTGTAGGAGTTCTTGGATGTCGTCAAGGTTTCTGAGAAGGCCCCTGGCGTTCCATTGTATAATTTGAGTGTTCATGGTGAATGTAAAATAATGCTGTGTGTACGAAAAGCGAGTGGCTGTTTAGACGGGAAGTTTGAGTTCACTTAACAGGGCCGTCACCAGGCCCTGTTATTTGCTTTTTTTGTTTTCTTGGCGCGCTCCAAGGAGCCACGCCGCTCTTTCGGCACCAAGGGTGCTGACGTATCCATTGCCTCCTCAGAGGCACTGGGTGCCCGCACATGCGAGCTTGTGGTTCGAAGTTTGTGGTTCGGAGTTTGTGGTTCG
Source organism: Rhipicephalus microplus (assembly GCF_043290135.1). NCBI lineage: Eukaryota > Metazoa > Arthropoda > Arachnida > Ixodida > Ixodidae > Rhipicephalus > Rhipicephalus microplus. The sequence continues at coordinate 14,810,766 of NW_027464588.1, forward strand.
GAGGGGAGGCCTTGAGACCCGAAGACCCTGGATTCTCCGGCCTCAATTCGCTAGGAGGCGGAGTAGACTGAACTACTGCCGCCTTGGGGGCAGGTGCCACAGCCGTCGGCTCGCTCTGCGCTGGCCGAAGGAGTGGCGAGGGCTGGTGCGGCGTTGCCCCTTGACGCGCCGCATCAGCATATGTAGCGCCATAAAATGGCGACACTCTTCGTCTTGCTTCCTTAAATGTGATGTTTTCTTTGACTTTAAGAGTGATTATTTCTTTTTCTTTCTTCCAGTTAGGGCACGAACGCGAATACGCGGCGTGTTCTCCGTCACAATTCACGCAGTGAGGCGTAGTAACACAGTTATCAGATGGGTGGCCGTGGCTACCACATCTTGCACAAGTTTCCTGACCCCGGCAGTTCTGCGAGCCATGACCAAATCGTTGACATTTATAACACCGTCTTGGATTGGGAATGTAGGGACGGACAGAGAGTTTGATGTATCCTGTGTCTATAGATGAAGGCAGCGTGCTAGATGCGAAGGTGAGTATTAAATGTTTGGTAGGTATTTCTTTGTTGTCTCGTCTGATGACGATTCGTTTCACATCTGTGGCATTTTGCTCTTTCCACCCTTCAAGCAGTTCCTGTTCAGACATTTCAAGAAGGTCTGCTTCTGAAACAACTCCGCGTGAGGTGTTCATTGATCTATGGGGTGAAATAGATGCTGGGATATTACCGAATGCTATGAGGCTGCCAAGTTTTTCATAGTGGTGTTTTTCAGGTAGCTCAAGGAGAAGGTCTCCGCTAGCCATCTTTGTAACCTTGTATTCTGGGCAAAGACCTCTGTCAGAGATTTAGCAACAAGAAATGGAGATATTGCTCTGGCTTGTTTTGTTGGGTTTTCGCTGTGCACAACATGGAATTTGGGAAAGCATTGTCTGGGTTTGCTGAAAAATGATATGTCATCGGTGCGTCCCCTCTTAGGCGAGAGACGATCTAGGAGACGGGGAAATGCAGGTGTTCCCATAGTAGTGTACTTTTTGTTCGGCAGCAATGGCGACCACCCACCATGGAGTCCAACCAGGGGACGCTGAAGCACTTAATAGCATAAGGCTGCAGACGCCAGCCGTACATTGCCACTATAACCAAATATACCTACTCAAGGTTGAGTAATTACACAAGGTTAACCCTTGCCGCCATGAAAAATCGGAAGTAAATGGAAGGGAGAAGAAGACAGGACAGATTTAAAGACGAGAAAAGACTAAGATGTAGGAAGAGAGAGATAGGAAAAGGCGACTGCCGATTTCCCCTGGGTGGGTCAGCCCAGGGGTGCCGTCTACGTGAAGCCGGGGCAAAAGAGGTGTGTTGCCTCTGCCGGGGGGCCTTAAAGGTCCAATCACCCAGCGTCGGCTCAACCCCCAGAATCCCCTTTTCCCCGGACACGGCAAAGCCACGCACGGCTAGGCGTGCGAGGGAGTAGAAACTCCCCCGTTAGCTCGGGTCCGTGGTGTCGCTACACACCAAACGCCTACTTGCGCAGGCGCCCCTGCGGGGTACTGCGCGTCCTGCAAGACGCCAACCCACCTCCTGACCTAGCCGCCCATCGAAGTGAATTCTGTCTCGTTGAAAACCAGCCCACCTATACACCTCTCCGTTTATTTCCACCGCCTCAAAGCATTTCTCTCGACTCATCCGCCATATCTCTTGGTTTGCGTTGAAAACCGCTCTTTGCATGTTGCTATCACGCACCGGTACCTCCGGTATTGTGCATATCGCTACCTTTACCTCAGGAGAAGTGGCGCACATGTCGTCGACGCATTTCGCCAGTGTAGTTGCTAGTCCTGCTGTGTCTTTATTTAGGACATCGTTTAAACGGCCTGAAATTATCACGAGGTTTCGTCTATCAGCTGTACTTTTGAGATTTGCGCTCGCTTGCCTCATGACTGCTTCCAGCTTGCGTCCTGGGAATGCCCCTACTGCAACCCTCTTGTCACCTCTTACCCTCTCTTCGATGGCTTCTGTGCACCCATTCAAATTCGAGTGCCCGGCGATTATCCCATGCTGTGACTTTTCAGCTGGAGTGTCCTGCACCTGGGGGCTACTTGCGCCTGTGACGCCGGCTGTTGTCCCCTCCAAGCCCCACCACTACTTCGCTGAAGCCGGGCCTTGCGATAATTGAACCGGCTGAACCTGTTTTTTCCAAACTTGCTTGCTCTTTCTTCTCCGCCGTTCTGGTGGCAGGTTCCCTAGTGTTCTCTCCGTAGGCCGCTCCTCTGTTCACCTTGGCTAGTGCATCCTCGGCGGACTTCAGCCTTTCTCCCATTGCCCTCGTTTTCTCTTGCTCTGTCGCCAACGCAGTCTCGAGCTCGCCGATTCTCATCAGCAGTTCACTCTGGGCAACCATCAATTTCTCCATTTTTTTTCCTCGACTTCACATTGCCTACACTTCGCGTCAGTCTCTTCTCCATACGCTTCTACAACTGGGTCCACTTTCGAACCCCCTCCACATCCTGAACACTTTACAGTCTTTTTAACTATGTCTTTCTGACACCAATTGTTCCTATACTCGATAATTACTAAACTCAAGCCCTGCCCTACGAAAAAAAGAGTCTAAGCTACAAAAATTTGTGTGTTCAATGTACGTGCACCTCTGCCACGGGTTGGCAAAAGAAAAAAACAACAAAAATTCAAACACACACACACGCACTATCTACTAAATACCAGGTGACTGGCTCCCGAAAACGCCGTCCCATAAAATAAATTCTACGAAGATTTCAACTGCTGCCTTATAATTATAAATACAAGCTCAAAACATTCAAAAACACTTATCTGCGCAGTCAATCGGGAGCGCTTAAAATACACGTCAATCCACCGTGACAGTCCGAACCAAACCCAATATTAACTACAAGTACCGCCATCTAGTCAACACTCGATGTACTGCCATCTAGTTTTACATGGCCTCCGAAATTGCAGGCGCGTGGCGTGGTTCTTTCCGGCCGTTCCAATCACCACGCTCCCCATCAAAACGACGACACAGAGACAAGAAGGACTTGTCTCTGTGTCGTCGTTTTGTTCTCGCTATATAACTATCGTCATGCCATACCATCTAGCAAAAGCTGCCACACCCCAGCAAAGCCAGCGAAACTCGCCTCACGCACCTGGCTACCGCTAGAGGGCGCGTTAGTATGAAATTATGAAAACAAGGACGATTTGTAGAGATTGGTGGCAATCTGCGGTAATGAAGGAGATAGGTTCGATTTTAGATACAGTATGGAAATATCGGCAGTCATGATTTTTAGTGACAATGAAGGTAGGGAGCTTAAAATACAGGAGGTCACGCTATAGATAACAGATAAATACAAATATCTGGGCATATGGATAAGCAATGGGGCCGAGTACCTAGGGGAACGCGAAATATACGTGACGACTAAAGGTAACAGGAATGCAGCGTTAATGAAAAACAGGGCACTGTGGAATTATAATAGGTATGGTATTTTGAGAGGAATATAAAAAGGGGTCATGGTTCCTGGTCTGACGTTCGGCAATGCGGTTTTGTGAATGAGATCAGAAGTTCAAGCAAGATTAGAAATTAAGCAACGAAGAATAGGGAGGCTTGCCTTAGAAGCTTGCGGGAATACACCAAATCAGGGAGTACAAGGTGATATGGGATTGACATCATTTGAGGGCAGGGAAGCTAGCAGCAAGATAAAATTTGAGAAGCGATTGAGAGAAATGGAGGACGAGCGTTAGGCTAGGAAGGTATTCAGCTACTTGTATATTAAGAATGTCGATACAAAATGAAGGAAGCGAACCAGAATATTGACTGGTAATTATTTAAAAAACAGCAGGGGGCCAAACCAAAAAGAATTATCGGTTAAGAGGAAGGTGAAGGAAGCTGAGACCAATATGTGGAGAACGGGCATGATTAAGAAGTCCGCTCTGGAGATACATCAAACTTTTAAGCAGGAATTTGCCAAGGAAAGGATCTATGACAATACTTTGGGTAGTTACGGGAGTATTGCGAACCTAAACATATCGGGTCAAATACGAAGAGGTAGACACGGTATGCAGTGCGTGTGGAGAGGAAGAAGAAGCTGCCGAACACTTAATGTTCTGCAAAGGCCTTCACCCTTCAGGATGATGGCGCAGAGTTTCTCAAAGCACTGGGGTTTAGGGACAGGGAGGGCAAAATAAACTTTGAACGGGTAGAAATAACTAGAAGGAGGTTATTTGATTGGTGGCTAAAATCAAGGCATGAGTGAAAATTAAACCCTTCACTGTAAAGTACGAACCCTCAACTTCACTAATTAAAAGAAAAAAAAATATATCTAGATTTTGGTCCGTTAAGTATTACGGCTTGGTGGCGCTAGCCAACGCCCAATATAAAGGGTACAGCCATATCCATCCATCCGTCCATCCATCCATTCATCCATCCATCCGTCCATCCTTGAGCGGTTTAGGTCGTGGCATAATACAGAGCGTGCTGGAGTGCAGCGGGCGCATGTTTTCTTTTTTTTTCTCGCGTCTGGGCAAGAAATTACCGACAAATGTTTTGGCTGCACTAAGGGTAAGTATTTTTTACTTTTCCTGCTTTTATTTTGGTCAAATTGATGAATAAAAGCATGACAGCTGCTGAATTTTTCTTATATAGATCATTCCCAGCAGGTATTATTTCGTCTGTGACAGAAGCATTCTAGCTGTACCCTTATCTGGGGACGTGCACATAGGTGAAAAGGGGCTAATTATTCTCGTGGAATTACATTGTCTTCCTATTGTTTGAGATCGTATTACCAATTTATCGCGTACCGATATTTATAAGGTGGTCAACCGAATTTCCCTTATGCTCTAGATGATTAGGTGCCGTGTTCATGCTACTTATTATTGTGATAAGTAATTTTGCCGGAATATTGTGAAAAGCTACGATTAGCCGACCTACATTTACTTCCTACGTCCTTCACAGTAAAAGTGCTTTAGTTATCATCGTCCCCTTTTTTGGTCATCTGTCTTTTGATTTTGTTTTGGTAGCACAATGGCATTATCAGTATCGTGTTCATTTACAGTAATCTCGACTGCATCCAAATCAAAGGGTCACACACGCGCATAAACGGCATGTATCAGAAAATCAAGTATTCGTCAAGGTATATTACTGAAAAATAAAAAGCTTGAATTGTCACCGCTATGTAACGCACAGTGTTTCATACCAGATGCACAAAACTCTGAACGCGTGCGGCGTTCTTCTCCAACAAGCAAAACACCTCAATGTTCTTTCTTACATTGCCCGACATATTTACTGAACACCGTAGAACTCGCAGTGCCAATGGGCGATCATAAATGACTAGAGCACCCCTGTAAACAGCCCGTAGTCGTCGCAGAGGTGGTAACATTCAGTCTAAACGTAGTGTACACCTCCTTTCTGTCTCCTCCTTCTGCAGCGCCACAGTAGGTAGTTGGAAAGAGAAACAGGGGAGGCCTCGCGGGCGAGTGCGAAACGTTGTACGCCTTGGGAGCACGGCTTTGGTGCCAGACTGACGGCGTCGGCACACTGCGAGGAGAGAACAAGATAGTTACTTGCGCTGAGCGCCGTCTTTGGTCGCCTCAGCGACTGTTCCTCTCCAGCGGGTGTTATTTCTTCGCAATGCACTCATGCTGCGGCGTTCAAGTGGTTACCTTGCGTGCATGCGTCGCTGGCCTTCTGCATAGAGAAGAGACGATTTTGGAGTGGAGGTCAAAGTGAATGTTTGATTCAATAGTAGCAATTCAATAATTATGTTGCCAACTGGTTACGGTTTATACAATTCATGCTATGTCAATGAGGTGGCTTTTAGGGGCGAAGCTTCTTGTATCGGCACCCGTTCATCCCTCGTAGCCGTTGTAGTAGTGTGTAACAAGCATAACATTTTGACCTCTAAGGCGGTGCCGGTGAGAGATTTCTTCTGTGCGTTGTTGAACAATAAAAGATAGTGCTCAATGTACATGTCAATGGCTGCTAAGGGAGAATGAGAGACAGGAGAATTCGGCTTTTAGTTAACGTGCACGCTGCGAATTTTTTATTGTTCAACGACGCACAGAAGACAAGAACTGGTTGCTCCGTTATACTCACTGGGCGTAACCTCCTAGGTTTTAGAAAGTTTTTGCGAGCGTTGGGCCGCAGTGCCATGAATACAGTGAACTAGTATATGCCATGAACTGGAGGTGGTTGAAGGTGGGAAGTAGACCCGAAGCGCAAGCCGTAAGAAAGTGTGCGTGTGCCTCCTCTCATTCATTCTTTGGAATGTCCGCTGGATGGCGGTGCTTATATATGAGGAATATATGATGAAAAGATGCGAAATGGTGGTACTTGGAGTGTTGAATAGGTGGACGAACGGACACACAGACAGATGCATGGACGGACGCATGGATGGCTGCACGGACGGACGCAGGAGCGGATGCATGGACGAAAGCAGGGAAGGACACACAGATGAACGTGCAGACGCATGAACACACGCACGCACGGACGGGCGGATGGATGCGCGGGCGGCCACACAGACGCACGCATGGATGGACGGAAGCAAGAACGAATGAACGGACAGATGCTTCGTCCCACTATCCGTCATTCACTCCGTCTATATGCTGCCATTTTTTTCCTATTAGAGAAAGTGGCGTCAAGTCTCGTTTCTTCCGTTTGATGTCAGGAATATGTGATACTGATGCGTGTCTTCCTTCGCATTAGATAAGAAAAAAAAATTGGGCACGAGCCACCAGCATGCAGAGTGGCGGCGTCAACGGCGCCGCCGACGCTTCATTCGTGATTGAGTAGGTGTGATTATAAAATGAGCCACATTTAATGAAATGAGACAATTCAATTCACAAGCGAAATCATAATGCCGCGTTCTGCGCTCATGGGTTACATGCAAATAAATCGGTCACTTTCTTGTTTATTTCGTGGAACAACTCCTGATTTGAATTGGACGCTAGTTTGAGAATTATTACAGGCGCGATAACACATGCTGCAATGCGTAGCGCGACGTGGTTTTATTGCTTTTATGAACGAAGTATTTGATAGTATCACTTGTTTGGTCGTCCTTCTCTCCATTGTAGCCAGCATATCTACGAAGTGAATGATACGATGTGTGGGGCGAATCATCCGTTCATCCGATGCGTGCTGTAGTGTGATAGGTGTCGACGGACGAACGGATGAATGCTTCACACCACTAATCATTCACTCCATGCATATGCTGTGATTTCGTTTACTTATTCCTCACGTGCCGCACAGAGTGTTGCTTGTGGGTGACAAGTCTCACTGAAGTGCCTCATCTATAGGAAAAACCAGTTGTGGCTAGCACAGCTGTGATGGCACAGCTGTGATCCCATTAGGGGGTCAGCAAGAATTGTTGTATCAGCGTTACAATGAAATCGGCGCTAGTTCAACGAGAGCAAGCAAATCCATTCAATCGAGTGGATCCATGGACGTCGAACGCGGCAGTCGTCTGACCTCGCTTGCAGATCGGGCTGCCATTTTTTCTTTCTTCTTCGCCGGTGCCCCCCCCCCCCTTCTATACTGCCCGGACACTTCGAAGTATAGTTTCGAGCACTTGCAGATCTCTTGGAGAGGCATCGTAATTTTAACTGCTTTTATATGGGCGGCGCCAATCTGCAGCGAAATAAATACCTGATTTGAAAATAAAATGCCCTAGCATTGACTGCACCTCTTGTACTCCTTGACCCGACATTTCCAAATGAACACAAAGCTATATAAAAGTGCAAAACCTTTTTTTTTTCGCCACATAGAAGCTTTGCTAACAACGCGGTAGCCTTTTCGACCGAAAGAAAAAGCGCCGTTGTACGGAAGAATGAGTGGGCCATGCCCACTTTTGGAAACACACGCTCTCTGTGCTATTGTGACGGCCGGAAAAAAACCCACCGCGCGCCCGCAATCTCGGAGGCCATGTATTTTAGAACTGGATGGATGGATGGACGGATAGATATGGCTGTAACCTTTAGATCGGGCTGTGGCTAGCGCCACCAAGCCGTAATACTTAATGAACCAAAAACTAGATTTATTTTTTCCCCTTTCAATAGTGAGGTTGAGGATTCGTACGTTGCAGTGAAGGGTTCAATTTTCACTCATGCCTTGACTTTAGCCACCAACGATATAACCCCCTTCTAGTTAATTCTACCCGCTTAAAGTGTATTTTGCCCTCCCTGTCCATAAACCCAGCTGCTTTGAAAAACTCTGCGCCATCATCCTGAACTATAGGGTGAAGCCCTCTACAGAACATTATCAAGTGTTCGGCAGTTTATTCTTCCTCTCCCACGCACTGCATACCGTGTCTACCCCTTCATATTAGGCCTGATATGTCTTGGTTCGCAATATTCCCGTTCTGGCCTCAAACAGTAGATAACTACCCTGATTATTATCATAGACCCTTTCCTTGGCCATTTCCTGCTTATCTGTTCTATAGATCTCTAGTGTGGACTTCTTAATCATGCCTATTCTCCACATATCGGTCTCAGCTTCCTTCACCTTCTGCTTTACCGATAATACTTCTTGGTTTGGCCCCCTGCTGTTTTCTAAGTATTTACCAGTCAATTTTCTGGTTCGCTTCCTTCATTTTGTATCGACCTTCTTCATGTACAAGTAGCTGAATACCTTCCTTGCCCAACGCTCCTCCCCCCTTTCTCTCAATTGCTTCACAAACTTTGTCTTGTTGCTAGCTTCCCTACCCCTAAATGATGTCCATCCCATATACCTTGTACACCCTGATTTGGTGTATTACCGTGAGGTCCTAAAGCAAGCCCACCTATTCCACGTTGTTTAATTTGTAATCTTGCTTGAACTTCTGATCTCATGCACAAGACCGCATTGCCGAGCGTCAGCCCAGGAACCATGACCCCTTTCCATATTCCTCTCACAACATCATACATAGTTTAATTCCACAGTGCCCTATTTTTCATCACTGCTGCATTCCTGTTACGTTTAGTCGTCACGTACATTTCGTGTTCCTTCAGGTACTCGGTCCCATTGCTTATCCATATGCCCAGATATTTGTATTTATCTGTTTTCTCTAGCGTGACCTCCTGTATTCTAAGCTCACTACCTTCGTTGTCATTGAAAATCATGGCTGCTGATTTTTCCTTACTGAATCTAAAATCTAACCTATCTCTCTCATTACCGCTGATGTCCATCAATCTCTGCAAATATTCCCTGTTGTTGGCCATTAGCACTATATCATCTGCATACATTAATTCTGGTAGTGCCTGATCAATAAGTTTTCCTTGTTTGACTAAAGAGACGTTGAAGCACAGTCCACTTCCCTCTAATTTGGCCTCTAATCCTTGTAGGTACATCATGAATAATAAGGGTGACAGGGGACACCCATGCCTAAGCCCCCGTTTTACCCCTGAAGGCTTGGATACCTGTTTTTCCCACTTTATAACTACCTGGTTACCTTTATAGATGTCCTTTAAAAGATTAGTGACTACATGTTCCACGCCTAGTGTGTCCAGTATTCCCCAAAATTCCTCTTGAACCACGCTATCGTACGCTCCCTTGATATCCAAAAATTCTAGCCACAGGGGCCTGTGTTCCTTTTCTGCTATTTGGATGCACTGCGTCAGTGATAACAGATTGTCTTTCAACCTCCTGTGTTTCCGAAACCAATTCCGCAGTTCCCACAGCACCCCCTCATCCTCTATTTATGCCTGCAGTCTTTCCATTATAATCTGTATCGCCAACCTGTAGACCACTGATGTCACTGTGATAGGGCAGTAGTTGCCTATGTCAGCTTTGTCCCCCTTTCCTTTATAGATCATGCTCATCCTGCTAAGTTTCCATCCATGGGGAACTTCACCATCGATTATTATTTTGCTCACTGCCTCTCTCAAAGCCTGCTTAGACTTCGGACATAATGTCTTTATCAGCATAATCGGAATGCCTTCTGAGCCTGCAGATGTACTACCAGGAACCCTTTTCTCAGCACTTTCCCATTCTCGTTATGAAAATGAAGCCATTGCACCACTTGATTCGTCCTTGTCTATTGTGGTGCATAAAGTAGTTCTTTGTTGAAATTTTTCTGTCACCCTTGTTCTTATATATTCAATAGCTTCGTCCCCTTCTAGCCTAGCACCTTGGGCTGTAGTTATAAAACTCTGCTCTAGGCTCGCCTCATTTCTTAGGGTGTTTAGAAGGTTTCAAAATTTCGCAGCTGCCTTTCTATCTTCTTTATGTACTTCTGCCAGCCACTGAGCTCCCTTTCTTCTAATCTTTTCATTGATCAGAAGGGATGCATCCCTTCTACAGCTTAGAAAGGTTTCCCATTGTCTTTCAACATCATCTGTCGGTTCACCCCGCTGCTTAGCATGTCTGTGTTCCCTAGAGGCTTCCTGACATTTAAATATGGCTCTCTTAACTTCCTCATCACATCAACTTTTGGGTTTGTGTCTTCTTTTCCGGGGTGACTTGTCACGCATCTTAGCAAGCTCTAGCTCAAAGAGTCTAATTAGATTCGTGTATGTCCACACTGTCTTATTATCCTCCGTGATTACTTTCTGAATTTGTTTAGTGGCTATTTCAATTTGCCTTTCTGGATAAAAAGTTTCCTGTAGTTGCTCATCTTGTCTCCTTTTCACTTTCACTGCTCTTCGAAAACTTACCTTGATACGTTTGTGAACACTACCCAGACTTCTGGAGCCACCTTCATCTATGTGCATTCCCCTGAGCTTATCATACATCCTATGTGACATAAGTGCAAAATCTATCGTCGACTGCAGCCTTCCTACCTCCCATGTTATTTTCCCTTCACACTTCTCGGTACTGTTGCATATGATCAAATTAAGCCTTTCAAACATATCCATGATCATTTTGCCTGTCCGGTCGGTATAACCATCTATATTTTCTATGTGCGCATTCATGTCTCCTACTTCTCGCATCAACCAACGCCATGTAGTGCACACTGCAAGAACTGAACTAAAGGTTGTTACCTGCTACTACTACAACTGATTACCTGAGAGGATGTTTAGACCCGCACATAAAAAGCTTCGCCGCTAAAAACAACTTCCTAACAGGCATTTTTTTTCATTCAGCTACGTGTACAACAAACAGTTGTACTTACATTAAGTAACCCACCTTTTGGGACCTAATCATTGAAGCCACGTTGTTTTCTTTTCTGTTAACGCTCTGGCATTCGTTGACAGATATGCTAAGTATGAAACTGAACCGCATGAGTCAGTGTCTAAAAGACGAACCGAAGATTTTGATGACTGAAGCTGCTACTGAAGGTAAATCTACAATTTTAGCCGTGAAGCAGCTATAGGGCTGCGTTAGACAACACATCAGCGTAAAGGGTAGCCACACTCTAGTCTTCCCATAGATCCATAGATGACGTACTCTGCCTCGGTTGCGGACTAAGAGGTAGCCGTACGTATTCCGTCCTTTGTCCTTTAGTGCTGCACAATTCTATCTATAGCAAGTTTTGCTCAAGCGTTTGCAACTATGCCCTGTGGTGATTATGCGTAGTATAGGCGGGGTTGGGGCTAGATTTAGAAAGGCGGAGGGGCGATGGTGTGAAAATTCCTCATAATTTTTTCTCGGGGCAACCCTGCTCTGTATTTAACGTAATCACGCACACCCACACAAAATCGCAAAAAAATATTTATTGTCACCGGGGAAACAAATGTACCAAAGCTCCGCTGTTTACTCATTTGTCAAACTGGATAGAATTGGGGCAACGTTTTCTCACGCCTTTCCTACGAATTTATTTTTTGACTGCTACCTTATTATGTTTCTACATAGTGTATTTTTTTACAGTGGCATTGATACGGTGACGTTTGATATAGTTTCATTGTTTAGTCTTTTTTAGGGAAACGAGAGTCCGCCAAGTAATTGGGCGTTTCCTTTGAGTTTCGTCGTTAGATGTGCTACCACAAAAAAAATATAACAGGGCATCGGGCATTCTTGCTGTGCACCGGATTTATCCGACTTGTTTTCTAATCCTCGGCGCATTTTATAACTCATGACAACGTTTCAAATTCTTGCTGCTTTCACAAGTTACAATACACACACACACACACACACACACACACACACACACACACACACACACACACACAAAATACTGGAAGATTAGCGTGCCATGACCAATTATCACGAGCTAGCCGTTCGTTAGTGTTGTTTTAATACTTCGGTCTGCTTTGGCTACTCGGCAGAATAAAAAAAACACCTCGATGTTATATACAAAACGTAGAGGTGCAAGCGTTGTGACACCAGAGCCACTCTGGAGCATATGTTATGGGAATGTAGAGGGTTTAGTACTCATAACAAGTATGCGGCCTCTGCTGACAGCCTTCGCGTGCGCTGGGAAGCCGCAATGCTCAGCCCAGTCCTCGAAGACCAATTGTGGGCTGTCCAGCGGGCCGAGGAAGCCACCAGGATTCAAGGACTCCTGGCCGTAACCTAGGCGGGGCCAATCGCCTACCCCATCTACTCGCCGGACTCCGAATAAACTTTTTTCCTCCTTCTCCTCGAGACAGGCAGAGCGAATACGTAGAAGAACCCACCATCAAATTCAGGGAGCTGAAATTGCGAGTTTTCGCGTGTGCTGATGACCGTAAACAGCCCTTGTATTCACGTGGAATCACAAGCCAAGGCTAGACTTTCGATCCCCATGTTCGAAGATCGTGTTTTCACTCAAAACCATCACTTCACGCCTAAGCATTTTTCGTGACTTGCACTTTAGCAAAGGTCTTATTCCGGAAGATGCGGTCCCTCAATTGGGATTAGAGCAACGCCTTCTCTCCTAAGACATCCGACAGAATTGCGTGGTATTATGCTGAAGCCTGCCTCGTGTTTCATCGCACTGCGGAAGTAACAATTTGCATGTTGCACGATAGGCAGTAGCCTGTATTCGGGAGAAGGAAGTAATGAGAAGCACGCATCTTATACCGAGACTGCGAAGGACGACAGCGAATCCATCTTTTGTAGGGGAACGTATTTGTGTCTTTCTGGGAATGGTAATGAGCAAGGCAGTTTGCTGATTGAGGCTGCGAGAATTGATTACAAAGTTTGCTTATGGCAGTCGGTTTTGTCTTTCACTCACAAAAAAAAACACGGAGAAATCTCATCGCAAAGGTTGCTGCTTACGGCTAATATCTATGTAAAAAAACTGCCAAAATATGTAAACATTCCCGAAAGTGCTAACACTTATCTAAATGTTATTGTATGTACTGGTTTCAAGGTTGTTTATGGTATCTTACGCTAAATATATTATCGGGCGCAATCTACAATGCCAGGCAAGGCAGTATTTGCTACAAGACGATAATTAACAGAAATAGCATAACACTGGTTTCACCATCGTCAAGAAATTATTCTACGCAAGTTCTCTAATTTACTTCCATAGTGTTTTTTTCCTGTTCGTTGCCGTTTATTTTTTACTTTCCGTCGTGCATTGTTCAGTTGTTCTTATTGCTTTTAATGGAGATCCTTTCTTATTTTCTTTGGTAAATGCCACCCAACATGACTACGTTAGCTGTGGCTGTAACATAGAGAAAGCCTATAGGGCCTAACGTTATCTAGCCCGGGCGTGGTGTTGTTATGAGGAGAGCATGTGTGCCTGAAAACGGTCGACAGGTTGCTTCCCTGCGTTACCAGGGCCTTTCGGTGGGATTCTCAAAAATGGAATGATTCACACGTCATTTTGAAGTAGACAACGGGGAGGCAGTCATGGGCAGGCGTCCATATTCGCAATGCCGTTGTGCAACTTGTTCCGGACAAAAAAGTGTGGTCAATTTTCCCTACATGCCACATAGAGCGGGCCTGCTTTTAAACTGTGAGTTCGTTATTTGTGCATTTTTGTTATTCCATTATTCTTAGCAGATGCCAAAAAATTGTTCTATTAGTCACTCAGAAATAGCCGGAAGTGTTGTGTTTGGAAGTTGTTAACGATTCAGAGTACCTATTCACATCTATCCCACGTTTCCTGCATAAAACTTGCTACTCCGTGTAACCGTGTACCTCTAAACCAAATCACAAAAAAAGAATACCAGAAAGAATATTCGTATTGCCATGACGGCGTCTTTCTTACATCTAAGTCTACGACGCCGTGAAGCCAACTTGCACATGGTTATCAGTGAATTGAATAATTGCAATACAAGTTGCGTATCGAGTGACTCAGTACATCGATCTATAATTTCCACACTTGGCGAGTTAAACATATACTGCCTCGACTGTGCCACGTAGACTGCAACATATGCGTTTTGCTGTTGGCGCCGAAAGGTTGCTGTTCGAGGGCACGTATTCGAAACCCAGTCTATCCTAGGTGGTTTTTATTTATAGCACTGTTTTTTTTTCATCTGCACAATATCAATTAAAAATAGCGGTGGTGGTGGTAGTGAAATCCAGCACCAAACGGCCTTCTTATGACCTCATAACTTTAGCTGTAAAAAATTTAGGAGAATGCTAAAAGCCACTAATTTCACTTCGTATTCTCTAAGTCTCTACCCCACAATCCTTCGGTGTCATTGTTCCGGTAGTTACTGATATAGTAGGTTTTGTATCATTCTTGTTTACAGCATAACAAGATGACGCAGCTGGATGCATAAATTCTGAACCATGCACCGACCACCACGTGCCTTTCGCCCAAAAAATGACACACTCGCAGTAAGCGAGGCCAAAAACCAAGTAATTTCTATATTCCGCATTTTTTTCCTTTCAATACTTTGTTCAAGGGTGAAAAGCAGCGGCCCGATGCGGCATTTATCCCGATGATTTCATCTTTTTTCATGGGGTTACGCTTGACGTTAAGCCGATTTCTAGCGATGACCAACAATGTACCTCTTGTCGTTAAGCCAAATTTTTAAATACTTTTTTTGATAGCGTAAAAAGGGTCGTTTTGCAGAAATTCTGGTCCGGCGTCAGTGTCATTGGTTTGAAGCGAAAAATTGTCATCTTATGCGTGAACAGAAAATCGAGCACGATGCAAATAAATTAGGTATCACACTATATCCACGAAGTAAATGATGAGTGGGGCAAAGCATCCGTCTCTCCGCTCCTATCACAGTAGAGCACGCATTGGACCGACGGACAGTTTAACAATATGAAAACAACTTACGCCATCTAATGATATCATTTGCAAGGACATATACACACAACGCCACCTAGTGAGCAATTCATAAACGCGAAGTGACTACATACACACCACATACAAACGGAAGAGGGACTGAACCGCACCCAAAGGAGCTTCGCCTCTAAAAAATTCTGTGTCAGAGTAAGGATCGAACACGAGGCGTTTGCGTGGCAAGCGGATTTTCAACCACATGGCAATGCACCTGCTTATTAATATAGGGAGAATAACTTCTACTTGAAATTTCAGAGAAATAAAACACGTGCTTTATAAACACATGCGTCCTGTATACATGTTTCACAGTACAACATAAAATACTGAAGTAATAACGTGTGGTACAAGCGCTTGTTGCCATCGGGCGTGAGAAGTAATTATCATGACTTGGTTGTGTAAAGCCGGTAACCGACTAAAAATGCGCAACGATACTGCGCCTGTTCCTTTCAGGCGATGTAGTGAGTGCATGGTAAGTGCGAAAAGGTTTCATGCACTAAGTGCTTGAAGTGTGCACTAGGAACAGAATATCGTTATCTCGTTCACTTCCTAAATGCGACGCTTCACGCTCCCGTATTTGTTCCCAGAAATAATGAATTTTGATATGTAGCACAAACACATAGTTCATCTTTGTTTTTTTCAATAGAAGGATGTAAAAAAGTTCGAAAGTCCTCATTCGGCAGAGAAAATCAGATTTTCATCACAGCTTCCTTCATGATTGAACCTAGAAGCCCACCTCTTTTGCTTGAAATGTATGAAACCCTGTTTTCTTTCACTTTCATTCTTTTAACGACATGAAGCAGAGTTCATTCTGTCAGTATAATAAAAATAAATTATGCGAGCAGTGTGGTGGAATAGAAACATTGAATTTTACAGCCCGTGGCGGTGTTACAAGGCCTTAGTAAGCTTGTTTTGAATGCAGTTGGGGCATATAAGGCTATGCGAAAAACGTGAGTGGCTAGTGCAGCACCTGCAGGAAGTCGATGAGTATAGATTTACTTTAGTAATTGTCATGATAATTAGTTGAAAAATACTGGCTGTGAGTATGAATGAAAAAACATGGTTGATCCTTGCGTCATAGCAATCCGTATAACATGAAATCAAATCGTGCCCTTGAGAGTGCAGATATATAGTCTACGGTACATTTATGTTAGACAGTTGGCATAATGAATGTGGCTGTTTGGCACCCATATCTCCGTTTACCGTTGATAAATCCCCCTTCACGCTTGGTGGTGCATCTTTATTGCTAAAAAACATTCGTCATCTTTTATGAAACGAATGCTTCTGGTAGCTGTGACTGTCAGCGCTGAGTGTGTAACAAGAGAGAAATTTCGACAGCCCGAAAAGTGTGGCTGAATACACGAAGAACATGGCGTATGGTCGCCATCTCGTGGCACGTTAAAGTGGGATTCAATACCAAGGTCACATTCGAGGGAAGCGCTAAGCGCGGCCGATGACCGGTCGCGATTTCGCTCGAGCTAAGTGCAAGCAAGATACGTGGTACTACAGCCAGGTGAGGCAGGTGCACATCGCTGAGCTATAGACCCTTCCACTGTTTACAGCACAAACCCTTGATGACTGCCGCTTTCGGCTATCGATGAGCCTGAATAGCATAGGTGGGCAAGAAGAGCGCTAGAAATTAGCCCGCTGAATTTCAACACTTTCTTCGATCGTTTGGCAAAATCTATTCAAATAAATATTCCTTTCAGCTACATAAAAACTGCAAGAGATTACATTTAAGAATATGCACGTTCTTTTTATCTGAAAAACTCATAAGAGACTTTCCTTACCCTGTAAAAAACATTCAAACGTCCTTTCAATTTGAACATTACGAGCTGGTAAATGAGGTGACCGGAAGTTTTTTGGGGGCACAATGCATGCAATCTTGAAACCGTCTATATGTGGCTTGGGTGGATGCTGTGAGCAAGGCCCACGCTTGGCCTAAAGGTCACCATCTCGTGGTGTGAAAACGCGTTTACAAAAGTACAAGTTTCTTGATAACCTGCCTAACAGGACGGATCCGCAACAACCCGCGTCGGTGGTGCAAATCACCCAGATTATAATAATAATGAATCACTTTCCCTTATGGCTTAAGAAGGCCACACCACTCCACTGACCAAGAACTGCCAGAAGAAAGCGGGAGGCCCAAAAAGCGCGCTTCTGATGCCAATTGATTATGCATCCACGGCGCCGTGGAAAGCGTGCGGGGAATCTGTTGCGGCGGACCGAAAGGTCATCGGTTCAATGTCCGTTGACGGAACATTTTAGTCCATGACATCTGAATATAAAATTGTTTGACGCCATTACGGTGACGAAAATACGCCACTGAATTTTTAATGGACCATTGCACAAAAGAGTCATTGTTCAACAAGTCTCAGCATTGCCGCAAAGGCGAAGCATTGAAAGCGAGAGCAACAATTTGAAAGATCACGCACAGAATAGAAAGCAGGTTGAAACTTGCCCCGCATTTCTCGCGCACAAATCACGCACGAAACGTACTTACACCAACGAATGCACGCGAATAGGCGTCTCATTTGTTACTTCGCTGAGTCTGAAAAGCGCGCGCTTTTCGCGAAAGGAGACTGCAATGATTGCAGAGACCTTTGTGCGCCCGGTAACTACAGCAGAATCGTTCCACGTAAAACCCGAGGCCGGCCAAAGCGGACGGTCCTCCGCTCCTCGCTACCGCGAGAAAAGGGCATGTGAGTGAGTGTCGCTCGCCTTCTCTATAAGCCGGGCAGAGTACACGTAGGAGATTAGAGTGGGCGCCACTGCGCGTTGTGGCGACGTGCTCTCATTGCGCCATCTTTTTGGTAAGGCCAAAAACGCATCAGTGGTAAGTGGTAGATATAAGCAGCTTGCCGTTTGAACGATGAAGAACGTTCTCCGAGCGGCTCAGTGCTTAACGCTTCCCTTTTACGACGCAGAGGTCCCACGTTCAATTCTGCGCGTCTGAGTGCTTTTTCATGATTTTTTTTCTTTCTTGCATTTTCATATATACACAGATACGTATAACTATACGGTGCATGACATCGATGTCGACGCCGACACCGGCGGGAAATTCCAGCGGAGGGTGTCCATACAGCTATCGCAATAAAAAAAGCAGTACGCAGGATTCATGACAGAAGTTCCAACACCAACTTTCTCAAATATATGGTCAAGTTGGCTTCTTTTCTATTTTTTTAACTTTGTATTTTCTAAGCGCTCTGAATAACATTGCTGCTGCTGGACAAGTTTCGTGGGTTTCGCTTTCCTTCATGGTTATTTATCCGTTTGTGATATTCAGAACAGATTCGAAGTTACTTGATCACTCTATAAAACTACTGCAAGGGCTCGTTATATTCTTATTAGATTAGAGAAATTCATTTAAATACACCATTTGAGATTTTAAAAGATGAGCGTTTTATGAAAGTCTGTTTTCATCAACAGGTACTGTCAGTTTGATAACTACTATGTCTCATTTTCACCTAAATCTGTCTAATTTCTGTAAACAATTCGGGATGTGTTCACTAAAAAGAGGGATACAAAAAATATGAAATTCACGAACATCCCAAGAACACTACTATAAAGCGTATTGTGTTTGCCTTCAACATTCATGAAAACAGATGAGCTGGAAATAGGAGCGATAATGTGCCCCATGGAATTCGTCTTGGCCCGTTCGAGGAATAAAGTTTGCAGCATATCCACGGAGTGAATGATGGAGAGTGGGGCGAAGCATTCGTCCGTCCATGTCTCCGTCTGTGTGACCGTCCATGCGTCTGTTCGTGCGCCCGTCCCTGCGTTCGTTCATTCATCCGCCCCGGCGTCCATTCATGCGTCCATCCATGCATCTGTCTGTGTGTCCGTTCGTCGATCTATTCAACACTCCAAGTCCCACCATCTCGCATCGTTTTATCATATATTCTCCATATAGAAGCACCGCCATTCAGTGGACATTCCAAGGACTAAACGAGAGGTGGCACACGCACACTTTCTTACGGCTTGCGCTTCGGGTCTACTTCCCACCTTCAAGCACCTTGAGTTCATGGTATATACTAGTTCACGGTGTTCATGGCACTGCGGCCCCATGCTCGCTAAACCTTTCTAAAACCAAGGTGGTTACGCCCAGCGAGTATAACGTAGCAACCTTTTCCTGTCAGATAGTGCTCAATGTACATGCCAGTGGCTGCTAATGTGAAATGAGAGACAGAAGGATTCCGCTTTTAATTTCTTACGGCTTGCGCTTCGTATCTGCTTCCCCCTTTAACCACCTCGAATTCATTCATGGTATACACTAGTTCATTGTATTCATGGCCCTGCGGCTCAACGCTCGCTAAACCTTTCTAAAACTAAGGAGGTTACACCCAGCGAGTATAATGTAGCAAACCTTTCTTGTCCGATAGGGCTCAATTTGCATGCCAATGGCTGCTATGGGGATCGCAGCGTGCACGTTGACTAAAAGCCGAATGCTCCTGTCTCTCATTCACCATAACAGCCATTGGCATGTACTTTGAGCACTATTTTTTATTGTTAAACAACGCACAGAAGAAATCTCTTCACCGGCACCACCTTGGAGGTCAAAATGTTATACTTGGCACCACCTTGCAGGTCAAAGCGTAAAATTGGTTACATACAACGACGGGACGCGGTACGAACGGGTGCCGCTATAAGGAGCTTCGCCCCTAAAATGCGGCATCACATGTGTTAGCACGAAGAACAAATACAGAATGTCCTACGCGATGAGACATGCCTTGTAGTGGCACAATATGTGGTGCACATTTAAGTTAGCTCGGCTACAACATATGAAATAATGATAAGCTGGCAATTAGGTGAGGACTCAGAGAGATTTGTATGTCAGATTCTTTTTTTAGTTGCGTTACACCTATACCTTGATTCGTAAAAGAGTCAATGATGAAAAGATTCTGAGAAACCTCCACGATTTTTTTGCGTAGATATAATGAAAGATTTCCCAATGCATCGCGAATATTGTCATTTTTGTCCAATTATTGTGCTATGCGGTGATAGTCTGGCATATTCGGCAGCTTTTTTAGTATTTTCAAAAGAGCCCGGAGGATTGGTTAGCTGATGAAATCACGTTAGTCGAACAAACTCTTTCCAATATTTGTTGAGTCTCTAGCACTGAAGTATACCTAGAGCTGGTTACAATTAAGTTTGCCGGTTAGTAGCTCGCATTGTAATTTTAAAGGGCTGTAACGAAAAGGAATAATATAGCTCTACATTTGCTTGAGTTTTGGGCCATTACTCACGTTGATATTAACTATATTGTTGTTCGAGTCTTTTTGTAGAGCGATTTCGTCATTTCTGGTTGTAACTGACTGATAACTTACGCAGGTAGCATAAAAACACTAATTTTGCAGGGCTCATGAAATGCTACAACACTGAAGTGTTATTGAAGATAACTGGGGGCTAATACAGAATCCTGAGTTTTACCTTAAGTTAGAGGTGTAAAGAACTCAGAAGTATGATTTCCATGCACTTACTACGTGCAGTTTGTTAGAAAAAGTTCCAGTGTTGTTAAGATGTGTGCTCAAACGTAACTGTTTTCGAAGCAGCAGCTTTTAATGTTGTAGTCTCTTAACCTATTTCGCGAAGTAAAAAAAATGCACAAGTTTGTACATTTCACTCACTCTGCAGACGTGGTCTCAGCTTCACGTGGTCTACACGTTAAATCTAGCGCTTCAGCTTAAGTGATAATGCGTAATACTTCATGATCGGTAAGTTTGAAAACTTTTGTGAGCGTGACGATGCGTTCGAAAGTTCGCATTATTTGAAATATTAGCACCTAGTAAGCAAACGACTTTGATTTAGCCATGAGCGAAGCAACAAACATACTGACTTGCTGTTCACAGAAAGACCTCACATACTTTTCCAGCATCACCTAAGTAATCTCGCAATGTCAGCGCGAAATTTCTGCTGCTAATATAATTCACTTGGCTTGAGTACTGGTTAGTTAAGAAACATTCCGGAACACCAAACAACAGCTGAAAATTTCTACATCGTCTACGGCAAAACAATAAAGTTGCACCAAGCATTCCCCAGATTACAAAAGTTTCGCGACGGCGTCCGGTCAGGCTCATTAAAGGTCATTAGCGGAGTGGTTGAGTAAGGAACAGGAAGGGACAGAATAAAATAAAAGACTAATAGCAGGCTCCATTGGCAAACCAAACCATGAACGGTTGTTCATTGCGCAGAACATTTTCTTTGTAAGAATGCTGATGGTTAGATGTTTCCGCCTGCGTGGTTTGTGGTGGTTTGCTCTGCAGGGCCTATCTGCAGCGTGAGGGTTATTGCAAAAATGGTCGCGTGCACCTACAGTGTAAGCTATTTCCTAAATTTAGCGTAGTAGAACACCCAATAAAAGTAATTGTAACGTCTGGCATCGCAGGCGAGGGGGCTGAGTCTACTTTGTCCTAAAAGCGTGTGCTTTCAAAGGAGCTATTTCTCGGAAAACGAGAATCCTGACATAAGGAATCTTGTTCTAGTAAAAGAAACGTGGTGGTGTGGCGGTAGAACACTATAGTTTCTCGTGACCATTCGAAAGGTGGGGGGAGGCCGCGGTCTGTTTTCGCTTTTAACAACAGCGAGGTGGCCTCCAGCCAGCGAAGTGCCGGCATGCAGCGTGAAGACATCTGGTGTGTTGTCACCCATACATCTTGAATAGAGTCCGTGAGGCGGCTGCCACGCAGGACAGCGTATACCATCTGGCAATAATGGCATGGGTCCTGCACCCGGGTAACATGAGTGGGGCAACCAAACGGCGCCACGATCGTGTGCGTTCACACAGTACGCGGAACGTCTTTTTTAGGCCGTCCTTTTCGGCTGTCTCTCTCAGACCGAGAGCTCAAATGCTTGAATAAGAGAGTGAGAGGAGAGGACGGCAATAAGTGTGTTGAGTGTGTCCAATAAACGGACTAATTGTTTTGGTTGGCCCTGAGGAGAACAGAAAGGGGCAACATAGGGGTTAAAACCTGGCTCCTGGTTCCTCGCTGGCGTTCTGGTCACAGCAAACAAACAGTGCTCTGCACTTTCGGCTCTGACGAGGCAACATGCTACTGCCCCAACAGTGAACAGTCTTGTAAATTTGTACGTAAGTTCCTGTACATAATGTAGAGTTGTTTCAACGTATCTAAAGGCACTGGTCTCAATTTTTGACAAGCAGCAGCAGCAGGCACAACAAGACAAGACGGACACCAAGCAACCAACCTTCCGCTCCCTTCTGAAGCAACAGCAGCTACGCAGCTGAGAGAGCTCTGCTCTGGAGAACAAAGGAAGTGGGTAGAGGATTGAGTTTTTCTGCAATGGTAATAAAAAAGCTGGAACGTCGAGCATGTTTTACTTGCCGTAATAATAAATGACCAGATTGAAGTAAAAGCCCACCTCCCCTTTTCGAATAAAAGGGACTACACAAAGAAAAGTGAAACCCAGAGATCCATGCGCGAAGGTTGTAGCATCATGCGACACGTAAGCATCTCTATACATGGCTATTCATTAGGTTATAGTATTTTTTATTTAGCCTGTGTATTCGTGCCCTCTGCATTAGTTAGAATAATAGATTTCTCTAGCTCCATTTCCACATCATAATGATGCGTTTAACTGAAACATTGACTATACTTCTGACGGGATATACCTGTGAATCAACCAAATTATTTACAATGCGAGACACATTAGTACCACCATATGATGAACTACACTGCTCAAATAGTGTTTTTCCCGCAAAATAATAAAGAATAGTTACTTTGTTCTGCTTACGCTATGGCATCATATAATTCATAATTATAACTAATTAACTTTATATGCATTAATGTTAGTGCCAAAATGCAAAATGGATACACAGTGAAACATAAACCAAGAAGGGAAATAACGTTATAGACTTCAAAATTCAGGTAAAAGAAAGTGAAGCACCTCTTTACTGACAACGGTACGTATTGTGCTTGCGTAATAAAGACTCACAAATTAGAACATATGGAGGAATGATTGCTTTTTTTATTCGCTGTTGCATTTTGTTGTGAAGATAGCTTGGATTGTCCAAAATACCAGTAAAAGTAGATTAGAAGCTTTCGCGCTTGCAACTGTGCTCGCGCTCCGAAATTGCGCGCTGGTGGCTACAATGTGGTATTCGCCTCATTTCTTATCGTCTAGTACTTTTGTTGTAACCAATAGCACGTAAGAAATAAGAGGTCTGTTAATTACATAGTGCAAACGATGTCATTTAACATAATGTGAACTTGACTTTAGGGCCACTAATCTCCCAAAGCCAAGCTGAAAGCTTAGAGGACACACAAGGCATTCATTAGTTTCCCGTTTTTTGCACGTTCAGCAAATATTCTGAAAGCGTCAGCCATATTGTTTTCGGAAATGGGAAAAGTTTACCTATTCGAAAATGAATAGGGCAGAAATATAAAAAAAGAAGTAAAAACACTAAAAAAGCGGATAAATTAGGGTACTTATTATGGGTGACAATTGCGTCGGAAATTTTGTTGGTTGGGAATAAACCTGTTCTCCTTGATGAACTACTCAGTAAAACGCTGGGTTTACCCTTCATTGAAGACAAAACATTTCCTTCGGGATCGATTATATAATTCACATGTTATGAATATATAATTTACATGTTCATCTAGTCAGAAATGTCTTGGTGTTGTAAATCATTTCAGTTTTCAATTTATCTGCTCTTTCAAAACACGCAGAGAATGAAAATTTCAGTATGAAAACTAACTTATTTTTCGCCCAAATTATCTCTTCTAAGGGTGAACGGTAGTGTTGTTCTATTCATAATACCATCTCTCTGGGCTGGTTTTCTTTCTACCCAGAATGAAATCGAACTGTTAAAATTAGCAGCCTTATGTCTGAGAATACACGACTTTTTAACGAAACAGAAAAGAATATTTATGCGCCCCTTAATTCTTGAACGAATTACTCACGGTTGTATAACGCAAAACTTGACAAGCTGTACATAACACAAAAAGTGAACTTGACAAAGCTGTACGAAAAAGTTCACGAAGCTGTACTTCAAACCAGACGCGTACGCTGAAGCCAACGCCGGCATTCGACGGAGGTTTCTCGGGCGGCATTTCAGCTTTGTCTGTGACGTCTGCAAGCGCCCATGGAAGCACGTGTCAGCTACACCGCTTAACCTCCTGCACGGAATACTTGGGTGGTAATTTTTTTCCGTGTAATATTCTGTAGCACCAAGAGACCTTGTGATGCGCGTAAAGTATCTCTAGTCTTTCGATATTCGTGGCATATCTTCCTTTATTCGTGAAAGGGGTGCCGCAGCAGTATTCAGAAGTTTCATTTTTTGTCAACGCATATATTTATATACAGCCATAAGGAAGCCAAGGAGAGACATGCAGCTTTTCACCCCTTTTGTCGTCACACTATTCGCGTTGTTCTCGCCACACCATCTATGCTGTTCCACCATAGTAAAAAAAAAGTATGGAATCGAAACAAACGATGCACTGATAGGTGTCGTGCCCCTCGTACGAAGCGAATTTCGCCTTACCGCTGGGTTGATACTGCCTGTCCATGCACTGCACCACGACGTTCACGATTCACGCAGCCCGATGTAAGTGGGAATACTTTTATTTTTTGATATTTTTTGTGGTGTACAGATTCCCGTGAGAGTAACGCTGCATTTAGATTTATAGCAAGGACAAGAGATGATCTCCAGAAACGAAAAAAGGCCACGTAAAACAACAAAACGCATGTGGCGGGGGCACAGCTGTTTAGGAACACACTGTGTAGTAATAGAGTTGCTTGTTCGGCATTACCTTTTTTTTCTCCTTTTTATCTTTTATGAGTCCAACTCAGGTCCAGTAAACAAAGCAAAGTGTAAGGTAGTGATGGAGTGCCACTTGGTCAGTGCTGGCTTTTTGCACCAAGCAGTCAGACAACCCAAAATAAAATGTAATTTAAATTAGCTGCAACAGTGGATCCGGAGTAAAATCATGCCAGTAAACACCAGCTCATGGTGTTGCATTGATGGCGAGTAAAGAGCTTGAGCTTTTCGCCCTCACCAGGTCTTGATTTAGGTGATAATTATGGCCTTTCAGCACATGTGCGAAACTTTCTTGAAGGCATATTTTTCTTATTATCCTAATAACCCAGCCAGAAAAAAGCAAATGTAAATTCTTCGGGAAAGAGACAAAAAAGATTTAAAAAAAAGAGCAAGAAAGTCTTGTTTGCGAACGACATGTTTTGCTGAATGTCTGACTATGCCACACATTAAATAAATATTTTCCGCTATCTGCTGTTGAATCACAGCCGCAAAGCACGTACAAATAGGGGAAAATCGTATATCGCATTATGACACACAAGCAAGCTTGATATCCGTAATCACGTATAATGATTTTAAAATTGAACAAATTATGAGATTGGAACGTGTGATCCAAACGTATTAAAGACAAACGCAAGCAATGCTAGGCAGAAGCTGCCTAAGAAGGAAAAACAACCCTTCGAAAAGTCATCTTTTTAAGATGCATAAATACCTCTTTTGCAAAAGCCGCCGCTGACATTAGAAGGATAAAAATAATTTCATTATTTCATTTGCAAATGAGAGAAAGGGTTGAAGCTGTCGCAGCCACTCGAGACGTTCAGTAAGTGCGTGCAGATGTTTAATTCTAGCATAATGTGTCTAAGAGACATAGACGGTTTGCGAACTTCTGTGTTAGATGGATTCTCTTGTGGAACACATCTTGCAGTCTGTGCTGTTTTTTCTGCGTTCCACAGCGCAACAGCGGGGTCTCCAGCCCCCTACATCGTGGTCATGGATGTACAATCCCCGGAGATCCCGCCCAGTACCAGTTCATCCACGAGCATTGCTTCAAGAAAGCGTGGTAATCCATCTAGTGAGAGCGAGGACACCAAGCTGTACTCTGCATCAGGCTACGAGTCCTCGGAAGACGACTTCGAACCTGTGCTCTACCGCAAGGCCAAACGAAGAATCACGAACGCATCATCGGCATCAAGTACAGCCACTGTGAGGACAGCGCCTCAGCGATGGCCTCACTCCATTCTGTTTGTGCCGCAGACTACTACTGCCAATCTACGCTTCCTCAACAGGCAAGCACTGTCCTTGTACCTTGAAAACATTGTGCCTAACGAGATTAAGGACATCAGGATAAACACGAGGAAGAATATTTTGGCAATTGACGTGAGGAACCCAAGTGCACTGAACAGGCTACAGCATGTGTCAGAGCTGGGAAACATCAAAGTCCGATCCATCATACCAGCGAATGGTGACACCGTAACAGGAGTTATCTATGACATAGACACTGAAATCCCCAATGAAGATCTTCCTCTACTGATAAAACCAGTGAGTGAAAACAACGTCATTGTGCATGCTGGTCGCCTAGGCAACTCTCGTTGTGTGCGACTAACATTCAAGGGTGACTGTCTTCCCTCTTACGTGACGGTGGGCCATTTCCGTCACCAGGTTCGCCCATTTGTTCCGAAGCCTATGCAGTGTTTCAAGTGCCAGAAGGTTGGCCACGTGCAGGGCGTTTGCAGAAATTCCGCAGTGTGCCCCCGATGCGCTGAACACCACTCAGAAGACGACTGTAATACAACTACGTTGAAATGCCCCAACTGCCAAGGAGCTCACAGTGCTTCCTCCAAGGACTGTCCTCAGATTAAGAAAGAGATTTATATTCTGAGGCAAATGGTGCGAGACAACTCGACTCACAGAGAAGCTGCGCAAAAAGTAAGGCGAAGGCGTCGTCATCGTCGAAGTGCCTCACGAAGGACAGTGCAAAATCTGACGAGAAAGTCAGAAACTCCAGTGAAATCCACAGGCGCGGCTCCTAGCACGGCAAACATCTGCGCTGAAAGAGAAGATGCTGGAAGATCTCTCTCTCCAAAGGAATGGCCACCCCTTCAGCCTAGACGATCTGTTGAGCCTCAACAGAAGTCGCCTACACGACCTGTAGAGCCTCAACAGAAGCCGCCTCAAGAACAAGCACAAAATGCTGCAACGGCCGGGAAGCCAGATCATCGCGTGATGGTGATGCTAAGATCATTAGTGGACACCATTCGCATGTTGTTATGCGACATGAATACACCGTCAGCCAAAAGTGCCCTTCAAGTACTGGACGCGCTTAGTCCAGTGCTAGCAGTCTTAGAGTAGACCATGGCTAACCCACCACTGTCTTTCCGGGATGAGGTTCGTAATGCAGCAGTACGGCAGTGGAATGCCAGGAGACTGAGATCGCGCATTGGTGACTTTCGTCGAATTGTGTACGTCAATATGTTTCCCGTAATCGTCATTTGGGAGCCGAACTTATCGAGTGCAATACGACTTTTGGGATACGAACCTTTTATGTCGTCTACTGTTACTGAAAGCAGCAAGGTTCTGGTGTACATTCACCGAGACCTCACTTACATCCTTCAATCTGTACCACCTCTTGACGGAAACCAATACGTGTGCTTAAGAGTGAAAAAGAGGAGGCTGAAAATCACTGTGGTTGGCGCATACCTATCAGCATCAAGCCATTTCGATCAAAAAAGATTACGAGACATCATAGCGTCAACTCCTGACCCGTGTGTTATCATTGGGTATTTTAACGCTCATCATACATTATGGGGAAGTCAGAATACCTACATGAAGGGCGAAGCTTGGTGTATTTTGCCTCCGACAACCAACTTTGGTTACTGAATGATGGCAGTCCTACATTTTTACGTGGCTCCACATACAGTAGCTGTCTCGACTTGGCTTTTGTTTCGCAAAGACTAGTGAAACATACTGTATGGTTCACGGATATAGAAACGCACGAGAGTGATCACATTCCAACATACGTCAAGATCAGAGGATTGCCGCCTCCTAAAGTGCGCGACATCGTTAAAAGAGTGGACTGGAAAAAATTTCAGTCCCGTATGGAAGACCAATGCCAAGAACACATATCCGATTTACAAGAGGCCATCAAGAGCACTGTAAAAGAGACTGTGTGTACGATCTCATGCCCTGTAAGAATCATGGACATCGACATAGAGCTGGAGCGGCTTCGAGCCTTGCGACGACGAGCTGAAAGAAGGTACCGGCGCACGAAGGACATAGAAGATTTACGGGCTGCTAGACGTATGCAGAATAAGATCAAACGTCGGTTGGACAAGTTAGAATTCCAACGCTGGATTACTTTCTGCGAGTCACTCGACCCTCGTAAGCCTTTATCGCAGATATGGAGGACAGTTAGAGGTTTGCGGTCATTGCCCATTCAGAAGTCACCATTCAAGGCCTTAGCCCTTCACCAAAATCGACCAGATGTGGACGTTGCTGAAGAGTTCTGTGCCGGATTATCAGGGCAAACTACAACCATCAGCAGCTCACCACTTTCGAGCAGTTGTCCGCCACCACGTGACTCCTGTATGGACTACCCGTTCACCATTCAGGAGCTCAAAGCAGCACTCGCTTCATGCAACAAGACCTCCGCACCAGGACCTGACGGAATCTCCTACAGAGCCCTGTGTTATCTGGGTGAGCGCGCGAGAATAGCTCTACTTCAGCTATATAATGATTGTTGGCTAGAGGGCACTGTCCCCTTAAGTTGGAAAACTAGTCGTCTAGTACCATTACTAAAACCTGTCAAATCACCATTGGAACTCTCCTCCTATCGCCCGATCGCATTGGCTGGTTGCGTGGGTAAAGTGATGGAGAGAATTATTCTCGGCCGACTCGAGTGGTACTTGGAGTATCATGAGATCTACCCAAATGCCATGGCTGGCTGTCGACGTGGTCGATCATCGATCGATAGCGTCATCGACCTAATCACGTACGTTGAACACGAGAAAGGCCATAAGCGTCTTTGCGCCTCTCTGTTCCTTGACGTCAAAGGAGCCTATGATACCGTCACACATGAAGCCGTCCTTACCGCACTAGAAGAGATTGGAGTGGGTGGCCGAATGTTTAAGTGGATACGCAGTTATCTCCAAATGCGATCTTATTTTGTGAGTACAGAGACCGGGAACACGTCTACACATTTCATTTGTCGTGGCGTCCCTCAGGGTGGTGTACTGAGCCCTGTGCTATTCAATATAACACTAATCGCTCTCCATACGTACCTACCAAACAATATTTATCTATCAACATACGCTGATGACATCTGCATCTGGACATCTGCGGTAACTCGCCTGCAGTTACGAGCGAGAATACAGAGAGCTGCTACTGCAACTGCTTTGTATCCACGCAATCGAGGCCTGGAAATTTCCTCCGGAAAGTGCGCTCTTCTGGCATTTACGCGCAAACCCATGTCGAATTACAGAGTGTCAATTAACGGTCAAAATATACAGTATCGTCAATCTCACAAATTTCTGGGTGTCATAGTCGACAGAGACATATCATGGAGCCCTCATGTGTCGTATTTGAAAAAGCGATTGGCAGGCATATGCCATCTTTTCAAGTTTCTCGCTGGAAAGACTTGCGGAATGCAGCCTAATGCTATGTTAGGACTGTATAGGGTGCTTTTCCTTGGCTTTTTACGATACAGTCTGCATGCATTATCAAACGCCAGCAAAACAAGTCGACGCATGATACAAAGCGTTCAAGCACAGGCGCTTCGAATATGTCTAGGTCTGCCTCAGGGTGCCGCAAAATTGGCGACTATAGCTATAGCCAAAGACCACCTCGTGCAGACCCATATTGAAATTGAAGCTTTGGGAACACACATAAGGCATGTGGGCCGGACTCCCCATCACCACCTAGCCTCTCTGCCAGTGGATAGACCTCATACGTCATTTTGTCGAACAATAGCTACACATGGTGACTCCCTACCAACTGGTTTTACGCCCGCGGCGAGACCTTAAATTCCTCCATGGTGCCTCAAACAGCCAGTCATCAACCTGACAATACCAGGCATCCATAAAAAACGAGATTTCTCAATACCAGCCCTCAAGCAGCTCGCCTTACTTCTGCTGTACGAGAAGTACCAAGACTGCACCCACGTCTACACCGACGGCTCCGTCCTGCCAAACTGCTCAACAGTGGCGGTCGTTATTCCAACGCACGGCAGCACCATTAAATTCAGGACAGCTCATGCAACCACAACAACGGCAGCAGAGCTTGCAGCGCTTCGCGCTGCGCTGCGTTTCATTAAGGACCAGAGCACGCAACGGTGGACGATTTTCTGCGACTGCAAGCCGGCACTGCTGTCACTTCTGTCAAATCTACGCCGTGGTCCACACGAGCAGTTGGTATTTGAAACGGCAGAAATGCTACACCATATAACAGAGAAAGGGCACCACGTTATATTTCAGTGGTTGCCAAGCCACTGTGGAATTATCGGTAACGAACGAGCTGATCAAGCTGCCCGTTCAGCCCATACAGAAGACAACGACCAGTCAATACCTCTCTCAAGGACGGACGCTGCTAGGAGGCTCCGCATGCTTGCTCGCCAACGCTCCCTGGCTCTTTGAAATGAGCCTCTCTTTACGCATGCAAGATTACGATCCCTTGATCCAACGTTAAGCATGCAGCTTCCAACAAAAATTCGACGAGGCGACGCTACTGCTCTGTGCAGACTATGGTTGGGAGTCACGTTTACCCGTGCGTACACGTTCCGTATAGGTATGGCCGACACTGCCGACTGTGCACACTGCGGAGATGAAGAAACAATTCAACATATTCTGTGTCACTGCCTGAAATACAACCTGGAAAGACAACACCTTTCTAATAAACTAAACAGGTTAGATGACCAGCCGCTGTCAGAAGAAAGTATACTGCGCCATCGTCATGACTCATCGTCACAGAAGAAAGCCGTGCAAGCGCTACTGGGCTTCTTACGAGCTACTGGCCTGTCGGAACGCCTCTGAGTGGACTGATTTTGTGTGTGCGTGTGTGTCGGTGTTTTTCTCTTATTTTTTTTTACTCTCCCTTTCTCTTTCAACCCCCTATTCCCCAACCCCAGTGTAGGGTAGCATACCGGATACTAGCATCTAGTTAACCTCCCTGCCTTCCTTATTTCTCGTTTCTCTCTCTCTCCCTCTGTGTGTGTTAGATTAACCGTAAATAACAACGTAGGTAAACTTGTGACATGATGATTTGGCTTTACTTTAGACTGGTTCATTGCTATGGATTCTTCATTGCGTCAGTGGGCAATAAAAATGTCATTTTTACGACGTTTTTTATGTCAATGCTGACTTTAAAACTTCTTCGTTTTACTTGAAACAAAGGTTTCATTACCTGCAAAGTAATTATTGGCATCACTAATTGCCATATGGTGAGCTATTTGAATATACACCTGAATAAGCAGCAGAAGACACTGAAGTTTGCATCGGCATCGGATCAAACATCATTGCTTGTTATGTAGCTGCTGCTCATACTTCACGTTTAGGTTTTACCTTATTGAAAAAACAGCGATTTGTTCTGCGTAAAATCCAATTGGTATGGTAATCTTCGCTATTCAGTTTAAGTAATTGTGTGCTTCGGGTGATATTATAGCTCAAAACTTTCAAAACTTCACCGTAGTCTATTTTTTATATTTCTTACCCAGCTTACAGCCTTAGTGTCATTGCAGCAGAACTATAAAAATATATATAAACAAAAATTTAGTCCGAGACCATGGCGATATCTTTTCAAGGAAGAAGCGAAATGCGACATATATCATGATTTTTATTCGATACCAACTAATGCACTGTGAACTTTATTTTCTGGATGGGCCTCAAACCAAGAAGACCAGTTTCAATTCCTCGATAATTTACTTTCCGTGCTTATTCTTTGACACGTATATATTATTTCCATTAGCTTAACTGTTTCAGTCTCCACTTTCTACTCATTCACCACGGTCGTGTCTTTTTGATCTCTGAATAACGTCAAACCTCATCAAATGGCTCAAATAACGTGATTACTCACTGCTTTCAATAGCCGAGAAGAGACAGCGCAAAATATACGAAACATTAGTCAGAAATGCTTTTTTGCAAGGTGGAAGCGAGAGTCCACTATGCAAACTCTTTTCGCGCCGTATGTATTCACGTACGTACGCTCGTGCGCGCGCGTGCGTTTGTGCGTGCGTGTGTGTGTGTGTGTGTGTGTGTGTGTGCGTGCGTGTGTGTGTGTGTGTGTGTGCGAGCGTGCGTGCGTGTGTGTGTGTGTGTGTGTGTGTGCGTGCGTGCGTGTGTGTGTGTGTGTGTGTGTGCGAGCGTGCGTGCGTGTGTGTGTGTGTGTGTGTGTGTGTGTCTGCGTGCTGCTGCACTCGAAGCTGTTGCTGTCCCCTCTTTGTTACCGTGCATGCTAACATTATTCCAGGCATTCTTTGATTGGCTCTCATTGATGGTGTTGCATAATTCAAAGCAATAAAATGAAAAGGGAGAAGTTATGCGGATAGCGAGGGACGTTAACGGGAAAGCAAATGTGTAGTTGGCTACCCTGCAAAGCGGAAGCAGTAAAGAGTCACAGAAGAGTAAGAAAGAGGAAGTGGGAGAGGAGGGAGAGAGGAAAAAATAAAATAAATGGACGAGGTCGTCTGATTGAACAGTTTTTTTCTTTTGGCACATGCCTCCTGTATCAAAAAAGGCAAAAAAATACAACATCGCGATTAATACGTTCTAAAGAATACACCTCAGCAAAACATCTCCATCCCTCCTACCTCTACTTAAATGGGAATTCATTATCATTCCATACGGCCGTTACCAATTTTCTAATAGTTCCCGCACTTCGACAGCAAATACATGTCCCCCACAGGTTCCCAAGTGTCTCTCCGACAACGCCGATAGGGAACAGTTTCACAAAATTACTTTCTTAACGGGGACTTAATTGGTGTGTTAAGCATAGAGGCAGCTATGGGCTAGCCTACCGCTTTTAGGGGCGAAGCTCCTTAGGGCGTGGGCTGTGCGTCCCCTGTAGCCTGTATGTAGCCACCTCTAGTTTAGTTCTTGCAGTGTTCACTAGATGGCGGTACCGTCTCCTGTATGTAACCACCTCTAGTTTAGTTCTTGGAGTGTTCACTAGATGGCGGTACCGTCTCCTGTATGTAGCCACCTCTCGTTTAGTTCTTGTAGTGTTTACTAGATGGTGGTACTTGTAGCTGATGATGAAAAGATGCAAGATGTTATAAACTAGAAAGCGGTACTTGTAGTTGATGAAAGACGCGAGATCTTATAAAATAGGAATGATGTCACATATGGCGCGTGTCATTGGTTGAAGGCAATCGTTCGATTTAGTGCGGCGACGTACGCTAGGGGGAGCGATGTAATAAAATCGAGGGGGCAAAATGTACAGAGGATGCATGGTTTACCAGGTTTACCTCCGGAGCTTCGTCCACTCATCATCATTCACTTCGTGGATATGGCGGATTTTTTTTTATTGATGCTGCAACTAAATGCATTCCACAAACATGTGGACGGTCAGGCAAAAGACGAGTCCCATGGTCGAAGAATTAGTGCCGTAATGCATGCAAATAACAAAAAAAACGCCAGGTCTGCGCGGAAGGCGCTGCACAGTCACAACGAAAGCTAGAAGAGCAGTTTCCAAAATACTACTGCAAGCACATTTGCTTCATACCCACTGGGGTATTAATCATAAAAAATTTTGCGTAGTAGGCCAGCATTCGCTATACTATTTTTCGTCATTATTTCGAAAAGTGTGGTATCCGGTGAACATTTGCAAGAAATTGTGTGTCAATTGTTCGTGGAGTGGCTGACGAGAGGAGTAACTATGGCTGAAGTGGGTGTGAGCCGCAGTTAATAGGGGAGCAAGAACAAGCTTTTGTAATGGGTTGGAGCATTGAACGAGCTACTCGTTACGCCATTCACATCGTGTGACGACTGGCTGTTATTTCGCTGTTTTAAAACGCTTTATAAGTCGTAATAACGTGATTGCTTTCCCGATATCAAGCCTGCCTAATGCCAGTTTGCAACAAGTCACAAAAACATGATACAGATTTATACAGAGGAGCTAAGATTCGTTCGCGTGTTACCCATTTCACTGAAGAGAAACCCACTAAAAATCTCTCGGGGATGAAAAGAGATATGCACTTTCTAAACAGATATTGCAAATTGAGTCGCGGGGTTCACTTTGCACAGAGACATGTGAAATAAGTGCCGCATTTGAAGATTATTACAAATATTTTTTCACCGCTGCTGAGTATCAGGAGAATTTTGAGGAAGAAGCTAACCACTTCATTGCCCTTGAACCTCAGTTACAAGATGATGATAGACTCACTGTAGAGGGGCCAATAACCAGAGAGTAAATTAGATTTGCAATAACAACGCTGCAGAAAAACAAAACTCCTGGCCCAGATGGCCTTAGTGGCGAATTTTACATAGCTTTTCAGGAACTTCTGATATCTTTCCTTCAGCAACTTTTTAAAGAGGATTATGACCATGGCGAATTTCCTCATTCTTTCTATCAGAGCCATACAACATTAATCCCAAAAATTGCTGATCCTGACGCATTAAAGGGAGTTAACGAATACAGGCCTATATCGTTATGTAACGTTGACTACCAAATATTTTCTCAATTGTTGACAAATCGGCTACAGACAGTGATTACGAAATGGGTAGGTTACCACGAAACATGTGAAATTCGTGGCCGCTCTATACAGAGAAACATTCATATTGCACGTTCAGTGCTTGAGTGTATAGATGGTAGCATGGACGAAATAGCCCTCCTTCAAATAGACCTTGCAAAAGCATTTGATAAGGTACAGCATGCTTTTTTGTTCTGGCTCCTAAGACACCAGCAGTTGGGTGATGTGCTATACAATGGTATCTCACTCTGTTATAAGAAGTGCAAAACTAGGCTAATTGTAAATCACACAGTTTCTGTTATAAGAGAGTTATATTCATCTGTACGTCAGGGATGTCCGCTGTCACCGTTGATTTTTGCAATTTGTCTGGAACTATTATGTTTAAGTGTGCTTCTAAAGTCCAGCATAAGAGGCTACCGATATGATGCTTAGGAAGTTAAAGTTCTAGCTTATGCAGACGATATTGCCTTTTTTTGCGCTAATAAACCCAGCGTTGAAGAAGCAGTCAACACTACTTTACGTTTCTGTGAAGTCGCTGGCGCCAGCTTACATTTTGATAAAAGTAGTGGATTCTGGCTAGGCATGTGGGCTACAACTCCTTCGGTCTTTGCCTATATTCATTGTAATGCGACTCTTATGAAATACCTTGGTGTGCCTCTCGATAACTATCGTAAAAGTGGCGCACACTGGACCGCTGCGATAACTACGCTCCACCGAAAGGTGGCCACATGGCATGGACGGGAGCTTTCCATTTTTGCCAGAGCGAAAGCGTGCAATATATTCCTTGTATCGAAGCTTATTTATATTTTGCAGGTGTTGCATTGCTCTCGGGTACACATTCAAGCCTTTCATAGGATATTTGCCTGCTTTATTTGGAGCTCTTCCTGGGAACCCATGAGAAGAGACAATTTTTTTTCTTCCACTTGAAAAGGGTGGCCTCGGCCTTGTGCATTTGTTCGTGTGACAGTTGGTGTTACGATTTTTCTACCTCAAGGATGTGTGCCACCCATTTCTATGAGCGGTTCTTCATAGCCGTCTATGTTACCACCTTCCTTTTATTCATGTCACAGCAAGCGTTGCTAAGGAATCGCCGTTGCGTGGATTTCTAAAAGAAATTGTTGATACTGTCAGTTTTTTGAAAGCCTGGTTTACCTTAGAGTATTTGTATACTATTGACAGAAAAAATTTAACCGCTGCACTTGTGAATAATCTCTTCCCCGAACCTGTTTATCGAAAGCCATATTCGCTTCTGCCTGGTCGCGATGTATAACTTCGTGTACGTAGAATGTGTATATCTTCTTCAGCGAAAACATTTTTCTTTAAAATGCACACTTCCACGCTGCCAGTGAAAACGTGACTGAATGAAAAATCAATATACGTACCCTGGACAGTGAATTGTAGACTCTGCAACCAACCTGAGACTATAGAGCATTGTTTTATTCATTGTCGTGATACTTTGTATTTTTTGGGACATTCTAAAAAGAACGTTAAGAAAACAACTTCCAATCACAGCCCATGGTATTAGGTTCCTTCCGTTCAAAAAGAGTCTGACTGATAGTACTTCTTACGACTTCTTCATGTTGTTGGGGCTTTATTCATTATGAAAAAGTCGCATGGTTGATATACACGCCCAGCCACCACGGTCGACGAGATCTGTCTTCCGAGAAGCAGCTGCTCAAGTGCGCAGTGTTGTCGAGACTTTTGACCCCATTCCGGAGTGGCTTCACGTTCTTGACGCTTGTGTGTGTTTGCCTGACTTCTGATGAAGTATGTTCTGTGTACTTTACTGGTGATAATTTCATTCAATAAAGAAAAAAAAGAACCAGTGTGGCTCATTGGTAGAATACTGGGCTGGTACCCAGCGGACCCAGGTTAGAGGCTCCGAGCCCCACTGTTTCACTCGTGCTAGGTTTTTTTTTCTAATTTCGCGCGATGTGGTTACGCACACCGGCGGTGGTGGACAACTTCGCGTGAGCCGAGTTGTAATGTCATAACATCTTTCACGGTAATAAGGCGTGGAAGTTGTTTCGGTACTCACCCACACCCGAGATTCCTATAAATTTTAGGGATATTATGCCGCAAGAAAAGGGGTTTCGCTGAAAGGCGAGATGAGAAAGTTGGCATAAATTTATATCCTGCATGACGTCCCATACACAGGATTGATTTGATATGTGGGGTTTAACGTCCTGGGGTTCTTTAACGTGCATATAAATCTGAACAAACGGTCCTACAAAATTTCCGCCTATATACACAGGAGGGTAAAGTTTTGAACAGGGTGAGAAGAGTAAAAGGAAAACATATTCACTACCTCTGCTGAACACGAAAGGTGACAGCTTGGAGGGTCTGGCAAACACCCTCGGGGCGCACTTCTAACAGGTCTCCAACTCACCACTTTAGAGCAAATGGTTCAAACGTAACAAAGCCAGAATAGACAGAGATTGGAATGCCAATCCACAACACACAATCAGCCTTTCTGTTTGGCTGAACTACATGTCTCAGTTACCTGCTGCAATAAATCTACCCAAACCTGGACCGTGTGACATAAGAAATGCAGAAACACCTTCCTACTGAAACCCCAAGCCCTCCTCTCGGGATATGCTTTCCCGGCAAACTACACGAAGCCTGAAAGAGAGCCATCGCTTTCCCGATTATAAAACGAGGAAAGGCTAATTGCGTCAACTAGTTGTCTTTGTAAGGTCTTTCAGAAAATGATAAACATGGCTGATGCACTTTCTTGAAACTAATGGTCCGCTTGACCTATACCAGTGTGGGTTTCGAGAGGCTCGGTCCACCGTGGTCAGCCCTGTCTGTATCGAGGCACGAATTCAGGACGCTTTTGTTGATAAGCATTTTTTCTTTCTGTGTTTCTTCATAAAAAAAGGCGTATGACACTGTATTTTGCTTTGACATATCGCCAGACCTGAAACATTGAGGTGCGCGGGGTACAATGCTGACAATCATCGAAAGTTACTTGTCCAACCGGACTTTTCGTGTTCGTGAGGGCACTGTCTTATTCCGGATATTTGTGAAAGAACTAAGAGTGCCACAAGGAGGTGTTTTGAGTTGTATGCTTTTTATAGCAACTCCGTGCACCTGTCTATCCCACGCAATATGTTTTGTTGCACATATAACGATGATGTACATGTCGTTTTAAATCAAGCAACCTCTCAGTATGGAAACGTCAAGCCCAATGAAGTTTGAACAAGGTTTCCCAATAAGCAATTGAAGGGGCATAGCAAGGAATCCCCCCTCCCCAAATATTATTTGTCACCGTGGTATAGAGAGGAAAAAGACCATTTTAAACGGGTGCCCCTCCCAAAATCATGGTGGCCCCCCTGCCCCCCCCCCTTTCCCAGAACAATCATTCCTGGCTATGCGCCTGGGCAGATGAGGGATGTTTTAAACTCAACATGCAAAACAGCACTTGCGTCTTGTTCTGCCAAGAAAGGGGCCTCCATCTCGACTCCGACATTGACCTGCATGGTAAACGCCTGTTTGTAAAGACAGGGCATAAGTCTTTTGGCCTATATTGACGCAAAAATAGCCTTAGAACCATACACAAAATACTCTTGAAAACTAGCTGTTTAAAAACCATGAATATTTTTAGCGGTGTCGGGCACAACGTAGGGCATTGACAGGAAATCTTTGATAAATTCATATAAAAGCCTTGTACGCACGCGCCTGGATTACAGTGGTATAACCAACCAGTGTGCGACACATTTAGCCTTAAAGATGCTCGACCCAGCCCACAATAGGCATTCACCTTTCTGCAGGTGCTTTTCGAACTAGCCCTGTAGAAAGCCTGTATGTAAGACCAAATGAATGCTTCGTCGCTCCACCTGCAGAGATGTTACATGTCTTTGCTCTACATTCTGAAGGTTAAGGCAGACACATACCACTCTCTCCAGAGTTAATAATTTGTCTAATTCTGCTTTGTTCAACAATCATCCTTCGCTGAAACAGCTCTATTGACTCCATGTGAGTAACCTTGCTTACGAAACTGGCGTGCCATTCCTAGAGCACCATTTTGACGGCTCCCGCATTATATGTGTC
Source organism: Rhipicephalus microplus (assembly GCF_043290135.1). Lineage (NCBI taxonomy): Eukaryota > Metazoa > Arthropoda > Arachnida > Ixodida > Ixodidae > Rhipicephalus > Rhipicephalus microplus. The sequence goes on from NW_027464588.1 coordinate 14,849,337, forward strand.
GCATTAAAACGACACTATAGTGGCAGATTATAGACTGTGATTCATCTTTGATGGAAGTTACGAAACATGCTACTACTGCAAATATCCACACGAACTTAGTCGAACTCCAATGCGAGTACCCTTGCTTAGAGTTTTTCACCGATGCTTGAAATTCTGTCACTCGTGGGTCTTATGCCACTGTTTGTCCATTTTTTCTTATTCTGGTATTCAGCACACCAAAACAAACATATTAACTTTAAAAGCTCATGAAATATCTGTAGCCGTCAAGTGCGGTAACTACAATGTGTGGTAATATATAACTACAAAGTGCGGTAATATAAACGGATTAGCTGAGCATAGTAACAGCTTTGCAAACTGTGAAATACCATAAAATCCTGTTTTTGTCAGTTTATTCACTATCTACGCTTTTAGAGGGCATGTTGTAGTGTGCATGGGTGCCACGCTCCGTAAAATGAGAGAAGTGTGTTCGCTCATATTCATTCATTCATTCACATTCATAGCTGTCCCTGCCCTTGATCTGTGACTTTTTTACGACAGGAGCTCAGGGAGTGCTTGCAGCTCCTATGAAATCGGCAAATGCCAAACAATTTACATGATATCAAACTAAGACTTCGAAATCGGTCAACAGTATCTAGATCACGCTGCACACAAGTCACACTTACGAAGCTACTGATAGGACACACACACAGCACACGTGCATATTTACTGTTTCGCGGCAACCCACCCAATCGTGAGATTTCGAAAACCGCCCACAGTTCACCACGTTTTCGTGCAGTGTATACGATTTGATGCTGTAAGAGAAAAGCCCTTTTTGTGGCCTTATTAACAGCAGCTTTCAGTACATTCTATAATGCTCATTGGTAGGAACACTGTTTTTTATCTTCAATATTTGGTTAATTTTTATGTACGTAGTTTTTACACCATATTCTGTTCTGATCTGCGTTTTTTTTTTCTTTTTGGTATTGCCAGCACAATAGGGACCCCGGTTGGTCGCTTGCATTTCATTGTTCATTTGACAATCTAGTTGGTATGTACCCCTAGCACAAATAGTGCACAGCATGATTCATTATTACTACATCACCATATTGTTTGAAGCTTTTTTACTCGGTGCGAGTGGGCTGTTTTGCAAAGTAAATTTCTCGACAGCAAGGAAGCAAGCTGTACTACTGGTGCGTGCATGTTCACATCCGTGACAAGAAGGCGCTTGCCGAATTAATTTGCGTATCAGAGAGAACGTGAGAAAACGATTCAAAGAAACCACCATTCAAGAAGCACATCTTGATGCGTTAAAGTACTGAGCGAACAATTCACAAAGCGCGAGATGTGGGCAGCTATAACGACCGTCATTTTGCTTCGCTGTAAAGCATGGTTCACAAGGCTTTTGTATATTTTTGGCCCATAAATGTTCTTGCTCCGGGAATTCTGCGAAACCATCTGCGAACGTTCTCAAAGGGCGTTTGGATCAGGCATGGGACCGCTTTTTACCTCTACGTTTGGTTGCCACAACGCTTCGGTCTCCCTCTTTCTTTTTGCCCAGAAAGTAGAGAAGAAGGTGGACTTCTTTAAAATAATGGCTTCTTTCTTCGGTCAAAGCCTGATGGAAACTACAACTTGTACGCTCTAAGGCAGCGCATATGCTCGCTTTCATCTATAACGCACAAGGTATAAGGAGTTTAATCTGAAACTTGATTGCTTTGGAATAAACGTACGAAGCCTTTTGAACGCAACGTTCGTACTAGGTTGTTGTCTGCATCAATAAATGAGTGGCTATAGAGTGCTCGGCTGCTTCCCGAAGGTCGCTGGTTGAATCCCAGCCCGGGCGGTCGCTATTCAGTGAAAAGAAAATGGTATAGAACCGTGTACTATGCAATATGAGTGCAGGTTAGAGAACACCAGATGGTCGAAATTTCCAAAACCCTCCGCTACGCCATCCTTTATCATTATATCTTGGTTTCGAGCCTTAAAACGCCACATTTGGTTAGTATACTGTGATATTGTGAAAGAGGTCAACTTGTCACGCCAGATGGTAATGTCCTAGCACTCAGACACAAGCGATTAATAGCGACCAAAGTTACGCGAGACCTTCGACATTTCTAATTACTATCCTTCACTAGATCTTATTAGATATTGGGCCGATATCACCTATAGAAAAACTCTTTAAGCAGCAATGCGCTTTCAGCAAGCGGTCGTATTTAGGGTGCCGCATCGCCACTCAACATTCATCATCATCATCATCATCATCATCATCATCATCATCATCATCAGCCTGTCTACGTCCACTGCAGGACAAAGGCCTCTCCCATGTTCCGCCAGTTAACCCGGTCCTGTGCTTGCTGTTGCCAATTTATACCCGCAAACTTCTTAATCTCATCTGCCCACCTAACCTTCTGTCTCCCCCTACCCCGCTTTCCTTCTCTGGGAATCCAGTTGGTGACCCTTAATGACCAGCGGTTATCCTGTCTACGTGCTACATGCCCGGCCCATGTCCATTTCCTCTTCTTTATTGCAGCTATGATATCCTTAACTCCCGTTTGTCCCCTAATCCACTCTGCTCTCTTCTTGTCTCTTAAGGTTACACCTACCATTTTTCTTTCCATTGCTCGCTGCGTCGTCCTCAATTTAAGTTGAACCCTCTTTGTGAGTCTCCAGGTTTCTGCTCCGTAGCTAAGTACCGGCAAGATACAGCTGTTATATACCTTCCTCTTGAGGGACAGTGGCAATCTACTTGTCATAATTTGAGAGTGCCTGCCGAATGTGCTCGACCCCATTCTTATTCTTCTAGTTACTTCAATCTCGTGGTTAGGCTCTGCGGTTATTACCTGCCCTAAGTAGACATAGTCTTTTACAACTTCAAGTGCACTATTACCTATCGCAAAGCGCTGCTCCTTTCCGAGGTTGTTGTACATTACTTTCGTTTTCTGCAGATTAATTTTAAGACCCACCTTTCTGCTCTCCTTGTCTAACTCCATAATCATGAGTTGCAATTCGTCCCCTGAGTTACTCAGCAATGCAATGTCATCGGCGAAGCGCAGGTTACTGAGGTACTCTCCATTAACTCTTATCCCTACCTGTTCCCATTCTAGGCTTCTGAAAACGTCCTGTAAGCACGCAGTGAATAGCATTGGGGAGGTTGTGTCCCCCTGCCTTACACCCTTCTTTATTGGTATTCTGTTGCTTTCTTTATGAAGCACTATGGTAGCAGTTGATCCCCTGTAGATTTCTTCCAGAATGTTTATATATATTTCATCTACGCCCTGATTTCGCAGTGTCTGCATGACGGCTGATATTTCTACTGAATCAAACGCCTTCTCGTAATCTATGAAGGCTATGTATAGTGGTTGATTATACTCTGAGCATTTCTCTATTACCTGATTGATAGTATGAATGTGGTTAATTGTTGAGTAGCCTGTTATAAATCCTGCTTGTTCCTTTGGTTGATTGAATTCTAATGTTTTCTTTACTCTGCTAGCAATTACCTTTGTAAATAGCTTGTATACTACAGAGAGCAAGCTGATCGGCCTGTAATTCTTCAAGTCCTTGTCATCTCCTTTCTTATATATTAAGATGATGTTAGCGTTCTTCCAAGACTCTGGTACTTTTCCCGTCAGGAGACACCTCGTAAATAGAGTGGCTAGTTTTTCTAACACAATCTGTCCTCCATCTTTCAGCAGATCTGATGTTACTTGATCCTCACCAGCAGCTTTGCCTCTGTGCATGCTCTCCAAAGCTTTTCTGACTTCTTCTATCATCACCGGTGGGGTGTCGTCTGGGTTACTGCTAGTTATTATAGTATTAGGGTCGTAGTTTTCTCGGCTACTGTATAGATCTCGGTAAAACTCCTCCGCTATTTTAACTATTCTATCCGTATTGGTAGTTATTTTGCCTTCTTTGTCCCTTAGTGCATACATCCGCCTTTTGCCTATCCCAAGTTTCCTCTTCACTGTTTTGACGCTTCCTCCGTTTTTCAGAGCGTGCTGAATTCTCTCCATGTTATACCTTCTTACATCGCATACTTTACGTCTATTAATCAACTTCGAAAGCTCGGCCAGTTCTATTTTGTCTGTTGTACTTGACACTTTCATGATTTGACGCTTCTTAATTAGGTTCTTCGTTTCCAGGGAAAGCTTGCCGGTGTCCTGTCTAGCTACCCTGCCTCCAACTTCCACTGCACACTCCGTGATGATACTCGTCAGATTATCATTCATTCTATCTACGCTAAGGTTGGTTTCCTCGCTAAGAGCAGAGTACCTGTTCTGCAGTGACACTCTGAATTCCTGTACTTTCCCTCTCAGTGCTAGCTCATTGATTGGCTTCTTGCGTATCAGTTTCTGTCGTTCCTTCTTCAAGTCTAGGTGGATTCGAGCCCGTGCCATTCTATGGTCACTGCATCTTACCTTGCCAACCACTTCCACATCCCGCACGACTCCCGAGTGTGCAGTCATTATAAAGTCTATTTCGTTCTTATTTACGCCATTAGGGCTCCTCCATGTCCACTTGCGGTTTTCTCGTTTTCGGTAGAAGGTATTCAAAATACGCAGATTATTGCGTTCTGCGGATTCTACTAGTAGCTCTCCTCTGGCGTTTCTAGTGCCGATGCCATAATCTCCTACTGCCTGGTCTCCAGCCTGCTTCTTCCCTACCTTTGCAATAAAGTCGCCCATTACTATAGTATAATGTGTTTTCACCTTACTCATTGCCGATTCCACGTCTTCATAGAAGCTTTCAACTGAAGCGTCATCATGGCTGGATGTAGGCGCGTAAGCCTGTACTACCTTCATTTTGTATCTTTTATTCAGTTTAATTACAATGCCTACCACCCTTTCATTAATGCTATAGTAATCCTCTATGTTGCCAGCTATGTTTCTGTGAATTAGGAACCCTACTCCCAGTTCTCTTCTGTCTGCCAAGCCCCGATAGCGAATGACGTGCCCATTCTGTAGCACAGTATAGGCCTCATCTCTTCTCCTAACCTCACTCAGCCCTATTATATCCCATTTAATGCCTTCTAGCTCCTCGAATAATACAGCTAGACTTCCCTCACTAGATAACGTCCTAACGTTAAACGTTGCTAAGTTCAAGTTCCAATGGTGGCCTGTCCGTATCCAGAGATTCCTAGCACCCTCTGCTGCTTTGCAGATCTGACCGCCGCCGTGGTCAGTTGCTCCGCAGCTGGTGGGGACTGAGGGCCGTGAGTTAATTGACGAATGCCTACGGGAGGGGGTGGCCAGATACTGCACCAGGGTGGCCAATCCTTCTCTGGTGAGATCATTGGTGCGTACCGGCTTTAAGCCGGTACGATCAGACAGTAGTGGGAATGCTCCATGCATGTCTTCCTTATTGTTGTTCAGCAGCGTTGGCGGCCACCCACCACGGAGCCCAACGAGGGGACGCTACAAGTTTACAAATGCAGAAACCTGCAGACGCCAGCCGTACAACGCCACTATAACCCAATGCGCCTAGACCAAGGTAGGCTATTTGCACAGGGTTAACCCTAGCCGCCAGGAAGTTTGGAAGTAAACGGAAGAGAGTAGAAGACAGGACAGATAAATAGTAAGAGATAAAGACGAAGATGTAGGGAGAGAGATAGTAAAAGGCGACTGCCGATTCCCCTGGGTGGGTCAGCTCAGGGGTGCCGTCTACGTGAAGCCGGGGCCAAAGGGGTGTGTTGCCTCTGCCGGGGGGCCTTAACGGTCCAATCACCCAGCGTCGGCTAAACCCCCAGGATCCCCTTTTCCTCGGACACGGCAAAGCCACGCACGGCTAGGCGTGGGAGGGAGTCGAAACTCCCCCGTTAGCTCGGGTTCGTGGTGTCGCTACACACCAAACGCCTACTTGCGCAGGCACCCCTGCGGGATCTATCTGACCGCACGCAATATGTTAGTATTGATGATAAATGTTCCAAATCTTTACCCGTCACATCTGGCGTTCCGCAAGGTAGTGTACTGGGCCCTCTTTTGTTTCTTATATATAATAATGATATTGTTGATGTGATTACCAGCCCAGTACAAATTAGACTATTTGCGGATGATTGTATTCTTTTTAACGAAATAACTTGCCACGAGGATCAAATTCAATAAAATCCTAACCTTCTTAGCATACAGGCATGGTGCACAAAGTGGAATATGAAGTTAAATGCCGAAAAATCGGTCTTCATGAAAATTACTAAAAAGAAAAACAGCTTGTCGTTTTCCTATGAGCTTCCTGAACGGCCGCTTTGTGAAGTCAGTTGTTACAAGTACTTTGGTGTCACCATTACAAACAACCTAAGTTGGAATCAGCATGTTTCCAACGTCTGTGCGTCCTCTTTTCGCAAGCTCTGCCTTCTCAGACACAAACTTAAATTAGCTCCTCCAAGTGTTAAACTTCTTGCATACACATCGATTATTAGACCGAAACTCGAATACGCATGCTCAGTTTGGGACCCACACAAGCAAAAAAATATTCAGGCTGTTGAAATGATACAGCGCAAAGCGGTTCGCTTTATCTACTCAAAATATCGTTTATCAGACTCGCCTACTACTCTCATGAAAGAGCACGGGATCCAAACGTTGCAGGCACGACGTAAAATAGAAAAGCTTAAATTTCTTTACCAGCTTAAGAGCAACAAACTTGGCATTAGCCCTGACCAGTATATTCAGCCATTGACTTCTCGGCGTACACGACATCGACACGCTGCATCCCTGACCCCCTACAGCGCCATAACAAACGTCTTCAAATTTTCCTTCTATCCACGCACCATATCTGACTGGAATGATCTGCCCATATCTGTTGTCTGTAGTATTGATGGGATTGAACATATAGATAATTGAGACAGTATGTTTCTTTTTCTTTTTAGAAGTTGCTGTATTTTGCCTTGTATTGTCGGTTTGTTTACATTTGAGTTATTATGTCCCTCCTGCTTGGGCCCCTTGTGGGGCCTGCAGTATGTCATAAATAAATAAATAAATAAATACAGTAGAGAACACCCTCCACGCGCATGGTACAAACTGATCGTGACGTTTTTTTCGCTGTAGTTATTATAATGCTTCTGCGTAGGACTATTTACACATGCGCACAACCAAGAAAGCTTTAATGGGACGGAAAACATGATGGCTACACCAACTCTTTTGCCAATCTTTTTTAGGTTGTGGCTCAGGTAATGCAGATATGTCACCACAACCACTTTGCTTCTGCGTGTGTGCAAAGCGGCCTCAGGACTTCCAGTGTGTATATTTGAACAAGCTGTCAGCCACTGACGTGAGCAGCTGCTTAGTGTAGCCAGCTGCGCAGATGGGCGAAACTGGCGAAATGCCAAAGCTTTTCCAAGTGAGATGCTCAGTTTTAGGGGCGACGCTCTTCTTAGTCTAACCTAGCCCTGCATCAGGCGTCACTGGCCGTATCAGACAGACAGACAGACGAACGAATGAACCGAAGCATGGACGGACGCCCGGACGAACTTATGTGCGTACGAACGAATGGATGCACGAATGAACACTCAGACAAACGGACACACAAATGACAGACACACAGACAAATAGGCGGACAGACAGATGGACCGACAGAAGGACAGACGTCATAATCGTTCACACTGTGGATATGCTGCGATCTTTTTAGGAGTACATTTCTAAAGCACAGATTGGTGATGCCCCATTTGACTAATTTAGAATGCGAAGGTGCGTACGGAAGGAGGGGCTCCTTTCTTCGGGACGTGTAGCACCAACACGAGTGATGATTGCCGAAAATACCTTTCTATACCCAGCTTGCGCACACGAAGCGGGCAACGGAAAAATTTACCGACTGACAGCATACGTAAACATTGAACTCATACCTTCATAATGACGTTGAGCTATTTACGTTGCACTCACTAGGCAGGCCGCTGGTCGCGTGTTTCAGAAATTCAGACCCCTGCTATTGATTAAATCTGACAATACAGTCAGCTTCTTCTGTGTAGTTTATTACTGGCCATCTGCTTTTCTTGGCTTTGAGAACATTATTTTTGAACAATGCAAAAAAAAAGACAAGCACCCGCTTGTTGCACGAAGCCACAGGAATGTGCGCACGGATTTTTCAGAAAGAGAAGCTTCTTAGTTGCCGTACAATTTCTCCTGGTCTGGGGTTTGGACTCAGGACCAACGCCTTTCCAGATTGATCACTCTGCTAATTCAGCTAACCAAAAAGCTATAAATTAACAGCGCGACTGTGAATTCATCAACAACTTGAATTACACGGAGACAAGTACTGTGAATGAGTTCTGCGGAAACTCGCAGGGTTGAATTTTTCGATATCCGCAAGGTCAAAACTCACAAAACTGAAACCCCGGAACAAGATGAATTTTGTCGGCAACTAAGAACCTTTTCATTCTGAGAAATCAGTACGGATTACCTCGTGGCTGTGTGCTTCGTGTGTTAAAAAAATATGTCCTTTCGTTCACATGTGCATGTGCGTGTGTTCAAAACAAATAAATTGATTTTCTGAAATGTAATTTGTATTGGAAGGAAACATTTTATTACGTTATAAAAATTGTTGTCTACAGTTGGGAAAATACAGGAACTAAAACACAACGGAGGACAGCAGACATTTTGCACGCATATGCCATCACAAATGCCCCAATTGCAGATTTTGTTTGGTGGGCAACAATAACAAAATTCAATAAATATGCTCGCCATACTTCACAGGCTAATTTAACATACTTATTCTGCAAGAAGTCTCACTGAATGCTCTTATATGCAAAGAAATTGTGTAAAAAACGCTTTGCAACCTTGTTTCATTCTGTTATTTAGTGTGTTTTATGTATGCTCACCCTGTTTGAACTTTTTGTCCGCAGTATTCTATAAATGAGTAAATAAATATCATATCTCTGTTAGGGTAAAAGGCAGTTAAAATACTGTATACAACATTTAACAATTCATGTCACTATTATCATCGTAAAACAGTTGGTAACTGGAATTGGCAAGCCATTTTACCGAGTCAGAACCTAAAAACAGCAATTGGTTAACGGCCTCAACTCCCAGGTTATAGCATCCCAAGGCATTCGATTGAGTTACACTGCTCAAACACCTAGGAAGGACTCGGGACAAAGACGGTTTGAACTGTGTGCAATGATTGAGAACACGTGTACGCTTGGCAGAATACCTAATAAGTCACAGCTTGAGTCGCCTACCATAGCCCAACAATGAATTGACCCGTACCTCCGGGTGTGCGAGACACACCGAGGCGTGAGCGTCCGAACAGTGTTTCCCAGCATGGGAAGTTTTGGAATTTCTCGTTTTGCTTTGAAATCATTGGGCCGACTTAACATCTTAGAGGACGTGCACTATAGGGACAGAGACGATTTGTTAAAAGGAATATTTGACTTTCTTCAAAATAAATTAGACCACGCCAGTTGGCCACCTTCTACCTCAGTGGTGGAGTTAGGGTGGTGCTCAGCACAATCTCACTTTCTATGCGGATCATCCTGCCCAGACAGGTCATCATATACGGTCTTCCGCACATGCGACCGCATACTATTTTCTTTCAGGTGTGCTTGTATGCCATTTGCAACTATCTAGGGCTTATCATAGCTGTCTTTACATTCCAAATGGGGCACTAATGCTCCAGTTGCGTGTCCTTCATTGGTCACCCACCAAAATAGTGCTACTAGATATCCCATCCTATGCTACACAAGAATCCGCCACTACCATTTAGGACGTTTTTTTAAGAAATTCGCCGCCATCATCCTGATTTTCCTTTGGATTTCTTTCAATAGAGCTATTCGGAGGTAACCGTACTTCAGTAACGATATCCATGCTCTGATAAATTCCACAACATATCATTGAGGAAATACTTCTATTCCTTTCCTTTAAATAGGCCATTTGCCTGATCAAGCTCCGCAAAACTGTTTCTAGCCTCTCGCGCATCGCCTATTCATGGTGCATCGGCAAATATACTCTCAAGTAAATGGTCCCTGTCCCTGCAAACAGCTTGGATAAATCATTGAGACAGTCTACCTTCTCTTGAAGCGCAAGCTTTGTGGGTTGAAGAGCTGCTTGCAATGGCGGGGAATACTTATTCATGACCGCCAAGTCTTCTCTTTCACCACGAAGTGCCTCAGCTTCCACAAAACGCAAGTGAAGCAACAATTTTTTTTTGTTCAACGCCACATTCACGCGAGCCAGCTCCACCTCATGTTGTGGACATGCATCGCGCCCTTCTTTGTCGTGACCTGCACGCGCCATACGCTCGCACTGCCTGCTCACGTAGAGCCTCGTGATCGACGGCACGCAGCACTCGTTCACGAGCTTGCTACTCTCGTATCTACTCTCTCAGTTTTTCTACAGTGAAACCTAGCTTCTCAGCGACGCTGCTCAGATCTCTTAAATACTTGTTATGGCAGATTGATATGTGGATTTTAACATCCTAAAACAGCCGTATGATTATGAGAGACGCCGTAATGAAGAGCACCAGAAATTTCGAGCACGTGGGGCTCTTTATCCAGCACCCAATTTTGACCACACAGGCCTACAGCATTTTTGACTCTTTATAACATCCGCCACAGCCGATCTTTGACCCCTCGACCTCTGGGTCAGTAGCTGAGCCACTAGACCTCCTCGGTGGGGCCTATGTTGCGGTTGTTATGTTCCTTTTTAAACAAGTAAAATCAGCCTTACCCCACCTTAGGCGACATTGTGATGGGATTCTTCAAAAGTTTGGATTCTACGAACTTTGTTGCGTCAGTGACGACAACGTCTGTAAGAAAAGTGACGAGGTTTTTTATGTTTTCTTTGCTTTATCAAAACAACACATGAACGTATACACAGTAAGTATACTATATGGAAACAAACAGAATAAAGCCTAAAAATAGCGAAAAAAAAAGAACGCAGACTCTGAGTCCTAACACTTGAGCGTCTCACCGGTGAGTGATTGAAGATTATGCGGGGCTCATCGACGCAAAAGAGTTGTAACGCGGTATTTTCGGCACCGCAGAAGTTCGATGAAGAATAGGGCAACGTTCAGGTGTATGCACGATGAAAAATGTAGGCGAAGACATGGCCGATCAAGTTACGCAGACTTCTCCTCGGACGCGCGGACCAGGCACCACAATGAAGCACTGTGGCCTACATCCGACAGTGGGCCTGGTGGCTGCGGAAGCTTGCCGCTGGCTCCGTGGACCGTCGAAGCATGAGCTGAGGCGAAGCAGGAGTCTAGACTCTTCACCTTTTTACCGCTTTCTCCTTGCTTCCACCTGAAGAAACGCCACCTTCGCAATTGCCTGGCACTCCACTCCACGCACCCTACTCTCTACCCTGGCCTCGTGTCCGCACGAGGCTCTCGTTTCTCATCTACGCCTTTCAAGTTAACCACGCATGCTTGCACGTGCACCAGTGTCCTCATCGTTGACTTTTACTATCGTAAACACAGGAGAACTGCAGATCTTTTGCACGCTTTTCACATCCCTGATTGTATGTGCGCATGTATATATAGACAAGAAATATAGAAACGTTTTCGGAAAGTACAGAAGCCCGGTGCCTCTGGCTGCGCTACTGGTGGTTTTACTATAACAGGCCACACAAATAACAAACAATGCTGGCTGCAGTATGCTCATGTGATGAAGGGGGATGAATATGAACGAAGAACATCCAGTGACACACTTTTTATTGTAGTGTGACCACGTAGTCAGTTGCACATTTGGTTGAAGTTGATAAATATGTTGAAGAGAAACAAACATAGAATCGGCATAAAGCAAAAAACTAAACAAAGTGAATAAGTAACGTTTCATGGCGCTTTGACTGCTCTTTACTTCAATACACAGTATAGTGAGCTTTTTCATATACTTCTTCATACGCTCCGCACCATTAATAGCACTTTTAGCGTGTGTTCTTAAGAACAACGAAACATTTTATTGCGCCAAAGCCGCACTCAGACTCTCTATAGTGCATCTTCGATGTACTTACTGAAATCTCTACATGTGAGCTATAGCTCTAGAACATCACATCGGAGGTTCTTCCATCATTACTGCTATCAAAAAGGAAGCCTAAAATGCCTATACTGGCGACCCTTTTTCTCAAATTTTTTGCTTACAGATATCATTTGCTGCGTTATTGAAGGTGACGCGTTCTACTATTTCTTTTTAAAGGCACAGCAAAAATTTAAAAAATGCGCCATTGAGAGAGAGAGTGGAGCCAGTTGTTGCATAATTTTTGATCACTTCATGTAATAAAAAAGCTATTGTGTATCTTGAACAGAAAAAAAAACCTTCTGAACGGACATTTGTCCCGCGGCGTGGAGAACTAACATAGCAATGCTTCATTGACGACTTTCGGTAGGTTTACCACAGCAACATTTGCTGTCAGACCACAGCGATGTTCTCTCTACCTCAAACACTTAGAAGAAACATCAACGCTATTTTTTCGGTAATTTGTTAAGGTGATTAATTACTCGATACTTGCACCAGTAGGAGAATCGAGCCAGACTGATCTGCGCCTCGGTTGGAGTCATGTTTACGGTCACCTTAAGAGTACTGACTCTTGGGGCGGAAATTTGCAGTATAAAAAGAATACCTGAGATAAACTTTAGAACTAGGTTGTGTGGTACGGAAAATAGCATTGCTGTGACAAAAACGAAAGCCAGCAGAATGAATCATGAAACGAATGAAGATTTTGGTAACCAGTTGATTTTGCAACGCGCGTTCCTTGTTTGAACCATTGTTTGATTCGGTTTTCACCCACAAAGCTTGTCGGGAATGCTCAACGTGAACTATGCCTCACTGTTGACGAAGGTTGGCGATTATTGTAGATTGTCCTCTTAATGTTTCGTGCAAGACGCGAACACTCGAGGTTATTCCACAGATTTCGCTACGACAAGTGATAAGACTGAAATATTCGACGTCACATGTATAAACGTCGACGCGCTTCACCGCTTTTCAGTTGATCGAAGCCCGACGCTGTGTTCGCCACTTTCAGTGCCAATTTGTACTAGTGTAGTGTGATGTTCACTTTTTTGGTCACAATTTCAGCCAAAGAGTAAGCTGCCTCTGGTCGTCTGTGACCTATGTCGACGTCACAGACACGTGAAATTTGGTAGAGATGCTCCCCAGCCCATGTTCCGTACATACCCTGAAGCTGTGAGTCCAGCCCACGTCGTGAAGAAGACACCGAGATCGTCAGTGACAGTCAAGTCAGCCACAAACTACAGGAAGTTCTCCCCCCCACCCCCTATCCAGACCCTTACTGGACACACTAGCTACGATGACGAAGCAAGCCGTTATGGTGACAACACCTGCGCAGCCTACCCCCTCCTCCCCCACGAGCCAAATGAGCCACCGAAATTTCGATGGTCATAGTGCGAGAAACCAGAGAGCTGGTTGTAAGCGTATAAACCGGTGGCGGTCTTTAAGAATCAGAACAATGAAGAAAAACCCAGGCATGTGTATACTTCGCCGTAGAAGACGCCGCAAAAACGTGGTTCGAAACCAAAAGTTGACGATGAAGTCAAGGAAAGTCTTCCGAACCAAGTTTTTAGTTATTTTTGCCAGCATCATCCACAAATAGAAAGCCGCAACTCCTTTCGACTTCTGAGTTCAACTATGCCCAATGAAAGCGTCATGCACTTGACAGAAGAAATGATCAGACTCTTCCCCAATGCAGACCCCGAAATGCCTGAAGACAAGAGAGTTCACCTCATCATGCGAGGAGTTAAACAGGAACTTTTGGCGGGCTTGATGCGGAACCTACTAAACAGTGTACAAGAGTATGTCTCGGAAGCGACTACTATCGAAAAGACCCTGGACATGCGACACCGCCAGTACAATAGCCATTCGATGGTTTAGTTCGCAGATATCGAAAGGCTTTGCTCCACCGAGCTGCGTGAAATAATCAGTGCAATCGTGCAGGAAGATCTGCGAGAGAGCCCTACTTGCAGATCGTGGAAAGAAAATTATGGCCGTTATCTAGCCTTTCGTACTTTCTGCTCGATTAACAAAGTTCGCTCTCAAATTTTAAGTGTAAAGCTGTGGAGGCATGCTTAAAATTTCAGAAATAATCAATATTTCGGAACGTTTGCCACCGAAGCAAAAAAAAACATGTACTTTTCTTTTACAACTCTGGGCGCCATTTCAAGTTGGCTCGAGTGTAGGCACGATACAAAGTGGCCGTCACTTAAGACAGACAAAACTCAAGTTGTCGCAGTGCTTCCGACTTCACGTTCCTTCCCCACAGAGGCACTCTTAGGCCATCATAAATCCCATGAATAAGTCGCACTCAGCATCACATTCCTCCCTTTAAACGCAGGCTTCATCAATGCCCCAGTTCTTTTACTCCATGAGCAGTGAGTGGGCAGGAGTAGTCAATGTTCTTACACGCAAATGAGAAGTCCAATCAAGCCTCATCCAGCCTTTAAACTCACAACATAGAGCACCAACATTTTTCGCTGTACAACAGAAAAATAAGAGGGTTCAATTAGTTGAGCCCATTGCGCTGTCGAGAAGTCCGCCACAACTTCGAGAATCACTGCATTAGTGCGTTCGGCATGAAAAGAGCCAGACAGAATAATGACTCTTTGAAAAGGCTTGTGCCTGTGCGACTGAAAAAGGTTTCATTCGGTAAAACTGCTGCGTTTTGTCTGCTTAGCCTTTTTAGAAAGGTAACCCCCTATCTCTGCAATTAGAGACTTGGAGTCGGCACTATTAAGTGGGTGTCAGGTGAGTAGCTTTCTATCCTACGAATACCGAAGATCATCATTTTGAAGGAGATCAAAACAAAGCCGTGGAATTCAGTAAATTAAAAATTATAATGTTGCGTAGAGTCACTGTTCAAGTTTGACAGACGAACCAAATGTGTGCTTTCAAAGCAACGTCTGATTACCTACGTTCATGCTAGATATGGGAACACAGAGAGCCTAATCAAGTTGGATTTAGTTAAGGTTTGCTGTAGCTTATAGGGTAAAGTATGAATATTGCTTTGCATGTGTACTCTTGGGGCTTTGAATATCCCAACTACGCATCACTGATTGATATTCAGGTTGATACTATTTTAAATGCCAAACATTACTTGGCAATTTTCGTTCACTTCCAGCTTATCTATCTATGTATGTATACAAGCCGCCTATGAACTTTGGCTCTCCTGGCCATTTAGATAATGGTATCGATATGAAAATTGCTACAAAGTAGCATGACAGTATGATGGAAAAAAGCAATTAGTCATAACATGAAATTGCTGATATGTATTTCGTGAATGTCATGATTTAGATTTCATTGCCTTGATGTTCTTGCGGTGGTTTCGTTCACATCACATATTGCAAAACTAGTATGGTATGATATGACTCCATGGCGAAGAAAACTGGCAGACCATAACGTGTATATAATGACATATATGTCATATTTATAAGTCGTGACTACACGCAGCGCTCATAGTATGCTCGCGGCCGTTTTGCTAGCTTCACATATACCAAGTTTGATATAACCTGACGTGAATAGACGACAAAGGCAAATCACACGTCCTATCATGGTAATTATGATATACGGATCACGTAAAACATGACTATATGACACGCTCAAAGCGTGCTCGCGGCCATTTTGCAGCTCCAGGTATACCGAATTTGGTATCACGTGATGTGTAGACAACATAGGTAAATGACACGTCCAAACATGATAATCATGAGATGGACGTCATGTGCGGTATAGTTTCCGTCCGCCTCGTAACGTTGTGCTGATTTTATAGTGATATATTGTGCTTCCTCATTCGTGCTTACGATATAATCGATTCCTCTCTTCGCAGGATCTGCAAATTTGTTTTCCTAGTTTGGCTGGCTTTGTTCCTGTTAATGATTTTGACCTAATACTAAAATCGTAACTTAGCAATCAATATAACGCACAAACGTGTGTTGCGTGGAGCGAAAAAAGTTTTTAAATGCTTCAGAAACATGCAAAATTTCAAAACATCAAGGTTGTCAACTGAGTGTACAAACGTAAAATAATAGAAGAGGTTGACTGCTGTTTTCATACTACGTTCTATATTCACCATCTATGAAAAAAATTTCGGGTAGGTAAACTCACACTTATTAGCACAGTTATATCTTGTCAGCTCGATACACATTGAGCTTCTACGACAAAGCGCACAGGGTGATAAACTTATCAGTTTTTCTGTCTGTGAGTAGGTGAAGCGCAGGGCTGCACCCCCAAGATTGACCATAATCAGCTACGTGCCTAATATTGCAACAGCATTACGTGCATGTTCGCATACATTTTTTATTGTGGGATGTTATGGAATAAAGAAATTGCCTTCTCCACTTAAATTTTTTTTTCAACAGATGACAGCAAGTCTGTGCAGGCTGCGATTAAGCTGCAGCTCCTGTGACATCGCACGGTACCACAAGAGTTTTGTTATGATCTCCGGAAAGTAGGACCCGAGGAGGGACCTCGAGACAAGGTCGGTGGCTACGCTTGCCTAGGCTTTGTTAGGTAATAAATGCACCTTCATTCCTGATGGATTTACCTATTCGCTTTGCTTATTGCGCAGTCGTAACATATCTTCTCTCGAACTATCCTCATTTCGCGCTCACATAAATCAATCAACAAATTAATAAAACTAAGGCAGCTAAGCACTAGCAGTGCTAAGCATAAAGATAGTACGAAGGTGGCCAGCTTTTTTACTGTGAACGCTCTTATGAGATCACAACTTGGTTCACGCGTGGCGCCGTAGTTGTTCGCCGCCGCCGCCGCAAGAGTCCGTAACCACTATCACGCGAAAGAAGAAACAAATAAGTACCAAGCACACAGTGGGGCTCGTACCCTGGTCCGCTGTGTGCCAGCCCAGTATTGTACCACTGAGCCACGCTGGACCTTGGGGCTTCTACGCAAATTCGCCTTAGGCAGGCTTGAAGTCGGGAAAGGAATCGCATTGATAGGAGTAATAAAGCGTTTTAGAACAGTTAAATATCAACCAGGCATCACACATCGTAAATAGCGTAACGAGTGGGTTGTCCGATGCTCCTACGCATTACAAAAGCTTGTTCTTGATCACCTAATAACTGTGGCACCCACCTACTCCCCAAATAATTCTTCATCGTCATCAGACACCACATGAATGATTGGCACAAAATTCCTTGCAAGTGCTTAGCGAATACCACGCTTCTGCGAAGAAGGATGTGGGATAGCATAGCGAGTGCTGGCCTACCACACAAATCATTTTCAATACATCCGTAGTGGGTGCCCAGCAGTGGGCTTGCAGCAGTTACCCTATGAGTGTTTAGAAATGGTTGTAAACGTCCACTCTTATAGCTCTCGCTGTGACTGTGGTGCACGTACACGCAGGCCAGGCGTATTTTTCTGTTCCGTTCTTGCCAAGTTGCAGAACAATCAACAAAGGCTGAACCAGAAATTTTCAGAAGAGACAAGTGAAGCTAGTCGACAAGTTTTGGCGACAACCCAGTGGAGATTGGAATCCTTTTTCAAGAATAGGATCTGCTCATGGAACTGAGCCTGGAGCCACATCCTGCCCCAGGGTACAGGAGGCGACCCTGGAGGGGCCTAGCGACCGAGAGCACACGACATCCAATCCACGTGGAAGCTGCTCGTATTTCTGGTGCATTATCTGGCGGCGGGGCTGCGGTTATGCTTCGGAGCCCGAACCGAACTTCATTACTACTGCAAAGGGAACCAGCGTCAAAACCAGCGAGTGAGCGAGGCTGACGCAATCTCTGGCAACCGCGTCATACGCAACATGTGCCAAGCTCCCTTTACCCATGGGTCTGAGTCCAGCCCCATTATGCAGTCGACGTGATCTGGCCCGGCCCGTCTTACGCAAGGCGTGGCAGTACCATAGGCCTTTGGGTGCAAACCATCGGTGGTTCCTGATTGGTGGCTGCTGATGCAAGGATTGTGGCGTTCCTGATCGGAGTCTGCTGACGCAAGGCAAATCGGCGTTTTTTATTAGATTTTGTGGACGTAAGGGTTAGCCAGGGCCTATAAATGACCCGAGCGGTGTGGTGAGAAGCAGCAGACGAGTACGTCACAGCACACAATAGCGTCAGAGCGCCCAAAGACTTCCGGCTCTTTGAGCCCCTTAGGCTGATGGCCCGAGTGAAAATAATGCAGCGGCAGTACATAAATGTTGCCTAAACTCACCGTCGCCTTGTCCGTTCCGTCTCTCAGCTCTTCGCATTTGAAGCCGCGAGCTGAGATACACGCGCTACCCAAAAGTAGTGACCTTGGCGAGCCGTGACCACAACGTACTACGCAATAGTAGTGACAGCGGCCCGACTGCAACAGGGTCCAGTTGTATGTATCCCGTGCATGTCTGCAACTGCCCGATATACGAGTTGTGAGACGCATTGGCACACGTAATATACGAAGGCAACGTTGTCACGAAAAAATGAAAGGTGATTATTAACGCGCTATACCTAGACGAGCAACGAAGACGAATGAAGCGATCACTGCTGGAACAATCCTGGAAGGAGGGATTCTCCCATCTGGGTTGACCCGGAGATCGCGAGCTTCAAAGCACTGTTTAAAAAACTAAAGTTGTTCAATTCGTTTTTCTTACTCCGAACAACCGCTTAGTCACTGAGCAGTTCATACTTATGTTCACTTGGAAGCGGACGCAACTCTAAGTCGGGCGCATGTTTAGTGTCATGTTTGATGTCCGAGCATCCCATTGCGAAATCGTGAGTAGCTTGTGGATTTCTCGGTGAAGAGACGCCGGAATGTTAGTAAGTGGTATCTCATCACTCCGCTTTTCTTTTCTTTGGGGAAATGAACATTTGTATGCTCAATGAAGGACACTTTGAACTCCACAACATTTTGTATGTAGCGCTGAATGTATTAAATGATACTCAAGAAGACGCATTTTTGAAGGATTGTTTGTTTTTGGTTTGGTGTTAATGGCAGTGTGAAAGAAAATACATAATACTTTAAAGGTCCTGTCTTGCTCTTCATTATGCTAGATCTCGCCCATGCTTCCTTAAAATGAAGGCCGAAAATTAATTACAGAGCAGCTGTTCTGTTCTGTTTTGTTGTAACTGTCACAACACTTGTTTTCAGCAGAGCTGTCATCGAAAAAAGACTACCTATCACAAGCTGTCGTTCAATGTGGTCGGACTCCACATCTTACATGGGGATCCTTTTCTAACGCCGTAGTTTTAAAGCTTCAGACATACCATCACAAATTACCACATTTTCGTCTTACAAATCTGCTAAATACTTGCTCAGTTAAGTTGGAACGGTGCTGTGTAGATTGTGCGGTACGTTGTTTGGGCTTGATACGGAAATCTTTACCTGTAACTCTTTACAGTGCCTAAATATGCAGTAGAGGTTGAATTCTTTTTTCACAACTTTCTCTTTTCTTTTAGTGAAAAAAAAATTAAAATGTACTTGACGTCTATTTTGGTCGTCCCCAATGACACAACAATCGGGAAACAAATGTAGAGTTGCCCAGAAACGGTTTCCTTTCAACGCGGTTTTCTTGATACACTAATATGAAATATTGCTGAAGCGCACACAGTGGGTACACTGCCGCTTCGACTAGGTTTATTCTTTAAGCGGAAGTGGTCGTCTTAATACGCCTGGAATCTTTGTAAAGTTCAGCAAGTTGATTGTTGATTGATATGTGGTGTTTAACGTCCCAAAACCACCATATGCATACGAAAGACGCCGTAGTGGAGGGCTCCGGAAATTTTGACCCCCTGGGGTTCTTTAATGTGTAATAAAATCTGAGCACACAGGCCTACAGCATTTTCGCCTCCATCGAAAATGCAACCGCCGCCTCCGGGATTCAATCCCGTGACTTGTGGGTCAGCAACAGAGTACTTTAGCCGCTTGACTACGATGGTGGGGAGAAAGTTCAGCAAGTTGAAGATTTTCGCATGTGCCTTATTCTTTTAGCATTCTAATTGAGTGCTCTCTCGCAATGGTTAAAGCAATGCCTTTCCAGAGCTTGTTCTCCTAGCGCAGCATCACTGTCACAGAAGACAGACGAAGGAAATCTGGTGGCTTCGAAACCAGCGTGCTTTATTTTTTCTTTTTTACTTCACAACGAAGCGCAGCAGCGTAGCAGCTGTTGCAGACAGCGCGATAACTAGGAAGCTTTTCATCGACCGTGTTAGACCGAGGGCCGTGCCTGCAACACAACAACGCCCTTGAACAAAATGACTCCCGAGGGATACGCTACAGCACCTCTTTCACACTGTGGGCTAAACGTTCTTCAATTTTAGCCCTGAATGCCCCGGTTGGCAGTGGCCGTGTCTGTAGTTCTGCGTTTTTTCTCTTGCTTGCACAGCAAGTCGAGTTTTCCTGTCTGGTAGTGTGGGTCTCAACGCTAAATTACGTAACCATAAAGATGCTAATAGGCTAGAATGAGAGCAGATGATTTGGGAACTTCTGCGTTAAAAATAACAGAAGTGAAGCTATTCAGCACACCTATTTTGGCTTTGGGTGCACTTAAAAAAAACCCAAGTTGTCGAAATTTGTGGAGCCCTCCACTACAGCGTCTCTCATATTCATATGGTGGTTTTGGGACGTCAAAGCCAACATATCAATCATCAGCTATTTTGACGAGTTCACGTATATTAATTGTGGCAGAAATTTATTATTGAAAGCGTTCAATGTGAGAGACAAGCTACATACACGAGTCTCCATGAGCACATTTTGTGGTCTCTCGCACGTTTTTGTTATTTTGCTGCATAGGCTATGAAACTGTGAAACGGTAAATTACTGTTCGTAATGAAAAAATTAATATCCAATAAGCGTAGCACGACGAGTTTTTACTCATGCTCATACATACTAGCGTGCGGCATGTTAGCGGACTGTAACTTGTTAGCTATAAAGAGTTGAGTTCGCAGAAATTCTGGCATTAGCGTCGTCAGTTCGGAGCAAGAAATCGTCATCTCATGTGTGACTCCCAAAAAATCAAGAACGAAGAAAATAAATTATACAAGTGATAAAAAATCTTATAGCAGGGTGGGGAAAAGTTGTTGTTTAGGTCCAAGTGGAAATCGAACCTAGGTCTTTTGCGAGTGAAGCGGATGTTCTACCGCACAGCAGCACCTCTGCTTCAGAGAACAGAGAAGATAAAGTTCCTCTGCTGAGAAATTCAGGAAAAGTAGCTTTCATGCTTTCCAAACACACGGGTTCTGTATACATGCTTCACTGTGCAACACGAAATATTGCAAAAACAATTCGTGGTACAAGCGTCCATAACCAACGAATGTGTCTGCTAAAAGAGAGCGATGCTATCAAGATTGTACTGTTAATTCTCTGTGATTTGTTGATTAATTTGTGAGGTTTAACATCCCAAAACCACGATGTGGTTTTGAGATACACCGTAGTGGAGGTCTCCGAAAATTTGAACCGCCATGTGTTCTATACTGTGCACCGTAATCTGAGCACACGGGTCTAAAAGATATTCGCCTCCGTCGGAAATGCAGCCGCCGCAGCCGGGATTTTATTCCGCGACCTGCGGGGCAGCAGCCGAGTATTTTAGCCACTAAACCACCGCGGCGGGGTGTTAACTGTGTGTTTTTTTCTGAGTGTACTGATTTTTGTGATCCAAATTGGCGGAAGTCATTGTAATTTTGTGTCTTGGCGTGTTCACGTTTTGTCTATTGCCCTTATTTTTTCTTCAGTTCCCATACATGTGACCGAAACATGTGCACTCCTTATTACCGAAGGTCTATCGTCGGTGATATGCTGTAACACGACTTTTTCTTTACAGTTGTATTATTGTGTATTATCCCATCTTTACATTATTTATATTGGGGGAATATATAATATTTGTAAACACTTCTACCCGTTCCTGTAAGATTCCTGGACGGGATTGACAATATTACTATATAAGTAAATAAATAAATAAATAAATAAATAAATTTTATGTGAATAATGTAATGGCTCTGTAGTTGAAAGCCGGTCTGCCACCACAAAAAGCAAACACCTACCGTGCCTATTTCTTAAGGGCCACGTAGTCGGTGCATAACAAATTCGTAAAGGTCTCATGCACTAAGTTTTCGAAGCACGCACAAGAAACAGGATGTCGCTATCGCGCTGAACTCCCAAAAGTGTAGCCTTAAGGTTTCCAACTTTCTCAGTGTTATTTTCAACCATTGAAGAAGTATGCAATATAACTAGTGTTCTGTCAACAACTAGTCATTCGGTTTAACACAATCCCAGATCTGCCGCAATAGAATTGACGTTAACGTAAAAATCATGTGTACCGAATGGCATTCACCCAGGGCTTTATTATACAATGTCTATCAAAAATTACGAGGTTATTATATTATGTCATCTGTGGTAGATTGACCATGGAACTTTGGATCAACAATCTACCTTCACTACAAATGTCACACATGTGTAGTATTTGCTTACAGTTCCCTCTGCAACCACCAATTCAGACGAGAGATGGTACCTAAGTACACACAAAAAAAGTTAGTGCAATAAATATGTCACCGTACAAGTGACAACATGCGGTTGAAGAACCAAATCTCGACTGACCACTGGGTGCTGGTAGCTCTTTTATCCAGCAAGACTCTAGTTATGGTACCACTTCTATTGTTAGTGTTCATATAATTTATTGAGGTTTTGCTTTTCCGACCATTTTATATTAGCTTTATTGAGCTACAAAACTGAGACCGAAATGTAATATGATCCCATAGGCTTCCCACATCATTTGTGCCTGTATTTCTAAACGTTTAACCCCTTGAGGTACACAAGTTATGTAGCGTGAAGACATGATACCATTATGTGATTCTTTGTATAGGCTTAGCGAAGAGAAAAAAAATTGGTTTTAAGAAAGAAATGATACGCCCAGGCGCCTACGTTCAGATGTACCAAAAGGTAACAAACCAGCTAAAGTTCAGTGGTTAATATTTTTTTGTGAATGCGAAAGCAAAGCCTAATAAAAAACGTCATTCATATTGTTATGTGGGCTTTGAAGTCTCGAAACCAACATATGATTATCAGAACACCCTAGAGCAGGGCTCCGGAAATCTTGATCACCTGAGGTCCTTTACATGCACCCAAATCTGAGCACATGGGCGTACAGCATCTTCGCCTTCACCGATAATTCAGCCGCCGCAGCCAGGATTCGATCCCGCGACCTACGGGTCAGCAACCCAGCACCTTAGCCAATACACCACCGCGGGTGGGCTGGAAAACAATATCATCCCACTGTGAAGCCCAAAGACACTGCACTGTTAAACTCTGCCAAAGTTGGGCTCCTCTATAGTTGGCTTAAACTCAATGTTTGCAAAACACACGGCGCTTCAAGGGATAGGAGTGAACGAAAAGGCATGGATGCTAGCCAGTCTAGAAAAACCGGTACTCTACGCAACATTGGGAAAATGATTGAAGTGGTTGATTGATTTGTGGGGTTTCACGTCCCAAAACCACTATTTGATTATGAGAGACGCCGTAGTGGTGGGCTCCGGAAATTTTGACCACCTGGGGTTCTTTGACGTGCACCCAAATCTGAGTACACGGGCCTACAACATCTCCGCTTCCACAGGAAATGCAGCCGCCACAGCCGGGAATTGATCCCGCGACCTGCGGGTCAGCAGCCGAGTACCTTAGCCACTAGACCACCGTGGCGGGGCATGATTGAAGTGGTGAAGTGGCACCACGATGGTAATAAAAAGCGGGATATGGTAAGGCAGGGTTGACCAATGCTTTCTGAGCGCTGACGCAAAGTCGTAACGCCTACTTGAATTGACCCCCCGGAGCACCTTCAATTATTTCTGTCATTAAAAAAAGGAATCATTTTCAACATGTTGTGGCTACTGGGTGCTTTCTTCACTAACGGTTACTTTGAAAGGTATTAACACTGCCTTTATTTCCAGCCAACTGCATCGCACTATTCGCAACCGGCAGGATTTGTATATGTTTTGAAGTTTTGCTCATTTTCCAGTGTCAATTATAAGTGACTTCCATGGCGGGTGCGTCAGAAAAGAGGGTTCCCTAGTTTACCGAAGAAAAGCAGTGTGCTTTATGCACTTTATGTGGGGATTTCTATAGGCCACAGTTTCTACGAGTGCTTAGTTTAAATCTGGGCTCTCATGTTAGGCACGTCCCCATCTGCAATTACTAGACCCTCAAGTTGTAGGCTCTCATGCACCGGCAGGCTGGAGCCCCGAGAGGCAACGTGGAGTTTTACCAGAACAGAATCTTTGCTTGGTAGAAGCTAAGCCGAGATGCCGAATGTTCTTGCGAACACTAGTCTGCTTGGCGAGAGCACACACCAAGTGGCCTTTCATTCCCCTATATTCTTCTTCACAGCAGCCAGTGCGCCCAAAACACCAAAATTCAGTTTCTCCGTTAATGTTATCAGGAAAATGATTTGGTAACTTTTAGTTTGACGCATGAAATTTATGCCACCTTTCAGGCATCTTCTTTCGAGGGAGGAATCTGGGGTTATTCAAAATAACGAAATATAGCTTGCACTCAGTAAGCCATTCAGTTTAAAAATTTTATTTGGATCCTATGGAACTACAGAGTCATAGTGGCAGGCCGCGAACACGTTGGTGCCGGATGACCCTGGCACTAAATCCGTTCGCGGGTCCTTCGGACAGCCCTTAGATGTTCATGAAGATCTCCGCCATTCAGTGCTTGCTCCCGGCTATCATGCTTGTCGAAAGAGGCATTTCGTTACGGCGAAACTGTCCAAAGCATGTGTATTAACGAGAAGTACTCCCTAAAGAACTGAGGGCAGAGGGGATAGATGTCCTGCGAAAAGTGTCTAAACTTTCCTGTTGACGCGAAAGATCTCGTTTAAAACATTCTCGGGATGGAAGATTGAGGTCTGGTCCGCTTTGGGTTTGGCAGCGAGCATTTTCAGTGCACAATCTGACAGTGTTTGACTATTTCGTGAAAAATGACTAATGGATCAGAGTTGTGAGTTATGCTCTGAATCCGAATTGCTTAACGTATCGAAACCATCGAGGAATGCGGACCTCGAACTCGATCACTAACGAGTTTATTCGGGTTATTTTGCTGGGATGTACATTAGATCCCTTGTGCGCTGGGAACATTGCGATAGTGTAAAAGGCATGAGGCGGTTTTTTTCTTGAATACAGCACATCTTTAGAAATTAGACCAGATAGAAAGGCTGGGATATCACACATGCACAAATATTAACACGAAATCATCCTTGTAGGCTAAAATGCCGTAGGCCCGTTTGCTCATATTTAAATGCACGTTAAAGAACCCCAGGTGATGAAAATATCCGGAGCCCTCCACTTCGGCGTGTACCATAACCATATGGTGGTTATGGGGTGTTAAGCCCACTTATCATCAGATTACCAACTGGCACTCAAGAAATACAGCGTTCTACAGTATTACAATTCACAACACTATAAGGTAACTTCTTCAGCTGAGAGATCATTGAGAAACAACAATTAATACTTGTACGTAATAACAAGGGTTAAAGTGACCTGATGGTTTTGCTGTGGTTCGTTCTTCATATTTGTAGGAAAAGATGGCCTCAATTGCGGAAATTTTGAATTTTCAAACAGTCATGGATGAGAAGATAAAAGAATTTAAACTTTTGAACATAGATTTGCTTTCGCTAACAGCTCAGACACGCTACGTTGTTTAGAATAAAAAGATCTCGTGAATGCAGTGGCTAGTTTTTGTAGACGTATAATTTTACGAGTAACACATTTTTTATAAGGGCTCAAGATTGAAATAACATACTCTCAAAAATCAACATTCTTAGTCTCTGAGTCTATGAGAAGAAGCAACTTCTAAAGCAGGCCACACACACACACACACACACACACACACACACACTGTATATTCTGCGTATGGCATGCGCTAGATACACGACAATGAATCGTTTTAATCCGTAGTGATTCTATTCATTCCAACGGCTCGAGAGCGTAACTAAAATACTGTGAAAAAAATGGACCGCATGCTGAAATGAACGCTGACGTCCACGGAATGATTGATGATAAAACTTCGTTCTTTTGCACTTCGAATAACTCATTGCTAGCGAGATCATTGTCAAGGTATATGAGATGTATATTGGACTGTCTATGTAGCTCTATTTTAAAAAAGACATCCACACAAAGATATAAAATATTATCGCGGAATCTTTCGTTCGTGTTTTACTGCACGACGTTCCTTTATTTAGGCATATAAATCATTTAAAAGAAAATATTACAAAACACGAACAAGTTTTTTTTAGAACGGTCGCGTTGAATGTACAAAAAAGGTGCAAGGGCATAAACAAAGATACACGTGCTCACTAACGTGACACCGCGACGTTGTAAATTTTAAGTGAGCAGAAAAAAGAAATAGTATTTTTGTTTTCTTTTTTTGCGAATGCGGGTC
Source organism: Rhipicephalus microplus (assembly GCF_043290135.1). NCBI lineage: Eukaryota > Metazoa > Arthropoda > Arachnida > Ixodida > Ixodidae > Rhipicephalus > Rhipicephalus microplus. The sequence goes on from NW_027464588.1 coordinate 14,875,603, forward strand.
AGCATTTTCTTGTGTGTTTCCAGTTGCCCGTCGTCTGAAAGTTGAAAGTTGACAACAACGTGAAAAGCGCGAAGCACGAAAAGAGTAGGAAACCACAGGAAGTGTGATATATGAGGGTAGATGCACCGAGTGGCTTCGCCAAATAGTTATAGCGACAAGCGACCGCTCACTTGGCGTAGAAAGATATTGTACTCTGTGCAACGCCTTTGTCAGTCACTCGAAGGCGTGTTCAATTTTGCTGCGTTATTTGTCAATGCGACGTTATGGCTAGATATGGTATGCATTCTATACAGCATATGGGCGGTGAACAACAGTGTTCTTTCACTGACAGTGCGATAATCAGTGACGTACACGGAAAACGTCCCTGTCATCCAAAATTTATTTCCAAGCCCTTATTTTGAATCGAATAAATGTGTAACAGTGTCAGAACCACAGTGTCATGTTGGATTGCTGATCGCGAGGTTCGCAATGGGAAGGTCAACTGCTATGAATGGGACTACGGGATGGTCCACTGCTGGTCGCTTCGCTCAGTAGACCTGCACTCATTACGTTCTGTGTATTCCACCGTACGAAGCCTAACTGTGCAACCACAGCATATGAAGAATCGAACCCACCTCTTCTTAGAGAAAAAAAAAAGAAGAAATTACGGACCATCTTCCTGCGGGAACCTCGATGCAGCAGCAGTTCGCACGGCAATGAACCAGTGAAACGGGCAACAACGTGAGTGCTGGAACAACGCTTTGAACCGAAACTCGGTGTAACGATTGCTCGACTAAGGTTTGTTTGAGACGCAGTGACAGGGGAGGTGGGTAGCATTTCGTGTACGTTTTAACGCAGATACGTGAGCAGAAAGAGTGTTTCCACACGACGTGTGGCAGTTGCGGGCCCTGGAAAAAGTGAGGTGAGAAGTTCGTTGCGAGCGGGTGGGGAGCCGGCCACGGCGGGTGCTGTGGCGACCATGCTCTGGATGAGGTAGAGAGGGACTTCAGCGCACACCTGCGATAGAGGCGTCTGAGGGGAGCGTGACATCAACGGACAGCTGTGGCGTGACCTACTTGCCACAGCTCCAAAACCTGCGCCGAGGAAAACGAGTTGCGGAGCGTTCCAATGGAGGCTCATACGTGCGGCGCTACACACGTGACTGCTTCGCATGTTAAACAACAATCTTTCATCTGCTACAGCGGGAAAATATTGCGCTTGCCCCGCCGCAGTGGTCTAGTGGCTAAAGTGCTTGGCTGCTGACCCGCAGGTCATGGGATTGAATTGCAGCTGTTGCGGCTGCATTTCAGATCGAGGCGAAAAAAACCACAGGTGGTCAAAACTTCCGGGGCCCTCCACTGTGGTGTCTCTCATAATTAAATGGTGGTTTTGAATGTTAAAACTAAAGTATTAATAAAAAAATATTGCGCACCAGTTCACGCATCAAAGCTTGTCGGTCGCGGAAGCTGGGATATCTCTCTACGTAGCAGACTAATGTTTAGAATTGTGAAATAGAGCAACTTATTTATTAGATGGTTTACAACCTTGCGGCATTTCTATCGGCCTTGTCATAGCTTTATTTTGTTGAAAAGACAATGATATTGTTGATAGGACGATGCTCTTTAGGGCGTGGGTCGTGTGTATCCTATATGTAGTAGCCAGCTCTAGTTTTAGTCCTTGGAAGGTCTGCTGGATCGTGGTGTACATGTACATGGTAATGGAATATATGATGAAAAGATGCTAGATGGTGGTACTTGTAGTGTTCAGTAGATAGACGAACAAACAGGCAGATGGACAGACATACATACAGATGGACATGCGGACAGGTGGACGGATGAACGGACATAATACATACATACATACATACATACATACATACATACATACATACATACATACATACATACACACACATACATACATACATACATACATACATACATACATACATACATACATACATACATACATACATACATACATACATACATACATACATACATGCATACATACATACATACATACATACATACATACATACATACATACATACATACATACATACGTGCATACATGCATGCATGCAGACAGACAGGCAGGCAGGCAGATGAACGCGGCCCGCGGATGGTTCACGATTTGCCGATAAAACCTTCGACGCTACACCCACTCATCGTCATTCACTCCTTACGTATGCTGTGATTTTTAATGCGAAGAATTTCTTAGCAAACTTCGGCGACTTTTAGCGTATCTATCTATCTATCTAACTATCTATCTATCTATCTATCTATCTATCTATCTATCTATCTATCTATCTAATTTATCTGGCTGCCTACGACTTTCAGCTCTCCAGGCCGTTTCGATAGTGGTATCGATACCAAACTTGGTATGGCATAACATCACTGTATGAACAACATAGTTGACGAGTCATAAGATGAAAATCATGATATGGATGTCATGAATGTCATGATTTATGTTTTGTGGTCCTGCAGCTTTTGCGATGGTTTCGTTCACATGGCATGTTGCAAAACTGGCATGGTATGGCAAGATTGCGTGACGAACACAAGTAACGGACCCTAACATCAAAATCATGATATGCGTGTCATGTGCAAGCATGTCTACATGCCACGCTCAAGATGCACTCATGGCCGTTTCGCTAGCGTCACACATACCAAATTTGGTATTACAGTACGTGAATGGATGACGAAGATATGTGACTGGTGCAAACATTATAATCATGAGATGCATGTCATGTAACAATAAGACTATGTGCCACGCTCATGATGCGCTGGCGGCTGCTTTGCTAGCTTCACTTATACCTATTTGGTGTTACGGGACGTGATAGCATGACGAAGGAATGATGCTGATGGAAACATCATAAGCATGAGATGCGTATCATGTAACAACATGACTACATTCTACGCTCATGATGCGCTTGTGGCTGTTTCGCTAGCTTCCCATCTACCAAGGTTGGTATAACGCGACGCAAAAACTGACGACACAAGTAAATGGCACATCCAAACATGATAACCACGACATGCTTGTGATGTAACAACATGACTACATGCCACACTGATGATGCACTCGCTGCCGTTTCACTAGCTTCACATATGCCAAATTTGGGGTTACGTGACGTTGATAGATGACGAAGTATATGACTGGTGCAAACAGGATGATCATTACACGCGTGTCATGTAAGAACCTGACAACATACCACGCTCATAGCGTTCCCGCAGCTGTTTCGCGAGATCCACATATACTAAATTTGGTATCACGTGACGTGAATAGATTATGAAGGTAAATGAATCGTTCAAACATGATAATCATGACACAGAAATCATGTACGGCATCATTTACCCCCGCTTCATAACTTTGTGTTGATTTTTAAGGGATATATCAATACATCTCATTCGTGCTTCGCATATCATCGATTACCACTGTACGTGGGATCTGCCAATTTTTTGTGGCCGTACATTCTGCGGGATGACAGCTTTCATGTATCTTGGTAGGCGTGTTGTTCGAAGTACTAATAAGCCGCGACGTCACTGCCTGCATCCTCTACTACGAGCAGCCACTTCGAACATGGCTCGTCATCAGTCAATTCATTGTGGCCTTGCGATTTGTTTTGGTTGTACAACCACCTCTATCATCGGCTTGGAATTTCATGGAAACAACTTGTGCCCCTTGAGAATGGGATTGCTTCCCTGTCGAGACAGGCCGCAACTCGACAACCTAATTCGTGTTCACGTGGATCTGGAAGCGTTTCGTCCTCAATTGAGCTTTCTGTGAGAACGCTGCGCTTGGCTTTCAATCGGGCAACAGGGACTTTCGACAGCGAACATGTTGCAGTGAGCCATGGCCTCGAGCGTCTTCCTTCTTCTCAACGACCACAGCGAATAACTAGGGTCCTTTCGATGAGCGTGTTGCCTTTTATTCCAATGGCTTGGCCAAAGCAGGATGCCGGTGGCCGGTGGTGGGGCCTGCATTACTGTCGTAATGCAGGCCCCACCACTGGCACATCCCACATCTTTTTCTTTAATTTAAAGGAGGCTGCGAAAGATTCTGCCTTCGTGTGGTGTTCAGTGGGGACAGGAAAGCAATTTGCATTAGAAACAAAATAAAACCGTGTTTTTGCGCGTTCAAAAAAAAAAGGGCGGCGGGAGCGGGCAATTAGGCTGGAATAGGCGAAAAGAACTTAAAACTTTATTTCCCCGATGTAGCGGAAACTTAAAGGACAAGGTTAAAAATTGCTTTGAAGTGATAACAGTGAAGACGAGAGTTAGACTACGTTGAAATGAAATAAAGTAAAGAAGCTTTGACTCCCGCAAGCCAAAACGTCTTCAGTTTTTGCTTTTATCATGGTTAGCATGTTCCTTTGTTTTTCTTCAAGAGGTAACAGTGTAGAAAAGAAAACACTCGTAGGGTGCTGGAGCGGAAGCTAAAAGCTTTTGGCTTACGTTACACTTATTATGTGCCTACGCTAGAATAGCTTCATTAATAGTACTTATTGTCCAATTAACGATTCGTTCAGCAATGGCATACTCCGCATTATCACTGCAGCGTTTCTACCCACTTGTTTATGAAAGAAAAAAATCTCACAGAACTATCTAAATTTACGTACAAATATAATTATAGGAATATATATTTCATGCTTGTGCAGCAAAGCTTGATGTCATGAAAGACGCGTTATGTTTTTTCTGACGATAACACCATGTTGCAAAAGCTAACAGATAATGCTCTTGTACACAACCATGAATCACCAATTTAAATCACTTCACTGACTTCTAGGCCAACTGGAAGAACAATTTCAATAAAATTAGGATCCCTGGTGTTATGCGTGGAAGTCCCATCCAAACAGCCTTGCTTCAGTGAAGTATTCAAGTTGGATCACCTGATGCAAGGGCCATCAACCAAAGCGACAGCCTTATGTAATTCACGGCATATTTTGTGTTGCGCCTGACGTAACCGACGGCAATCTCTCACGCAACGTATAGCAACCACCCTGATCGACGGGTCCGATTCCAACCAGCAACTCACGGTGGTTCCTGATTGAAGGCTGATGCAAGGGTTCACCAAGGGCTATAAAAGAATCAAGCTGCGCGAAGGCGAGAGTGCGACTGAAGAAGTCCCGAGTCATAGTCGGACCTCGGTGTGGGCCCAATGAGCTGTCGGCCACCGTGCCGTATATGTAACGCGTTCGTTTATATTGTACATAAATGTTGCACGAATTCACCGTCGCCTTGTCCGCGGCGGCTATCAATTTTGCACAGATACAGCCGCGAGCTGATACCCAACACTAGTTACAGCACGTGAGGCAAATTGTAAATATGTTTGTGTGAGCTTAAGTAAGATTTCCACTACCCTACTTAATGGGTTTTAGGCAAGTAGGCTTTATGACATATTTTTTTTCATTGGGACTGGCGCCCTTATATTGCAAGAGGGTCAAAGTGGTCGAGGGAGTCTACGTTTTTGTGCGTCAGCTTGTTACTTTGACCCGGCGTTTCACGAGGTTCCGACAGTTTCTGCTACGGATAGAAGATCTTAACCTGTCTGTAATTATCCGAACTGTTTTTTGCTTCGGACGAACGCTGGAAACAAATTCTAGTTCCGGCAACTCTGCGCAGGCACTGAAGCGAACGTGGCTCGTTTTAGTCTCCCGCAGAGCTGCTTTGTCTCGGTGGTGGTGCATGTATACGAGCGATGTTGACCCGCTGGTGATGAATGGGCGATTTGGGGCCTCGATGCGTTGATTACTCCAGTGCTGCAGAGCGCAGAACTTCATTAATTGATCTCAAAGTAAGCCGCGGTAAGAAGAGAAAGTTTGTTCTACTAAAATGTTCACAATCCCAAAGTTCGTTTGACTGAAAAAATGTTCCATGTGCTTAAGAAACCAGCCTGGGATTTTCCATGAGTTTGGTATTATGAAATATTACTTAAAGCGTAGTTCATACAAGTGAGATTTCACTGTATACCTTATTGTTCACTTTTCTTTTTCTAATCAAATGAGGGGCGAGGGGACGCAGCGATGAGCCTTCGCTCCCAGTTGAAGGGAAACACTGCCCACGCCAATGCAATTAGCCCGTCTTACAACGCGCAGTTGATAGCTGGACTTGATGGTATTGCTTTATATTATTGAAAACTGCTAGAACGGCAGGACTATAAGTGGACACTGCGAAAGCTTGGCAACTGGCAGGTTTAATAAAAGAACAAGAATAAAAAGACAAAAGCAAAAAGAAGTGTTCCAAACGAACTGCGCGATCATCGAAACGTCAGAAGGCACTAACGAGGCATGACAACAGATAAACAAAAAAACAAATGCAAGAGACCTTATGCTTCTTATGCACTCAGCAATCCGAAGGCATGGTCACTAGCTATTCGGGCCATGAAGTCAGTCCAGAGTGCATGCCCACTGGTGCTGGTTCATGCGCTTTTGAGGAGGAAATGCCGCCGACATCTAAAGCTGTAACCGACCACAAACTTCACACGCTGCTATTTCTTGAAGTCTAAATGTATCAGAGGCCCTCTTAGCCAATCACAATTCAAATATTAAGGCTGTTAATTACTGCCCATATTATCCTTAGAGTCACCATCACTTGCATAAGTATTTTGTGAGTCCCATAAGTGTAAACCTGTAAAATGCGCGTAACGCTCACGAAGGCTACGGCTCTACTATTTAGTTAAAAGCTTTTTGCTTTTTCGACAGAGCGTTTTGGCTCCATTTATATAAATGACGATTCCAGCTCCTTTCGCCACTTTATCTATTAACGGAGGGTATGAATCGATATTGATTCCCTTTGAAATATCGTCGCTTCGACAGCATTTCCCAATAGAGTTTTTTGAACTTGCTGTCCTCAAACAAAGGCTACGAGTTTATCAGAAATCATAAACCCGTTTTGTCCTCATGTTTTATGGAACAAGAATTACAAGAGGGACTCTTACATTGGAGTCGATAATTGCGGCGTGCCTCTACCGGTCGCGATGCCATTTAAGCCCGTAATAAAGTGTTGCATTTCCCATATCGGCCTCAATGGGAGGTCCTTTCAATGGCCTGTGTGCCGAGGATCACTATTCGGGCATGGCCTGGGCTACGAATTAATGCCTTTGTTTTCAATAAATTCAAGCGCAGTTCTATCTCTTTCATCTGTGATATCGTCAAAATCTCTATATCCTTTTTACCCTTGGGGTCAGAGGGCACGTACGGTGTTTGGTTGGCAAAAGGCCCTCAATATTCGCAGTTGGGTAAAGGCGGCAAATCATTTAGCCACCTTTAAATAGCCGCCAAATACTGCACGCGAAAACGGTCTTATCTTGTTATATAGTTCCTTTGTCATTCATAACCATTTGGGCCAGAAGTACAAACTCATCCCAAGTTGTGGCACGGGAATGAGGCCCTTAGCCTATTGCATGCGCCAATCGTCGATATCAAGCATTCAATGGAATTTTCAAAACAAAGAACTAAAATCTTTAAGAAAGTTTTCAAACAAAAATAAAAGTATTTCAATTGAAGAAACCAGTCAAATTCTAAAGAAAACAGAACAATTCATATAGGACGCAGTTAGAGCAAATAGGAGCGGGGTTGCGAGGTGTAGCTAACTTGCTTTAATTTGGCAACTTCCTTAGGCTGATGGCAGCATAAAATTCACAGCTTTGCTGGAAAAGCGAAGCAATGAACGCGGTAGCAACAAATTGAAAGGTTACGCGCAGAATGGAAAGCAGATCGAAACATGCCCCGCGTTACTCACGCACAAATGACGCACAAACGTACTCACAGGTACGAATGCACGCGAATAAGCGTCTCATTTGTTACTTTGTTGTGTCTCAAAATAGCGCGCTTTTTGAAAACGGAGACTACATTGGTTGCAGTGACCTTTGTGCACCCGGTAACCAAAGCATAATTGTTCCAGGTAAAGCCCGAGGCCAGCCAAGGCGTACGACCTTCCCCTCCTCGCCGCCGCGAGATAAGTGCGCGTGAGGGAGCGCAGCTCCGCTTTTCTAAGCCAGGCAAAGTGCGCGTTGAATATATGAGCGGGCGCCGCCGCGCGTTGTGACGACGCACGCACATTGCACCAACTTGCTGGTATTGCCAAAAACACAATCACCCCCCCCCCCCCCGAGATGCTCAGGAGCAGCAGTAAGTGGTAGCTATAAGTAGCTTGCCGTTTGAGATGTGAAAGATGTGCGCCGGGGTGGCTCAATGGTTAACGCCTGGCTTTCACGACGCAAAGGTCCGACGTTCAATTCTGTGCGTCGCAGAGCGTTTTTTTACAAGTTTTTTCTTTCTTGCGTTTTCATATATATAGATACGTATACATATACGGTTCGTGACGTCGACGCCCACGCCGGCGGCAAAATCCAGCCGAGAGTGTCCATATAAACGCCATCGCAATAAAATTATTTTGGCTGCTTGGCTGCTTGGCTCCTCTATGGGTACTTCAATGTGATCCCCCGTCGCAATTTTTCGAAGTTACGATCATCTGGTGACATTGCTATGGTGGTGTTCGACTGAATTCTGCCAAACATTGCAGTCGAAACATGCTTTGAGATCCCAGAAATAAATTATATACACTTTCATTGCACAGATAATTGATTATAATTGAAAAGATGGCACAATGGCTGAAGCAGGTGTATGGGTCAATGATATTGATCAGAAAAATTATGTTAAATAACTCACATGCTTAAAAACTACCAGTAAAGCAGTTACACGCAGCGAAAAAATGCGTTTGGATACATGGCTAGGACTTGGCGACAACTACTGCAAGGGGCCTCGCTTTGCAGATCACCCATTCTGGACTCGGCTATAAACTACAGTTTTAAGTGAGCCGGAATTCTAACCGCTCTGTATCCAGGGTGAGCTGCACTCTCAGACATAGAAAATAGTATATCATACATATCGAATGAGCACAAAAAGTTCAGCATATCCCACATACAAAGGGAAACAATTTAATGCGAAACATCCGGACGAAAGGTGACTGTAACGAGATTTTTTTATTGAGGTAACGATGGGACCCTAAGAATATGCACAAATGTTTCACACACAGCCACATGTTGAAACGTCATGTTAATTTTATAGTATTACGTAACCAGTTGTTCTCAGTTACGAGACGATGGTAAGAGCAAGATGGGCGTTAGCAACGTCAGAAGCGGTATGGTGATGTGGAGCGCTTGTGTTTGTAAGCGTAGTAGTTCTACATAGTTCTATGTACACCTACTTCAGTGAATGTTGCCTAACTACAATTAACGCTAACCCGACATAGCACCTGTATCATAGAACTACATGTGTAATATTTATAAATTTAGATAGCCAGTACCACGAACACTGTTGTTTTTATACCAACACTACGCCTGCATTGAGTTTCTCTCCAAAGCAGTTTCAAGAGCTGGCGTGGTTCTGTGGTAGAATACTTGAATTCCACGCAGAAGCTTGGGTTCGACTTTTGCTTTGATTGTTATAATAATTGTTTTGCATTCGTTGGTTCTACGCTGCCGATGTATGTTTTAACTCGAAAGCTGTGTGTGGCTAGGCAAAACTAAACCCCGTTCGCAATGAGAAACGCGAAACGTCTTTGTTGGCTGCTCAGTCACTTACGTGAATCTTTACGTCGCACCGAAGTGACGCGGCATTGTGAGGGCCGTCAGCGACCTTCATAGTCAGCAACCTGGTCACCTGCATATTATGCAGGCGATCCGCTTTCCGGGAAAACAGTTGTCAAACTAAACAACAGACGAGCCACTATATTTCACATGCGAACCAGCCTTTGAGGACATTAGAGGTACCATATTTCTTACGGCTAACACAAAGTTCCAATCAGAGGTGCACGTATGCTCTCGGTGCTGCATCCTTAGAGAAGTATAGCACGTTTGTGCCTAATGCCTGTGGAAAAGATATCAAAACAGACAAAAAGTTGATCACCTCTCTGAGTGAGCAGTATTGGAATTACAGAAGTCAAGAACAGCCTTAGTTCTTATACAGTAAAGCCATGATTGAGCATAACGGCATCATATTCTTAAACCTGTTAAGCAGTTTACCATCCGGCAACCAGTGATTATACGCTTTGGCGACAATCACGGCCAAGCACGAACTCTCAGCGCGAGCGGTGTCCTTGTTGAGTAGCCCCACTAGAAGGTACTCAAGAGTTCGACCCATTGCAGAGTTCGAAGGACGCCGCTCGCTCTTAGAGTCCGTGCTTTGCCGTGACTGTCGCCATAGCGTATGATTGCTGGTTGCCTGCTAATAAACGTCTTAACAGACCTAACGCTGGCAGACACCAAGTGGTGAACGTACGCTCGCGGCACACTATTCTCAGAAAACAGAAATGTTCAAGGTACGGTCGTACTTGACGCCAGTGAGAATGAATTCATGGAATACCTTCATCGTCATCATCATCATCATTATGATTATCATCATGATCATTATCATGATCATCAGCCTGACTGCGCCCACTGCAGGCCAAAATCCTCTCCCATGTTCTTCCAGTCCACTCGGTCCTGTGCTTGCTGCTGCCAATTTATACCCCCAAGCTTCTAACTGCCCACCTAATCTTCTGTCTCCCACTAACACACTTGCCTTCTCCAGGAATCCAGTTAGTTACCCTAATACCCAGCAGTTATCCCTTTCTACGTGCTACATGCCGTGCCCATGTTTATTTCTTCATCTTGATTTAAACTATGATATCCTCAACCCCGGTTTGTTCCCTGATCCACTCTGATCCCTTCTTGTCTGTTAAAGTTATACCAACCTTTTTCCTTTTCATACCTTAAACAGTACGCAAACAAAATGTTGGATCTATGTGACTTTTGTGACCCTACTGCATATTTAGCTTCAGCATCGACTTGTTGCGTTCATTCCGTGCAGTTACATCAAATTCCCAACTATAATTTATTATTTATACAGGTTTGCATTAATTTTACGTACTCGACAGAAATCACTCTATTTAAATTACTTCAGAGGAGCATCGTATCTTGGAAATATTTTTTAATTCTACCTGAACGTACTTCTGGGCTTGATTCTACCTAAATATATCTCTGGGCACACTGAACGTATTCTTCGGCACAAAGACAGAGATATAACACCTATCTGCACCTGTCGAGAATGACGGTAGAGAAGGCTCTGGCCTCTGCTGCCTTTCATCTCCTTAGCCATTGGCCGGAATTCATTCGGAGTCGGTGGTGTTCAGGGAGAGTTCGGTGAAATGTCTTTCATCGGGTGGTTAAAATTCTGTAGGCCTGTGTTGTGAGAATGAAGCGCAAATTAAGGAACCCCAGGTGGTCAAAATTTCCGGAGTTCTTCACAACGGCATCTCTCATAAACCTAGAGCAGTTTTGGGACGTTAATCTACACATATCTACCAATTCGCGTTGTTCTTCGGCGTCGTGGCTGCATAATATAGCCTCCCAGGATTCTACGTATCTGCTTGCATTGCTGTATGAAGGGCAAATTGCGAGCACATGCACTATACTTGCACTGCTATAACAGTGCGAACATCTGGCATTAAACAATTCTTTCATCTCTTCCATCCCACACAATACCCCATACTGTTGTTGTTGTGGAGTGAGCCCCACGGTGTATCGCTGCACTGGGGAGTTCCACAACCACCAGGCTACCACCCTATTCTTGTGAGAGACTGCGTTGACCAGCTCAGAGACAGTAAAGCAGCATCGCCCGATCTAGCGGGCACTTGGTGTGGTGCGAGCCAATGGGGTCCTGCACTAAAGACTCCACCTGGTGAGGACAATCCCTTCTGCTTGCTTGAATGAAAGATTTTTGTCTCTCTCCTGTTGCCCTCAGCAGATGAATGAAGAACACTGAATGCTATCTCGGCAAAAAATCTCCGCTCAAATGAACCTGCCTGACACAAGCGCAAGTTTCCTGTGTTAAACGTAAAGAAGGTGTGACGCTGCGAAGACATAAGGTTGCAGCAGAAGAAGGTAGGGCTTACACGACGTGTGGTGCATGATTTCTGCCACGAGATTAATGGACGCCCTAATACTTTTGTTGCTGTGTTTGAGAACAGCCATTTTAATAACATGCATCAAGCTGTGCCATTAAAATAGAAATTCTTCGAAGGGTTTATAGCATAAAATCTTACAGGATTATTCATGTTTTTTGTTGTTACATTAACCTTAACCAGAAAATTTACGTTGAAAGCTTTTGAAGTTAAAAAGAAGCTCTTTAGCATCATATAGTAAGTTACACTACGCCGTTGTCTGTGGTTTTTGCAATGCTTCATTACATTAGCAGGAACATATGAAATTTCCAATTAAATTGCCCGCCGTCATTAAGAAACCTACCTCTAACATTCCCAAGATATATATAATTTCGCAGTTCTCTTCAGTTTTAATATTTTAGTGTTTCGAAATAATATCTTTTTTGAAAAAAAATTTGAAACAACGTCATAATTCATGTTAGTAAAAACCTAAATGTTGCATAGGTGACTGCGGATATTGTCACATCTTGACTCTGCATGAACTTTTATTTTGTTAGGGCAGGTTTCTTTGCTTCTGACATCATTAGACCCGGCCGTTGTGGCACCTGCCCCTAAGGCAGCTGTTGCCAAGACTACTCTGCCTACTCCTGAACAGAGACTGGACACTCCAGGGTTCTCAGGTCTCAAGGCCTCGCCTCACCAGGCCAAGGCCGGAGTTCGGACTACTAGCTCGCACGTGCGGGAATCTAGTGCCTTCGAGGAGGCAATGGATACTTTGGCACCTTTGGTGCGAAAAGAGCGGCGTGACTTCTTTGAGCGCATCACGAAAACACAAAAAGGCAGATAATGGGGCCTTCTGACAGCCCTAGTACCTAATTCAAACTTCCATCCAGTAACAGCCTCTCACTCTTCGTACATACAGCACTACTTTACTTTCAACATGAACACTCAATTTATACAATAGAATGTCAGGGGTATTCTCAGGAACATTAACGATGTCCAAAAACTTTTACACGAACACTCGCCAAAAAGGTTGCGTATACATGGAGCACACCTTAATCCAAAACGCACCAGCTTTCTACGTAAATACGCTATTTTGAGAAAGTACCGTGACGATGCTGTGACATCATTCGGAGGTGTTGCCATAACAGTGAATCAAGGTATTGCATGCACACACTTTAAACTCCAAACATTTCTTAAGGTAATGGTCGTTTGAGCTGTGCTTTTCAACAAACTGATCACAATTTCCTCTCTTTATGAACCTTCGAGCTATAACCTACAAACACATGACTTCTAGTCCTTAATCGATGAACTTCCCGAACATTTTGTTCGCCTCAGAGATTTGAATGCGCATAGTAGGCTATGGGGTGACTCTCGTTGTGAGGCCCGAAGTCGACCGATTGCACAGTTTCTTCTCTCTTCCAGCGCATGTCTCCTGACTAAAAAAAACCAACCTATTATAACCTCTCTAACAATACCTATTCTTCTATAGACCTAAGCATAGCATCCATCGCTTGTGCCTCTACTCCACTGAAGTCATCTCTCATCTTTACGGAAGTAATCATTTTTCCGTAGGTTTGAGCACACCTACATCAACTGAATGCCCGCCGCAAGTTTTCAAATGAATATCAGGCAAAGCCCATGGAAAACAGTTTATACCATCACTCATTAAATTGGCGTGACATGCGTACTTTTAAAATTAATGCTGCTGTCAACTATTCTACGGCGCTTTCCACTGATGCAGTAACAAAACACATCCCATGGTTGAATGGACACCCCGGAAAACTACGTGTCCCATGGTGGAACTCCGAGTGCCGAAATGCGCGCAAGCAGGAAAACAAAGCATAAAGGTTGCCTCGCAGCTCACAGACAGCCAAAAATCTTGACATCTTTGAAAAAATATTCTCGGGGCAGGATAACACGCCGGGAAGCCAGAAGGGAAAGCAGGCAGATGTTTTCATCAGGGTTCAATTCAAATAAACCGGAGGCTAAAGTCTGGAACATGCTTGGCAGGGTAGCAGGAAGACAAGTACACACACTCCCACTCGTAAACACACAGGGCGACACCTTGGAAGATCAGGCGAACTTTCTCGGAACACACTTCGAATGGGTGTCCAGCTCATCACACTATACTGATGCTTTCCATAAATACAGCACAAAACTAGAAAAGCGAAAACTTGAACACAAATGTACAAGATGCGAGGCGTACAACCAAGATTTCAGCTTAGCTGAGCTCTAAAAATCACTGAACTCCTCCATTGATTCCACCCCAGGTTCTGACCATGTGGTGTATGAAATGTTAATAACCCTGCCAATTGAAACAAAAACAATCTTTACTTTGTTTGTACAATGCTATATGGTTCTCTGTCGCTATCCCTACTTCCTGGAAAGAAGCTATTGTTACTCCCGTTTGGCAACAGGGCATGGACCCTTCAGTTTCAAGTTATAGGCCAATTGCAGTTATAAGCTGCCTGTGCAAATTTTTCGAAAAAATTATAAACTGCTGACTTATACATTTCCTTGAGACAAACAATTTGCTCGAACAATTCTAGTGCAGGTTTTGAGAGGGTAGATTCACCACCGACCGCCTTGTTCGTATCGAGGCGCAGATCAGAGATGCTTTCGTCCACATGCAGTATTTCTTTTCTGTGTTCCCCTACATTGAAAAGGCATATGATACATCATGGCGCCTTGAAATATTAAGAGACCTGTCCTACCTTGGCGTGCATGGCAGAATGTTCACCGTAATCTAAATTTACTTGTCTAATTGGACATTCCTTGTTCCAGCGGGCAGCGTTTTTTCCCAAACATTTGTCCAAGAAACACGTGTGCCTCGAGGTGGTGTACTCAGATGCACACTTTTTCTTAAGAAAATGAATTTTTTGCACTTGCTCATTCCTCGTAGTGTGTTTTACTGCACATAGATCGATGATGTCCAGCTTCGTTTTAAGTCTTCTAATTTGGCCATGTGTGAGCGGCATGAATTAGCTTACTTTGAACAGAGTCTCCGATTGGCCAGAATATAACGGGTTTCGGCTGAATGCACAGAAAAGCACATGTGTCTTGTTCTTCAGGAAGAGAGGCATTGATTCCAAACCTGATATTCATTTGCATGGGCAACGTCTTGCTCTTAGTACTGAACATAAGTTCTTACGCTTAATATTTGACACTAGGCTAAGCTTCATACCACATATCAAGTATTTAAAAAAGTAGTGCTTAAAAGCCATATATGTTCTACTAAAAGTGTTGTCACGCACTGCAGGAGAAAGTGACAAGGAGTGCCTAATGAATTTGTATAAAAGCCTCATACGTGCCCGCCTAGACTATGGGGCAATCGCATGTCACTCTGCGGCACCTACTGCCCTTAAAATGTTTCACCCTTTTCATTATCTAGGCATCTGTCTCTCTACGGGTGCTTTTCGCACTAGCCCCGTGGAGAGCATGTACGTGAAATCAAAGGAATGGCCCCTCCATATACAGACATATTACATGTCTTTTAAATGTTATCTTAACGTGAGCGCAGACAAGGAACACCCTTCACAATGTACAATAAATGACATGTCAAGTTCTGCTGTCTTTGAAAAGCGGCCTTTTATGAGACAGCCCTACTCACTCCGTGTGAGGGGCCTAGCGAATGAAACCGGCGCGCCACTTGAACTCCGTTTGATGGCTCTTGAAGCATGCATGCCACCATGGCACTGGCAAGCGATAGATTGTGACGTGTCTTTCTTGGAGGTTACAAAGCACGCTCCCATTGCACATAATCAGAGATACTTCCTGGAACTACAACATAAATACACGTCTCATGAGTTCTTTACAGATGCCTCAAACTCCAACACTTCCGTGTCGTTAGCCGCCATCAGCCCATCTTTTGCGGAAGCTGGTGTACTACACTCTGATACAATCATCTTTACTGGCAAAACTTGTGCGATACTTGCGGCCGTTAAATACGTTAAACAAATAAAACTACGAAAGGCCATAATATACACAGATTTTCTAAACGTTGTAAAAGCTCTGAAAACTCTTAAAAGCACCAAAACGCTGTCGTAATCACACCTTACTAACATTTATGCACAGTCTACTCATCCAAACAGCATGTAGTTTTGGTGTGTGCCAGGACACCGCGAGGTACAAGGCAGTGTTTTCGTGGACCAGCTAGCTGGATCTGCCAATGAAGCCGCTACCACCAATACATTGATACCGATTCCTCCACTTGATTTGAGGCCTTTTCTAAGCGAAAGCTCAGGGGTTCTCGGCAGAGCACATGGGACACACTCACAAATAATAAACTGCTTGTTATCAAGCCGCAACTTGGTCATTGGACGCCAGTATCAAAATCACTCCACGCAGAAGTAATACTTACAAGGTTAAGAACAAGATATACACACGCACAACACAATCATTTCTTTTGTTTGGTGGCGATCCACCTTTGTTGGACAGATGCGGAAAAGCACTCACTGTACTTCACAGCTTAATTCTGTGTAAACAATTAGACACGCAGAGAATAAAACACTTTCCGTTACCCTACCAACATCATACACCACTTCATCCTGCAATGTTCATCGGTGGAGAATCACTTTTCACACATAAATTGTTTTTTGCTTTTTTGAGAGACGTTCGTACCTTTCACGTGATACATCCGACCATTCCATAGCACGACCTCTCCTGAGAGGTCTCGGCTGCGGTGGCTACACTGAACAAAGCACTTGCCTCCCAGCTCTTGGACGCAAGAGTGTGAATGATCGAGGCACTTGGGCTAACGATATACATGTCCACCACTATTTTTACTATCACAAACTTTCATCACCCATTGACACTACACATACTTCAATACACGGTCATGATTTTATTACTTCTATGTTTTACCCGCCTTAGCGCGAAGAATTTTAAGGCCCTAATACAGCCGCTTATCACAGTCATCGTCCACTTCTCTAGTACACTGAACTGGCGCTCTTTGGCCATGAAACGGCTTTACGCCACAAAACATCAAACATTATTATCGTCAACATCGTTATACCGAGCACAACAGTTTTAACTTGGAAGCAGAAAGTCAGTGAAACTGCAACACAGTATGTTTTACAACAAGAGCTCCTATGAGACCACAACTCGGGTCACGCGCAGTTGCATGTTGTCCGCCGCCGCTGCCACTAGTGTCCGTAACCACATTGCGGTGAAGTTGGAGAAAAGCCTTGCACTGATGACACAGTGGGGCTTAAACCCGGGTCCGTTCAGTGTTCGAAAAACCTTGCACTGATGACACGGTGGGGCTTGAACCTGGGTCTGCTCGGCATTCGGGCACTGAGTTACGCCGGTGATTGCAACTTGTTGTCAAACTTCATTTAGGCAGGCATGACCTAACACCATTGGCACAGTGGGGCTCCAAACTGGGTCCGCTGAGTGCCAGCTCAGTATTCTACTACTGACCATGCTTGTGACTTGTTGTGAAACTTGCCTTAGGCAGGCTAGATGTCGGAAAAGCAATCGCGCCATTACGGCTTATAAAGCGTTTTACAACAGCGAAAGAATACCCACCTGCCTCACAATGCGATTAGCGTAACGAGTGGGCCATCCTATGCACCAACCCATTACAAAAGCTTGTTCTTGTTTCCCTATGAACTGTGGCACATACCCACTTCAGCCATAGTTTCTCATCGTCTTCAGCCACTTCATAGACAATTGGCACAAAATTCTTAGCAAGTGTTAAGCGGATACCACGCCTCTCAGAAGAATAACAAAAATAGTATAATTGTCGGCCTATTACCGAGAAGTTTATTATTAATGCCCTAGTGGGCACCAAGCAAGTTTGCTTGTAGTAGTTATCCAATGAGTATTTTCGAAAGGCTCTGAAAGGCCGCTCTTCTAGCCTTCGCTGTGATTTAGCTGCGCCTACCGCGCAGGCCTGGCGTTTTTTTTTGAAATAGTTTTCGTTTACTGTGAGCAAGTCGCGGACATAAAGCAAGGAAATTCTCAGAATGTAAGAGAGTGATCCGAAACGCAATATGTTTACGCTGTGATGAACTGTTTCAAGGTTTCTGTCCACTGTCATATATTTAACAAGTATGTTCAGAAATTACAAATGAGGAAATATTTCTAGGAGCAGAGTGCATCTTTTAAACGATTGATCCAGTACTTGGCGTGCAGAGCACCACTCGTATGCGCATAGCTTCGAGGGATGAGTATTGAAAAGAAGGTAAGCACGTCCTGCTTAGATCTTCAAACGCAACCGAAAGCAACTTTGTAAATGCGAACGTGCATCGGCCACGTTATTTTCAGAAAAAAAGGCTACTTGAGCGCATGCTCACCCAACAGTGAACTCTTTCATCGTTCGATGCTTTTATCTCGCCGACATTTATTCTGAACAATTCATACTTAAGCGCGGCAACTAGACTATAGTTCAGCCAATGAAAGGTTTCACACAGCTTTAGTTAGCAGCGGATTCGCACGCATGATTTAGTGTGGACCTTTCAACCCTCCTCATCCTGTAATCTCTAAACAAGAAAATTTTGGCCCTATGTTTCCCTAATAATATAGTTTATCTATCTATCCTATACATTCTTAGTCCACCAATGACATCACAGTCATGTGTTTGACTGCAATATATCTGCAGATTTTTGGCTGAGGGCGGTGATGAAAGTCTGCGCGGTACTTTCGAGAAACTGTCCTTCACACGGACAGGCGGGATACAATGGCGTAGACATGACTCGCCTTCATCGTAGTGAAGTGTGACAGTCAGTGGCCCCCGAGTGAGTGTTGGCAGCGCCTAAGAATTTTCATTATACGCTTGGTAGGATAACGGGTTGGCAAATTCGCTCATTCGCAGACTAACCATGGCTCACTCAGACTTGGATTAGGCCGTGTATCTGAGTCTGAATGAGTCCGTGCGAGTGTCATTATGGTGAGTTTCAATCCGAGTGAGTCTGGTAGAGAAAATTATTATTTATTAGGAATCAGAATGAGGTCGGTAAATAAAACTTTGATGAGTCGGAGTCTGGGTAAGCCCTGATTACAACATATACTTCCGGCGTGAGGCGGAATCAACTCTAGATTTTCTGCTGACTTCTGGCTGCAATACTTTACAGAAGAAGTGGTGTCAGAGCTGCGCTTTCCTGTGTGATTTGAATAGGCAAGTGGAATTATTTTCATAGTGTGTTATGTGTTTCTAATTTTTTACTCAAGATTTCGGTACTTCTCTTCCCGCAAAAGAAAGTTTGGAAGAAAAGACATCAGCAGAGTGACTATAATATTAACGCTGAACAGACATTTGTGCGATAGCGTTGGATTAAATATTTATACAGTAGGCAGTGTGACAAAAGCGGTCAACATTAGGAATTCGCAAGTTGATGTTTTAATAGTTGTCTAACTGCATGACCAGCTCGAACAGGTTTAGGCATCAGCAGCAGAGCTTATGCTACTGACATTTTCTCACTCTTTTCAACACCGGCTACAGTTCTCATATTCCAGCATGGCATTTCTAACTTGAAACCACGATCAAGCCGACCTGTGTACTAGTTGGGCAATATTGTACCAACTATAAAAAAAACTTTGTTTTCTTAAAAGCACCTCTTTTATTGAGACATGCAGAAACAATGAAAACTTTCAGGTTCGTTCAGCACACTGTCTTGACCTCAACTAAACGAAGATGTTCGCTCAAGATATGTGCAAAAGCATAAGCTATTTACTCGAAGGGAGACCTGGCCCTCGCTAGTGTGTGGATGCCATTGCTAGTCTTTGCGCTTGTTTAGGCATTCACTTAAACAGCACTCTGATGCTGAAGGAAGAAAAATAGTAAGCTAGTCCCCATATATAAGATCAGTTAAGTACTGAACATGATTAGAAACCACTATATATCCCCAGCAGGAGTGTCCGCGTAAGCAATAGCGACACCATGGACCCGAGCTAAGGGGGGGGGGGGGTTTGACTTCCACTCACTCCTAGCCGTGCATGGCTGAGCAGTGTTCGGTAAAAGAGAATCCTGGCGGTTGAACCGACGATATGCACTTGAAGCTTCAAGGCCACACGGCTGAGGCAACCCACCCCTTTTGCCCCGGCTTCACATAGACGGCACCTCTGTGTCTACTCACTCAGTAGTCGTCTTTTCACCCCTTTCTCTCCTTGCATCTTCGTCTTTCTTTCCACTTTAAATCTATCCTGTCTTCTTCTATTTTCGACTTACTTCATTGTTTCCTGGTGGCAAGGGTTAACCCTGTGGGGCTACCATGCCCAAGTTAAATAATATTAGGTTACAGCAACGGCGTACTGCTGGCGTAGTTCAGAATTGTCCACATGCTCTGATACGTCACTTTGTTGGCCTCCGTGGTCGGTAGTAGCGGCTGCTTCCAAAGAAATCAGAGGTTTCATGGAACCTTTGAACGCCCCCGCAACCAATCGTGCCTCTGAAAAGGTACGCACCAATGTACCATCTTTTTATCTTCACCAAAACGCAACAACCTTCTCGAAGATACGTGTCCTTCATTGTAAACAACCTTCAACAAAAGCCACAGCAATCTCACCTTTTCTTGTGGCCAAGTTCCTAAAAGACACCATTACAACTGGCAATAAAGCTAAAAAGACGACAAGTGGGGATATTTTACTTGAACTAAAGGACAAGGAACAGTTCGACAAACTTGCACACCTTGTTTCGTTTCGTAATATCCATGTATTAGTAAGGGCACACCGTACAATGAACACAGCGAAGGGCGTAGTAGCGATGGAGACTTGATGACACTAACCGAAGATGAAGTCCTCGATGGGTGGAAGAACGGAGGCATAGCACATGTGCAGCACATCACAATCGGACGCAACAACACAGGAATTTCAACAAAACACATAATTCTCACATTCAACTCAACCATTCTACCTCAGACAATTGAAATTGGCTGCGTAAATCTTCCTGTGCGTGCATACATTCCGAATCCGAGACGTTGTTCCAAAGGCCAGTGATTCGGACATGGATCTCAGACGTGCCATTGTCAGCTGACTTGCGCTAAGTGCGCCACAACTGGTCACGGTACCGATGGATGCAAACAGGATGAGGTCCTCTCTGCAAACTACGAAGGTAGTCATCCTGTATACTCCAAAGCGTGCCCATTCTGGACGAGAGAAAAGGAAATTATTACCATGAAAGTTAGGGAAAGTATCACATTTCGTGCAGCATGACAACGAGTCCTACATTCACTTTTTGCCCTAAGAACATCTTTCGCTGAAGTGGTGCAACAAGGGGCAGCACGACAATGGCCCTTGGTACTGAAGCTGGCCTACGCCTAGCGTGCCCAGGTTAAAACAACTCGCCCCTACGGTGAGAGCTGCCAGTGCTGCCCCGCCTACTATCAACCAGCCCACTCCTATGATCTCTACAAGAGCTGGCAGCAGCCAGGGCAATGAAGAGGCTAAGGGGGTCCTATCAACTCCTGGCTAAGTGTGGACAAAGACCGCGTCAATTGACGCGAACTCTAAGCGACAAACAGATCGCTCTGCAGAGCGGGCGTCCAGTGCCTTGCAGAAGGCAACGGACACCACTTCTAGCCAAATGGCACAGGTAGCGCCAAATGAGCGGCGACCTTTTGTCGACCGCTCCAAAAAAGACAATCCACAAATTACGGGGCTTCACAAAGGTCCTGTAAAATAGTTTCTTTCTTTTCGGCACATAGTCTTTTTAGTACACAGAGCACCACTTTATGTCTAATATGAATCCACAAATAATACAATGGAACATAAGAGTTCTTCTTGGGAACCTGGATGACATACAAAATCTCCTCCTCCACGAATTCGATCCAAAAGTGTTGTGTGTACAGGAGACATTTAAAGTCCAAACATGCCAACTTTCTCCGTCACTTCGTGACTTTCCGAAAGGATCGCGATGATGCTGTGGCGTCCTCAGGTGATGTGGCTATTAGAGAAAATAAGTGTGACATGTTCTCATTTACCACTTCAAACGACCCTTGAGGCAGTTGCCATTCGATCCGTTCATTTAAATAGACTCATTACTATTTGTTCACTCTACATACCGCCTCACCATCAGCTCCACAATCAGGACCTAGAATTATTATTAGATGGGCTCCCAGAGCCCTATTTGCTTCTTGGTGATTTTAATGCGCACAATGTCCTTTGGGGAAACTCTTGCTGCGATGCTCGAGGACGACTTATCGAGCAGCGGCTTTTTTATCTAAGCTATGCCTTTTTAATGCGAAGGAGCCTACGTATTTTAGTCTCGCAAACAATTCATAGTCATCCATATACCTTAGCATTTCATCACCATCGCTTTTAAGCCGTTTTAAAATGAAATATTTTTAAAAACTCTCACGGAAGTGACCATTTCTCAACAATCCTCAGTACGCCGAACCAGAATAACCTTCGTCCCAAGGCCCCTTGGTGTCCACTGGACTCAGCCGACTGGAAACGGTTTCGGACTCTTGCCCACGTGACGTGAGCTGAAATGTCCGGTCTAATAATAGAAGATTCCGTGAAGTATTTTACAGCTTTTCTGGTTGATACTGCTTCTCAATGTATTCCAGAAGCAAATATCTCCGGCTTTCGGTGACGTGTTCTCTGCTGGAACAATGAATGTAGAAAGGTGCGGAACAAACAAAACAAAACCTGGTGATTATTGCGAGATTCCTTAAAAGTGGAGAACCTCACAAATTTTGAGAATGTAAAATCTCAAGCAAGGAGGACACGCCAGCAGGCTCGAAGAGAGAGCTGGGAAAGGTACTTGTCAGGGATAAACTCGTATACGGTAAGCAAAGTCCGGATAGGTTTACCAGGATGCATAGACGCGAAATACACCCACTTCCTTTGATTGAAATGCAGCGCAATATGCTGGAGGACCAAGCAGACTTCTTGGGTGCCCATTTAGAACACGCGTCCAGCTCATTGCATTACTCCTAAAATTTCCAGTGCTACGAAGAAAGAATAGAGGGACAGAAACTAAAACAAAGGTGTACAAACTACGAAGAATACAATAAACCTTACTGCATAGCTGAGCTGCAGGCGCCGCTAAACAGCTGTAACAAATCAACGCCAGGTCCCGACCGTGTAGCATATGAAATGTTGGTGCACCTGCCTCTCGAGACACCTAAAACTATTCTTTCACTTTATAATACCATATGGTATTCTGGTGTAATTCCTACCTCGTGGAAAGAGGCCATTGTGCTCACTATCTCGAAGCAGGGCAAGCATTCGTTCTCTTTTTTGAACTACAGACCGATAGCTCTGACAAGCTGCCTTTGTAAGCTTTTCGAGAAAATGGTAGGCCGTCGATTAACACATTTCTTGAAAGCAAAGTGCCTACTTGATGCACAAAAGTGTGGCTTTCGAGAGGGAAAGTCCACTACTGACCATCTCGTACGAATTGGAACACACATTAGAGACGCTTTCATTGACAATCAATTCTTTTTCTATGTGTTTTTAGACGAGGAGAAAGCATATGACACCACATGGCAATTCGGAATACTGAGAGACCTCTCTTAGTTCGGTATTCGTGGAGAAATGCTGAGTTTTACTGAGAGCTACTTGTCCAACCAAACCTTCCGTGTTAATCTGGGCAAACTTTTTTCTTTATGTTTGTTCAGAAAACTAGAGTATCACAACGTGTTGTGCTTAACTGCACACGTTTTATAACAAAAATGAAGTCCCTGTGCCTATGTACCCCACGAACCATGTCCTACTCGTCATACGTAGACGATATCCAGAGAAGCTTCAAATCATTCAACCTTTCAATATTCGAGAGGCAGGTTCAGCTTGGTCTAAATAAGGTGTCGAAATGGGCAGATGAAAATTGATTCTGCCTTAATCTACAAAAAAGCACCTGCATCCTATTTTCCAGAAGAGACCCTGCATTCAGATCCAAATATTGACCTGCAGGGCTATCGTCTTTCGGTCAAAACGGAACTTAAATTCTTAGAAGTGACACTGAATATGAAACTGACATTTGTATCACACGTCAAATATATTATAAACAACTGCATGAAAACAATGAATATCCTAAACGTTTTATCCCCACAAATTGGGGCAGGTACGTAAGATGTCTCTTAAGTCTATACAAGAGCCTTATGATCACGCGCATAGACTATGGGGCTATAGTCTATCAGTCCGCTACATCAAGTGCTTTGAAAATGTTGGATCCGGTCAACCATCTGGGCATCCGCCTTCTCACAGGAGCTTTCAGGACAAGTCCAATACAATGACTTTATGGAGAAGCAAACGAAAGGTCGTTGAAATTACAAAGATCTTACTTATCGTTCATGTACTTCCTAAAAGTTAGTGCAAACAACAAACATGCAACATATTATGCTGTAGATGATCTGTCCAGCTCTTTGTTTCATAACCGTCCTGCTATGAGAGAGCCATACTCTCTGCGTGTAAAAGCTCTGGCTCAGGAAATGAGCGTCCCACTTTTAAAGATGATAGTCTCTCTTGGGGACCTTCAACGCAAAAATTTTGATTTGTCTGTCTGTCTGTCTGTCTGTTTGTCTGTACATTTGTTTGTTTGTCCACGCTTAACAGCATCGGGTATTTGAAACGGCCAACCCTATCCGCAGCGCCCACCTATGTTGCTCAAGATCCAGCGTTCATACTTGTGTAATTGTCGATTAAAAAGCAACCATTGCCCGTATATGGGGCACCATACCAACACGTACATATTCTGCATGTGTGCCTCTTACTAGAAAAGGCACACATAAGTAATTTTAAGCACCGTAGCGCTTATCGCGCTGCGCTGACCACCCAACGCTTGCATGGAAAAGCGAGTGTTTCCAACGCTTTGTTAAAATGAGACATTGGTGACACCTACCTGTCGCTTTGCTTTCTACATCATATCACCTCTGAGGCAGGCGCGCACACCCGTCTCAGAGCCACGAGCTTTATTTTTGAAAAAAAAACTGTCAAATGGCGCTCATGTTTCACGTGTGACGTGACTTGATGCGCTTGTTCGCCTCCGCTGCACGCTCGAGGCACTCTAACGCAGCGCCTCCAGAATACCATTCGCCAATTTTCTTGAGCAGAACATTAAATAAATGTTTTGATCACTCTGTCCACACTCAAGACTATCTTCTTTCGAAGACTTATGCAGAATAAATGCAGATACGGGGCCAATTGCTTTGAATATCAGCTCACGGCTTCATTTAAACCGTTCTCGCCGTGGGAATGGTGGCAGCTCATAAACTGTGATTTGTCTTTTAAAGAACTCACGAAGCATGCCCCTGCCACACATATTCGCGCACACTTTCTTCAGCTTCAGCATAAGTATTGTTGTCCCAAATTCTTCACAAACGCATCGAGTTCTCATGATGGCGTATCGTACTCAGCAGTCGGCCTATCCCTGTCAGAGGCCTGCATACTGCATCTACATACAACCACATTCATGGCAGAAGCATACACAATATTAGTGGATGTGAGGCACATTAAAGAATCAAACATACCTTAAGCAGTTATATACACGGACTCTTTAAGCGTCTTGAAAGCACTGACAACTACGAAGAAACACAAACATCGTGTAGTAATTTGGCTCTATTTACTGTTATGCATCGTTTACTCGTGCCAGCGGAACGTTGTGGTGTGTTGGGTGCCTGGGCACCGAGATATCGAGGGCAATGAAATAGCTGTCCGGCTGGCCACATCTATTCTTACAGACGGCTCTGAAACAACACGGAAGATCCCGGCACTGGATCTGAAGCCCTTTCTGAAGAAAACACTCAAGTCACACTGGCAATACATATGGGACAGTCAAACAGAAAATAAGCTGCCCCTGGTCAAGCCAGAGTTAGGTAACTGGCCACTAACATCAAAAACACGTCGCACAGAAGTCACACTCAGTGGATAAAAAATAGGGCACACTTACAGTACCCACGTACACCTTTTGTCCGGGGGTTACTCGCCTAGCTGCGATAGAATTGGTTTACCCTCACAGTGTTGCATATTCTCATACAATGTGCAGAACTAGAGCCATAAAGAAGAAAGCGTTTCCCATTACATTACAAGCAGCAAACTCCTTTCCATCTCTTAATGTTTTAGGCAAAGAACCTCTCATTAAAAACGAGTAATTTTTAGTTTTTTTTAAACTTGTGCATGCTTTCAATGTCATCTGTTCTGGTAACCCGTAGCACGGCCTCACAAGAGAGTCTGCTGGTGTGATACACACTCCATAGAAAGCACCGGCCTCCCAGCCCTTAGTCTCAAGATAATTAGTGAGGCATCGGTGCTGGTCGATTAGTCTTACAGTGTTACTTAAACGACCTCCAGCCACTCATTTTCATTGCACTCATTCATGTCGATATCATGACTTTAAACACTATTTGTTTTACGGATGTTATTGCGCAGAATTTTAGGCCCCCATACAACCACCTAACACCATCAGCGTTCACTAGCCATAATTTGTTCCGGCGCTGTTTGGCTATAAGTGGTCCTTGCGCCATAAAGCATCATTCATCATCATCATCAATAACTATATATCACCAAATAGCACGCCTAAATCCTAACAGCGGAAATAGATGATCGTCGAAATGCCGAAGAGGTGCTGGTGCCCCAGCTTGCAGCCGACGACAGTTCAAACGCGCGAAATGCAAGTGCTAGTTTAGGCACGCTAAAATACCCATTATCCGTTAACGTGCGAATGCACATGGTCTTCGAACAGCCGAGAAGGAGCTGCTGTCACTTACACGTGTGTGCTTGCGACACAAATAAGCGAAATTACTGGCAGCGCACGATTTTGCGAAAAACATACGTTGGTTTCGAGAGCTAAAGAGATCCTCGACACGCTGGTATCCACAAATTATCAGTGAGCAAAACGCCTGCGGTTTACAGAAATGAATCAGATGAAGCAGAAGTAGTATGCCGGACCAGTTTTGGTTGCACGCGTTAGGCCCTGCTTAGTTTCCTGGTTGTGGCAAATGGCAGAATGAAGAGCTTTGTTAGCTCTGACGGTAAATCTTCAGTAAACCTCATCTAGTCTTTGTCCTTGAACGCACACTGGTTAAAGTTTACTCAAACATCAGCGTGTGTAAAACCCACTGAAGAATACAATGAGAGGTCAGATACATAGAATTACAAATCAGTACATTTATTTCTCACGCTAAAGTGATTGCTCTGTTCTTTACAGGATGCTGTAAAAGCCAAATAATTATGGCACAGTGCGCATACACGCGGTGCCATATATGGTCTTTGACAAACACAAGCATGAAAGTAAATCTATAACCTCTGCAAGACGGTTGATCAAACGTTGATTCGGTATCGGAAGTAGAGGTGTTAAAGTATGTATGTAACTTTTAGAATACCAGTGGAGAAACGTTTTAAATTCAAGTCTGCCGTGTTCATAAGAACCTAATGGGGTCTGCCACAAGTGCAACACAATTACCAGTGGTGTAGTTACTAGTGGTGTACCAGCTTCTGAGTGGATGAGTTATCAAATGGAAAAAAATTGACATCATATCCACGGAGAGAATAATGGAGAGTGGGGCGAAGCATTCGTCCGTCCATTCGTTCAGCTTCCGTCCGTCCATGCGTTCGTCTGTGTGACCGTCCATGCGTCCATCCACCCGTCCGTACATGCGTCTGTTCGTGCGTCCGTCCCTGCGTTCGTCCATGCATCCGCCCCTGCGTCCGTTCATGCGTCCGTCCATGCGTCCGTCCATGCATCTATCTGTGTGTCCGTTCGTCCATCTATTCAATACTTCAAGTACCAACATCTCGCATCTTTTCATCATATATTCCCCATATAGAAGCACCACAATCAAGCGGACATTCCAAGCACTAAACGAGAGGTCGCACACGCACACTTTCTTACGGCTTGCGCTTCGGGTCTACTTATCACCTTTAACCACCTCGAGTTCATGGTATAAATTAGTTCATTGTATTCATGGCACTGCGGCTCAACGCTCGCTAAACCTTTCTGAAACTAAGGAGGTTACGCCCAGCGAGTATAACGTAGCAACGCTTTCTTGTCAGATAGTGCTCAATGTACATGCCAATGAGTGCAAATGGGGATCGCAGCGTGCGCGTTAACTAAAAGCCGAATGCTCCTGTCTCTCATTCCCCATTAGCAGCCATTGGCATGTACAATGGGTACTATTTTCTATTGTTCAACAACGCACAGAGGAAATCTCTCACTGGTACCACCTTGGATGTCAAAATGTTATAACTGTTGCATACTACAACGGCTATGAGGGACGAACGGGTGCCACTATTAGGAGCTTCGACCCTCAAAAATAGCAGCATATCCACGGAGTGAATGCCCCGCCGCGGTGGTCTAGTGGCTAAGGCACTCGGCTGCTGACCCGCAGGTCGCGGGTTCAAATCCCGGCTGCGGCGGCTGCATTTCCGATGGAGGCGGAAATGTTGTAGGCCCGTGTGCTCAGATTTAGGTGCACGTTAAAGAACCCCAGGTGGTCGAAATTTCCGGAGCCCTCCACTGCGGCGTCTCTCTTAATCATATGGTGGTTTTGGAACGTTAAACCACACAAATCAATCAATCAATCCACGGAGTGAATGATGGAGAGTGGGTCGAAATATTCGTCCGTCCATTCGTTCTTGCTTCCGTCCGTTCATGCGTCTGTCTGTGAGACAGTCCATGCATCCATCCGCCCGTCCGTGCGCGCGTCTGTTCGTGCATCCGTCCATGCGTTCGTTCATGCATCCGCCCCTGCGTCCGTTCATGCGTCTATCCATTCATCTGTATGTGTGTCTATTCGTACATCTATTCAACGTCAATGTTTTAAGTACCAACATCTCGCATCTTTTCATCATATATTCCCCATATAGAAGCACCGCCATCCATCGGAGATTCCAAGGACGTTGTGCCAACTGTTGAGCGTGTATCAGTTTCGCGTATTCCTTCACATTAAAAAATTTCAGGTCTCAACTGGTAGAAGATGAAATCCCGGAATAGGCAAATTCAGACTCATTACTTGCGTCCGGTAATCCCGATCCACTGCACCGTCGGTCGGGGAAAGTAGCGTGAAATTTCGACAGCGACATGCCTTGGTGGACAGCAATCGGAAGTGCCCTCGACTTTTGTTTTCCGCACGGACCGTGAGAAAGATGAAGCTTGTGAGTCTGAACGTGAGAACGCCCATGGTTTGCAAGGCGCTTGTACAAAATTTTAGTTTTTATGCACAATAAAACTTTCAGTAACAGTATTAAAATTGCGATAACTTGACAAACTGCCATCTCAACGCCTTAGCTAAAGCTTTTCTCTTGTGATGCTTTTTTGCGTGCCCCATGAGCACTTTTTGGACGTAAAGCATCTGGCAATAGTTACTGTAAACGATACGCGTAAAGTTTCTAAGCCGCCCCGCCACGGTAGTCCAGTGGCTAAGGTACTCGGCTGCTGACCCGCAGGTCGCGTGATCAGATCTCGGCTGTGGCTGCTGCGTTACCGATGGAGGCGGAAATGTTGTAGGCCCATGTGATCAGATTTGGGTGCACGTTAAAAAACTCCAGGTGGTCAAAATTTCCGGAGCCCTCTACTTCGGTGTCTCTCATATTCATATGGTGGTTTCGGGACGTTAAACCCCACAAATCCATCAATAAAGTTTATAAGGTGTTACAGTTGGTGTTTGAGGTCAGGTAATGACTTCAAAAATCTCTGTACTTACCAAGCTAATACAATAAATACTGCATTCAGAAAGATGTTGCTCCATAGATTCAGCGCACAAAGGTAATTGCACACAGCTCCTACATATGTGTATTTTGTACATACGTATGTGTTATGTTTACACTATTTACCAGGCTACTGTGTTTTCAGCAAGCAGAGCTCTGTATGCGTCATACAACGCTGGTCCTCGTAGCAACGCGTGCACGCGTTGCAGTTCGTAATGCTCGCACACGCACGTTTGTTTTTCACGATTACTGGCATTTATAATTTTTGGTCATCGTGTTATCTGTATTGCGACCGCATCGAGCATATCATGGTTGCGTATTTTTTACCTACTTGTATTCTCGATCTCGTATTATGTCTTGTTTCTGTCTGAAGATTCCGCCGCAGTAGCTTTATAAAGAAGGCGCTGCGCTATAACAGACTAATTGAGGCCACTTCGGCTCCCAGTCACGGTGATCGCATTTATATTAAGGCGATATGCCAACAATGAACTCATATGAAACTTTTGACTTTCACAAAGCCTCAGCAATAAAATGAGTCTCTTTTTGACGTTTCGGAATGAACTGATTGTTTCTTCGGGAAGAATGACAGCGGAGGCGCTGAGATGCAACTTTAAATTGCATTGACGGACTATCTGAGAAAAAATAGATAAGGCGCGTCTTCTTTCGTGGCGCGATTCTTAAGGGGCTTGTGTTTGCTGTGGTTGCGTGAGATTAATGGGCTAGGGCTGACAGCGGATCATTGAGGTCTTAGTATGACTTGTTTTTCTTGCAGGCCTTTAAAAATATGCGGCAGAATTTTTTTAGAATATTTACAGTTGTTTTGAGTGTTTTGACTGTGCCATGGTTACAGCAGTAGTCGTTTTTGTTGGTTATATTCTGTTGTCAGGGTTTCATTATTTTTATGCAGCGCATGCTATGGTCGGCATCTTCTGATTGTTCTGTAAGGGTGTTTCACTATCTTGGAAACGTGTTCACTTGTATTGTGCTTTCTTATTTTTCTAGTTAGGTTTTTTGTTTGTTTATTTAGTCAGTTTACGCAGCCTGGCACTCGAAACCTTTTCTACGACACCTTGTGTTTTTTTTGTGGTGCATATTTCTTGGCTATCGGCAGACGCAAATTCATTTTGTGGCTGGCTTGTGCATGACGGCTTCGCCTTCTTTCTTTTGGATTATGCCGATGACTATTATTTGATTTCTTCGTTGGAGGCTCAAGAACGTCTTATGATAATTGACCAAATTGCCAAACAGGCAACTCTATCGAAATATTTTAGCTTATATGAAGGTGCACGTTAGAGAGCACCAAATGACCGAAGTTGCTCTGATGTCTAGCACAGTGGCTCACCCCATATTCACACTGTGATTATGACTCTTGAACCCTGGTGTGTCACTTTTATCGCTAATGATTAGAGAGGCGGGCAAACGACAAGGCCAACTCATCAATTGGTAGTGGTAAGAGCTTGCAAAAAATACACAGAAAAAGTTTGTCTTCACATTGACAAGATTGAAAAAACCTGGAAAGAAGGTTAAACAAAACGTGTGAAAGAGGTTTCTTCCTGTCAGCCAGTCTCTCTTCCGAAGTGAAAAATAAAAACAACGAAGCAACACAGTGAGCTATCATGTCGCCATGGTACTCTTTACCGATATAAAACATGTATTTATTTCTATCTTGAATGCAGATAAAGGTTCAAAGGTGGAAGCATTGCTAAACTTTGGTGGTTCGGTGTTAAAACATTGGCACATAGAAAAAGATATATACGTAATGAGCGGACACTCCCGTAGGGTCCTGCAGCCCAGCTACTGCGTTGCCTTCAGCACCACGAGTGGTTGGTAAAACCCGGTAATGCCCTCAGCATAAATAAATTAATAAAATGTTTTTCTTTCCGGCACTGCGATTTGAACCCGTACCCTCATGCTTCGAAGGCGAGCGTCTTTACCACTAGCCTGCGCAAGTAGGCGTTTGGTGTGTAGCGACACCACGAACCCGAGCTAACGGGGGAGTTTCGACTCCCTCCCACGCCTAGCCGTGCGTGGCTTTGCCGTGTCCGAGGAAAAGGGGATCCTGGGGGTTGAGCCGACGCTGGGTGATTGGACCGTTAAGGCCCCCCGGCAGAGGCAACACACCCCTTTGGCCCCGGCTTCACGTAGACGGCACCCCTGAGCTGACCCACCCAGGGGAATCGGCAGTCGCCTTTTCCTATCTCTCTCTCCCTACATCTTCGTCTTTATCTCTTACTATTTATCTGTCCTGTCTTCTACTCTCTTCCATTTACTTCCAAACTTCCTGGCGGCTAGGGTTAACCCTGTGCAAATAGCCTACCTTGGTCTAGGTGCATTGGGTTATAGTGGCGTTGTACGGCTGGCGTCTGCAGGTTTCAGCACTTGTAAACTTGTAGCGTCCCCTCGTTGGGTTCCGTGGTGGGTGGCCGCCAACGCTGCTGAACAACAATAAGGAAGACATGCATGGAGCATTCCCACTACTGTCTGATCGTACCGGCTTAAAGCCGGTACGCACCGATGATCTCACCAGAGAAGGATTGGCCACCCTGGTGCAGTATCTGGCCACCCCCTCCCGTAGGCATTCGTCAATTAACTCACGGCCCTCAGTCTCCACCAGCTGCGGAGCAACTGACCACGGCGGCGGTCAGATCTGCAAAGCAGCAGAGGGTGCTAGGAATCTCTGGATACGGACAGGCCACCATTGGAACTTGACCTTAGCAACGTTTAACGTTAAAACGTTATCTAGTGAGGGAAGTCTGGCTGTATTATTCGAGGAGCTAGAAGGCATTAAATGGGATATAATAGGGCTGAGTGAGGTTAGGAGGACAGATGAGGCCTATACTGTGCTACAGAATGGGCACGTCATTTGCTATCGGGGCTTGGCAGACAGAAGAGAACTGGGAGTAGGGTTCCTAATTCACAGAAACATAGCTGGCAACATCGAGGATTACTATAGCATTAATTAAAGGGTGGTAGGCATTGTAATTAAACTGAATAAAAGATACAAAATGAAGGTAGTACAGGCTTACGCGCCTACATCCAGCCATGATGACGCTTCAGTTGAAAGCTTCTATGAAGACGTGGAATCGGCAATGAGTAAGGTGAAAACACATTATACTATAGTAATGGGCGACTTTATTGCAAAGGTAGGGAAGAAGCAGGCTGGAGACCAGGCAGTAGGAGATTATGGCATCGGCACTAGAAACGCCAGAGGAGAGCTACTAGTAGAATCCGCAGAACGCAATAATCTGCGTATTTTGAATACCTTCTACCGAAAACGAGAAAACCGCAAGTGGACATGGAGGAGCCCTAATGGCGTAAATAAGAACGAAATAGACTTTATAATGACTGCACACTCGGGAGTCGTGCGGGATGTGGAAGTGGTTGGCAAGGTAAGATGCAGTGACCATAGAATGGCACGGGCTCGAATCCACCTAGACTTGAAGAAGGAACGACAGAAACTGATACGCAAGAAGCCAATCAATGAGCTAGCACTGAGAGGGAAAGTACAGGAATTCAGAGTGTCACTGCAGAACAGGTACTCTGCTCTTAGCGAGGAAACCAACCTTAGCGTAGATAGAATGAATGATAATCTGACGAGTATCATCACGGAGTGTGCAGTGGAAGTTGGAGGCAGGGTAGCTAGACAGGACACCGGCAAGCTTTCCCTGGAAACGAAGAACCTAATTAAGAAGCGTCAAATCATGAAAGTGTCAAGTACAACAGACAAAATAGAACTGGCCGAGCTTTCGAAGTTGATTAATAGACGTAAAGTATGCGATGTAAGAAGGTATAACATGGAGAGAATTCAGCACGCTCTGAAAAACGGAGGAAGCGTCAAAACAGTGAAGAGGAAACTTGGGATAGGCAAAAGGCGGATGTATGCACTAAGGGACAAAGAAGGCAAAATAACTACCAATACGGATAGAATAGTTAAAATAGCGGAGGAGTTTTACCGAGATCTATACAGTAGCCGAGAAAACTACGACCCTAATACTATAATAACTAGCAGTAACCCAGACGACACCCCACCGGTGATGATAGAAGAAGTCAGAAAAGCTTTGGAGAGCATGCACAGAGGCAAAGCTGCTGGTGAGGATCAAGTAACATCAGATCTGCTGAAAGATGGAGGACAGATTGTGTTAGAAAAACTAGCCACTCTATTTACGAGGTGTCTCCTGACGGGAAAAGTACCAGAGTCTTGGAAGAACGCTAACATCATCTTAATATATAAGAAAGGAGATGACAAGGACTTGAAGAATTACAGGCCGATCAGCTTGCTCTCTGTAGTATACAAGCTATTTACAAAGGTAATTGCTAGCAGAGTAAAGAAAACATTAGAATTCAATCAACCAAAGGAACAAGCAGGATTTAGAACAGGCTACTCAACAATTGACCACATTCATACTATCAATCAGGTAATAGAGAAATGCTCAGAGTATAACCAACCACTATACATAGCCTTCATTGATTACGAGAAGGCGTTTGATTCAGTAGAAATATCAGCCGTCATGCAGACACTGCGGAATCAGGGCGTAGATGAAATATATATAAACATTCTGGAAGAAATCTACAGGGGATCAACTGCTACCATAGTGCTTCATAAAAAAAGCAACAGAATACCAATAAAGAAGGGTGTAAGGCAGGGGGACACAATCTCCCCAATGCTATTCACTGCGTGCTTACAGGACGTTTTCAGAAGCCTAGAATGGGAACAGTTAGGGATAAGAGTTAATGGAGAGTACCTCAGTCACCTGCGCTTCGCCGATGACATTGCATTGCTGAGTAACTCAGGGGACGAATTGCAACTCATGATTACGGAGTTAGACAAGGAGAGCAGAAAGGTGGGTCTTAAAATTATTCTGCAGAAAACGAAAGTAATGCACAACAACCTAGGAAAGGAGCAGCGCTTTGCGATAGGTAATAGTGCACTTGAAGTTGTAAAAGACTATGTCTACTTAGGGCAGGTGATAACCGCAGAGCCTAACCACGAGATTGAAGTAACTAGAAGAATAAGAATGGGGTGGAGCACATTCGGCAGGCACTCTCAAATTATGACAAGTAGATTGCCACTGTCCCTCAAGAGGAAGGTATATAACAGCTGTATCTTGCCGGTACTTAGCTGCGGAGCAGAAACCTGGAGACTCACAAAGAGGGTTCAACTTAAATTGAGGACGACGCAGCGAGCAATGGAAAGAAAAATGGTAGATGTAACCTTAAGAGACAAGAAGAGAGCAGAGTGGATTAGGGGACAAACGGGAGTTAAGGATATCATAGCTGCAATAAAGAAGAGGAAATGGACATGGGCCGGGCATGTAGCACGTAGACAGGATAACCGCTGGTCATTAAGGGTCACCAACTGGATTCTCAGAGAAGGGAAGCGGGGTAGGGGGAGACAGAAGGTTAGGTGGGCAGATGAGATTAAGAAGTTTGTGGGTATAAATTGGCAAGAACAAGCACAGAACCGGGTTAACTGGCGGAACATGGGAGAGGCCTTTGTCCTGCAGTGGACGTAGACAGGCTGATGATGATGATGATGATGATGATAATGATGATTGATTTCTGCTTGAGATTTTCAGCTGAACTCAACAGTTGAAGGCACAATACTAAGTATTTTCTTTCATGTACTGTGAAATGTTGAGTGAAGTAATTACAGTGGCCTCGCCTGCACAAAAATTCATAATTAGATTTTTTCCTGTTGTTTTATTTTTTTCTCTCCCACTCTGTCTGCTTGATATTTTTGTACATTATTTGTTTTTCATTATCTTTAAAGTACACTAATAAGCAGTAGCTCAGTTCTGGGTGAAAGCTTACGCTACTCTCTCTTGGCCAACTCACATCAGTGGGTGTGTCCCATCATGCAGGGGAACCAAACAAGCAAACAATAAGTCTCACTTGCTGAAATTGATTCCTCTTGAGACATAGCGCTGAACAAACAAGTACATTGAAATGTTTCAAAATAAGAAAAAGAAACAAATAAAAAAGGCGCTCTGACACAATTTAAGCACCTGCCACCCACCTTTCGCACAACTTAACGTTGAAGCCGACCGTACGTTCCTAGCAGTTCTGACAGAGCATGAAATTGTGCGAACACATTGTGCATGATCAAGTGCTAATGCGTGTCATTTCTCCGAGGCCGCGTTGAGTGCAGTAAACATCGCAGTCTGGAAAGCCCGACCCCCCATCTGCCTTCCATGGCGCTTGAATTCTTTCGTCTTCATTCGCGCTGGCGGCTGTGAACGTCATCCGCTTTCTCTGGCTCAAAGAAGCGAGATGAGAGGTGCCTGTCTTGACGCATTATTGCTAGCGTCTGCGCCCCTTGAGGTCACGGGTTGTCAGCACGCTGTCATGAAACCCTCATATTTTTTCATTCCCCGCATCACCCACTGCCTCATAGCAATAAAAAGAACATAGGTATTCCCGCCTTAGTGGCGTGTTTTTGGTGTGTTATTAACACACCTTCAACAGCTCCTCATGCACTCTGAGGAAAAGCTATTCAGCGTTTCGTTTCAGAATACATCCGAACAAAGCTTGGCTCACGTTCATAAAGCAGCGTACTACCACCCATTTTGGAGTGCTTAGTAAACTAAAAAAGATAACTGTAGAAAAAGCTTTCGTCAGATTTTCTTTTCTCTTCTTTAGCACGTACCTGCTATTGAAGTATCCTTGTTCAAAGTGTAACAAAAGAGTGCGTGTTGCACCGCATTGTAAGTATCTCTACACGCACCGTGAAAAACTAAGCTCAACAAAACAATCAATGGAGTCGTTTGAAAGTCGCCGCGGGCTACATCACCTATTGATTCGACTCCAGACGCCATGTGGGAATGATAACTCAGCTGTCTTTCCAGGCAGTTCTTTAGGAAATCTAAGTGGTTGTCCCGCAAAAGCAAATAAATACCTGACGCCTTCTTTGCGAAACAGACCACTGGCTTCGCGAAAGTAGGATATACATCGCAGTGTGGTGTTGGTCAACTCGAAGTTTCAGCCTGGATAGAACCAGTACCATGACGTATATCAAGAAAAAGTTGGTAACATCGCTGCGTTCCTATGTGATTCAATTGTTTGGGGTGTGGAAGATAAACAAGGCATGCAAACACAAATGCGGGAGAAGAGAACCAGTGAGCCCCAATGCCGGTATCGAACTGAAGGCCTGCGCCTCGGTAGAGATTAAGGAGCCATAAACAGAACCCGTATGCGCATGCTCACTGAAGGCGGGTCCACTCCTCACTCTGGCACTGGACAAAGACCAGAAGAGGAACAGTTTGAACGCGACATTTTGTTGTTTGATTGATATGTGGGGTTTATCGTAACAAAACCACGATATGATAATGAGAGACGCCGTAGTTGAGGGCTCCGGAAATTTTGACCACCTAGGGTCCTTGATCATGAAACCAAGTCTGAGCACGCGAACCTACAGCATTTCCGCCTCCATTGGAAATGCAACTGCTGGAGCCGGGATTCGATCCTGTGACCTGCGGGTCCGCAGTCGATTACCTTAGCCACTAGACCACCACGGTGGGGCGCGACATTTCGTCTCTGACAGAAACTAGAGTGAGTGAGTGAGTGAGTGAGTGAAACAACTTTATTCGGTCCACAATAGACGCGAGTAAACTCAGCGTCTCCTGGATAGGCCCACTCGGGGACCATTAGGTTAAACCTGACGGCCCTCGCGCGGGCCCTCTGGACGGCCAGGATTTGAGAGGTCTGGTCCTGGGCCTTAATGAGTCGCTTCATTTCCTCTTGGGTGAAAGGGGGACCGGCAGAGGCGCAGCCCCACAGTACATGCTCGAAGTCCGCATAACCACCACACAGGGGGCAGTCCGGGCTTGGAAACCGTTCAGGGTACATTGTGTGCAGTACCGCAGGGCTCGGGTAAGTGTTTGTTTGTAGCAGTCGGAGAGTAACAGCTTGGGCCCTGCATAGCGAGGAGTGTGGTAGAGGCAGCAGTCTTCTTGACAGATAGTGGTGCTTGCATATCTCGTTGTGCGAGCAGAGAGGCACAGGTCGCCCAGGAGATGACGCGTTACCCGGCACACGGTCAGTCAAACCTCGTGCAGCCGAGTGCGCCTCCTCGTTGGGATTGAGCGAGGCACCCTCAATGGTTCCAAGGTGCGCAGGAAACCAGACCAATGAGTGATTTTTGAGGTCTTTGACTTTTTAAATAATCTGTAGGACCTGGGGAGCCACCATGCTCATCTGGAAGGCCTTGATAGCGGCCTTGGAGTCTGAATAAATTGTGTCATGTACACCGTCCGTCAATGCAAGAGCAATGGCAACCTGCTCTGCAACGCTGGAACTAGAAGTGCGGATGGTAGCGCAGCTGATGACTCTGCAATCACAGTCGACGACCACTGAGGAGAAGACAAAAACTAGAGAAAGATAAAAACATAAGAAAGGCAGGGAGGTTTTTGTGAGAGGCCCAGCTTCAGCTTATCAGTAAGAAGAAAGGACGAAGGCGAAATTGACAGGAGTACGGTGTGTTGTGTGAAGGCGGTGTAAATAATGGTGAATAGAGACAACTCAGTGTATTCCAGCGCAACGCAAACGTGCGTTCAGGTGTGAAGATAACATTAAAAAGCTTGCGGGTATAATGTGGCAACAGCAAGCACAACAACGGGTATATATGTGGAACACGGAGGAAGCTTTTGCATGGCAGTGGGCGTATTCAGAATGCTGTTGATGATGATAATGATGATCATGATTATGAAGATGATGATGATCAAGTTTCAGCATGAGCATGGTTTCTTGACTCTTGCTTGCTTGTATAAAACGGCGCATCCTAATACTTTGATGTAAATTATGATCAGGACGTTGATTAGTAAGATTTAGTGGTGCAACGCCTAGGCATTGCCAAATTGTGTCATGAGTGCTAAAGCAGCGTTAACTTGGACTGCTGAGTAACGATGATAGTAATTTACATAACTCAAAAGCGTGCTTAAATCAAT
This sequence comes from Rhipicephalus microplus, assembly GCF_043290135.1. Lineage (NCBI taxonomy): Eukaryota > Metazoa > Arthropoda > Arachnida > Ixodida > Ixodidae > Rhipicephalus > Rhipicephalus microplus. The sequence goes on from NW_027464588.1 coordinate 14,914,034, forward strand.
ACCTCTATAGAAGTGTAAGAAATACGCATATACTACCAAATTGTAGCCATGACAGATAAAGTGGTGTGCAAATTTTGAAGGCAACACGAGTGAACATAAAGCTAAAATACGTGAAAATATTAATAGCATCAATGCTTTCTGGAGGTTTCTAAGCCCCAATGATGGTTCCAACTTGCTTATTTCAATAATGTTATAGACAGGACGATACCACAAGAGAAACGTTATCTATTTGTCCATCGGCCCTTGCAGGCAACTGATCTCCGTTGAATACAACGGCTTGTCTACAATACGCCGAAGCATCTGGAGCGTAAAGAGCTTCATAAGCTGCACAAACAAGATTCAGAGATAAACATATATCACCGAGATCTGTCCAGCAGGTAAATAATTTGCGAATAAATAGACTCTCCCACTATATTTATTTTGTTGTATTAATCATTGATTAATTGATTGTTCGATTGATTGAATAATTTATTGATTGATATGTTGACTTTAACGTCTCAAAACCACCATATGATTATGAGAGGCGCCGTAGTAAAGGGCTCTAGAAATTTCGACGAACTAGGGTTCTTTAACGTGTACTCAAATCTGAGTACATGGGCCTACAGCATTTTCACCTTCATTCAAAATGCCGCCGCCACAGCCAGGATTCGATCCCGCAACTCCGGGTCAGCAGCCTTGTACCTTAGCAACGAGACCACGGTGGCGGGGCAGTTTTAATATTCAGACCTGCAACTACGTTTCAAGGCCAATTCAGTATCTTCCTCCGGGAATGACAGCCACCATCTGAAGAACAAATCGAACGGGCCCCGAAATTTAGAACCACTTTTTAGTATTTTTAGCTTCATACTAAACAAGGCTAGAGACAACGCGCAATCGGACGAGTTCACTTGCTTCCATCTTGAACAAATATTAGCGCGAGAAAAAGAAAACGGACAAAAAAAAGAAAAACTACAGCGCTGTTTTGTTCTTTTTTTTTCCATCCCCATTTTTCTCGTGCTAATATTTCTTCAAGACGGAGGCTGGGAAGTCTGTAAGGAATTAGGGTAATCAGCAAACCTATTGCGCTCTCTGGAAAACATTTGCCAGTCCACCCTCTTCTTCTCACTTGTTCCTTTTTCTTTCTGCGGGGTGGTGCACAACATTTGCAGCTGATTACCAGCCTTAAAAATTACTTTCCCGCTGTATCTACTTTTTGCTTCCCATAACCTCTGCGATGAAGAATTTATCGACTTTCAGCGGTAGGCACTACTGAGACGCCAGGATAATTCATTTCTAACAGCCGAGAAGACTACGCGTTAAACTTAATATTAATTTCATGCACACGCCCTTTGGTGGCCCAAGTCATCAGGCATGACAGGAATATACACAAATTTACTGAAATAGGGCAGCTCAAAGAGATATTTATACTTGTATTGACGACCCTGGCGCGAGCGTTGCGGGGCACGTGGTTTCCTTATTATCTCATATATATGTCTAGAAAACGCATTACGCATCCTGAAGACAACTATTTAGGTAGCTTGAAATAAATTAAATGACCCTCTAATTACACTGCGTAAATCATCATTAAATGAAATCAACTGTTTTGGACAGTATCATTTCATTCCATGAACTTTCTTTACCGAATGAAATTTTCACGCACGTACATCAGAGATGCGTGTTCTGTACTGACCAATGTAACGTAGACATTGAGTTGCATTTTCGAAGGAACCGTTTCTGTGAAACATCCCACCGCCTTAACAATAATAAAGGGAACAGAATTTAACAATATTTCTATGAATATAAAAGCATATCACTCAGTTTTGATGATACACGCTGGGCAGCTCCAAACTTCTGGGCACTTGCCTCGCCACGGTGGTCTAGTGGCTGAGGTACTCGGCTGCTGACCCGCAGGTCGCGGGATCGATTCCCGGCTGCAGAAGCTGCATTTTCGATGGAGGAGAAAATGCTGTAGGCCCATATGCTCAGATTTGCGTGCACGTTAGAGAACCCCATGTGGTCGAAATTTCCGGAGCCCTCCACTACGGCGTCTCTCATAGTCAAATGGTAGTTTAGGGATGGTAAACCCCACGTATCAATCAACTTCTGAGTGCTTGTCGGCCAGACAAGGATCACTCTTCTCAAAGCACACTGTGTCTAAATGTCAATGAGCTATTTTAGAGAGAAGCGTTATATTCCTAGACACTAAAAAATCCAACGCTGCGTTTCAAGATATTTACACGCTTAATTAAGGTGTGCACAACTTTCATGAGGCTTACTCATAACGCCTGTTAGAAGTGATCAGCAAACATATCTTAACGCATGGCAGGCATTACATACTGGACCCTTCCTCACGCCTACTGTAGCGTGTGCCACAGGATGAAAGAGAGGGAGTTGGGTGACTCACTGCCCCCTCCATCTATCCTTGGGCGCACGCAGTAGTCAGAACTGATCACTGTCCGATTAGGTCGCATCTTTCTGATATGTTGTTCTTTCCTCCCATTTCAGCAGCAGGCAGGCAAAGCAGTTGCTGAATCTTTTGAAGAGAGGTTTTGTAAGTTACTGCAACCATGGTCACTGAAACTAACAATTAACAAACCGTTTGGGTAAGTCCTGGTGTGTTTTGAGGATGCAAAACAATATAATGTGTCAACAAGCATGCATCATCTTTCTAATTTTTTACACAAATGAACACATGCTATATCAAAGACGCTGTGCCCCACTGGGCGTTCGAAAATAGCAAACCATGCGATAAATCATACAGTATTTCCCTCGTCAAGCAATAAGTGTACCCGTTGTTGACCGAACAATGCAATATTAAATAGTTATCTGGCATTACATTGCAAAAGCGCAAAAAGTTTAAGCTACGGAAGATATACGACCCATATATTATCTTTTGCTGTTGTAATATACACTTCCAGAGAGCGCGGTGCACCTAAATGGTACCTAAGAACAGACTTTACACAATTTACAGTTGTCATAATTTTATGCTGCTGAAGAAGCTTAATTGGTGTAGATTTTAAAATTAGGAGAGCAATGCAGTGAACAAAATCCTAATCTTATTTGTGTCCCTGATGACTATTTTTTTCAACTCGGCTTTATGACTGACTGGGCGAAGCTAATCAGTTGGTCATTGCAGCCAAATATGTCAAATCTCTCATCTAATACAGAAACGGGCACATCACTATGACCCTCTCTGGAGACATCTCTTCAGTCGTATCAGCTCATTCTTGCCGATGAGACGCCTTCTTTTTCTCTCATAATTTGCAAGGTCCTACTGTGTACGTGGAGTGTGTCTATAAAAAAGAAATGTCCTATAAACAAACACTAACGATTTCTAGGGGGAAGACACTTAACATTATGTTGTAAAGGTACCTAATACTCACTTGCTTTTTGACTGACTTAACACTGATTTCACCTCTCAAACTTGTTCTAGCAGCCGCTTATGCAATATTTCCGTTAAGAAGCTTTTATAAGCAGCCTGTATGGGGAGTGAAGTCAACTCAATGCCACAATGAGAGTATGCTCAGCAAATCTGGGTCAGGCGTACATGTTTAAAGTTATATGTGATGGCTCCCCAGAAAGTAAAGAAAGAGTGTACGAAATGCACACAAAACAAAGAGCAGCCTGTGTTATCAGTTCATTATGCCACCAATTAACGGAAGTTTAAATTCAAACACCACCAACCACAGATTGAATAAAATGTTTCTATATGTAAGTCAAAATTTTCTAAAATACGCAGTTATGCTCAACATTTGATGTAATGAAAATTGTTAGCCAAAATTTTACTGCAGGTGATCCGACATAAACTTATCCAAGCACAGTGAAAAAGTATTAACGATATCATTGTAAAGCCTCCAAACCTTTTTCCCATTAGTTGCTGATGCAGAAAATTTTTTACTGTCAATGCCAAACGTGATTTCTGTTTTTGGATTACCTGTTCCCAGTCACACGCTGATAACAATATCGCACATCGGCTACGTAGGGTGTCCAAAACAATACAAATGCGCCCGTCATCAGCTCTTCGCTTAGCGTAGACATGGGTATCGCTGTAACTGCTTGTTGACGTCAAATTAAAAAAGATGCCTTCATCCCTCTTTTTGTATGCTCTGTGGATACCTCCGTTTGACAAGCCCATTTATTCGACCCGGTATAGAGGAAGATTAGTGCAACGGGAGTAAAGAACCAGCCTCTGCAATACGTTTCTGAAAATCCCTGTGCCATTTATTTACAGAAAAGCAAGCGAGAAATGCCTTTTTTTGTGTGTGAACGCGAGAAATCACAATCAGTTCTGTTTGAAAATAAGGCCAACTGGACGAAGCTGCCCTAGACTGCCTTGAAAATTTCGAGCTTCCGAGAATTTGGTTTTTATTAGTGTAGTTTATTCGAGTCAACAAATGTATTCGGCCTTTTAAATACCTCAATTCTGCAGTGGCAAAATAGTTAAAAAGAAAGCGCACACGAATAACACAAAATGTGCTATTGCTGTACACATATAGAACAAAATGTACGCTGCCTTGCAACCAGTAACAAGATTGTAAATCTCTAGAAATGTTTTAAAGACAATAGTCTTTCTTGGGGACCTTCGACCATCTCTGTCTGTCTGTCTGTCTGTCTGTCTGTCTGTCTGTCTGTCTGTCTGTCTGTCTGTCTGTCTGTCTGTCTGTCTGTACGTTCGTCTGTTTGTCCACCCTAACGATACCTTTAACGGCACCAAAGGGCCAACCCCATCCGCAGCGCCCACCAATATTGCTCAAGGTTTAGCGTTCATAGTTGTGGGATTGTCAATTAAAAACAATTATTGTGCATATCTGTGGCGCCATAACAACACTTTAGAGTTGTGTATGTCTGCTTTTATACTAGAAGTGGCACACACAAGTAACTTTAAGTAGTGTAGCGTTTTAGCGCGCTGCGCTGACAGTACTGCAACGCGATGCTCAAAAAGGTGTTTCCAACGCTTTGCTACGACATCACGGTGGTAGCACCTGCCCGTCGTTTTGTATTCTACACCTTATCTCCTCCGAGACTGTCGCGCATCTTTCTCCGCAGGCTGCACGCCTTTGTTTTTGAAGATAACTGCTAGATGGCGCTTGTGTCTAGCGTGCCTTGTTGTGCTCGTTCACCTCCGCTACACGCTCGAGGCACTCTTACGCAGCGCCTCCAGAATACCCTTCACCGATTTTATTGTGCAGAACATCAAATAAACGTTTTGTTCATTCTCTCCAGACGCAAGACTATCGTCTTTCGACTACATTTGCAGTGTGAAATGCAGATTTGGAACCAATTTTTACAAACAATATATAGCACTAATATTAAGGTATAATGATATCTAAAATAATACACTTATATTTATTAAAATTTGAGCCTTGTTGACACGATTTATTTGTCTGCAATGCGAGAACTGCCTATGAATAAACTCCATAGGTGTGTGTGATCTGTCTTTCCTCTTTCGCTGCTGCTTTTCCGTGGCCTGTCATTTCTTGTATGCCGCTTCTCGCCTCTCCCTTGGTATCTGAGCGATAAACATGCCGCTTAGAAAACATACAATAAAGTGAAGTTAAAAATAGTTCTACAAGAGTGCTACATTGCTTACCCATTTCTTTGGTCCACAAAAGCACAGACGTGTTCCACGGCTTGCAACTTCCCATATCATGCGGACATTCCCAACAGTTCAACAAATAGATTGTGTTGCTGGTACTAAGTTCTTCAGTTTGAAGCTAGAAATAATAATAATAATAATAATAATAATAATAATAATTACGATCTGTCTGATCGTAATAATAATAATAATAATAACAGAGGGATCGAGTCTCTCAGTTGCGTTGCGGGCCCGGGCGTTGGACTGCCCATAACTGTTGTTCGAGTTCGGAGCTGGCAATAGCACCCACCCAATCAGAAGGCGTTAGACTTCAGCACAGCACAACGCGGGGCACCTTAGGAACATGTGTACTAAATTAGCTGTATAATTGCAGAAGGAACATGTATTAGTTGACTGTTGTTTGGGAAAAATTTCGTGCAATAGCGCGGGGTTAGGGTACGCCCTGACTTGAAGAAGCCTGAGGGTCAGAGCTAGAGCTCTTCTTTGTTTTCTGTATGGTGATGCGTATTGTCTCCACGCCAGGTAAAAATGTTTTGTCAGTTCCTATTACATTATGGGAGGGTCCCAGTTTTCCAAAACATCGGTGCTGCGCCCCCCGATAGATATATGCGGTTCACTAAAGTGCTCGCGCAGCTGAGTGAAAGTAATAAAAAAGAGTACTCTATATTCACAAAAAGAACCAGTCGCGTTCTAGATTTATAAAATTACTCAACAAACTTCACCTTGTATCGTAACTGCGTTGTGCTTCAATAGAGCAGAACGTTGGGCTTGTTGCGTAGTATTTCAAAGTGCAATCTAATGACTCGACACGGCATAAGCAACACAAGAATGATATACGGGCATCTACTGCCTTTCAAAAGACTATTGAAAGCGCTGATAAATGTAATACTAGCAAGTGTACAAGTGGCAACTGCGAAAAACATCACTTTCAGAAAAATAACGAAAAAAACACACGGACAATAACCACTCTGACAAATTTACTGGTCCGGTTTTTAGGCCGCGTTCACACTGAGCATTCCGGCCGCCGAAAGTTCTCCGAATCCGGTTCGGCGGCGGCGAGATCCGCCGAAAGGGGCTTCTCCGCGCCGATCGCTCTCGGACCGATTTTTGTGGCGTCTGCCGCCCAATTGGTCACCGCGGATCAATAGGAGCGCTAGTCAAGGAATTTTGAAAAATGGCGGCCAAGCCCTACTAACTTGTTATGCCGCAGTGCACGTAACTGATTGTTGAAACCAACGGGAGTTTAACCTACTCTGTGCCTACTTCGCCTCCGTACTTCGTGAAAGAGGTGACCGAGCATGCTGTTGGCGTGACCGAGCTTGTTGCGGTCTTGCAGAGCAAAACAAACCCACCAACGCCGCTGGCGTCGGTGGTTTTAGATGCGGAGCATCTAATACTCGAGGCTTGTAGTGCGGCGCCGTCCGCAAGCTTCCTCCTCCTTCTTCCACCATCTGTGCATCCCTTCCTCCTCTACACACCGCGCGCGCTTCACTACTCCACCATCTGTGCACCCTTCATCCTCTACACACCGCGTGCGCTTCTCCTCTTCACGAACATTCGCTAGCTGTATAATGTAGCGCGCATGCGCCGTCACGCTTCGAGAACATCGGCAGCTGACGCGCGCGCATGCGCCGTTGCGCTTCTCCCCCTTCTCGAACATTCGACAGCTTACAGTGCATGCGCCGTCGCGCTGTATAGGAGGAGGAGGAGGAGGAAGGGAAGAAATGAAAGGCAGGGAGGTCAACCAGACGCACGTCCGGTTTGCTACCCTGCACTGGGGGAAGGGGTGAGGGGATTAAAGGAGAAGAGAGAGAGAAGTGAAGGGCAACGTGTATGTTGGTGGGACCTTGTCCATTGCACGCTTATAAGCGGTCGCGTAGTCCGGTCGTCTTCAGAAAACTTAGCAGTGCCCGCGTCGCTTTGCTGGCCAGCGACGCGTAGAGCCATGAGCCATATACTGTCGCGCTGTATATATACTCAAGGTCGGCGCTCGCTCGCTCAGTTGCCGCTCGTCGGTCGGTTTGTACGGCGCGTCGACGTCCAAGGTCGCGGTGAAATGAATTCCAACGAATCCACAAACACAATGATCAACGTCCCTTCGACCAGCGCCGCCCTTTCGCATACGTGTGTACGTGTTCACTCATTTAACACCCCCTCCTACAACCACGTTAACCAATTTAGCCATCGACCCAAGTAAGTCGCAATTTAACACCCGATTTCACAACCACGTAAACCAATTTAGCCATCGACCCAAGTAAGTCGCACTTTTACACCCCGTTAACCAATTATATGCTCCGCATCCTCCTCAGTAATCCCCCCGAGGGAAGCTGCGGGCAATTTTTTTCTGCTCTTCGTGCATTACGAGACAGTCACTTGCCAGCAAAGTAAGCAGTACTGTCTTTTCTTGCTTCTAGCGTACGAGAGTCGTTGTAGTATACACCACCGGATAGCGTAGTAGCGTTTGCGAGCCGTGACAACAACCGGGCGACAGCGCATCCATCCCAAGTTCACCCCGTAGTAGATGGCATATTCGGTGGTGCGGGGCGCGTCCAGTGCGAACGACGCTGCGCTCGGCGGCAAGGAAATTTCGGTCGCTGTAGAAAGCGGAAGTTTCAGTGTGAACTAGGCACTAAAGCTGCTTAGAAAAGCGACAGAGAGCGTGTTTTATTGCTCCGACAGCAGGTTATAGCCATCCACCAAACAAAATGCGTCGTAGAAGCATCTTTCGCACCAAACATGCAGCAACGAAGCCGGAAATTTTTGCAGATCATTAATGCCTGCTGGCATGGAGTATAGGTGATGCATGACTAACGTTCTTATCTTTCAAGCATCCATGAGTAGAAGTTCAGTGGCCTCAGTATACGCAGCATTCATGCAACAATACTGCACCCGAGCTATCAGAGTGCGGTAGATTTTCTCACACAACACGGCCCAATCACATTTGGTGTGCTTGAACCATGCACTTGGGTTGAACGCCGAGAGTGTCTGTATACAGGTTAACATGGCAGAAATATATGAACTGCAAGGATTAAACGTTGTGACGATACTCTGAAGAACCTACAACAAATATGGTGGAAAGCAGCCTTTCAAATGCACCATCTTCGAGAGCCTCCTGTGAAGAAGTTCCAGATTCCTACCAGTTGGCACGCGGAGGCGGTGTATGCGCACGCGTATGCACCTCGCCACGTTCGTTGTAACGAGTGCGCATGCTCGTATTTCAGGCAGGCTGAGCCGCATATCGTGGCTGCCCTATTAGGATTTGTTTATGCGTGATCGCAGATGTTTCCATGCGTTCGCCACGGTATTGTGAGCGTGTGATATGTGCCACAAATGCGTATACACGGCTCGTTCACGTTTGCACATGACAGAACCTTGGCACGCAGCCTTGTCCTCACACGGACATAAAAAAAAAGGCACTGTCACTTTTGGTCACTTGATTCGTCAAATGTCATGCACTACTCATTTACATGAGCATAACGGTTCAATTTACCAATAAGCGGGACGATAAGCGTGGTGCTTTCTAATAGAGTAGGTGAAAGAAAAACTTACTCGTCCATTCTGCTCCGAATCTTATTGTTCGTGTACTCCACAAAAGCTAAGGAAACTCCACCACTCACTCTTGGGCCACTAAAATGAAAGAGGAAGAAGAGTTTGATAGATGAAATATTTAAGACATACCAGGCAATGACGCGAAGAAATGTTTAGGCAATGTCATTAGTTGTAATTGCCATATAAATCTTAAGAAGGAAAAGTGGAACAAATAATAAAATGCTGCCATTAATAAAATGAAATTCAAGAAAAAACAGGCCGCATGAATCACCTAAAATTTTGCCGTAGACTTGACCATTGACTGTCAAACACAATGATGCTTGTAGAAGTACTGTTTATCGTGTCATTTCTTTGCGAGGCGTCTTGTGTTTTTGCGGTGCTACGTTTACTGCAGCCATTAGTGAACGTTTGGAATTAATCTAGTAATATGTGGGCCACGTTTCAGCTTTATCGTTTAACCACTTATTGAGAACTACTTAACTTTCAGTAGAACTACGTTTCGGTTAGTTCTGGCGCACTTATTCCAAAGGGGTGTATTCTGTTAATAGATGTATTTTTTGGTATTTTATCATCTATCACACATGAGTAGAAAACCAAGTCATTCGCAGCCAGTAAACAATCCACGCACCGAGACGACGCGGTAATACAACGTTAACAGTGGGTGTGAAGTCTTCGTTGATGCACTCGATATTAGCAGGTAATTAGAATAATTCCGCTGGGTTTGGCGCTACGTGAGCTAAACCCGGAGCATAGATAAGAAACGCAGTTAACTCTCATCCGGGAGTACGACTCTTTTTTCGCGTATCTCAGAAGTGCCGGTAACGCCAGCTCTAACATATTTGTTTCCTCTGTAGCATTGTGCAGAGGAACAGGTCCTTTGTCGTCCTGCAATACAAGTAGAGCACTCCGGTTTCCAGAGCTTGATCGTCATTGTGTGCAAGCTCCGCGTTCTCTTTTGGAACATGATCGAACGAGAGTAATTCCACGCTTTGCTTGCTTCTTTACACTTGAGATCAAAACAAAGATAATAGGAGGTAAGTATTGGGTAGCCTGCATCTTAAGTGAACTTCATACGAACATTCGAAGCTTTGAGAATCAAGTAATTAAATAGAGGATTGTTATTCATTGAAATCTCATGGTGAAGCCCCGCCGCAGTGGTCTATAGTGGCTAAGGTACTCGACTGCTGACCCGCAGGTCGCGGGATCGAATCCCGGCTGCGGAGGCTGCATTTCCGATGGAGATGGAAATGTTGTAGTCCCGTGTGCTCAGATTTGGGGGCTCGTTAGAGCCACAGGTTGTCGAAATTTCTCGAGCCCTCCACTACGGCGTCTCTCTCATAATCATATGGTGGTTTTGGGACGTTAAACCCCAGAAATCAATCAAAATCTAATGGTGCCAGAAACTCGGAAAATTGCATTTTAAGATATATTTTTACAGTGCTTAGCTTCCTAAAGGTTCAGCTTCCTCAAGCAGTGGCAACCTATTTTTTCGTTTGACCATGCTGTTTTCGAGAGCTTTAGTTTATTCAAATTCCAGATGCACTGTTTGACTTGTACCTCGACATGGCGATTCACTTCATGTCGTTGTTGCTAAACCTAGTCACCTTATTAAATATAGTCTTGTTCACACAACTTCACAGAAACAGCAGTAGTGCCACCTGTAGGTGTGCCTTACGTTTCAACATTATTATTGTTAAGCTCTTAAGCCGTGGTTTTGATTGCCACCACCACTCACGGATTTTGCCGTGGCCAAAAATCAACTGAGAGAGACAAATTGAAGGCGTTTGTAAGTTTATATTATAAACACAAAATAGCCCATCACACGCGGACAAGTAGAGAAGGGCAACTCACAAGGCGTTGTCTTGCAAATGAGTTTATTTAGAACTGATTAACCAGGAAATGATTGTTGTCATGTTAAGTGGCGGTGTTTCTAGGAATAATGAAATCATCTTTCTGGGAGTATGCACGTTTGCTTGCTTCCTGTTTCTTTGCTTAACATCATTTTAGGGGCGAGGCTCCTTCGTCCGTGGGACAATACATCTTCCGTATGTATGTCGCTACTTTTGCTTTGTGACTTCCTCAATAGATGGCACAACGTGTATTTGGTAGTAATATATATGGCTTTGGCAGTAATATGTATGGCGTTAGTGGTTATCACAGCATATCTACGGACTGGAGGAAGAGGAGTGGCGTGAAGCATCTGTTTATTTGTCAATGTGCCCAAGCATCCGTTCATCCATGCGTGCGTTCGTACACCATTCTATGCTTCCGTCAATCCGTTCGTCCATGCGTCCATCCGTCTGTCTGTCCATGCATGCTTCTCTCCATCCATCTGTCCGCCCCACCCGTCCGCCTACTCGTGCTTTCGTCTGTCCATGCGTTCACCCGTGCTTGTTTCCTTCCGTTCATCCATCCGTGAGGCCATCCGGCTGTGTCCGTTCATGCTTCCGTCAGTCCATCTGTCCATCCACCCGTCCATGCTTCCGTCCGCTCGCCCGTGTGGGCATGTTTCACTCCGTTTATCTGTCTGTACGTCCGTGCTTCTACTTGTTCATCCGTGCGTTCATTCATATATCTGTCCGTCTGTGCTTGCGTCCATCCATGTGTCTGTGTGTTCGTGCTTGCATCAATGCGTTCATTAGTTCGTCTGTCGGTCCGTGAGTACGTCCGTGCGTCCGTCTACCTATCCATCTATCTGTCAGCCTGTTCATGCGTCTATTCGTCTGTCCGTCATTGTACCCGTTTGTCCATGCGTCCATGCTTCCGTCCGTTTGTCCGTTCATGCTTCTGTCCATCCGGCCGTCCAGATGCACGAACGGATGGACACACGGACGGATGAATGGACGCTTCGCCCCACTCATCAGCATTCACTCCTTTGATATATTATGTGACTTTTCCAATACATCAGTTTACATTCAACGCATGTGTCACTCATTCCCGCGTGGTCATTGTTGAAACTTCTGTTTCGTATTCATAACATATTCCTTTACAAGTATTCTGTGCACAAACCGCCGTGGTGGTGCAGCATTCACGGTGCTCGGCTGCTATCCCGACGGTCGCGGGTTTGATTGCCTACGTGGATTTTCGTTAAGAGAGATTCTCTTGCATCATGCAATGCCAGAGCACGTTTAAGAACACCAGACACCTGAACTAACTACGGCACCTCTCATACCAAGGTTGTAAAACCCCACACATTGTTATTAAAAACTATGCGCACGTTCAATGTTCGCGAGTAATCGATGTAGCGCTGGTGTCCTGCACTCGACATGTAAGATAAACACATAATCCCATATACTGAATCAGTAAATATTATCTTCCTTTCTGCTTATTGCTTTTCATTCGATAACAATCACAATCTAGCTTGCTTAATTCAAAGCTTCTTGGTTGAGCAGCTGCAAAAGTAGTACCCATAACTGCTTCTCTTTGAATTGTATTAAATACGAGAGCTTAAAAATTGAGTAAGAAACAATACGAGCCTTCAGACGTATGAGGCAGTGCAGCATTCAATCTCTGGCGGCTTCATGTGCCACGATCAATCACGATGATGAAGAGAAAGTATTTTTCAGCTCTGCTAATTCGACTTGCCAGTTTTCGATATCGAACTCAGCCAGTGGCCTCCGCATTCGCTTCTGCTGAAATACGAGGAGTGGTGCCTCTTACCCGTCAATGAGCTCTCTGTCTGGTCCGACAAGGTTGCTCTTTATGGCTAGAGTTTAGTTTGTTTCTTTTTTTCAGTAGCAACCATATTGTGCTATGGATAACAATGCCGCGAATTTTCGAGCGCATTGTTCATTCTTGCTCTTAGCGTTGCTTCTACGCATATCTTTCGAATTTAAAAAAGTGTTATTTTCGATTCGTCGCAAAAGAGCAAATATTACAAAAAGAGGGTGAATATTTTTTCTCAATAAGTTTACATTGAGAACAACAAAAAACGAAACGCCAGGAAACTGAGAAATGCGCAGTGACGTTCCTAGAACTGTGCTTGGCAAGTTTAGTTGCTAGGTTCACTGCAGTTCACTGAGGTTTACCACACAAAGCATGAAAACATACATCGTGGTATTGGAAAGCAACTTTGTTGTTCTTGTTTACATGCTTACGTGTGTCGTTTCCAAAGAGTGCAAATTGTGAAATAAAGCTATTTTGCTTTTAATTGCGAATCCCTTTTAAAGCGATGTAACAGCCTCTCGTATACTGAGAAAATGTGAAAGAAAGCAGGAATGAGGATTGGAAATTTGTGGCGCAGGATAAAACTCGAGATTTCTTACAGGAATTACTTTAGTTGATGAACAAAAGAATATTGGGGAAAATTTTTTTTCGACATACTCAAAGAGTAGGCGTTGAGTCGTGCATAAGAAAATTTTACGCACTTAGATATTGGACGCAGGCAGAAAGAATAATTGAAATTGCCAATATTTGGTCTGCAACTTAAAAGTTATATATTACACCGCGTTTTTTGTAAATTCAGCAATGGAGAATTTTAATATAGTGAATGGCAACGAGGCAGCATGCAGCTTTCTCAAAAGAGAACGCTGTTAATTTTTTAACGTGATAAAACGTAGAGATGTTAGCCTAGATATTTTTTTCAACGAAAGCTAAACACAAGAGCAATGCTATTCTTCATTGTGACGTGGCTGTTAGGCGTGCAGTTTAGCTGGATAACGGTAGCTAGGTAAGGCATTATTTGTGTGAAGGCATATGTCTAAGCCCACGCACGGGCTAGCACAAACGTCGTAATTTGGGAAGCTACATAAAACAAAAGAGGCTTTGTGTGCCCGGCACCTCAGTAGTTTCTTTAATTTAGAAGCATTTTTACCTCTCTTCAGGCAGTTTCGGCGTTTCTATCTATCTATCTAGCTATCTATCCATCGATCTATCTATCTATCATCTATCTATCTATCTATCTATCTGTCTATCTATCTATCCAATCTATGTATCTATCTATCATCGCCCACATCTCTATGCTCTTGTGATCGTTTTATCAGCTTGGTGTACACTAAGTCTTCTATGGGAGGGTGAGATAGGTTGAGGATTATGACTGCCTAGTGACGGCTTGAATAACGATAACACGCTCTTGTGTACGCATGCTAGACCTGTCCTCCTGTGATGTGTGGTACATAATTGTGGACAACTCGCTGCGGTACGCGGATGTACGCCACATGTGATTGTCATCTTATGTTACCCCGGAATGGGCAGGACAGACATTAGTAACTTTAATTTGAGAGCGTTGAATGAAAATGACATCGGCAGCGTAGAACCTACGAACTAAAACATAAAAAAGCAGCATGCCAGCAGAAAGCAAACACAAGCTTTCTGCGAGTCAATCAGGTATTCTACCACAAATCCATGCCACGTCCTCAAAGTGCTTTTTAAGGAGACACTCTATAAAGTCGTTGCAATTTAACTTAGGCTAGAGTGCTGGCTATCCAACTTTATAACAAATCAATTATTATTACTCTTGTCAACGTGTAACAATTACACTGTACCAGGCAAACGTAAATTGCGGTTGTGATGAGGACTTTACTTCATCGCAGTTTAACAGTCTTTTCATTTGTGTTCCTATGATTCCACAAATTATATTCAAGCATTGCTATACCCCATGGAAATACGCCAACGAAAAATACGTGTGATATTCATAACACGATACTGTAACGCCCACTTTGTTTAAATAACAATGACAGCTTCGCTCTAACATGAGTGCTGGCGTCATCTAAGATCATAAGTTACGCAGTGAAGTCACCAGTAGACACCGGAGCACACAATGTTCCTGGTAGAACCACGATGCACACAAAACTATTTCACTTAACGCCGATCCACCTCTTAACACTCCCTTCAAAGCAAAAAAATTACAATAAAAGTAGGCGTACAATTCAACATTACGTTTCCTGTAACCAGCACTACAGTCTTAACCAGAACATTTGAGCATACCACTTCTGCGCTGGTATATTGAACGTTAGCGGTGGCGTCCTTACGCAACTACCAACAACCAGTTCTCACGTTTGCTGGTTTTATCTAGAGAAATCTTATGTACTGAACACAGCATAATGTTTTCAGAAGCCTGGGCTGGTGGCCTGAAGACATAAAACTGGTGGCGAGTGTGGCTTATGTTGACTGCAACAAAATGTAAGAGAAATCACAACATTGTAAAATGCAGAAATGCTCTCCATATGCGAGAACTATCAATAACACAGCTGCCATTGTGAGCTGATGCAAGTGTAAACCACTATCGAGTTCTGCAAGAAGCATTTTGAGTGTTGTCACAGAGGAAATAAAAGAGTAAGATATTCTTATGTGGCATTCCTACTGTCAATACAGAAATGTGATGGCCTCAAGATTAAGCAGTATATCTAACAAAAACAGAAGAAGAAAAGATGAGGCTAATGGAAGAATGATAGGTGGTGTACCAGAAGATGAAGCAGACTATAGCTATCGCTGTTTGCAGAGGCGAAGTGAGACATATCTAAGCAAGAAACTAATCGTTCAGATTGCTCCGATTTAGCGGGACGGCTTTATGCTCTCCCATGGTAGAGTACCTGTAGCGCTCTGAATCGTTTACCACTTTTTCTGACCACAAAATAATCAATCAAGTACCGTTGCAGAGCCTATGTACAATACCTGACCTGTACTGATGACACTTATTGGTAGCTGCCGACTGGTGCAGAACTCCATTGATAGAGTGCTAATAAACGATTGTCGAGTTTTATGGTGCCATAAGCATATTTCCTGTTGTTTTCCGTTTATTTGTCTGCCTTCGATTTTCGCAATCAATCGGGAATTAACTCCGCTGGTTTTATATTATCTACGTTGGTCATCTTTATAGCGGCGATGTCTTTGCGGGTATACAAGTTAGAGTGGACCATGTGGGTGGAGGCCCATATGACCGCCGCCGTGGTCACCTGTGAAGCAACAGACCACGGTGGCAGCCAGATCTGCAACGCAGCAGAGGGTGCTAAGAATCTTTGGATTCGGACAGGACGCCATTGCAACCTGAACTTGGCAACGTTTAACGCTAGAACCTTATCTAGTGAGGGAAAACTAACTGTACATTTTGAGGAGCTAGATGGTGTTAAATGGGATGGGATACTAATGGGAGACTACAATGCAAAAGTAGGGAAGAAGCAGACAGGAGAACAGGCAGTAAAATAATATGGTATCGTTACTAGAAACGCCAGAGGAGAGCTACTAGTAGAATTCGCAGAACGCAATCATTTACGGATTTTGAATGCCTTCTACCGAAAACGAGGAAACCGTAGTGGACATGGAGGAGCCCTAATGGCAAAAATAAGAACGAAATAGACTTTATATTGAGTGCACACCCAGTCATCGTGCAGGATGTGGAAGTGGTTGGTAAGGTACTATGCAGTGACCGTAGAATGGTACGGTCTCGAATTCGCCTGGACTTGAAGAAGGAACGACAGAAACTGATACGCAAGAAGCCAATCAATGAGCTAGCACTGAGAGGGAAAGTACAGGAATTCAGAGTCTCGCTTCAGAACAGGTACTCACCGTTTAGTTAGGAAACAAACCTTAGCTCAGATACAATGAATGATAATCTGTCGAGTATCATTATGGTGTGTGCAGTGGAAGTTGGAGGCAGGGAATTTAGACAGGACACTGGCAAGCTCTCCGAGGAAACAAAGAATGTCATTAGGAAGCGTCAAATCATGAAAGTCTCTAGTAACACAGACAAAAAGAACTGGCAGAGCTATCAAAGTTCATTAGTAGGCGTAGCGTAGCGATGTAAGAAGGTATAACATGGAGAGAACTTAATACGCTCTGAAAAATGAAGGAAGCGTCAAAGCAGTGAAAAGAAAACTTGGGATAGGCCAAAATCAGATGTATGCTCTAAGGGACAAAGAAGGTAAAATAACTACCAATATGAATGGGATAGTTAAAATAGCGGAGGAGTTTTACTGAGATCTGTACTGTAGCTCTCTCATCTGCTCTCTCATCCTCGCCACTTGCTCGCTCGCGGCAGGAGTGGGAGACGCGTTTCACGTCTTCGTCGGGAACGGACTGCGAGCCGAGTTCGAGCGGCGGCGGTGTTGGGCTACGAGTGTGGGGGGCTTTTGGTGAGTGCTTGTGGCCGGGGCTTGTTGGCGGGGCAGTGGTGAGAAGCGGCGTCGGTTGTGTTGTCCGTGCTGAGTGGCGTGGGGAGTTCATACTTCTCTTTGGTGAAGCGACGTGCAACAGCGATTAGGAAGAGAAAACTTCGTCAATGAACGTTCGGAGGACTTCGAGGCAGCTCCACGACGGCGTCGACGACTTCTCCTTCCCGTCCAAGTCGGGGCCCCCGTCGGCCTACACCTGAGGATTATCGCAAGACGGACGAAGCAGCCCGCGCGCGGCCAAAATGACACTCCATCCGAGGAGGGAACATGACCGAAGCTAGCTTCCACGAGTGAGTATTTTATCCCTACGCCGGTTCGGTTTTCCTTTCGTATTTTTCGTTTATTGAGCACGCGTAATCTCGCTTCTCTCCATCGTCTCGCTTCAAAAACCACGGGCGCTCCACAAGCTGAAATCGAGGGACACCTCACACTCACTCCGCCTCCGCTCAGGCAAGAGTTTTTCGTTGGCCTGAAAACACTGACTTGTTTATTTTTTGCCCATGTTCGCGGTTCACAGTGTAAGTAGCAACGTTCGTGTTTGTCTCTACCGATCTCGCCTCGAGTTTAACCGGCCAGCGAGTTCACTGTAGTTATAAGAGAGGATCCCAACTGCTTTCGCCTAGACAACGAACCATCGGCGCAAACAAAACCGCGCTGTGGTGCCGCTTCGGTTTCTGCTCTGTTCGTGTTATTGTACAACGCCGAGGGGAGCGCTGGAGTCGTCTCTCCTTCGCATCGAGTCGTTCGTTCGCTCGCTCGCAGCCACTCCTTGCCGTCGTCTTCAACGATCGTTCCTTCCCATTTTTCTTTCCGCTCTCTTGCGACGCTCCGTTCGATCTTTCGTTCTTTTTTTTTTCCTCCCGTTTCTTCCGTCCTCGTCTTCGTGGGGCTCTGCGGGGAGAGGGTAGGCCCCATCACTGTATACCACACCCCTGCTTGACATGCGATTCAAGTTCAATCTCTCTGTGGCACCAATGTGCATCACGACAGCTGATTGTCGGCTGAGTGAATCTCAGTATGGCCCCAACCAAATGCTGTTATATCTCTCGCTCTTTCCTTCGTAGGCCAGCCGTCCTACGCGGCGATGCCACACCGCCGCACACGACCCTTGAAAACCGGGGTTAGGCCTACTTTCACGATCGCTACTGCAGCGCTGCACCCGCGATTATTATTAACGCTACTCCCTTGAACCATCTCCGAGAAACGAACGAAGAGAATACAGTTCTGGAAAAAAAAGTGCCTAACGCCGTCGTGTTGCCAGACTGAAACCGAAAGCGTTCGGGCGCAACCAGTGACTTGTTGGTCGTCGGCCGCGCGCTTTTCAAAACAACTTTACGGAATCTCGTCGCTAGAGCCCTTTATTTAACCCGATTCTATCTTAACGCCCTCGTGCCCGGCTGCTTTACGCCGCCGTCCCACGACACATTTGGGCGAATCACGCGTAAGCGTGGGATGATTTTAGAACAAAAAATGTGGGGGGGGGGGAGAAAACAGCACATCGTGTACTGACTGGTTAACGCCATGACGTAAGCACGTGGCGCGTAGTGTCATTTTACAAACGTGCGTTTCCATAGGTGGCACATCATCTGAAGCCTCATTAACTTAGTTCGTTACACTGGCATGGCAGGAGCGATTAGTCATACTAAGTAGGAACCAGTTTGTTTCAGAGTAGAGCTCGTTGCGTTAGAGTTTGTTGGTTATATTGTATATTTCAGGAAAGGTTAGCCTATAACGCATGCGCAGTGGCGACAAATGCCGACACAAAGCTTTCCGTACGTTAATCGGAAAATTGCGCCCCACTAGGATGTTTTATGGTATGGTACGCAAAGATGGCGTTCGTTGCGTCCGTACGCTATTTTCGTCGCCTATGTAGGTACCAAAGAATATAGCGTGTACATGCATGCGCAATATCGACAATCGCTTACGCAAAGCTTTGCATACCCTTTTCTAAATTTGTATTTTCGAAATGTAAGCGTTGGTTCCCAAGGAGATGGTGTCGCTCTGTTCTCGCGCTATAACTATCGTCATGGCAAACTCAAAGCATTGCGTACGCTTTTCTGAAACTGCCGACTGAAACTGTGTCTTCAGCTACACTCGATGTTGCGGGCTCGGTACGTGCTTCCCAACCACGGTGACATTTTGACGGGGTCAGATACAGGTGCCCGTTAAAACTAGGTGATCAAAATAAATCTCGTGTGACTTTCTCTCCTCAATCATACGTTGGTATTTGCACGTCTAAGCACTTAGAAGGCGCCAGCGGCGTTTTTCGGCCGTACTCCCAAAATGGTGGCATGCATTCATTCATTCATTCCGTCCTGGCGAGACTCCGTTTAATTGACTGCGAAAGAAACGTATTGGTCGGGTCTTTTGCTTCGTGTTCAAACGTGTTTGGGCCCGTCGGTCATTCAGTCGTGGTGTTTGCTCTGCTATGAAGACACACTCACAAACTCGCTCACTCGGTAGCAGCACCATTTTCTCTTAAAACGGCGTGCATGTGCACTACGAGTGCATAGTGTTTACGCGTATTCTCCCGTTCCCTTTCCTTCGCAATCATTGTTGCTTGAGCAGCAGTCGCAGCTGCTTTTTTCCCCTTTTCAAAGAACGTATACACGGTTGTCAGCTGCGTTCTCAGCTTCCGCGATTGGCTTAAGCGAGCGTCTCTGCTGTTCCCGAGACAGAAAGAAAGAGAGAGAAAGAAAAAAAAGCGGTATGCGGCTGAGATAGTACGTTGAGGAGCGAGGGAAGTCTCTCGTACGGCTGTGGCGGCGGCATATGCGCTTGCCCCTCCCTCGCTACACCCATCCGCCCGCTCGGGTTCTATTCAGCTCCTCCACTTTTCCCCTCTCTTCATGTGGCCTGTTGTGTGTGCGCTCGTGAGAGCGTCGTTTCCTCTCTTCATTCTGTTTCCTGTCCGCGCGGCTGCTGCTGGCTTGCCTCGTGCGGCGGTGGCGCCCGCTTTTTTCTCTCTCTTTCTCGGGTACGTTTTTGCTATCTGTACGCCGCGATTACTCCACGCTTTTGTCGGCTTTCTTTCTTTCCTCGTCTGGCCAGTGTGTTTATAGCTCGACTCACGAAAGCCATTTCCGGCGCCGCACAGTTGACCCACACACAGTCGCCCTTCTCCTCGCTGGTTCGAAAAAGTCTGCAGATCCCCACCACGCTCGCGTTGACATTCCTTTTTATTTCTTTTTTTTAAACGAACTACCTCTGTTAAGATCTCCCGGCTCGCATGGCTGGTTACTCTTGCTCACGCTCTGGGCTCATGCAGATTAAGCTTGGTGCAGATTAAGCTCGAATTCCCGTCGGAGTACAAACAGCTCTCTATGGACAAGTTCGGCTACCACACGGAAAAAGTGAGTCCCTTATTTAATAGGAAATACTCTTGGAAAAGATTCCCTACTGGCTAATTCATGGTCGCTCAGCTATAGACACATTCCATGTTTGTAAACAGTGGTGGGTGCCGTCGATATGCTGGTGTGCTTGTGGCAACGTCGTGGTGCCAGCTGCTATGCTATAGTTCTCACGGGATCGTGGGGGGTAGTGGCGAGCTTTGACCTGGGTGAAGCCTATGCGCCGCCACGTCGCTACAAGCGCCCTAGTGTGTCGATGATGCATGCCGCTGTTTACCAACATGAAATAGGTCTATAGCACCAGTCGCACGACCATTTGCGACTAACGACCAGCAGGGGCGTAGCCAGGGAGTGGCACACTATGACTCCCTAAATTTTAAATGCGGAGTGTAGCGCTACAGGAGCATCTCTTGCTCGGGTTTATGTCCCGCGGTGTCGGCGTCTGCACTCGCACTACGCATGCGCAACTCTCCTCCTTCTTTCTCTCAAACAGCTGCTCATTACTCTCTTGCCTCGCTGTGCCGACTCAGGGAGCGTCTTCTAACCTACGCTCGTTCCCCCTCTCTCTAGGCATTCCTCCCTGCGGTGTTTACACCACATTGCGCATGCGCAATTACTCCTGTATCTCTCCTCTCCTACGCTCCCACCTCTCTAGCCTTGCAACGCTGACGTAGGCAGCGTCTGCTATAGCGCGTTTCTTGATTGAAAGAACGGACTGTTCGCGCTGTACAACCGTTCACTGGCCACCTCGTATAGGCACTGGGTCTTGACCTCCAAGGTAGTGTCCGTGGGAGATTTCGCCTGTGCGTTGTTGAACAATAAAACTTCGTAGCGTGCGCATTAGCTAAAAGTAGACTGTGGGTCTCTGTGTCTAATCTGAGTCTTCTGTCTCACTGCTCATTAGTAACGATTCGCTTTGCCGAGCAGACCAGACCATGTTATGTAGGCTGTGGTTGGGCGTTGCGTTTACCAACGCCTACGCTTTCCGCATTGGGATAGCCGACACCGCAGCCTGTGGCCACTGTGGCAAAGAGGAAACAATCCAACATATTCTTTGTGACTGCCTAGCGTATAGTAAACAATGACTATGCCTTCGCAAGGAACTCAACAAATTAGATGATCAACCTCTGTCGGAGCAGGGAATTTTGCAGTATCGACAGGATGCGACTTCACAGAAGAGGGCCCTGAAAGCGCTACTACACTTTTTGCGATCGACTGGCCTTACTGAACGGTTGTAGCTAGGACGCCCTTCCTGTGTGTGTTTTCGTTTTCTTATGAGTGCGCGTGCGTTTTTTTTCTCTATCTACCCCCTCTTTCTTGCCCCTACTTCCCCGCCCTTGCATGATGGGCCACTTGCATTCCTGTATTTGAAAGCAAGTGCATTCCTGTATTTAGAGGTCCGTGGTTCAAATCCCGGTACCGCGTAGTTCCCAACCGGATAAAAAAAAATCCGCGTGTTGATGGAACTGCATAAAGAGGCCTGGGGTGCGGCCTCACCGGCAAACACCGCCGAGAACGCACTCCCTCACCAGAGAAGGATTGGCCACCCTGGTGCAGTATCTGGCCACCACTTCCCACATGCTTACGTCAAATAACTGCTAATGCGGCGATGGCGTAGTGGTTAGAGCATCCGCCTCGCATGCAAGAGGTCCGTGGTTCAAATCCCGGTACCGCGCAGTTCCCAACCGGATAAAAAAAAATCCGCGTGTTGATGGAACTGCATAAAGAGGCCTGGGGTGCGGCCTCACCGGCAAACACCGCCGAGAACGCACTCCCTCACCAGAGAAGGATTGGCCACCCTGGTGCAGTATCTGGCCACCACCTCCCACATGCTTACGTCAAATAACTCACGGCCCTCAGTCCCCAGCAGCTGCGAAGCAACTGACCACGGCGGCGGTCAGATCTGCAACGCAGCAGAGGGTGCTAAGAATCTCTGGATCCGGACAGGCCGCCATTGGAACCTGAACTTGGCAACGTTTAACGCTAGAACCTTATCTAGTGAGGGAAGTCTAGCTGTACTATTCGAGGAGCTAGAGGGTGTTAAATGGGATATAATAGGGCTCAGTGAAGTTAGGAGGACAGATGAGGCCTATACGGTGCTACAGAATGGGCACGTCCTTTGCTACAGGGGCTTAGCAGACAGAAGAGAACTGGGAGTGGGGTTCCTAATTCACAGAAACATAGCTGGCAACATAGAGGAATACTACAGCATTAATGAAAGGGTGGTAGATATCGTAATTAAACTGAATAAAAGATACAAGATGAAGGTAGTACAGGCTTACGCGCCTACATCCAGCCATGATGACGCTTCAGTTGAAAGCTTCTATGAAGACGTGGAATCGGCAATGAGTAAGGTAAAAACACAGTATACTATAGTGATGGGCGACTTTAATGCAAAGGTAGGGAAGAAGCAGGCTGGAGACCAGGCAGTAGGAGATTATGGCATCGGTACTAGAAACGCCAGAGGAGAGCTACTAGTAGAATTCGCAGAACGCAATAATTTACGCATTTTGAATACCTTCTACCGAAAACGAGAAAACCGCAAGTGGACATGGAGGAGCCCTAATGGCGAAAATAAGAACGAAGTAGACTTTATAATGAGTGCACACCCTGGAATCGTGCAGGATGTGGAAGTGATTGGCAAGGTACGATGCAGTGACCATAGAATGGTACGGTCTCGAATTCGCCTAGACTTGAAGAAGGAACGACAGAAACTGATACGCAAGAAGCCAATCAATCAGCTAGCACTGAGAGGGAAATTACAGGAATTCAGAGTGTCACTGCAGAACAGGTACTCGGCTCTTAGTGAGGAAACCAACCTTAGCGTAGATACAATGAATGATAATCTGACGAGTATCATTACGGAGTGTGCAGTGGAAGTTGGAGGCAGGGTAGTTAGACAGGACACTGGCAAGCTTTCCCAGGAAACGAAGAACCTAATTAAGAAGCGTCAAATCTTGAAAGTGTCAAGTGCAACAGACAAAATAGAACTGGCAGAGCTTTCGAAGTTGATTAATAGACGTAAGGTATGCGATGTAAGAAGGTATAACATGGAGACAATTGAACACGCTCTGAAAAACGGAGGAAGTGTCAAAGCATTGAAGAGGAAACTTGGGGTAGGCAAAAATCGGATGTATGCACTAAGGAACAAAGAAGGCAAAATAACTACCAATATGGATAGGATAGTTAAAATAGCGGAGGAGTTTTACAGAGAACTGTACAGTAGCCGAGACAACCACGACCTTAATACTATAAGAACTAGCAGTAACCCAGATTACACCCCACCAGTAATGATAGAAGAAGTCAGAAAAGCTTTGGAGAGCATGCAAAGGGGCAAAGCTGCTGGTGAGGATCACGTAACATCAGATCTGCTGAAAGATGGAGGACAGATTGTGTTAGAAAAACTAGCCACCCTGTTTACGAGGTGTCTCCTGACGGAAAGTGTACCAGAGTCTTGGAAGAACGCTAACATCATCTTAATACATAAGAAAGGAGATGACAAGGACTTGAAGAATTACAGGCCGATCAGCTTGCTCTCTGTAGTATACAAGCTATTTACAAAGGTAATTGCTAACAGAGTAAAGAAAACATTAGAATTCAATCAACCAAAGGAACAAGCAGGATTCCGAACAGGCTACTCAACAATTGACCACATTCATACTATCAATCAGGTAATAGAGAAATGCTCAGAGTATAACCAACCACTATACATAGCCTTCATAGATTACGAGAAGGCGTTTGATTCAGTAGAAATATCAGCCTTCATGCAAACACTGCGAAATCAGGGCGTAGATGAAGTATATATAAACATTCTGGAAGAAATCTACAGGGGATCAACTGCTACCATAGTGCTTCATAAAGAAAGCAACAGAATACCAATCAAGAAGGGTGTAAGGCAGGGGGACACGATTTCCCCAATGCTATTTACCGCGTGCTTACAGGAAGTCTTCAGAAGCCTAGAATGGGAACAGTTAGGGATAAGAGTCAATGGAGAATACCTTAGTAACCTGCGCTTCGCCGATGACATTGCATTGCTGAGTAACTCGGGGGACGAATTGCAACTCATGATTACGGAGTTAGACAAGGAGAGCAGAAAGGTGGGTCTTAAAATAATCTGCAGAAAACGAAAGTAATGTACAACAACCTCGGCAAGGAGCAGCGCTTCGAGATAGGTAATAGTGCACTTGAAGTTGTAAAAGACTATGTGTACTTAGGGCAGGTAATAACCGCAGAGCCGAACCACGAGATTGAAGTAACTAGAAGAATAAGAATGGGGTGGAGCACATTCGGCAAGCACTCTCAAATTCTGACAGGTAGATTGCCACTATCCCTCAAGAGGAAGGTATATAACAGCTGTATCTTGCCGGTACTTAGCTACGGAGCAGAAACCTGGAGACTTACAAAGAGGGTTCAGCTTAAATTGAGGACGACGCAGCGAGCAATGGAAAGAAAAATGGTAGGTGTAAGCTTAAGAGACAAGAAGAGAGCAGAGTGGATTAGGGAACAAACGGGGGTTAAGGATATCATAGCTGAAATCAAGAAGAAGAAATGGACATGGGCAGGGCATGTAGCGCGTAGACAGGATAACCGCTGGTCATTAAGGGTAACTGACTGGATTCCCAGAGAAGGGAAGCGGGTTAGGGGGAGACAGAAGGTTAGGTGGGCAGATGAGATTAAGAAGTTTGCGGGTATAAATTGGCAGCAGCAAGCACAGGACCGGGTTAACTGGCGGAACATGGGAGAGGCCTTTGTCCTGCAGTGGACGTAGTCAGGCTGATGATGATGATGATGATGATGATGTACTGTAGCCGGGACAACCACGACCTTAATACTATAAGAACTAGCAGTAACCCAGATGACACGCCACCATTTATGATAGAAGAAGTCGTAAAAGCTTTGGAGAGCACGCAAAGAGACAAAGCTGATTTGGAACAGGCTACTCAATAATTAACCACATTCAAACTATCAATCAGGTAATAGAGAAATGCTCAGAATATAGCCAACCACTATACATAGCCTTCATTGGTTACGAGAAGGCGTTTGATTCAGTGGAAATATCAGCAGTCACGGAGACACTATGGAGTCAGGGCATCGGTGAAACATATATAAACACCCTGAGAGAAATCTACAGGGAATCAACTGCTACCACAGTGCTTCATTAAAAAAGCTACAGAATACCAATCAAGAAGGGTGTGACGCCGGGGGACACAATCTCCCCAATGCTATTTTCTGCGTCCTTACGGGAGGTTTTAAGAAGCCTAGAATGGGAACAGTTAGAGAAAAGAGTTAATGGAGAGTACCTTAGTAACCTGCGCTTCGCCGAAGACATTTCATTGCTGAGTAACTCAGGGGACGAACTGCAACTCATGATTATAAGCTAAACAAGGAGAGCAGAAAGTTGGGTCTTAAAATTATTCTGCAGAAAACGAAAGTAATGTACAACAACCTCGGAAGAGAGCAGCGCTTCGAGATAGGTAATCGTGCACTTCAAGTTGTAAAAGACTATGTCTACTTAGGACAGGTAAGAACCATGGAGCTGAACCACGAGATTGAAGGAACAAGAAGAATAAGAATTGTGTGGAGCACATTTTGCAAGCACTCTCAAATTAGGAGAGGTAGATTGCCACTATCTATCAAGAGGAAGGTATATAACAGCTGTATCTTGCCGGTACTTAGCTACAGAGCATAAACCTGGAGACTTACAAAAAGGGTTCAGATTGAATTGAGGACGACGCAGCGAGCAATAGAAAGAAAAGTGGTAGGTGTAACCTTAAATAACAAGAGAGCAGAGTGGATTAAGGAACAAACAGGAGTTAAGAATATCATAGTTGAAATCAAGAAGAGGAAATGAACATGGGCCGGGCATGTAGCGCGTAGACAGGATAATCGCTGGTCATTAAGGGTAACTAACTGGATTCCCAGAGAAGGTGGGTGAGTTAGGAGGAGACAGAAGGTTAGGTGGGCAGATGAGAATAAGAAGTTTGCGGGTATAAATTTGCGGCAGCTAGCACAGGGCCGGGGTAACTAGCGGAACATGGGAGAGGCCTTTGTCCTGCTATGGACGTAGTCAGGTAATGATGATGATGATGATTATTATGAGAGTGATGATGTAGATGATGATGATGTGGGTGGATGCAAAACGCGCTCTCCCAGTATAGGTTATTCATACTGCTCCGATCACTTTCATTCCAACAATTCTACCTGGTTTATGTACCACAACCACAAAAGAGCAGCGTTACGCCTATCCTCTGCCACCTCTTTACCCCTTAAATTGAGTTCATAGCGCCGCGAAGCGATGGTTCATGGAGAAGTGAAATTACTACAAATAAAATACATTAGACTAAGCGAAAGACTTGGCATTCTGCTGCTTTGGTTAATAAAATTGATAGTAAAATTTTGAGACAACAAAATGGCGTAAAGGTTGTTATAATGCACTCACTGTAACTCGCCAGCCTTTCAAATGAACATGCAATTTCCATACTGATATAAAGTGCTCTGCTTCCTCAGTGGGTCTAAGTTTCACCCGTGTAGTTTCACGGTGCAGGCGTGAAAACAACATATCATGCTATATTGCTCGCCCTAACAGTTAACACACTTAGGATTGCATTTACATAAATACATAATAAAATGAAAGCGAAAGCAATCTGCTATGGCTCGACTGGTAAAACAGGTATGTGAAGCTTGCTGGCTGAGTCTTCACTGGGTCAGGCAAGAAACCGGGGCTAAGGATATCATAGTTGAAATCAAGAAAAATAAATGGACATGGGTCGGACACGTAGCACGTAGGCAGGACAACCGGTGGTCATTAAGGGTAACTGACTGGATTCCCAGAGAAGGCAAAGAAACGAAAGGGAGACTGAGAGTTAGGTGGGCCGATGAGGTTAAAAAGTTTGGGGGTATAATTTGAAAACGAAAAGCACAAGACCGGGTTGATTCACGGATCGAGGTAGATGCTTTTTTCTGCAGTGGGCGTAGTAAGGTTAATAATGATGATGATGATGATGATGATGGTGGTGGTGGTGATGATGATGATGATGATACTTCTTTTGGTTCGAGTGTACGTTGGTTTTTATGGGTTGTCTAACAATAAAGCTAGCACTCCCATGGACGCGTTTCTGAACTCACAAACATACTCAGCATTCGCAGAAAAGTACGTAAGAAAGTCACCACAATGCGCTAACTTCAACAGCACTAGTTTTTGGGGGCAGAACCTATATATCCAAAAATACGTCCCTGTCTGCTAGCGTTGGATGCGCTTTCGAAAGAAATGAGCCCCATATCTACTCCCGTTGCTCATTACGTAGAACATGCTTTCTGTTCGAAACCCTGTCAGTCTTTTTTCTCTTTTGTAGATTCCACGTTTAAGCAAGTTTTAACTATGAAAGGAATATTTGTAATGTACAGTATGCATAAGGCCTTGTCAAATACGCTGTAGAAACAGAAAAGACCAATACGAGTGCATCCACAATGCTCAGATCCGCTTTTTTTATTTTTGATTTCAGTAAAAAATGACACATTCTTTATATAGAGATCTCTTGAGCGCAGCTCTCGAGCTGATAATATAGTGTACTGAGAGATCCGATTTATGCACCACATTCTAGACTCAGTGGTGCGTCGTGCAATATGCTAGAAGTGGCCTCAACGCGGAACAATACGGTGTGTCTACCGCATCAATGGTCACTCGGCTCACGTTAGGAATTGTAAGAGGGTCATTTGTTTTATGGGACTGAGAAGGGGCAACCACATGGACTTTTGAAGCGAAGCAGAATAGTGGTACAGTCGCCTTGATAACACGCGGTGAAAACTGCCTCGAATGCATCTAGAAGAACAAAAGTAGTAAAGTTAGCCTATTGTATGAAAAAATATCCTGATTACCAAAGATTTACGACAGCAGCTATCTCCGCAGCCAAATGAGGCGCGAGGTAGATGAATTTATACAAGTAGTTATGTGATATGCAGTTGCAAAAGCACTCCTTGCTGTTTTTGTTTTGCTTCTGTGAAACGTTGACTGCCTTATTCTGGACATGGTTTCATTTTAATGTACACGTATGTGAATGTGCCAGGCTTATGGATTAATTGATTGATTTGTGTGGTTTAACGTTCCAAAACCACCAAATGATTATGAGAGACATTGTAGTGGAGGGCTCCAAAAATTTCGACCACCTGGGGTTCTTTAACGTGCACCCAAATCTGACCACACGGGCCTACAACATTTTCGCCTCTATAAGAAATGCAGCCGCCACAGCCGGGATTTCATCCCGCGACCTGAGGATCAGCAGTCGGGTACCTTAGCCACTAGACCACCGCGGCGGGGCAATGTGCCAAGCTCTCCTTCACGAATGAAGCCATCTGTGCACGCTGTTGTGAAGGATAAATTGTGGCTGATAATTCAGGTTCACTGAGCATTCTTTTTTACAGGGCATGCTATTAAAGGGTACAAAGAGAAAGAAAGAACTTAAATCATGAATTCCTGCAAATCAGCTTGTTCCCTCCGACCACGAAGCAACCTTCCCAGAACAGAAGTTTTTCCAAACTGCTGAGAGGCGAGGACACTAGTATATTTTTTCCACCTTCGCCGCGGCTGGATTTCTTGCGAAAGGCTGATTCTCACCTTGCATTTTTTGTTTATTGGGAACTTAACTCAACGCATTCTTTCTGCGAAGTATTGCCAGCAACGAATTGGTGAAAAATGTATTTTTTCTGCACTTTTGTAGTAATCATGACGTTTTATTTCACATTGGCAAGAGCCTCTCTCGTATAAGGGTAGTTAATTAAGAACTGCAAAGGTAAAATTTTCAAATGCGCCATATTCATTGTTGTCGTCATCATCACATTAATCAAACTCACAACTGACTGAGAAATGACGGCGTCACGTGTCCTCACTTCTTTACTTTAAACGCGATCGTTATGCTTTTTGTCGCATACTTCAAGGACATCGCTACTACGAGGCTATTTTCAATGGAAAGAATTCTAGAGTGGCACTGTGTAATGCATCAGCCTTTTCGTACGTGACTCTCGGGCGTTATCGAGCGGAAGCTTAGCAGAATTGTTTTTTTTCCTCACCGGAGTCAAAGACACGAACGCCAGCTCCCATCGAATCAATATTTGGTGTCTGGCTTATTACTTTACGTAGCTCATATAGGCAGCTGGCAAGAGCGAGTGCCGCGACTGAGAATCTCTCCTGCCACGCTTCAGAAAGGTCAGCGTAATTCCTGTTTACGCGTGGTGACGTAGGGAGGGATATTATTTTTACTTCATCAGCCTTTTAATAAGGCGGCGTGACGCTTCCTTACTCTGCTGTTTTCAGGATTTTCTCCTGCACAAATCTCACCATCTATGTTGTAAACACAGATTTACAAGATTACACGCCGGAACTCCGTGAAACTCCAGAGTATGGCGTCGACTTGTTGCCTATAAATTTAGGCATTGCGGTGTATGTGCTGCACGCTTGTAACATTTAATTTGGGTTTTTTCGAGCTGTAGAAGTGAAGCTCGTCACACGTGTTGCAGTGTCGCAGCGCATCTCACATGTTTCAAAAGCAATGTGTTCACATAAGAAATAATGCACAATGCATAATACAAATGAACTTGTTTGCTTATTTAAGCTTTCTTGGGGCCAGGGGTAACTTTACAGAACCGTTTGTTTGTTTCACGACCCATATACATAGTGCTATTGAATATTGAAATGCTTGGTATGTTTATAATGCTATTTTTTATCCATAAGTTCCTTTCACTCTAGACAAGAATCACACAAACACGGCATGTGTATATTGCACTGCCAAAGTTAAGACAATGTGTTTTTTAGTTCATTATTTTTGGGACAATAATTCAGAAATCTTAAGTCTTGCCTATTTGCAGGACGACAGGGTTGCCGGGTGCGGACGTCGCGCGAAATTCTTGAGTTCACGAGCCCGTTAGGGACAAGAATTTTTTATTCGTGTCATGGCTACTCTGGTGGCCTTGAACTTCTGTTTTAACGCGTTTAGTTGTGTTCTTTTGTATTTTGCAGAGAAACACTAAGCAAGCCTAACAACAACCCTTCGTTTTGAACTTTTTCAGAAGTGTTGGCCGATGCATTCACCTTTCTTGCTGCCCGTCAACAGCCTGGTATACACCCATCAAAACACTTCAACCCAAGCCAGGTGTGCCTTCAAAGACAGAGCCGCTGAGCTCTTCTTCCTTATTTAAAATTCAAACATGGAGTGAGAGATTGCCGAAAAATTGGATGGTTTTATGAATGCGTATAAATTTAGAAACGAAGAGGTAATACCGGCAAAATAAAGATAAAGTGATAGAGTTTAACTTGGCTTTTTGGCTAGCAGGCTTGTTTAAACTGCCTTCCACCGACGCTGACGCTACGAGAAATTGCTAATGCTAATGCATCCTAAGTAAGTATTCGAATGTAACTTGCAAAAAAATATCCGCAATGAAATGAATGTAGACTGGCAATACAGTGACTACTAAGCATCACATACTGCGACTTGCTTCTATAGACAATAAAGTTTTTCTCACTGACTCATTCGCTGAAATGTTAAAATCCTAATCGATCTCTGGCAATAGCTCCACCTCGTCTACATAGTCAATAGGAAAGGCACATGCAACTTAAAAATTTTTATGTATTTGCAGCTTGTCTATTGCTTAAAGAATATGCAAGAGTCGAAAAGAACTATGCTTTCGTTTCTATATTGCTCCTGATTCAAATTATTATATTCATTGTTGAAATATAAAAGATATTTCTATAATAAATCTCTCCAATATAGGAAGTAAAACACTGGCGGTAAGGTACTAGGGCTTACGTACCTTGATTACTTTCGGCCCAATGACTGACTCCTTTTGAAATCGATATCCGACGGCAATACTGCTGGATGACTACCTCAGATTGTAGAACAATCTGCCCGACTAAACATTCACGCGTGGACTTGCATTTTTAACAGTAGCAGAAATAGTTCACACTATAATTGTATGCTTAGTGAAGAATTATTTTGCTGAATTTATGTTCAAAAGAATTATTTATGTTTGGGCGCGGAGGGTGCCCGCTTGTTAAACCAAAAATATCCGGCATTTAGAGTATGGTGCTTTGGGACATACTTTGAAAGTATAAGAAATACAATGAAAGGCATCAGCACTCGAGCTAGTACGCTACCGCTATGTTAAGCATAGTATACTACACAATACTCGCGTCCTTCCGAGTCACCTTGGCGCTTTGTTAAAGAAGCCTACAGTTTTCTCATTGCTTTCTTTCTACAATTGATAAAAGAAAGAGGCATAATTTTTCTCTAAGTGATATTAGTGATTTCCATATTATTTCAAAATATTTTAGTTCATCCTGCTTTTCTGGTATTGACAAAGTTCTACTGATGAACAGGCAAAGGCCTATAGCAACGTAAAGTGAAGAGCTAATGTCGCAACACTAAAATCAATAAACAAGGTTGGGAATTTAAACCGCCAGTTCATATTTATTACAGCACGGTTGATAATTTGTAAAAACGAGAATATTTCATCCACAGTCCAGAAACAAGTTTTCCGATCAGACAAGGTCAAGATACCTTAGGCTTGCAACCTGCCAATGTTCAAAGGGTGAAAACGAACGACACATGAATAGGTATGAGAGAAGCTGCAGAATGGATGGCTACGCCACTGAGAGAACATATAGTCTTTTCCGTGCGCCTTGACGGGCTCTCAAAGACGTGGAAGTGCAATAAAATGCTAGGAAGCATCACAGCCTTATACCCTATATCGAAGGGCGTGGAGCATAAGCTACTCGTATCTTCTTTGATATGCGATGCGGATGTAGAGTTTCTGACTCGGCTACCATTAAGGAGGAAAACCAAACACCAAGCTTCTTACGACAAACATATCTGAGAATATGGCAGAGCCGAATGACGCTGCGAAGGCCATGGGCGTTATCCCAAGGGGATACTCAGACCAAACGAGTACTTGGTGCTCAATATTCACATTCATAAAGGAATGCATGTTTGCTGACGCAGGCAGATTTTCGTCATGTTTATAGCATTCGTCACGTGTCTCCTTATGTTCATTTTCTATATTTGTCATAATCTTCTTACAACTACTTTCTTTGTATTTTTGCGTCACTACTTCTCTTGTATATCGGCTATCTGGCTTGATTATGGAACAAGCACACCTAACATGGCAGCTACTCTGCGTCTTTCCTTCGCCAGTTGCTCTTTTTTTTCCTGCTACAGTGAGCAAAAGCGGGTGTTTTGGGGCTTACGACGCGTGACTTCACCAAAATTATAATCAAGAAAGCTGTGTGGTATAACCGCCCGTAGCTTTTAAACACACATACATATATAAAAAGTATTCTGATTTTGCGACGGCAATGTGGTTGTAAAGTTAGCGTAGCCAAAACATGTGCTCATCTGTTAGGGTGGTGAATAAATAAAATAGCCTAGGCACGAGCAAGTGGTACGCGAGTGAAAAAAGCCTGCACTCTTTAAAAAAATGGGTATATTTCATGAATAAATACTGCCCGTTAGCTTGATTCAAAAGGGGATAATGTCTTAGTAAAGGAAGGTAGTAAAATGCAAGACAGTAAAATTTGTTACCAGGTCAATAGAGGAATAGCACTAACTGAAATGTTTAGTCTATCACTGAGTAGTTAAACACCACGTTTTCACCTTATTATTTGTACCAACTACAACTCACCAACTACGCGTTTACTCCTCTGTTGGGCACATGTCGGTGTTCAATGTCATACTAAGTTCCATCTCTTGTAAAAGCATATGGCAGAAAAAGCTTCAAAAAATAAAATGGCATCGTCTTCGTTCACTAATCAAGGTATGCTAATAACTTGAGAGAATTAGCAGGGTAGATATACACCGCCACAATGCAGAAAACTTCATCGACGCACGACAAACGTGAACATACAGAAAGGCGCGCACAGATATTGGCTTCTATGTACCCTCTGTCTGCACTAGCAGAAGCCTAAAGGTTATGATCCTACTGTCAATATCATGCCGTGTACCGGTTATCTATTTTTGAAGTATAGTTCATCATTTGCGTACATTTACATGCTACCGTCTTACTGCACCTACAGCCGTCAGCACTTTTAGCTCGAATTTTCCGACGCCTGGCCTCGGCTCGCTCGGACTGAGGTCAGTGCCACCAACCGTTGAAATGGACATGTTAGCTGCAGTTAACAATAGAGAAGCACACGTCGGTTTCACTGGGAAATTTCTGCATCCAGTCTACCTGACCGCGGTCGAATGCACTAACTTAGCGTGCCGTTTTCTCCCCGTTTTGGTCGTTGCTGTATACGTTATCACGCACACCAACGGTATTCTTGATGTATACTTAACTTGACTGTGAACCATTGCGTGCGACCGCTTATGCACCTTTCCAGGTTGAATTTTCAGCTGATACTCAAAATTATTCACACGCATAAAATCACAGCAAACACAAGCTTGTGCTGTTTGTAAAAGTTGCGCAATAAATAAAATTGAAATGCGCTGGCGTTGTTCATGTTCTGATTCATTATTTTAAGACACGTGAATTAAACTGTTCTCGCAAATTCCTGTTCGGTTCATGCTTCCTGCTCGGCTTACGCTGCACGGCAGATGTGGTCTCGGAGCGCAAGATTTGTTTGTATAATAGTATCTGGAGTGTAACGTCCTAGAGCCACAATGTTGTAAAGCGGGGTGCCATATC
This sequence comes from Rhipicephalus microplus, assembly GCF_043290135.1. NCBI lineage: Eukaryota > Metazoa > Arthropoda > Arachnida > Ixodida > Ixodidae > Rhipicephalus > Rhipicephalus microplus. The sequence goes on from NW_027464588.1 coordinate 14,948,284, forward strand.
CCCGGGCTCCAGAGATTTTGACAACTGTGGTTCATTACTGTACACCTAAATATAAGTACACAGACCTAACATTTCATTTGTGCGTGTTGCAAGCAAGGAAGGTGCTTGGTTACAATGCAAAAAAAAAACCAAGACCACATCTTCCGTACAGCATGAACCGAACAGGAAGGCATACTCCTAATTGCCAGAACAGTTCCACTGACGCTCTCTGAAAATTAATGAATGAGGCCATGCACAACGCCACCACATTTCGGATTCATTTGGGGTACATTTTTTACAAACACCATGAATGTTCGTTTGCTTTGCTTTTTATACATGTGATTTCCTTCGAGCAGCAGCTGTGAATTCAAATTCGAGAGGTGCAGAAGTTGTCACACGCTATGGCTCATTTTCCAAGTTAATATACAATGAATGCCGTGGGCGCACGCGATAACGTTGCCAAGAGAGTAACGTAGTGAAAACTGGATGCCAAAGGAGTGCATTTCACCCAACAGCCAAATAGACTGGAAACAGAAATTCATTAGTGAAACCAACGCTCGTTCTATCTAGCATTAACTGCGTCAAGTATATTATTTTCAACGCTTGGTGGTGCTGACCTGAGTCTAAGCGAACCGAAGCCATGCGTCGGAGCGTTCGAGTTAGAGGTGCTCACGTTTGAATGTGTGTCATCACGTAACCTGAAAGAGATATTCCTGCGTAATACAAAAATTGAAGTTTCTCTAAACTTCGCGTAAGTTTCTAACAATTACTGCATATTACAAAGTTGTATTTATGAAGCAACCGGCAAGAGAGGTGGCTTAGTAGTGACCTATATTCGGTTACAGCCTAAGAATGAATGAAAGCTCCGCCCGCAGAAGTAATCCACCAACCCAGACAAGATTTTTATATACATCCCACTAAGTGTTATGGTTTAATACGGGATGTCAGAAACTTTCACGTATTTGAGGCGTGAGACTTGGACGTTCAGTCACATGTTTACTTCAATAGTTTTCGGTGCAAAATTTCACTTCACAAATTTCATCAAAAATTCTGACTTCACTGCTAACGCATAGGTTAAATTTTAACAACAAACAAGGAACTGTAAATTATCAATATGCATAGTATTGAAATTATCAGTGAAAAAGTGCTTAGGCTTAGAACGAGAATTTCCAATCGTTGCTTCGTTGCAGAGATGAATTACAGACGCGCTGTCGTACTTGGGCGAAGAAGTTATTTATTTTGAGGTTGTGACCAACTGTAGTTACGCGCACTCAAAAAGCTGGTTGTGAACGGCAAAATTCATAGGCACTGGCTTGTACAGGGATGCTGTGAACGTTGTAAACTATGCCTAAAATATTTAAATATTCGCGTTTAACATCACTGCACTTAATTTTTAAAAGAAATTACTGCTTTATCTACAGAAAGAATGCACTTGCAGAATATATTCAAGTAGTCCCACATTGATCTGTTTGAATATCTCGCCCTCTAGACTTCCAAAGTGGAAACTTTGGGCATCGTGTAAACTCAGTGGACTCTGTAAACGAACAAAAATATGTTAAATGCTTGTGGGTTTTTACGTACGTGATAAACCGTATTAAAATTACAAAGCATGGTGCAGTATGTGAATGCTGATTAATTTTCAGCACATGCGTTTTTTGCATGATCACAAATTTAGTGCACCAGTGTTTTAGAAATCTGACCTCCATCTAAAAGCAGCCGCATTGGCAGAAAAGTGAATGGATGAATGATCTTTATTGCACTCATATCTTATACAAAATAAGCACAAACTGTGTGGTCCTATAGCCAAAGGCTTGTGCGGGTTTCATTGAAAGTATACATAACTGAAACTGTAATTGTTCTAATTAAATATAAACAGAAGTAAACAATTCAAATTTGATATCATCATACAAGAAGGAATGTTTATCTGCTAACAACAGTCACTTGAATTCAATTGAACATAAAAAAGGGAACGTACATAACTTGTAGTAAACACAACTATTTGGTGATCAGTGGCATACAGAACTGAAGAATGATACTTGTAGTTGCAACTATCAATAGTAGTTCTCTTATATGGCTTAGTAAAGAGAACAAGGGTATTGAAACATCTCTTCAAGAAAACATCTTTCAAGGAAAACACCAAACACATAAAGGGCAATATATATACATAATGAAAAATTACAACCTAAAGTATCAGTCAACTCAAGCAGAAAAAATTGCTTCAAAGTAGTAGTTTTTCAATAATCTGGAAAAGTTTTGGGTATTCTTTATATAATGCGGTATGTCATTCCTAACGTTCACTCCAGTACATTGTAGTACACGGTTGCTATAGGCGTTTTTTGTGGGCGGTATATTGAAGTTGTTAAAATTTTGGTTCTTTGTTTGGCGTCGGATTATACACACTAATGAACTTGCGAATGGTTCATTGTTCCTAACAACACCGTTAATACGTGTAGCTAATTTTAGTTCCCGCACAAAATCAAATGGTATAATCTTTAACCTAGAAATAAGTGGTTTGCTATGTTCATAGTAAGGTGAGAAGGTAATCGTACGTATAGCCCATTTTTGCAGCCGTCGAATTGGCTCAAGATAAGAGTCATACGTCGAACCCTAGGACACTACGCAGTACAGAAGGTAGCAGTTAACTAAAGCATAATACAAAGTGCGCAAGTTTGTAGTGTTATAATATTCACGTGCTTGCAAAAGGACGTAACAACTCGAAGCTAGTTTCGAGCGGACTGCTTCTATTTAAACTCTGCCAATTTAAACAGCTGTCTAGAACAACACCTAGGTAATTAAAAGAATCAGTACATTCCAGGGAGCAATTATTGATGTTGAGATGTATATCATGTGGAGTAGGATTTGTACGGGAGTGGAATAACATATATTTTGTTTTTTGGCATTGATAGTAAGCCTGTTAGCTGTAAACCAATTGATAAGCTTAGCTAGTTCAGTATTCATCTGTTCTATGTCTGACAGATATTGGCCGGTAATAATTAGGGCAGTGTCGTCAGCATACATAAGCATCTAGACAGTTGTTAGTACTAGAGGTAAGTCATTTATGTATAGTAATTAAAGTAACGGACCTCATACGGAACCTTGTGGCACACATGTTTGATGGGACTGGAGAGATGAATCAATGTTACTGATAATTACCATCTGTTGTCGACCTTGAAGGTAACTCTGGAAAAAATTCGACATAGTGTGCGAAAACAATATCTACGTAATTTGTAAAGTAAGATGTCATGGTCTACTGTCTCGAACGCTTTTCTGAGGGGCAGAAAAACCACTGCGGCAAATATGTTATCTTGGAGGGCAGTATTTGAAACTTGGCTTAGTATGAGCACTGCTGTACTTGTAGAGCGCATAACACTTAATATTTGCTCAAAAATGAAAGCATACGTTTCGAAATTATTTTTTCGAAGATATTGTTAAGTACACTCAGTACAAAGATCGGGCTGTAGCAAGAAAGATCGGACCTATCTTCCTCTTTGTAAACAGGGGTGACGTTGGCTATCTTGAGTAGTGATGGGTATTGACCGGCATATTATGAGTGGTTGAATACGTTACATAATACTTCTCCAATTAAATCAATCTTCTCTTTTATATCGCGAGCAGGAATCTCGTCATGACCCGGCACTTTGCTAATTACTAGTTTACTCACAATAAGCAGAATTTCTCTAATCTCTATATTGTTTATAACGAAGCTATTTGGTAAGGATGTTGGTTCATACAACGCTTTGTTAGGAATAGGCAGCATTTTTGGTAACGAAGGACCAACATTTGTAAAATAAGTATTAAAGTCGTTGACAGTGTCCTCAGTGACATTGTCGGGTAGCGTTTTTTCAGCACGAGTATTCCCGATTGCTTCGTTTATTATTTGCCAAGTTTTACGCGAGTTACCGGAAGCTTGTTCAATAGGCTTCGAATATTAGTCTTTTTTACATTTACGTGACATCGCTACCGATTTGTTACGAGCAGTTTTATACTCATGTAGTAGATGAGCATTGTGCTTATCACGTTTCCACTTAAGATGCCAGTACTCTTTAGCCTTAAGCGCCCCTAATAAACCTTGGGTCATCCATGGACAGATTCGTGTTTCATATGAGCGTCTACGGATGACATTTTTCGAGGTATGTACGGCTTCCGTAATAACAATAATTAGATTAGCAAACTCCAGGTCTACCTCATCATAATAAACCTCATGCCATCTAAAAGAGCATAAGAAATAACGAACGTTTGAGTAATCAATTCTATAAGAAGTAACCTTCCTCTGATTGATTATTATTGGCCCTCCATCCACAGTGACAAAAGTTGGTATGTGTTACGAGTGCTTAGCTACCTAACGTGGCTATAAATTATCGCTTCTGGTTTCTATGAAAGCAATTCACCAATAAAAACAACAAATGATATATTTTCTCATTGCGTGTGGTGCTTACTTGTGTAAATCAAATATGGAAATACCAACATTATAGTACCTTATTCTGTCAATGCGACCATCACATTGATAATGTTTGACGTTCATTATTACTCTACTTCTAGTATCAGTCACGACACACATAAACAGAGCATGCTGAAACACCATTTACAAGTTGATGGGAGGCTTGTCACGAATACAAATAATTTCTTGCATGTGTTTCACTGACGTGCGGATGAAGCTAATGTGTTGATAACTGCAATTATTAGCATTACAAGGTCAGACACGCTAACACGCAGGTGTTGCGGAATCACAGGAATATTACGGGTCATCCTGCTAATGGCCACGTTCAGCGTTACTCTGAAATGCCATCAGCGCTTATTTGGAGCAGCAACATGAAGCCAGCTGGCGATAAAGGCCGGACCAGCAAATGTGCTCCGGCTGCGCTTGACTGTCACAGCAGTTATTGTTCTTAGAGCATGTGTAGGATAATGCAAAAAAAAGAAATGTTTGTGGGCAAGCCATAGGAAGCCATATGGGAACTCTCGCGGAAGCTTTAACAGTTTGCGACAGCACGTGAAAACGACCTCATCAAGTCACATGTTCTTGTCAACAAAGGGCGTAATTTCCGCTCATACGTTCAGCTATTCTTGTTTTACAATTACGAGCTAAATTAACTCTCACGTATTTGTAAATTTTGGTCTTTTGTTGACCGTCTGTATACGTGTTGACACATTTTTTTTCGCAATTTTTCAACAAAAACTGTTTTCCACAAATATGAATATACATTTACGATTTACTAATCTCGGACACTCGCTTGACACACTTTAGCCAAGTTATACAATTCCAAAGTCATGAAGGGTCACCTGCATTGAAATTCTGGTGAAATTTAAATTATTTCAAGAAAAAAAAATGTTTCTCGGTCACACACGTTCTACGGGCGTCGAATCGGTGCACCATTCACAATGATCTGCCTACAACATTCTGAAAAGTGCTAGAGTGTTTATTGCGAAACTTCTTTGGTGAACTTACGACTTCAAATATTCGTTACTCTACGTATTTTCTCCATTTCGCATAGCACAGCTAATGAAAAGCCTGATCCGCAGATTTCCGCGCAGCACTGTGGAATTTCGACATGAGTAGCCCCTTACGTAACGCTTCTCAATCAGGAGGTTGAACCTCCTTCAACGTTCAACGGTTTACTTTCTTGTGAATCCTTGTAGGAAAAAAATCACCACGCTTCGCTTTTATGAGCTAACTAACAAGAATATATGTCCTCGTTTGAACATCGGAGTAATGAAAATCGCGAGAGCCTTTCTGTTCATTCGGTTCTTTATATTTATATCGGTTATGCCTGGCTTTCAGCGAAGAAAGTAACTGGTTTGTGTATCACGATATGATTATAACGCAAGTCCTCTGCGCAAAGTTCAGCCTACTTTTCTGATGTATTCTTCCAGCAAATATTAAAAAAACTGGACATCCTTCTGTAGAGCAGGTAATTGAAGTACTGCCTCTCATTGAGTTATTTGTGGTAAGAACTCGCAATGCCTAGAACACAACTTTGCGATTGTCTTTGTTCTCGTGGTTATATTATTCGTGTATGAGTATTGTGCGAAAATATGTGTCCTCTTAAATAACACATCTAGTTGAAATTTTACGCTGTGCATGTGGCCTTCTTTTCCGTGAATGTCGCGTTGCTGTTCATTTTACCCGCTAATAGTACTGGCCAAATATTCGGCAACGTTAATTACTGACGTGCATGCTATTAGAGTGTTGCCTAAAGTAAGGCTCTGCATTAGTGAAAAACTGCCACCTTGGTGGGACATTTTTTGCGGTGCATAACTGCTGACGCGAAAGTCGTGGGTTCGATCACAAAAACGGTGCTCACATTTTAAGGAGGTTAAATGTGTAGGCCCCTCTAGACTGCACGTTGGGAAACCGCTAACTGCAAAAATTTCTGGCGCCCTTCGCACGGTGTACGTCCCAATCATACGAATATTTCTGTACTGAAAACTTTATCAAACAGCAAAAAACGTTTACGATATTCTCCTTTTACAATAAATTTTCGATATCTCCTTATCAAACGTAGTAAAATCACCCTGTCAAGGAGATGCAAATTGTAGACCGTTCTAAACATTCCTTATCTGCGTAAAGAATCTTAACTCCCTAGCCTTCAAAAAACAGCAACCCCTCCTATCCGCATACTGAAACAGATATTAACAATCTAGAGAAAATTCAAAGGTTAGCCATCCGCAATTTTTCAACCGATTTTGCCGATCTGATTCTCCAACTGATCTAATGCATAATAACAAAATTCAAACTCTACAATGTCACAGGAAAATCGCAAGACTAAAACTTCTTTTCTAGCTATCCAGCAGAAAAATTGTACTTGAGCTATCAAATATTCTTTATTCGTTATCTTCGCGTCCAACTAGACGATATCATTCACAAAACTTCACTCCTATCTTTGCTCGAACTAACAATATCAAATACTATTTCTTTCCTCGCACATTAACAGAATCGAAGGAACTACCACATCAAATTTTTGAATCTGGAAACGTGTTAAGGTGTACTGAAAATTTTTTTGAAGTAACTTAGATCTTGTACCATAATGTGTTGTATATTTACCTGTTAATTTGTGCCTCCTGTATTGTTGCTTTTTTTGTCATATTCTCATACTGTGCCACCCCCACTCCTGCGTGGGCTATTCTTAGCCTGCAGTATTTTCTAAATAAATAAAATAAAAAGAAATGCTTGTATTGAAAAAGGTAACGAGAAAATCACAAAAGAAAGGCTTGATTATCTCCTTGCCTTTCCAAGTGTGGCTTAAAAGCCTGCTCTAAATGTTGGGGAGAAATCACCACAGCCACACAGTTCGAAAAAATACTACGTAAAACCACCATATTAGGCCCGACTTACTCTTGTTTTGAAAGTTAGCAGCAAGAAAAAGCACAAACTACAAAGAAGACACATCATTTGGATGACGGCAAACCAATCGCCCTCGACTATCGCGATGCACTCGAAGTTATACGGGTGGATGGCCTCTTCAATTAACTGCTCAAAAAGTCTTCCTTCTGGGTTACCCCATGGGAACCATTTGCTCTGACAAAGTGCCTTCGGTATAGAAGTTGGTAGTCCTTGCTGATACAAAAACATCATACTGGGTGGAGAATTAAATAAAAAAAATTGAGCTGGTGATGGCAAAACTTAATTCCAAACAAAAAAAACACAAAAGCGCATGACACAACAACGTTGGATCAATGAGCCTGGCATATTACTATGTACATCAATCTTTCTCTCCATTCTAAAAGCAAGGCTTCTACTACACGGACCCTAGAAATCTCAGCCTTCTTTCTTCTGGGTCCAAGGGAGTTATAAATAATAGAATACTGTTGAAATGTCACGTATGTTTTCATTCTTTGTTCATTATTCTCTGAGTATTAGTTTTTCATGGACATCAATGATATAGTCGCTGTGGTGGTTGGCTGCGGACCCGTAAAGTGTTGATTTCATCTGGTCCTGCCATGAAAAGTGCTGCAATTCCACCGTTCACTTTCCGATTTCCGAACACGTTAGAAAACAGCAGATTGTCTCAATTGCTTGAGCCACCACTAAGGCGTACCTGAATTACCTCATGCTTTCTGCACATGAAACAACATATATGATAATTATCCATTTGAACAAAGTATCCTGTGCATTCGCCTTGGATTGGTATTTTTCAATAAACCACCAAAGATGTCATGGTTAGAAAGAGCTCTTCTGTAACCTATCCTGTTTCTCCAGAGGAGTAAGCACTCTATTAGATACCATTTATTTTGTTATCTCACTGAATTTGTAAAACATGGTTCTCTGGTATAGTGCGCTTCAGGAACTATTGAGCTTCTGACCTTGGCAGCTGCTCAGAACCTACTCGGGCACTACTGAATAGTAAATACTATTGAGGAAGTGTACCCCCTGAGTGCCCCAGTGACTACTATGAGTGTGCGAGTTTTTTTCACGGGATCTTTACCGTTTGTTATCCACAAACCAGTGGCTTGACTGGATAGTTTAACCAAACTCTTGGTGACATGTCGATGCAGATTGCGTCAGACCACTCCAATCGGCTTCTTGTAGTTGTGTTTGTCATATAACACAATCTCCAAAGCCACTTCAAGACTTTAAACTTTTTTATCACACCTGTGAGTCTTCCAGCGTCATTTCTGGCGTTTTCTGCACCGCCAGCGCTGCCTTCTTATAATCTGTGATTATAGTCGGTGACCACTGAACAAACTGATCGATGCTAAGTACTGGCCAGTTCTTTGACGCCTGCTCAACAACGTCAACAAAAATGTAATAAGCACGAAACACCTCCTACCTAGTTCGCTTACTATTCTCTGTCGTCCTGGATGCCACCTGTTGTTGTTCCTGGCCATTCATCTAAAATTCTTTAGGTGTAACTCGCATGCCATTATTTGACTCTGTGGGTACATCTTGTAATTAGATGACCCAACCTAAATCAATACTTTTGACTTACATCACTGCAGGTGGGAGATGGTTCAAACTGATTAGCTCAAGTTGTCTTATGGTCCTCTGAGATCTATTAAGGTCGCCAGGATGCCTACTTCACACACCACTTGTCGCCGTCATTGTTCTGATACAATAACTATGCATGCAAAAGAACGCTAGGCCTACTGCATACAGTTGTTTATTTAGGTGCAAGCATTAAATGTTTATCAGACGTACGACTGATTTCAGTACCCTTGACGTTTCCCGAGCATACTTCTGAAAGAATCGCCATAAGTTCATAGCAGTTTTAGTGGACTCAAGCCCATCGGCAACGTTAACTGCCGGTCAAGGGCTGCCGAAAGTATTCGTTAAAGGGGTTTTACATTATTGTTACTGTAAATGAACGCCATTATGGTGGCAGAATGCCGATATTTCTGTTTAGATTCTCCTTCAAGAAATGGTCCGTCTCTGTGGCTCCAAGTAGCAACAACTGCAAGTGCTACATTTACATTGTGCGAATGCTTACACACATAAAGCCATCCTCATGACTCAGGACACATTAGAAAGGACGGCCAATATCCTAATAACTGAGATTTTTTACCCGTATTCGGCATTTAATTGTGGTAACTTACACCATCGTTGTGGTATTCTGAACTGAACGTAGCTGGTAACCGCAACATTTCCAGCGGCATTACGGATGATGATAATGGTCAGTTTGTTCTATTTACGTGATAATCTTGACGCCGGCAGGGGTGTGCAATGATGGAACTCTGAACCTTGTGATTTTTTTTAACTTACATTACTTTTGAACACACATCCTTTCATGACACAGCGGCGTTGTCCCAATGCAGAAAACCGAGATGCAAAAATATTCGGCTGATTTTTTTTTCTTTAGGCAAGACTCTACGTTTACCAAATGAGTGCCTTGTGAACCGTACGTATTTCCGCCATCTATCTTTTTTCTTGAAGTTATAAAAAGAGAACACCTTCAAAGTTGGGCTGTGAAGAGGAGTGGTAGGTATAAATTTGTGTATGAGTGAGAGTACTAGAGCCTCATCATGTGGTGTCCGGGACAAAGGATGCCAACCATGTAGCGGCGTCATGCTTTGGCCCCCAAGCTCTCTTTTTTTCTACAATAAATATTTGCAGATCTCTATCTCTTCTACGTTCAACGCCTGCGTTCTCTCACGCTTGATCCACGTTGTGCTTACACAGCAGCAGAAATGTTCCTAATCTCTACCTGCGGTAGTAGCTTCGCAATACTTTTGGCTTTCTAGCAACTTACTGCCATTCCTGTTTACCGCGGAAGTTACGTGAATTATCTTTGTGATTAACCAGTCATTTCATCATGTGAAACGTCGAGCCAGGAATCAGGTAACGCGTGAAAGCATCAAGCACCACACCAGGCGCGAAATTCGGGTCGGACCGGCACGCTGCGTGTTCAAACGCCTGACACCTTTAGAAACCTTCTATTTTGGCCCACGCACACTTGGTGAAGAACAAGAAGTGTTGAAGCGTGGAAAGGTCAACGTCTAATTAAATGTCATCTCCTACTTTTTAGCCCAAAAGCACAAAACAAGAACTGATATTACTCGCTGTTCTCTCATCCATTGTCCTTTCGAAGTTTGTTAGGCATTCTTTCGAAAGGACCCAAAACGTGAACACTACGTCGAGAAGTTCCTTCTAAGGTGTGTTAACTATGCCAGTACTTTGCAGAATTCTGGCAGGGGGCTTGTCCTGAAACTTATTTATGAGCAAAAAAACTTGGAAACGAGTCGAGGCAGGCGTGTTTGCTAGTAAACAGTTTTCGTTTTGTATTGTTCGTAACGAGAAGAAAGCAGCGCTCGAAAACTACGCGCGCAATGATCACGCTTGCCTCTACATACCTGTCTATGAACTTTTATATCTGATTCGCAGTAAGATGTTTGGATGGTTTTGAAAGGAGTATTGGGAAATTGGTTCATTGCTCTTTTAATTGTAAACAGGATAGACGCATAGAACAGCATTAGCTTTGATGATGTCAATCTTGTTACAGGTTCGCGTCAATAGGACAGTTTCGTTGCGCTTCATTTAGGGCACCAGGGCTCGTTATAACATGTGCGTTTTTTTTACCAGTTTTAAAAAGGCGTACTTCATTTTTATACTATTCCGGTGCTACCGCCAAAAGTATGAATTTTGCACTGAACCATATTGAATAGAAAAACCAGGCTATAGTTTAGCTGTTCTCAAGAATTACATTATTCCAACAACTGCAACGCCATTCCACCTGAAGTACAACTGCCACGGGCAAAAAAAAAGTGCAGCATGGGTTCCATTCAAAGACTGTATTCTGGAGTGAAATGGTGTCCAACGTCAAGTATTACACTAGGCGTCTCTCATGATCATATTGTGATTTTGGGACGTTAAACCCCACATATCAATCAAGTACTATACTACACGCAGGTGTTTGAGTAATAATAATGAATGCTTAGTGCTCATGGCTAGTTTTGGCCTTAGTATGGTGGTCTAGTAGCTAAGGTATGCTAAGCTAAGGTAAAGAGTGGCTAAGGTACTCCGCTGCTGACCTGCACGTCGCACGATCAAATCTCGGCTGTGGCGGCTGCACTTTCAATGGAGGCGAGAATGTTGAAGGCCTGTGGGCTCAGATTTAGGTGCACGTTAAGCGCACACTAAATTCAAATAACAATTTAGGTTAGAGTGGAAGCTCAATTTATGACAACATTTAAAACGACAACATTATCAACAACAACAGTGTCTTACTTAGCGATAACAAAAAATTGGGGTAAATGCACAAGGAAACGTGAGCCGAAGTAGGACAGTCTCAAAATGGTCCCGATGACATCAGATGGACCGCCTGCAATTACTTACTAGTAATTGATCTAGCTGCACAAAATACAGAACCCTCCGTGCATCCAGAGACCCAATAAAATGCTGCCTGTTCGTTTCTGTTTGATTCATGGAAAAAAGAACCGCCAGACTTTACTATGGGGAATGGCGCAAGTGGCTAAAAATACAATTTTTACGTATTTACACTGGAAAGGTGGTGTAAACTAGTGTGGCGCAGTTGAATTAAAAAGAATGTCTGCGATCTCAGAGCCAATGCTTGATAATTTGATCAATGGCTATTCTTGCTGCTGTGGCGCCCACTGTTTTCGTCTGCTGCTACTAGCGCAGCAAAGCCGGGCAACGTTGTGCGTGTCAACAGTGAAGGGAGTCCGTCCGCTTCTTTAAGCAGGTAATTTGAAGTGCGCTAACATGATGCAGACCACTAAAACTTGATTATATTTCAAAATGGGCTCTTCGTTGGCACAAAAGTAACACTACGATGTTCCTGGACCGCTATTTCTAGAATCAACGTCAACCTCATTCACTCTTTAGTGTCTTTTTAAAGATTCCCAGGTGGTCGAAATTTCCGGAGCCCTCCACTACGAAGTCTATCACAATCGAATAGTAATTTTGGAACCTTAAATCCAACAAATCAGTCAATTGTGCCTCATAGTGTGGTACTATCTTTGATATAGTACCAATCACGCGCGTTCATGTGTGTGTGTGTGTGTGTGTGTGCGCGCGTGTGTGTGTGTGCGTGCGTGTGTGTGTGCGTGTGTGTGTGTGTGTGCGCGCGTGTGTGTGTGCGTGTGTGTGCGTACTCGGCTGCTGACCTGCACGTGACAAGATCGTATCCCTGGGTCTGCGGCTGCACTTTCAATGTAGGCGAAAATGCTTCAGGCCAACGTGCTCAAATTTGGGCGCACGTTAAAGCACCCTAGGTTGCAGAAATATTCGGAGCCCATCATTACGGGTTCTTAGATATTCATATGGTGGTTTCGGGACGTTAAACGTCATATACTAGTCAATAAATCCATCAGTCAGTCGATTGATTTGCTGAATTCAACTGCAACACATTTTAAATAAACACACAGACACGTAGACAAGCGCTCGCACACACGCACAAACTTCAATCGCTGAACAAGGAATATACACCGCTGATGCATGTCGACATGCTTCTTTTCGAGAACTTAATCGGTTTTTTGCTTGTACCCCCATGCCACACTCATTGACTTGTGTTTTGTACAGCTTAGCTTTTTTTTCGAAAATTCTCTTGGTACTTTTCGCTTATTTATGGTAGACGAGCCCGTTATACTTCTGATAGTGCGGACCACCTTCATTTTTTATAGTTATTTTCATATGTAAGAGGTCAAAGAAACACACGCACACACGTTGCCAAAACATTCTAGTACGTTTTGCGCATCGCACCGTTATTGTGTGAGTTACATACACACACACGTTCACGCACAGAGTGGTCTAATACGTGTTTAGTATAGTACTATCCTTGTGTGTTCATAAAACGTTTGGGGCCCAGTCACCTTCAGTTTAATCGTAAAAACCAATCCTTTACATGTCCGACTGCCGACGCACTGGGCGCGTAACGGCAACGCTTCAAACAATTGCTCCTCTCTGTTTATATTCATTAATGCATGTGAACTGAGGAAAACCCAGGGGTCGAGCACCTTAGCCTGACATATCTAGCTTAACACTTTTCTCTCCAGTAAAAAACTAGCAAACACTTTTTGTATTACGGCTTTATTGTTACGCCTGCTATAGGTACTGATTTTCTCAATAATTTTTGTGTGTTAGAATTAACTATCATGCACACGTACGTAGTTCGACGTGCCTATATGATTCTCTTTCAAGAATGACCATGGTATAAGAGGTAAATTGTGATAACTGACTAATGTGAGGCTGTCTTTTCTATAGTAAATCCTGAATAAACTTCAGAGCTGGTTTATAATAATAAAACGCTATCCCTGTATGTTGGCTGGATCTAACAATCATAGCTTCTAGGTGTGTTTTATTTATTTGTGTAAGTAAATGACTTAGAAAATTATTTTTAAGAATTGAAATACGCTTGCGAGTTTTGTAGCAGCTAAGTGATGCATAAGTGCGCTGTTTTAACTGCTGGGATTATAGTTACGCTTGGGCAAACACCATATAAACTTCACAAAATCATTGCCGACTCACTTGCGAAATGTGTTTTCAAATAAAGCGTTAATAAAGAAACCAGCTGTACTCCGCGCTAGTATCAGTAACTTTATCATGTTTCTTTTATAAAAAGGGGGAAGTACAAGACAGACTGCCATAAATTACAGTGGACGGGCATGTAACTGCAACACTGTTACAGTGGCCCTGATATATGAGTCTGCACACAAGTTATTGCTCACCGTGACTCATGGACAAAGAAGGTGCTCGCACGAAGGAAGCCCACTGTACCTTCCAGCATTGTTGATCGCAGAAACTTGGAACGCCAGTATCGCTGCTTTTATTGTCGAAGCAGACGTACGCTCACTGTGAGAGAGATCAATGTTCTTTCGTTACTGTGTCACCTCTCCTCTAGTCCTGATCATATTTTCTTCGCTTTTCGAGGAGGTTTACAATCAATGTGTCTTTCTTCCACTTTCTTGACATAAGAAACGGTAGTTCTCGAAAGCGGGCTACACGCGCCGTTATTCAAGTGAAACCGTGACACTATAAACAAATTAGATCTTTGGAAGAGGGCATGCCCTCTCTGACCTGCAGTTCTTTGTGTGCAAACGGTAAGTGTGTAGCAAGCAAAAAGGGCTCACAAGAGACGGCCAGACACCCTGATCAACTTAAAACTTCTAAAGTACACAGGAACAAGTAACGCATTTTTTAAAACTTTGGAGGGTAATTAAGCGTCAAATAGTCGTGTTTTTTATGGTATTCAGAATTGTTGAACATCCGATAATGCTAGTTAGGGCGAGTGGACTCATCATCGGTAAGATATCTAGGCTGCTTGCTCCGACAAAGACGATTGCACATGTCAAAACATAAGCTTCACAAACACCCCATTTTTGAAAATTTCCCATTATTTCAAGTTTACCTCTTCTCCGGAGCTTTCTGCTTTTATTTTAAAAATGATAGTCTGTCTTGGAGACCTTCAACGCAAAAATTTTGGTCTGTCTGTCTGTCTGTCTGACCAATTGTCTGTTTATACACAGTTAACGGCACCGGGTACATGAAACTGCCAACCCCACCTGGAGCACCCACCAATGCTGCTCAAGATTTGGCGTTCATACTTGTGCATTTGTCGATTTTCAAGCAATTATTGCGCATGTCTGGGGCACCATAACAACCCGTATATATTCTGCATGTGCATTTTTTACTAAAAAGGAATGCCTATGTAATTTTAGAGACCGTAGCGCCTATCACGCTGCACTGACCATGCAACGCTTGCACGAAAAGGAGTGTTTCCAACGCTTTGCTAAGACGAGGCGGTGGTGGCACCTACCCTTCGCCTTGCATTCTACACCTTATCACCTCTGAGACGACCACGCACACCCGTCTCAGAGCCATGCGCTTCGTTTTTCAAGAAAACCGCCAGATGGCGCTCATGTCTCACGTGTGACATGACTCGATGCGCTCTTTCACCTCCGCTGCGCGCTCGAGGCACTCTAGATATGTGGGGTTTAACGTCCCAAAACCACTATATGATTAGAGAGACGCCGTAGTCGAGGGCTCCGGAAATTTCGACTACCTGGGGTTCTTTAACGTGCACCCAAATCTGAGCACACGGGCCTACAACATTTCCGCCTCCATCGGAAATGCAGCCGCCGCAGCCGGGATTCGAACCCGCGCCCGCAGCAGCCGAGTACCTTAGCCACTAGACCACCGCGGCGGGGCGCTCGAAGCACTCTAACGCAACGCCTCCAGAATACCATTCATGGAATTTCTCGCACAGAACATCAAATAAATGTTTTGTTCACTCTCTCCACACGCAAGACTATCGTCTTTCGACGACATTTGCAGATTACATGCAGATATGGGGCCATTTTTTTTACTGAATATGGTGCGCACAGAAAAATTTTTTTGGAAAACACAGAAGCAACACATTGTCTGAGGAAACAAAAAAGGCGCGCCACGCCATTCGAAAAATGAGCAGGGTTTTGTATAGTTCACTCTTTCATCGTCAAGTAACTTTGTCATAACAACGACTACTTTTTGTTATTTCGTCATACTTGGAAACGTGTGAATGCACTTGTATTAAGGTTTTACTATAATGATTACATAGTCATTCATTACTTTCCTGTATTAGAGAATAAAGCTTAGTTGTAAATGCGATTGCCGGTTAGAAGTACCATTATCTTTCTCTTTATTGTACCATGTTAACGGCAAAATGGAGTTTTTTTATGTCTATGTGGCCTACACTAAGTAAGGTCGAGTGCGCGAATACATATGATTTATAACCACTAACATTGGGTACAGAGTCCCATACAGGACACCTTACGCCTTGGAAGAAATTTGCGTGCGTGCAAATCTGGCTCTGTATATTTCATTATATTTGCTTCATTTTACCTGCGGTCACTTTTCCATGAATTGTTGTTATGGTGTATTAAATCAAGCATAACGTGGTTAACCACTCTGTTTTTCCACTACCTCATGCACATTTAGGGGCAATGCTCCTAAAGCCGTGAATTTTTCAGTGTATGTCTGTGACGTGTTCGTAACCACCTAGTTGTATGACTCACTCAGCAGATGGCGCGAGTGTGAGTGACAGACAGACGAACGGATGGACGGACGGATGGACAGACAGACAGACAGGCAGACAGACAGACGAACAGAAAAACGGGCAGAAGATCGCATGCACGGACGCAGCACGGGCGGATGGACGGAACACTAAGTATGGACGAACGGATGAACGCTTCGCGCCATTCATCATTCAGTGCGTGGATATGCTGTGATTTTTTTTTCTTTTACACTGATTGCTCTCGTAAAACTAATACCCTGAATTCACACCATCGTTCATTCAGGAATTACAACCGACTGCTTGTGCAATGACGTTCCGCAACACAAAAGTCTTGCAAAGAAAACTACCAGCAACCATGCAGGCGGCTTCACCCAAAAATCAGCATTGCTACATGAACCGCGCTTAGCGGAATTCTCAGCAGTTCAAGTTTCGGTTGGTCAAGGGTTTCACCTTCAGAATTTTTTTTTTCGCTCTTTGCATCGCTTCTTGTTTTCTTCTGTGCGACTTCACTATTGACCCCTAATAAGATTAGTCGGACGCCATCGCCTAACTTCCGTAACATAGGGGCAATTTGGCCCCACTTGAATGCTTCAGCGCCGGAAATGTGGTAAATTTTAGGTTTTCATCACTGCACATAAAGGTTTGTAAGCTTACGTGAGCTCAATACCATTTAATGACACAAAGAGAAGGTAATACACAAAAGTACCAAGAACATTCGAAATATACAAACTTATCGGTGATGTACCACAGTTCAATACTTTCTACGCTGTGGAAATGGTGGTCTAGCGACAAATGAATGCGAAGCAGTCATTTCGTCCTGCTTCCATAACGCTCTCCTACAAATCATGATTACGTGCTTTAATTAACAAAAAACGCTTCTCTATAGGACTACTCGGGTGACGTTGACTTAGAAGTAACATTGCTTTCAACAGCATACATGGCGAAATCAGCAGCATACAATGTTTAGTTGACCTTGTTGCCAAAGCACACGAAGCATTTGTTTGTATACCAAGAAAAAAAAGGGCTGTATATTGGAATGTGAACTTCAGGATGAAGCAAGAAAAAGATGAAACCTAAAGACTTCTAAGTACAGCTGGAAGAAGCGGGACTGTACTACATTGCAGTGAATGATACGTTACATACCTGTACAATAAACACTCACCAACTAAAAATTACAAAAAAATACTCGCCCTTTCATATGTATGCAGTGTTGTCTTTTTCTTGGAAAGGCAGAAAGTTCGGGCGAAATTTTGGTAAAAGTACACTAGTGGTCATAGAGCCAGTTTGATAAGCCCAGATGCGCTGGTGCTTTGAAATTACGCCCCGGTGGTTACAACGTGACATCTACATAATTTAGTTTCGTTTAGTCATTTTGCTGCAACAAATAGCCCCCAAGAGATAACAGACCGGTTCATTCTCATTGCGCCAAAGATGTAATGGCACATAACGCGTGCTAAGATGGCTGTCAACACGGCTATCTCCGTAGCCAGGCTAAAAGCGTAGATGGCAGCACAACCAAATTGTTGTTTTTCTCTACTTGAAACGTACGTAAAACTGACGAATGGATCCATAATAATAGTTCACGTAATGAAGGCTTTTTATTTCTTCAGCTATGAGCGCGACAGGCACATCAGAAACAGCTGAAACTAAGCGCCGACATATAAGAAGCATCAGAAACATCTGCGCTGAAACTTTTGAGATCATAGTTGAAAATTCTATTAGAGTTTGGTATTGTTGGACAGACAATATGTTTCCAAGAGGGAACAGCTAAATACGTAAATGAACTCGCCGTTTTTATTACTTGGGTACATTTGAGCACGAGGTGCTTTGATTAGTCATGCGGTCAAGCAGCAAAAAATCTGTGATTGTTGCGAATTACTTTTGCATAGTTTGCTTTTGTCTCGACAGCTTTGGCAAAATTCCTGTGAAAGGAAATATTTTCGAGTCATAACAAATCCTTGTGAGCCTGAAAATATTCGCCTTCGTGATGATAAATAAAGAGTACTGATTCTCTAACAACACGAATTTAATAAACGAGAAACATGTGTATATGTCCAGTACAGCAAATACAGCAATCTTTCTTCTTTTTGTGGTCTTTTGTTGCACCGTAAGCTATCGTAGTACGCATATTACATGCCCAGATTATTTGTTTTTGTTCCATTTCTCGATTCGTTTGTACACGGGGCGTTGACGCATTATTCTGAAATGCCATCCCTCGTCAAATCGCACATCTCCATAGTTCTCTAAGGAATCCCAGAAACGAACAATTTCGAGTATCTTTTTATTTCCTTCTCACCGTACTCACATCTATTACGCAATCGTTTTTCTAAAGCCATCTGCGCTCACCCACCACAGTTACACAAAGTGACGTACGCGATTAAGGGAAAACGTGCGTTGAGAGTTACAGTGCCTTTTGAATGCAGCGAAATTCGCCTTACTGGCGGATCAATTCTGTCTGTCCATGCGTTGCACCACGATGTTCACTCATCCCCAGCCAAACATGTCTGTGCCTAAAATGTCTGTGTCTATCTCTTCGTATTTTTTAGGTAATATTTACGCGTTCCCGAGACAGTAACGCTGTGTTTAGATGCTGTAGCGAGGACGCAATGATCTCCAGGAACAAAAGAAAAGCCTGTCTGAAAGAACGAGGTGCTTGTGGCGTGGCCGCAGCTGTTCAGGTGTACACTAATACAAGAGCTTGTAATAGATTTCCACTTCTTTTCTTTTTTCTCTTTTTTATGGGGCCTCCTGAAGTTGAGCAATGACAGCGAAGAAAAAAAACATTCATACACTGCCGCTAGGTATGTGCGAATGTGCTTCCTTTTTGCACAGAGCAGTAAAACAGCAGCAAAAACAATAACCAAAAAAACCAAACCGTGTACTTCAAACTACCGGTAACTAAGGCCGTCGGAATAGAGTCATGCTGGTAAAAAGCAGAATATATTGAATTGATAGTGACTGACGTGCTTGAACTTTTCACTCTAGCCCCTTTCTGCTTTCTGCGATAATTGTGACCTTTCAGGACATTTGGGAAACATCATTGAGGTTTTTTATTCTTCTCGATAGCTTAAAGAAACATGCAGAAAAAGCAAATATCAGTTTGAAAGGAGAGAGAGAGAAAGGAAGAGGCTACAAATGTTGGTGTCATTTTCGCACAATGTGATTTGCTGCGTTTTTAGGTTTTTGGCAGATTAACGGTAATGTTCTGCGATTTCCTTCTGGATCACAGCCTGTGAGAGTGCACAAATTTGGGAAAATATTTAACTCATGGTATCGCAATACACATAGGCACAATAACCAACAAATATTCGAGAGTAATCACGTATAGTAGGAACAACTACAAAGCCAAATCACTAGAAGACCGACACACGTCGACGAATTTATTTGAAAACAAACGCATGCGGAGATTGATTCAAGTAGCTTAACAAGAAACATCTGCGGATGTCCTATTTTCTTCGGCTGCGACACAACTTCAAGGACAAGCAGCAAATAATGAAGACAAGAACGAAATTTCATTTCGTTGTTTCTAAAGAAGGGAAAGATTAAAGATCTTGCAGCCCTTCATGACATTCAGTAAGTGTGAGCGTTAGTTTGTTTTTAACAGAATGTCTCTGAGATCAAGATATGTGCTTCTGGCGAGATTCAGTGTTTTGTGTACTATAACTAATTGTGTGCATGGGATGATTTTGTGCTGCGGATGGATTGTGTGCTTCGGATGATAATACGCAACATTTATCTAAGTTCAATGTACAGTTTCATATATTTATTGTTGCCTACAACTTTCACCTTACTGTAGCAGAACCCTTCCGCATAGATTTTTAAATGCATGATTCGGGGAGGGGGGGGGACCAAGGAAATTGCTGAAGCTTGCTTCGAGAACGTAGAAAACTGAGCATTTTGTAGAATTTTAGGATCCTATGACGTTTCACTTCTACATGTAAATGTTTGTTTCTGTATTATGCATAAATTAAGTAGAATAGTCATTCTTCCTCCAAAGTTGAGCAATGTGAGCTTGTTGGTGCATATTTGAAAAGGTGGTATTTTAGCGCCGGTGAAGATGAGGCCAACAAAGAAGAGACACTGGGTACTATGGTAAAATTTGTAAGATTTTTTGTCTTGGGGCTTTGACGAAAGTTATTGTGAGACGAACAAGCAATTCACTCACGTAATTTTATTTTTCACATCGCACAATGAAAGTATTATTTTCAGGGACGGTTCAGAGTGAAGCACGTGGCAAACCCAAGTTTAATTGGCATACTGAGGCGACTGAAAGTCGACAATTAGTTTCAACCAAGTAATCCTATTGAAGCGCGGGATTTCGTAAACTAATGCTAACGTTATCTCAATGTTTCTTCCGTATATGTGACAGAGTAAAATTATACTTGTTTAGACTGATTTGTTAAAATGCTTTCTTTCAGTAATGCACTGATTAGTATGGACGTGTTTGAGTGTCCTGTGAATCTGGCGTCTCCACCAGTGTGTTGTTATTTATTTATTTATTTCAAATTACTGCAGGCCAACTTGGCCATAGCAGGAGGGGCAGTACATATACAAGAACACACAATAAGGATGGCCTAATACTTAGGATGGTACAATTTCGAAGTAATTTGAACATGTAACAGTTAAAGCATAAAATTAAAAACGCTCATACATAGAGAATATAAAACTGCATCAGCACTGAGGAAATAAATAATCTAACAAAGTACATGTTTTTCCAGAGCTTTGACGAAGTTTGGCGACGTAACTACTGGATTTTCAAGTATGTTCCAATCCTCTATTGTTTTGGGAAAGAAGCTATTTGGTTGTGACTTAGCATAAGGAAAAATCGGTTTCAGTGCATGATGTCTGGTTTTTCTTGTTCTTCTTGGGTTGAAAAGAACAGATAGCCATCCAAATTTTGCTACATTATAAATGGCACTGCTCTGAGCAGAGCACACAAACATAAATACCTGGGCTTAACAATTACGTCAAACTTAAGGTGGGACGAGCACATTAGAAACATTACTACATCTGCCACGCAAAAATTATTTATTCTTCGCAGATCACTTCGAATGGTAACATTGCCAACAAAGATACTAGCCTACAAAACATTTGTCAGGCCTATCCTCGATGGTGTCTACGATGGTGTCTACAGGGACTACGTCGTGAACTACGACGTAGTCCCTGATATGGCCTTCTAGCCACGGTGTCGAAGGCACTACTCGGAGATTGTGCACGTAGTGCGACTGAAGCCGTACTTCACGCGGAAGTGCGACTGCGCATAAGCCTAAGACGTAATGGCATCGTCTGGACACACACACACACACGCACGCGCACGCGCACACACACACACATACACGCACGCACACGCACACGCATACACACACACGCACAAACACACACGCACGCACACGCACACGCACACATGCACACACACACATATATATACACGTTTGTCCATACATACATACATACATGCATACATCCATCCATCCATCCATCCATCCATCCATCCATCCATCCATCCATACATACATACATACATACATACATGCATACATACATACATACATACATACATACATACATACATACGTACGTACGTACGTACATACATACATACATACATACATACGTACGTACGTACGTACGTACATACATACATACATACATACATATATACATACATACATACATACATACATACATACATACATACATACATACATACATACATACATACATACATACGTACATACATAAAAAGAATATCGGCTGGTTCACTCCATCATTAGGCGCTTTCGTAAGACCACAATTGCCATAGAACAACCTTTGTGACATACATTCATTGCCATAAATCAGAGGTCAACAGCACTGCGTACACACATTTTATAAATATGCTTTTGATTGCGAAAGAAGCAGCCATGCATGAAGGCCATCATGTGTTCCTGTTAGATCAACACATAAAAGGAAGTCTTGCTCTTCCTATCGCAAATAAATAAACGCTGTCTGACTTGCACACACACAAAAAGCAAATCGATGACAACAACCTAAAATTATATTGAAGATTTATGCTCAGCCGTAAGTACTCAGTCGACCATGCCCTTATAGATGTCCACTCAGGCTGTCATTTAGAGATTATACAGGGTCTAGTGCCTGTGGAACTTAGTGGTCCGATAATTTATGCAGGCAGCGCAGTGCTTCTCTATTTAACTGAAGAGCTAAACAAAACTACGGCAGCCTATCTCGCACAAAAAATGATACCGCAATGCGGAAACAAACCTATGGTAGTGAACAAAGGAAGAATAAAGTGAACTGTAGAACAGAGTTAATGACGGGAGAAAGATAAGAAATATAAAGAATGCTGTGTCGAATTGATATACGAATTCTCGCCAGCCGTACGCACACCCTCTCTCCTCACAAGAAATAAAGACAGAGACCCACGATGATGCTCTGCAAATGACGCTGATAAACCTTCACCACCGTTAACATTGATTACGGGATTTTTTTTCATGAAAAAAGTGCAATTGCAATATTGCCGGACTTTATTCTGCTCTTAAATCAGCATATCTAAGCAGCAATCTTCCGGTATTCATCTTACTGCTGGAGAGGCGGGATGTAAAGCATTGAATAGTGCGAACGACGCCAGTTCTGAAATAAAAAAGATTAAGCGCAAACTATAAATCGTAATTTTTCTTCCAGCGAATATTGAGCCACAATTTGTATCTGCTATAGCCGAAGAAAAAATCCTCATCCTCAGGATCCCACACCAACAAGATGACCGGCAAGTGTAGCCTAAGTTATCAAAAGACACGGAGCTCAGTCAGACTCACTAATAAAATAGAATTTGATTTAGCATTTTCGTTATCAACCATGCGGACAACATAAATACAAAAAGATCAGAAAAACTAAACAAGTATTTATAAGTGTTCATGCTGAACTCAGTCTTTTATAAAAGAATCAAAGGAAATACTCCTGTTTTCATGTAGCAGACGACGCTAGTGTTGCTCAAGCGTGCTTACTTGAAACACGCGTGTAGTCATCCGCTACAAATAATTTTGTTTGAATGAAAAGGTAACAGCTAATATGACTGTAAATTATGACTTCCGTTGTCCACATCATGATCACGACTTTACGTCTTATGTGCACTGCAGGACGAAAACCTATTCGAATTATTTTTAATTCGTTCTGCCCTGTTAGGGCCTCGTAATTTCTTGATTATGCACTTGCTTTTTACCCATCACTGCCCACGGCTAGGTTTTTCATATCTTGGTATGTATTTCATATCTTGGTATGCATTTCGGCGCTGCAATAACCATACTCTGTCCTTGGCATTACATGACCTATTTCGGTCATGTAATGCTATACAAATCCCATTAGAAGCTTTAGTGACGAACAAAAACGCTTGTTACGATGTGCGTGCCTTACCTTTTGTTGTCATTAAAATAATTTTATGCAGGCCAGGGACTTATCTACCAACTTGTACAAAGCAAAGTACAAACACGGCTCAAGCGAAGAACATTAGTTATTTTTTTACACATACTAGCACTGAATACAAATAGTACTGATTTGTTCTACATTGGACTATTACATTACATATTGTAGGAACTGAATTTCAATAGTACTGCCGTTTTATCGCCCCGTATTCAATTTTTTGTGCAGGTATTAAACTGACTGAAACCTGAATTAAAGCCTTTGGCAACTGCAATAAACAAGGTGGCACTTGGATTAAACTCAATGGCACGTGGCCTAACTGAGTTGGCGCTTAAAATATATGTTTGACACATGGATCAATTAGCTTGGCGCTCAGATTATTTCAATGGCGTGCGCATTATTTAAGCTGGCACTTGGAATAAAGTGAGTGGGAAAACCTGTAGTCTCTTGCATGTACTCGACGCAGCGTGGTTTTGTCTAATGGTACACATTTTATGTAGCATGCAAAAAGCAAGCAGAAATGAATGAATTGCGCCGAAGGAGTGAGGTTAAAGTGGAGCTGTGGTGATCATGTAGGAAGTGAGTGGGTGATACCTTTGTCCTTAAGTTTTGTGGTGCTTGCCACAAAACTGTTAAGAAGCAAGGTATTCGTATATACGCTTTCATAGGACCAAGAAAGATGCGCGATATTCTAGTGCCTTTGTGAATGGGGACAATTCTCAAGATACATTCTTGATGGAAGGACTGTTCATCGCAGTTCAACAACAGCGGCGTCTAAGAAAGTTTGTATCATGTGGATGATCTTGCAATAAAGAAATACCTAACATGCTTCTTCACCGTTGTGTTCACATAAAGAGGCGCCAACTTTCAGCGCTTTTTTAATATATCAGAAAGGCCTTAGTGACATGAATGTTGTACAAGGGCATAGATGGCATAAAAAGGCTAAGTAACGAAGTTTTTCTTTGAAGGGAAGTCCTAAACACAAAGCCTGTTTTGTTGATTATATGGCTGCCGATAGAACATGCTCTTTTCAAGCTGTAAACATTTGATAGTTTGATGAGAGCTACTTGCTTCGTTATTAAAATAATCAACTCTCATAAAGATGTTCTTAGGATATCATACATGTTTAAATTTTTAAAACAAGGAGTCATTACAAAATGCAAAAAAGGACGTAAATGATGATGCCGGTGTTGAATATTCCTTTATTCGTTGCAACAGCCAGGTGTGACCCATTTTTACAAAACGCGCTACAGGTCACATGGACAAGATTGGCAGCTATTTTGCAAAATATATGTAGTCATAATGAAAATGCACTTTATTAGGCTAATGATCAGTGCTCAAGCACAAAAAAACGGCACAATCTCGCAGGAGCTCTGAGCATTTCAACGCATATTTTGTTCCTCTCTCTCCGCACAATTTACAGCCAGCAAGGTTTCAAACCATCTGAAGTGCATCACGGAATTCCACGCAAGGATCAATAGCAATTTTATTTGTGTATCCCACATGACCTTTGTTTCGCCTGTCATGCTTCAGAATCAACAAAAGCTAAATAGTCCACTTCATACGCTGAAGTGTAAAAGGCTCAGGCACTTCTTTAACTGCGTCCTATTCTCGCTTTACAGAACAACTCGGCGAAAGCCATGAGGCAGGCCAGACCAAGACCAGCAAGGAGAACGACGAACACGCCACCGACTGTTCGCAGGCCCAGCTCGCTAGCTGCGTCAGTCCTTGATTTGCCGGCTTCGGTAGTAGGGCATCGTTTGAGCGGATCCCGTACTTTCCACCAACGATCCTTTAATTTTTGCAGGGTGCCGCGCTCCTGCAGCCTAGTAATGTTGACGACAAGATGTCGCGGTACGGAGATCTTGCACGAATAAAACAATATATGACATGGTTTGTCAAAAATAAAGTTTTCTTCCGGGACGCACGAAGACTGCTGTGACATATTTCAGTCCAGAAAATGGCGTAGAAAAGTGAACGCAATTAAATGGTAGTGCTAATCATGGTCGCATCGACGGGCCTAATGTTCACGAATTCAAATTCAGTCTTTTTTTTAATTTTTGCTGCAGAACATTTCTAAATAGCCCTTCCTATTAAAAACCAATGAAACGTTTATCAATTGTCTCATGGTTTCGGCAGAATCGGCAGTTTACGTCTAAAAAAAAACTATAGTCCTTTGCCTTGTCTTCACAGCAAGTGTACCTGCGTGCATCTTAAATGTGAAAGTCTCATTCGCGGAGACACGTATACATTGTTTTGCGGTCGCATACTCTGATGGCGTTACCACCCTTCTTTTATATCGTACCCTTTCATGTTGCAGTGATCTGGGTGGGCAGGATGATGTCCCCATCTGTAAGCAGCAAAATGAAGCAATGCACCGTGACCGGGACCTCCACTATTAGTTCCTGCAGGGCATTGTTCTTATGCTTTCGTTACATTCGATGCCTTTACAATGATAGGAGCGCAATTTCGTCAACGTCGTGGCCCACCACGAGTTTGCGATGTTAGCCCAAGCCTCTACTTGCCTCATACGATCTATCCATACGAATGATAGCTGTACGATGCACACCTGACTTACCTGGCTAAAACTTGATTAAGTGAAGCTTTGGGTTAGTTGGTTTAGCAGTACGAAGTACTAACAGCATAAATTCCACACGGGTACACAATAAAAAACACTGACAAGCGCTGTACAGTCTCTTCTTGTCAGGGTCTCTTCTTGTGTCCCCATGTTGAATTCACATTGTTCCTAATTCACACTGGCAAGAACACCGCCAATATAACGCTGTGCTTCGCACTTAACGTTCACCCTCAAAAAGATCGCTGCCAGGCTAGGAGGTGCAATCAACGCTCGTTGCATATCGCTGCAAAATGCCACGAAATGGCGTCCTTAGCCCAAGATGTGAGTCCACTCAGAAACACTCTTCTGGCCTTCGCACGACTTTCTCTGATTGCGCTCTCAGCGGTAACTACTACAGCTACCACAATGCTTTGTTTATTCTTTTATCATGCTGTTAGGTTGTCGGCACAGAGATGTGCAATCAGGCGCCAACGTGCATTGATCTACGTGGAACAGTGCTATAAGTACAAAAAAAACAACAGACGTTGAGCAAGCTCGCTTATATCAACGTACAGTCGGCATTTAACTGCTTCGGGAACAACAGGTTTTGCTTTCGTGTTATGCCACTTGCTGTGACGTCAGAATTTACTCGTTCATTTTTGCTTTACAGACATGAACCCAGCTTCGTTTTGAGAAAAACTGTGTGCCGGCGACATGTAACATGGGGTAAATGGCACAATATTGCATTACTCACTATATTTTAAAGTACTACCAGACCTGCTCATAAACAACAATACAACACGATCTTAAATAGAAATTGCCGTCAAAGACAAACTCAGCTTTAAATTTTTCCATTACGCGCTCAATGGCAAATAATACATTCTAGAGAAAAGAGGTTAATGTCAAAAAACTATAGGCAGAGCATATTTACCTGCATACGTAACATTGATGAAATGATAGTAAAATAACTTGAATTGACTGAACACTCAATAAATACGTCACCTGTAAGATTTTTGGCCTCTTTATTCACTAAACTTTAATAAAGTTGTGTGAAAGAAACGTGCCTTTGAAATTCTTTAAATATTGTCAGAAGAGGAAGTATCATGAAACATAGATCTTAGTAATTGCGTATCCACTTGAATTGAACTAGTGCCAATTGTGGTTTTTTATGTGCATTGCTATTTGAGTGTCAGTTGTTTTGGTTTTCTGTTTGTACGTACTATTGTACTCCCTACCTGTTATGACCCTCAAGTGAGGGCTGACAGAATTAGGAAATAAACAAAATAAAGTAAAAACGTCATGCGATTATAAGATTGCTGTTTCATAGATGAAAAACTATCTCAAAAAGACACACTGACATCATTTCCATTACATGGTTTTTACATGGAGCTCCTAATGACATGGTTGTTTATGAGCAATGTGTCGTTCTATAAAGTGTGGTTATCGCACAATTGTGGACGATGCAGCGAGCCAATGCAAGAAATATGATAGTTAAAACATTTATAGACAATAAGAGAGCAGAGTAGAGCGAGGAAATAAATGTTCATTATTAACATCAGAATAAATGCCACGACGAAATGAGCATGGGATGCGGCGGAAGGTCTACCGCTCGAAGAGGACGCAGAAAGTTAGTTGGGCAAATGACATTACCAGTAGTCTACAGGAATAACGTGGCCTTAGCAAACATGGCGTCACAATTGGTCAAAACGGGAGCCCGAAAAGGGCACCTGTCTTCCTGGGGTAAGTGGAGTCAACCTCATGATAGGGAATATGACAATAATTATATTTATTATGAAAATGAGACACGTTGTACAAGTTAAGGCTCGCCATGTGGCGTTGCGATGCCATAACCCTTGGAGTCTAGAAGACCTCCGATCTGCTTGAGCTGGCACCGTCTTCGTACCACGTACTCAATACTCGTAGATTCCATCAAAAAGGCGTAGCCACCATTTTCCACCCGCTCAATGCCCTCGGTGGTGGAAGACACTAGGTCCTCTTTCATGGCGTGCCACATCATCTCGTACGTCTCGTGCCTCCACTCCTGCGAACCAGTGATTCCGTTAATATGAACAAAAATTATTTATTTAAGTGATGCGTGAGCAAGGTGCAAATGCTTTCTGACTTTTCTTTTTCAAATAAAACGGGACAATCTCAAAGCGCACCACAAGCAAAGTTTAGCTTTAAAATGTGAGCTTTTCATGGTGCTTGTTTTAGTGAATGCCGATATATTGACCCTTCTCAATATTTTGACGAGTAGAGATTACACGAAGAAGTAAGCGACACTCACTGCAAGAAATAGTAATAAACGGAAACCCAAGAAGAGTGTGTCTTGTCATGGCGCTAGCTCGAAGTGTCATTGCGTTTTTTGAAGAGCACAACGGAATTGGTCCCCAGCAGAGTAGAAGTCGTCCATCCGGCTCGAATGTTGCGAAATTGTAATAAACAAAACAAATTTAAAATGAGGCAATGGTCGAAGCTAAGGCTTGTACAGAATACATATTGTCACGATGAATCACAAGTACTAGGGGTTTATTAAATCACCAAATAGCTAGCGCTAAGACGATACGTCAGTCGTGGCTGGCTCTCGAGTCGAGAAGAGGCACGCGATCTTCTTTCTTTCCTCCTGACGGTAGAGCCGCTCTTGCAGTCGACACACTACGTGTGGGTGGCATTAGCCCCCTTTTCGAAAACAAAAAAAGTCCCAAAAGAGGGAAAGAAAAGTGCATAGCACCAAACGGATGTTACGACATAGGCACGTGAAAAAAAAAGAAAATGAAATTCGGATAAAATAAAAGTAGAAATTAACGAGCGTGCCAATATAGAAAAAATCAGTGAACGAAGAAGCAAGTTCACAAAATTAAATAAAGAACACAAAGAACAGTGTACGGCAAGAAAAATGTTACGAACAACGCGCAATAAATGGTTTCTTGCGCAACACATGAACGACGTCCAGCCTCGGTCGTGTCTTGCTCCGTGCCTGCGATGTTGAGTCCGGAACCACTTCGTAGTTCACGTAACTGACGCGGGCCAAAGTTCAAGCCAAAGTACCGGCTCAGTAACTTTTTACTAAGGCCATGGCGGCAGACGGGCATCCATACCTATACTTGGTCTCCGGGGTTGTAAAGCACTTCTCTGTGGCGGATGTTATAGCACCATGCGTCTGCCTGCTGTTGCTGGCCGATGTGTAGTCGCGCGAGCTGCCGGGTTTCCTCAACACGCTCTGCGAATTCATAGGCGTAAGTTGCCAACTAGTCTTCGTCTTGACACGGTAGCTTAGAGTCCAGCATGTTCTGCACTTTGCGGCCGTAGAGAAGCCGAAATGGCGTGAACCGCGTGGTCTCTTGCACGGCGGTATTATACGCGAAGGTCACATAGGGTAAGATCCGGTCCCATGTTTTGTGCTGTACGTCGATGTACATTGAGATCATGTCTGCGATGGTCTTGTTCAGTCGCTCGGTAAATCCGTTGGTTTGCGGGTGGTACGCAGTTGTCTTTCGGTGTCTGGTGTTGCTCAGTTTGAAAACTTCGTCTATAAGCTGCGCCATAAATGTCGTCCCTCTGTCCGTTATTATACTGGAAGGAGCACGGTGTCGTAACACGATGTGGCGCATGAAAAATTGTGCTACCTCAGAAGCCATGGCTCGTGGGACCGCCTGCGTCTCGGCGTAGCGTGTCAAATAGTCGGTCGCGACGATCACCATTTGTTGCTGTCCGCGGACAGGGGAAATGGCCCGAGAATGTCCATGCCGACCTTGTCGAATGGCGTGCAAGGTGCTTCAATGGGCTGAAGCAAACCAGCTTGCTTAACAGATGGTTGCTTTCGGCGCTGACATTCCCGACAGCTCTTGACGTACTTCTTGCGCCTGCCGAAAGTCCTGACCAATAGTACCTCTCGCTCACTCTGGCAAGTGTCCTTGAGTAGCCCACATGACCGGATGTGGGTTCGTCATGACAAGCGAAGAGAAGGTCGTCTCGCATGTCTCGAGGAACCACCAGGAGGTAGGCATGGTTGTTCGAACGAGCGTTCTTCTTGTACAACACACCGTCTCGAAGGCAGAACGACGGCAATGAGTGAAATAAATGACGTGGTGTGATTGTGCCCTGGCCCTCTTAATGATCGATGATCGGACGAATCTCTGCGTCATCCCGCTGCCGTTTGCTCAAGTCTGATGAGCTAATGGCGCCCAGGAAGCCTTCGTCTTCTTCTGCTTCCTGACTGACGACGTGAAGGGGTGCGCGTGACAGTGTGTGAGCGTCTTCATGCTTACGGCCGGACTTATGGACGATGGTGACGTCAAATTCCTGCAGCCGCAAGCTCCACCGTGCTAGCCGTCCTGAAGGGTTGCGCAGCCTTGCCAACCAACAGAGGGCGTGGTGGTCCGTCACTACCTTGAAGGGATGACCATAAAGTTACGGGCGAAACTTGGTGATTGCCCACACGACTGCGAGGCACTCTTTCTCTGTAGTGAAATAATTCGCCTCGGCACAGGATAGAGAGCGGCTGGCATAGGCTATCGCTATTTCGATGTCCTCTTGACGCTGAACGAGCACTGCACCAAGCCCAACGTTACTAGCGTCAGTATGGACATCCGTGTCAGCATCAACGTCGAAATGAGCGAGAACGGGCGCTGATTGCATGCGCTGTCGCAGTTCATCAAAAGCTGCTTGTTGCTCGTTTTCCCAGACAAACGGCGTGTCGTCCCAAGTGAGACGAGTCAGAGGTTCTGCTATCTGTAAAAAGCCATGAATGAACCGGCGATAGTAGGCCCACAAACCAAGGAAGCGCCGGACGGCTTTCTTATTGATAGAGCTGTGATTCGGCAACATCGGCAAGCTTGTCTGGATCGAGCCAGACTCCTTCGGCGCTAACTACTTGTCCAAGAAAATTTAGTTCTTCATAACCGAAGTGGCACTTCTGTGGCTTTAGTGTGAGGTGTGCCAATCGGATAGCCACCAGCACGCTGCGCAGGTGGTGAAGCTGCTGCTCGAACGTACGTGGCAGAGAAGACCACCACATCATCAAGGTAGACAAGTCTGCTACTTGAGCCCTGTGAGGACAGTGTCCATCATTCGCTGGAAAGTTGCCGGCGCTGAACACAAGCCGAAAGGGAATACTCGAAATTGGTATAGGCCATCTGTAGTCACGAAGGCTGTCTTCTCGCGGTACGCTGATATACCTCGATTTGCCAGTACCCGCTTTTGACATCGAGAGAAGTGAAATAATGGGCACGACGAAGCCTATTCAGCGAATCGTCGATACGCGGCAGCGGGTATACATCTTTTTTTGGTCACGTTGTTAAGCTTTCGGTAATCGAAGCAGAAGCGTAGCGACCCGTCCTTCTTTTTGACAAGCACGACTGGAGATGACCACGGGCTGTTGGATGGTTCGATAACACCATCGTCAAGCATCTCGCGAAATTGTGTACGTATCGCTTCACGTTCTTTAGCCGACACGCGGTAGGGGTGCTGGTGTAATGGGCGTGCGTCCTCGTACGTGATGATCCTGTGTTGAGTAATAGACGTCTGGCGGATCTTCGAGCAACTTGTGAAGCAAGACCTGTAGTCGAACAAGAGCGCTCGCAGCGCAGTCTGGTTATTGGTGGACAGACCAGGATTGATGTCAATGTTGCTCAATGACCTGTCTGCGTTATCCACCATTTCTGACGTGAGACAGTCGGTTACGTTTGCTACTTCGTGGGCAAACGCTATCGAAGTGCCACGGAAAAGGTGTCGATGCTTGTTGCTAAAGTTGGTAACGAGCAATTCAGATCGGCCATCACGAACGTGTATTACACTTCTCGCTACACAGATGCTTTGCTGCAGGAGGTGTTTTAAATTTGTCTCGGCCACCACATCGCCATCGCTCAAACCGCATCATGTTACGTCGACTAGAACACTTGCTCGGGGAGGAAGCGTCACGCTCTGTTGAGAAATACGGAGTACGTCGACACGCCTTTCGTCATCCTGCACGTTGATTGCTCGCTAGGCTGAGAACGTGACGCGGCGCTCTTGCAGATCAATGATAGCTCCATTTTCCTGTAGAAAATCAACTCCCAGAATGACGTCACAGGAGCATTCAGGTAGAACAAGGCAGCTTGCTACGAATGTATACTCTTGAATCTGTACTCTAGTTGTGCAGGCGCCCAGTGGAGTAACGACATGGCCACCAGCTATCCGAATCTGCGAGTTATGCCACGGCGCGATTACTTTCGTCAGCTGTGTTGTCAGTTTCCCGCTCAGCAAGGAATAGTCAGCACCGATGTCCACTAAAGCATTAACTACACAACCATCAATTTTCACTACTATGTCGAGTAAAAGCTGGCTATCCTTTGCAGCAGCAGGTGATGTCGGACCAGTCTCTGAATGGTTCTGCGTCAATAGGAGGTCTTCAGCGCTTCGACGTTCCGCGACCCCGCCCCCAGAGGTCGCTTCGGCTAGTTTTCCCGGCGGGGACTGGGAGATCGTGCGGTAGTACACTGCTGGGGCGTTAATGAGAATCGTCTCGGTGATGGCGAGCTCGACTGGCGCCCGGCAGACGGTGATGCATGCTGCTGGGAGAGGTAGTTTTCGATGTCGCGTGGTCTCTGGTCGTAACGGGGTGGCGGCGCAGAGAAGCTGCGAGAAGCCGCGAAGCCCAAGACGGCGATATGGACACTGGCGGTACAAGTGATCAGCTTCTCCGCAGTGAAAGCATAGAGGCCGGTGATCGGGTGTGCGCCAGACATCAGACTTCCGAGGAGACGAGTGCCGATCGTCGATGTACTGTACCGGTTGCACCAAACGATTGGCGACAGAAGCACCACGGACGAAGGGCAGGGGCGGTGGCGTGTACGTGCCTTCGTAGTATGGTATGTGCTGCGCTGACTCGAGTGAAACTGCAGGGACAGAAAGAACCAACAATGGCGGCGATGCAGCAGGTCAGCGCTGGCATATGTCTGCAGAAGTCTACGAGAGAATTTGGGCCATGTCGTCAGCTGCTCCTCTCGATTTTGATACCACGTGCGTGCCCCGTCTTTGAGATAGAAGTAGACACGACCCAGCTTCGCCGCGTCGTCCCACTGATTTAAGGTGGCTACGCGCTCAAAGTCCGCCAACCAGTCCTCAACGCCCTCGCGCTCCGTACCATGGAACGTCGCCGGTGCCCGTGGGCTTTCCAACGTGTAGCGGTTCGACGACGTGCTTCCCGTGCCGGTTGGCAACGTTTGTACCGAAGTGCTGGTCATGTTTGTTGACGTGGTGGGAGAAGTATCGTCGACTTCCGGAGGCAACCCTCTGATTCGGTGGCTGGTCCGATGCACGGGAGTATTGACTGGCACTGGACTCGTATTATGGCTTCCTCGGTGGGGGGGGGGAGAGTCTGTAGCTTATTTGAGACTACCCCGCACCTCCACCAATTTGTCACGATGAATCACAAGTACGGGGGGTTTATTAAAGCACCGAATAGCTAGCGCTGGGACGATGCGTCAGTCGTGGCTGGCTCTCCAGTCGAGAAGAGGCACGCGATCTTCTTTCTTTCCTCCAGATGGTAGAGCCCCTCTTGCAGTCGACCCACTATGTGTGGGTGACAATATGCTATTCAAGCATAGGTTTTAATCGATTAAGAGCCCGCTAGAAGCAATTATATTTAGTGAAAGTTGATTTATTCTGTTACTTGGAAGTGCAGACCTTTCTTATGAACAACTGGAATCGTAGCCTTACCTCAACGACATGCTTTTCTCTATGTGACCTTTGGGATACGCGTCTACAGCGCTAGAAGATACTTGCAGCGTCGATATCGAAGGCAACGCAGAAAGAAGCTCAGCTGGTTCTTCGTCTATTTGAGATTCATCAGGAGAGGCCCCATAAACCTGAACGAGCTAGCCCACTCCAAGGCGCGAGGTCTCGCTTTGCACTACCTCGGAGAACTATCCTGTCGACCCGCAGTTGTGTAGAATAGAGATCAACCGACCACTTATAATGAAATTATCTAGCCCTTTTATCTCGGCAGGAGAGGCTTTCCTCTTCCTAACAATAGCGTAAATTGACCGCAGGCTTTGACCCTTGGTCTACTGCAGACGGGTTCATATGTCAGCTCGGCTTTATTGCACAAAATGTATCCCGAAGTTTATCCTAATAGCTGTTTAGACCACATACTCTGGGGGGTGGACGACAAAGTGATTGCTTTGCAGATCGCTGTTCAGTAGGTGTTCTCTTTTTTCACCTAATTATAAGTGAACTTCGCGAATATAACATCCGTGTCCATCGGTGATGGATGTGGACCTCCACGGATGGCCGTTAGATACGGTGGCGTCGGCGGTGGCCGCATCCAGGAAGTGTATGGGACTCTACAGCGACTGCGACAGCAAGGGCCCTTTTGTTTACTCAGTGATCAGCGAAGAGCCTTCTGACGACGACAATTTTAAGCTGGTGCTGAGCCGTAAAGCGAAGAGGCGGAACGTCAGAACATCTTCGTCATCGAGTACGCTGAACGACAGAGTACCAAGGAGACCCGTGACAAACACTATCCTTTTTGTCCCGGAGGTACCTGATGGTAACATGAAGCTCCTCAACAGGCAATCTGTTCTGGTGGCGCTTGAAGGACTCGTGCCAAACGAGATCACAGACATCAGAGTGAATACGCGTAAGAACGTATTGGCCATCGACGTTTTACATGCTGCGGCACTTAATATACTGCGCAACGTCAACGAGCTGGGGGGAATGAAAGTTCGCTCCTACATTCCTGTGAGCTCTAACGTCGCCACTGGATTCATCTACGATGTGTATACTGCCATTACCATCTCCGACTTCAATGTTCTGGTCAAACCGGCAAATGAAGCCAGCGTCATCGCAAAAGTTGTCCGTTTGGGAAACTCACGCTGCTTGAAGATCATGTTGAAAAGCGACTATCTTCCTTCACACGTAAAGGTGGGCCATTTTCGGCATTCTGTCTGACCTTTCGTACCGAAGCCCTTACAGTGTCATAAGTTGCATGAAGCTAGGCTACGTAAGAAGCCTCTGCGAAAATAAGACGGTGTGTCCTCGTTGCGCGCAAGCCCATTCTGCGGATGACTGCGAAGCAACTACCCTCAAATGCTCGATTTGTCATGGGTCACATGCAGCTTCGTCAAACGAATGCACCAAAATCCAAAGAGAAATAGCGGTATTGAAACAAATGGTCAATGAAAATTCGTCGCATCGAGAGGCTGCCAGGACCGTCCGAAAGAGGTGTCATCGTCGCCGCAGTTCATGAAAGAATGCCGCAGACGCTGCATCGACCGCGCCACTCCACCACCCTTCTCTTTCACCGCTTTGCTTCCCAAACCGAAGGCAGCAAGCGCGGTCAACAAACCTCCGAACAGCAATGTTACAGATGAATCAGTTTGACCTTCACTGCCAAAATGACAGCCACCTGCAAATTCCAAGCGCACATAAACAATCACATCCCTCCAGCCAGCCGCTGAAAAGCTGCCTGAGGAGAACACAAAAGTCATCAGAATGTTCTGACCATTGCTAGATACCATGCGAAAGCTGTGCAGCAGTCTGAAGTCTCCACTCGCTCAGAGTGGAGACTTCAGACTGCTGAAGTCTACAAGTACTGGATGCAAGGCTACAAGTACTGGATGCTCTAAGTCCAGTATTTGCAAGTCTTCAGTAGCAACCATAGCTCGACCAATTTTCTCCTTCCGCAACGAGGACCGACAAGCGTCGATACTGCAGTGTAACGCGAGAGGCCTGAGATTCCGCATCTCTTCATTCCGTCAGTATATATTCATGAATCCTATTCCTATAATAGTTATATGTGAACCAAACGTGCAACAACCTCCTAAACTATCAGGGTATGAATCTTTCGTTTCTTCGACGTGTGAAGAACGCAGCAAGGTGGTTGTTTACATTCGCACCGATTTAACATATGTGCATCACGCAGTTCAACCGCAAGATGACAATCATTATGTCTGCTTACGTCTTAAAAAGGAAAAAGTGTCATTCACACTCATTGGTGTCTACATCTGGGAAGTTTGAACAAGACCGACTACAAGACACTGACAACTATGGGCCCGTGGGTTATAACTGGAGACTTCAACGCACATCACTTAATCTGGGGTAGTTCGACAATCAACGCAAAAGGAAGAAACCTCGTCTTCTTTGCCTCCAAGCACAACCTATGTTTTTTAAAATGATGGCAGCCTTACAGACCTGCGGGGCCTTACGTACAGCAGTTGCCTCGATTTGACTCTGGTATCCAGAAATTTCCGGTTGCAAGTGCACCGCTTTTCAGACATGTAAACGCATGGGAGTGACCACATTTCAACTTATATGCAAATAAGGGGTCTTACTAACTCCTCTCCTAGGACCACAATACGAAGAATTAATTGGTACAAATTTCAGCGACTCATGAAAAATACATGCCGAGAAGACCCTTACCAGAACTTGGAAGATGCCATCAAAGAGGCAATGAGAAAGCTTCCTGTCTCCTCCCGTTCACCGGCAAGCGTTCGGATTTCGACGTTGAACTGAAAAAAACTGTGTGGGTTTCGCGGAAGAGTGGAAAGGAGATGCAGATGGACGAAAGCAATATGCGACTTGAGGCTGGCACGACGCATACAGAAAAAAGTCCAACGACGTCTAGACAAACTAGAACAGGAAGGCCGGAAATCATTCTGCGAATCATTGGATCCCCGAAAGCTGTTGTCACGCATCTGGAGCACTGTTCGTGGCCTGCGCTTGACTCCCCAAAAAAGACATCCTTTCATGACTTTAGCCCTACATTTAGGCTGCACCCAACTTGAGTTGGCAAATGAGTTTTGTACGCGAATCGCTAGTGTGTCCGCCTTGTCCGCTGGCACCATCAAGAGTGTTATCCCTGAACCCCGCATCTCCGAAATGGACAATCGTTTCACTATAGAACAGCTTGACGCATCTTTGGCGGCTTTCCGACGATCATCTTCACCAGGACCCGATGGCATCACCTACGCCGCTTTAGCCAACCTTCAACAGGAGGCCATGGGACAGTTGTTATGCTATTACAACCACTCATGGCAGGCGGGCACTTTTTCCAGAATTAGAAGATAAGTCGACTTGTGCCACTACTCAAACAAGGAAAGTCACCATTTGATTTCACATCATTTTGCAATATTGCCCTCGCAGGTTGCGTAGGAAAAGCAATAGAAAGGATGATACTTACACGCCTAGAATAGTAGCTCGAGCGCAACATCATCATCATCATCATCATCAGCAGCAGCAGCAGCAGTCTGACTACGTCCACTGCAGGACAAAGGCCTCTCCCATGTTCCGCCAGTTAACCCGGTCCTGTGCTTGCTGCTGCCAATTTATACCCGCAAACTTCTTAATCTCATCTACCTACCTAACCTTCTGTCTCCCCCTAACCCGCTTGCCTTCTCTTGAAATCCAGTTAGTTACCCTTAACGACGAGCGGTTATGTTGTCTACGCGCTACATTCGCGACCCATGTCCATTTCTTCTTCCTTATTTTAACTATGATATCCTTAACCCCCGTTTGTTCCCTAATCTACTCTGCTCTCTTCTCGTCTCTTAAGATTACATCTACCATTTTTCTTCCCATTGCTCGCTGCGTCATCCTCAATTTAGGCTGAACCCTCTTTGTAAGTCTCCAGGTTTCTCCTCCGTAGCTAAGTACCGGCAAGATACAGCTGTTATATACCTGCCTCTTGAGAGATAGTGGCAACCTACCTGTCATAATTTGAGAGCGCTTGCCAAATGTGCTCCACCCCATTCTTATTCTTCTAGTTATTTCAATCTCGTGGTTTGGCTTCGCGGTAATTACCTGCCCTAAGTACACATAGTCTTTTACAACTTGAAGTGCACTATTACCTATCTCGAAGCGCTGCTCTTTTCCGAGGTTGTTGAACATTACTTTCGTTTTCTGCAGATTCATTTTAAGACCCACCTTTCTGCTCTCCTTGTCTAACTCCGTAATCATGAGTTGCAATTCGTCCCCTGAGTTACTCAGCAATGCAATGTCATCGGCGAAGAGCAGGTTACTAAGGTATTCTCTATTGAAACTCTTATCCCTAACTGTTACCATTCTAGGCCCCTGAAAACCTCCTGTAAGCACGCGGTAAACAGCATTGGGGAGATCATGTCCCCTTGCTTTACATCCTTCTTGATTGGCATTCTGTTGCTTTCTTTATGAAGCACTATGGTAGCAGTTGATCCCCTGTAGATTTCTTGCAGAATGTTTAAAGATACTTCATCGACGCCCTGATTCCGCAGTGTCTGCATGACGGCTGATATTTCTACTGAATCAAACGCCTTCTCGTAATCTATGAAGGCTATGTATAGTGGTTGGTTATATTCTGAGCGTTTCTCTATTACCTGATTGATAGTATGAATGTGGTCGATTGTTGAGTAGCCTGTTCGAAATCCTGCTTGTTCCTTTGTTTTATTGAATTTTATTGTTTTCTTTACTCTGTTAGCAATTACCTTTGTAAATAGCTTGTAATTTACGGCAAGCGCTACAACGTATGCCCGAACTTCATGACGGGTCAATCTCTTGACAACGTGATTGATCTCACAACTTTTAATTATCCAGCGACAGAAGAGCCTCAAGCGCATACCACTGGCACTCTTCCTCGACGTCAAAGGGGCTTATGATAACGTAACACATAAAGTCATCCTACACTCGTTGGAAGCTGTCGAAATCGGTGGTCGGATGTTCCAGTAAATCCAGAATTATTCGACGAGAAGGTTTTTTTGTGTACAAATCGCTGATGGACCTACCACCAATTACTATATTTGCCGTGGCGTCTCTCAGGGCGCCGTATGAAGTCCCACTTTATTTAACCTCGTGATGGTAAGTCTTCGTGGAATTTTGCCCGGTGCTGTTCTCATATCCGTATATGCTGAAGATATCTGTCTATGGGCTTCGGCTGTAACTCGTCTACAAGTACGAGCAGGAGTCCAGCAGGCTGCCACCCTGACATGCTCATATCTCTGCAAGCAAGGTCTTTCCGTCTTAACGGAGAAATATTCATTGGTTGCGTTTACTCGCAGAGCCATGACACAATACCCCGTTACCATCAATAGACAAAACATTCCATACCAGAAGAACCATCTCTTCCTGGGTGCGATTATTGACAGGGACCTTTCGTGGAGTGCCCACTGCAATTACCTGAAGAGAAGGCTAACTTTCATCATCCGTATAATGCGGTTCCTCTGCGGAAAATCTTGGGGCACATTGATAAGATCATTGATGCAGCTATACGGTGCACTGTTTTTGGGAAGTTTTCGCTACAGCTTGTCGTTACTGGCAAGTACGTGCAAGACGAACATCCGCACCCTCAAAAGTCTGCAAGGGCGAGCACTACGCGTGTACTTATGGTTGCCGCGATGCACCTCAAACTACAGGGAATCATGATCGCAAGAGAGCTTCCAGTTCAAACATACTTTACCACTGACAACTAGAGAGCCCACATAAGACACCTCTGTCGAGTTCCCGGTCACCATGTTGCAGTGTTGCCACTTCAAAACCACAAGCGATGTTTTCAAACATGATTATTTCTGCTCATAGAGAATGCCTTCCTTTTAGCTTCACTCCAGCAACAAGACCAGCGTCACCTCCATGGTGCCTACAACAACCACAGGTGTGCCTCACACTATTCCGGGAATAACGAACAAGAGCTTTCATTCAACAGTGGTCCTACGACAGGTGGCATTGTCGCTACTCAACGAAAAATACGGCTAGAGGACCCACATTTACACCGATGGATCGGTCTCGGCTGACAGCTCTACAGGTGCTGTTGTCATCCCGACGTACCAGGTCACTATAAAGTTCAAACTGTCGCATAGGACAACAACCACTGCAGGGGAGCTTGCCGCCTTACGTGCTGCTATACTTTATATTGCGGAAGCCCGACCTCGAAAATGGGCTGTGTTCTGCGACTCCAAGGCATCCCTTCAGAGCTTGCAATCACCTTTACGACAAAGGGTGCATCAACAACTAGTGAATGAAATAAGAGAAGTGCTTGACGAAGTTTTATCGAAAGGACATGATGTGGTGTTCCAGTGGTTGCCGAGACATTGTGGTATTGTCGGTAACGACCTTGCTGGTAATGCTGCCCGATCCGCCCACGGGGACGCCCAGACAACCCCAATACTATTGTAGAGAACCGACGCTGCAAGGGGTCTTCACTCATTCGATAACACCATGTCAGAAACTTGGCTGAGTAACCCCAGTGTCGGGAACTGCCGCCTACACAAATTCGATCCATCGAGAAAGCTTCAAGTTCTATTGGACCTCTCCCGCCAGGATGCAACTTTAATGTGCCGCCTGTGGTAAGCAGTAGCATTTACAAAGGCGTCCTCATTTCGCATAGGAATGGCGGATAGCTCCCGATGTGAATCGTGCGTCACGGACGAGACAATAGCACATCTACTGTGTTCATGCGAACGTTTTGCTAGCGAACGCAACTTGCTACGCGAAACGTTAGAGGCACTAGAAAGTAGACCTTTTTCGAAGAGCAGATCTTTGGTTCATGGCTCCACGCGTCGCAGGCCAGCAAAGCGACGCGGGCATTGCTAAGTTTTCTAAAGACGACCGGACTACGTGACCGCTTATAAGCATGCAATGGCAAGGTCACATCTACGCACACGTTGCCCTTCACTTCTCTCTCTCTTCTCGTTCAATCCCCTCACCCCTTCCCCAGTGCAGGGTAGCAAACCGGACGTGCGTCTGGTTGACCTCCCTGCCTTTCATTTCTTCCCTCCCTCCCTCCTCCTCCTACTCTGACGTTGGCGCTCGTTGTGGGGCACGGACCAATCGAATGAAGAAAAAGGGTTATATTGTCACGGGGTCGTGACGCAGCCGAAGACAGGAAACTTCGTGTTGGGATTTAACTGTTTATTTGGGCGAACCTGTGCCCGGTAAAGGGAAAGTCTAATTACAGCAGCAGTCTTGCGCAGATAGCAGTCTCGGACTGATAGCGGCGAACGCAGCGTCGGCCTTCGATCAACAACTGACAAGCAGCGAAGCGCGTCGGCATTTATACTCTTCCCGTCGAATGTTCTAGCGTTATCGCTGGCGGTGGCGTAGCTTCCAGAACAATCTGTACCGTTCGCACAGTGGGCGTGATCTTATCGAAATGATCTACTACAGTCCGGAACCTTCTAGAAAACTGCAGGCGCTGTTTGCGCTGAGAATCGTGTGGTGTTTTGGGACGATAACAAAAACTTGGGAAATGGAACGTGGCATTGCCCCCCTCTGGAAAAAGGCATCGTCCCGATGCTTTAACTAAAGATGAAAGTACAATAATAATGCAAGAAAGTACAATGAATAAATTCCGATACAACGATAATACAAAAAACACTGGTTCAGTTTATTAATGCGCATGAAACGGCTTGAGCCGCGCGACATGTACGACTTCAGGTCGCGATCGGCGTCGTTGAGAGTTCGTGATGCCGTCAGGGACAACCTCGTAATCAAGTGGGCCGAGACGTCGAACCACCCAGTAAGGTACGAAGTACCGTCGCAGAAGCTTTTCACTTAGTCTACGTCGGCGTATCGGCGTCCACACCCAAACACGTTCACCGGGCTGGTATTCCACGAAGCGTCGTCGAAGGTTATAACGGTGGCTGTCGGTCGTCTGTTGATTTTTGATACGGAGACGCGCAAGTTGTCGGGCTTCTTCGGCGCGTTGAAGGTACTCGCTCACATCGAGGTTTTCTTCGTCGGTGACGTTGGGTAACATGGCATCGAGCGTCGTTGCCGGACTCCTTCCGTAGACCAATTTGTATGGAGATATCTGCGTCGTCTCCTGCACCGCCGTGTTGTATGCGAAGGTCACATACAGAAGAATGGCGTCCCACGTCTTGTGGTCGACATCGACGTACATTGACAGCATGTCGGCGATCGTCTTGTTAAGCCGCTCGGTGAGGCCGTTGGTCTGTGGGTGGTACGCTGTCGTCCGGCGGTGGTTTGTTTTGCTGTATGCCAAGATCGCTTGAGTTAAGTCGGCAGTGAATGCCGTTCCTCTGTCGGTGATAAGGACCTCCGGGGCGCCGTGACGTCGGACAATATTTTCGACGAAGAACTTAGCTACCTCGGATGCACTGCCTTTTGGCAGGGCTTTTGTCTCGGCGTAGCGGGTGAGGTAGTCGGTAGCTACCACGATCCACTTGTTTCCGAAAGCCGACGTCGGGAACGGCCCCAGTAGGTCCATACCAATCTGCTGGAAAGGTCGGCAAGGTGGATCAATTGGCTGCAGAAATCCCACTGTCTTTGTCGGCGGTGTCTTGCGTCGCTGACAGTCCCGGCATGTTCTCACATAACGAGTGACGTCGGTGGTAAGACGTCGCCAGTAGTACCTTTCTTGTATCCTCGCGAGCGTGCGAGATACACCGAGGTGCCCTGCCCTCGGATCGTCGTGCAGGGCCTGCAGGAGTTCTGGTCGCAGAGCTGAAGGCACCACAAGGAGGTACTTAGCTCGAAGCGGTGAAAAGTTTTTCTTTTGTAGAAGACCGTTTCGTAGAAAGAACGACCTAAGTGCGCGCTTGAATACCTTAAGGACTTCGGCGATCCGGCCTTCGAGGTATTCAATTAGGGCCTTAAGTTCCGGGTCGGCCCTTTGTCGTTCAGCGAAGTCGTCGGTAGTTATCGTTCCTAAGAAGTAGTCGTCATCCGGGTCGTCGGGTAGCGGTTGGTCTACAGGCGCACGAGAGAGACAGTCGGCGTCGGAGTGTTTTTTGCCGGACTTGTAAATGACAGTAATGTCATATTCTTGAAGTCTCAGGCTCCATCGTGCGAGGCGACCTGAAGGGTCCTTCAAGGTGGCTAGCCAACACAATGCGTGGTGATCGCACACAACTTTGAAGGGCCTGCCGTAGAGGTAGGGGCGAAATTTTGACGTAGCCCAGATGATGGCCAGGCACTCCTTTTCTGTTGTGGAATAATTTGCTTCTGCTTTGGATAGCGATCGGCTGGCGTAACTAATAACCCTTTCAAGTCCCTCAGCCTCTGCACAAGAACGGTGCCAAGACCTACGCTGCTTGCGTCAGTATGTATTTCTGTCTCGGCAAATTCGTCGAAATGGGCAAGTAACAGAGGCGTCTGGAGGTGATGTTTAAGCTCCTGGAAAGCGTGTTCCTGCGGCGTTTCCCACTTGAACTCCACGTCGGCCTTGGTAAGGTTAGTGAGAGGATCGGCGATGCGGGCGAAGTTTTTCACGAACCGCCTATAATAGGCACACAGGCCCAGAAACCGGCGCACGGCTTTCTTGTCAGTGGGCGGCGGGAAGTCGGCGATGGCGGCTGTTTTCCGTGTATCGGGATGAACTCCAGACTTGCTGATAACGTGCCCCAGAAACAAGAGCTCCTCATACGCGAATCTGCACTTTTCTAGCTTCAGTGTCCGGAAGTCTTGATGGCTTGAAGTACAGCTTCAAGGGGCAAAAGATGCTCGTCGAAACTCGAGGAAAACACGACGACGTCGTCCAAGTACACAAGGCAAGTCTGCCACTTCAATCCTGCCAGTACTGTATCCATAACGCGTTGAAAAGTTGCAGGCGCTGAGCAAAGGCCGAAGGGCATCACCTTAAACTCGACAAGGCCGTCCAGTGTTATAAACACCGTCTTCTCTCGGTCTCTTTCGTCGACTTCGATTTGCCAATAGCCAGTCTTGAGGTCCATTGATGAAAAGTACTTGGCGTTATGGAGCCGATCAAGTGCGTCGTCGATTCGTGGGAGAGGATACACGTCCTTTCTTGTGATTTTGTTCAGGCGGCGATAATCAACGCAGAAACGTAGGGTCCCATCCTTTTTCTTCACTAACACCACGGGGGATGCCCATGGACTCTTGGACGGCTGGATAATGTCATCCCACAGCATTTCATCAATTTGTCTCTTCATGGCCTCACGTTCTCGCGTCAAAACCCTGTACGGACTCTGACGGAGTGGTCTGGCATTTTCTTTGGTTATGATGCGATGTTTCGTGATTGGGGTCTGCCGAATTTTCGATGACGACGAAAAGCAATCTTCGTATTGCAGGAGCAGGGCCTTGAGCTG
Source organism: Rhipicephalus microplus (assembly GCF_043290135.1). Lineage (NCBI taxonomy): Eukaryota > Metazoa > Arthropoda > Arachnida > Ixodida > Ixodidae > Rhipicephalus > Rhipicephalus microplus. Next base: position 14,992,689 of record NW_027464588.1, read on the forward strand.
TTCTTGCTTATCGTTCGGAAGTCTGGGATTGACGTCGAAAGCTATGGGAGGGGCTTGCTTCCTCTGAGCAGGTTCCGCAGAATCGGCGAGGGCGAAAGCACTGGTGGCTTCGACAATTTCTTCGATGTATGCGACCCTTGTTCCTTTGTTCACATGTTTGTACTCATTGCTGAAATTCGTGAGCATAACCGTTGCTTTGCCTCCCCGCAGCTCTGCAATTCCTCTTGCGACGCAAATATTTCGGGTGACCAACAGATGCTGACTGCCTTCAACGACGCTTTCCAAGTCAGGTGATTTAGGAGCGCCGACTGAAATAATGACGCTTGAGCGAGGCGGAATGGTGACTTGTTCTTCCAGCACATTCAAGGCATGGTGTCCTGACGGCGTGCGCGGCGGTAGTGCTTCTTCTGTGGATAACGTTATCGACTTTGTTTTTATGTTGATGACAGCACCATGGAGGCATAAGAAGTCCATGCCAAGGATGACATCTCTCGAGCAACGCTGTAGGACTACGAAGTCTGTAGGATAAATACGGCCGTTAATGGTGACTCTCGCTATGCAGATTCCTGCAGGCGTTACGAGATGGCCTCCGGCTGTGCGGATTTCAGGGCCTTTCCAAGCTGTCCTAACTTTCTTTACTTTGCGGCGAACGACCCACTGATGACAGAATAGTCGGCTCCAGTATCAACGAGAGCGTCACAATGTGGCCGTCGATAAGAACGTCGAGGTCGCTAGTTCGCCGTCTCGCATTACAGTTAGGGCGTGGCGTCGGGTCACGGCTGCGTCGGCTTGTTCCGCTGCTTCCCTGTTGCGTCGTCAGGCCACCTTCGGTAAGTGAGCTTTCGCCGTCAGGGCTTTGCCTGTTTGGCGTTGTGTTCGGAAAGCTCCGTCGCGGCGTCGTCGTCGTCGGAGGATCTTCGGTAGTTCGTCGCACAGCAACCGCACCTCCACCGGTTGCTGCCCTTAGTTTCTCGGATACGGGCTAGGAGACCGGCCTCGCGTTGGGCCAGAGTACTGCCGGTGGTGCGGTGACGTGCGGCGGCTGGGTGACGGCGAACGCGAAGGGTTTCGTGGTGTCCACCGAGTTCCTGTCAGGTAGTCGGCGATGTCACGTGGTCATTCTACTGGCTGTGGACGTGGTGCATCGATGGCGAAGCCACGCAGTCCCATCTTTCGGTACTGGCAACGGCGGTAAGTGTGCCCGGCCTCGCCGCGGTGGTAGCACAGTGGGCGGTGGTCAGGGGTACGCCAAACGTCGGTTTTCTTCGACGCACTGCGCTGGCCCGCTGGGGAACGGTATGACGTCGGTGGGGGTGGTGGCGGCGGTGGCGTCTGGCGACGGAAGTGCGACGGGGCGGCGTTTTGGCGTGTACGGGGAGGAGCGTTGTGGCGCACTGCAGCGGCGTAGCTCATAGTTTCTGGCTCGGGCGGCGGTGTTTCGGGAATTCGAAGCGATTGCCGGACTTCTTCTCACACAATGTCGGCGATCGAATCCACTTGAGGCTGCGCCGAAGGCAACAGTTTGCGCAGCTCTTCCCGCACGATCGCTCGGATCGTTTCACGCAGGTCGTCGGAGTCACTGGCTTGAGCAGTTGCGAATTCTGGAGTCAGGCGACGATTATACTGTCTGGTGCGCATGTCCAGCGTTTTTTTTTGATGGTGGTCACCTCAGATACAAATTCTTGGACGGTGTACGGTGGATTCCTCATTAGTCCCGCGAAGAGCTCCTGTTTGACCCCTCGCATGAGGAAACGAACTTTCTTTTCCTCCGGCATGTCTGGGTCAGCGTGACGGAATAGGCGGGTCATCTCCTCTGTGAAAATTCCAACCTTTTCATTTGGTAGCTGAACCCGGGTCTCGAGTAGAGCAGCGGCCCTCTCTTTGCGAGCGATGCTCGCGAACGTTTGCAGAAATGCTCCGCAGAAGACATCCCACGTTCGGAGCGTGGACTCCTTATTCTCTAGCCAGGTCCTTGTGGTATCTTCCAGGTAGAAGTACACACGACGGAGCTTTTCTTCGTTGTCCCAGTGGTTGAGGGCGGCCACACGGTCGTATGTTTCTAGCCAGGTTTCCGGGTCTTCAAACGATGAGCCATGGAACGTTGGCGGTTCCCTGGGTTGATGAATGACGATCGCGGGCTGGGACGCTCCGGTTGTCATTGTCGCTGCAGTCGAGGTCATGGTCTTGGTCTTCCACGCCTTGCCTTGTAGAAGGCCGTACTCCGGTGGGAGACCTTGCTGTCGGCGGCTCGTTCGCTGCTCTTGGTTGGCGTCGGTATCTTCTTCGCGACGGGGGCTGGGTTCACGGCTTGACGGGGGCGACCGGTACATGAACGAAGCAGCACCTCCACCAGATGTCACGGGGTCGTGACGCAGCCGAAGACAGGAAACTTCGTGTTGGGATTTAACTGTTAAATGGGGCGAACCTGTGCCCGGTAAAGGGAAAGTCTAATTACAGCAGCAGTCTTGCGCAGATAGCAGTCTCGGACTGATAGTGGCTAACGCAGCGTCGGCCTTCGATCAACAACTGACAAGCGGTGAAGCGCGTCGGCATTTATACTCTTGCCGTCGAATGTTCTAGCGTTATCGCTGGCGGTGGCGTAGCTTCCAGAACAATCTGTACCGTTCGCACAGTGGGCGTGATCTTATCGAAATGATCTACTACAGTCCGGAACCTTCTAGAAAACTGCAGGCGCGGTTTGCGCTGAGAATCGTGAAATGTTTTGGGACGATAACAAAAACTTGGGAAATGGAACGTGGCAATATGCTAGGAGGAGCCCGGATATCGGGGTTCAATGTGAGCTGTCCAGGGGGCCCATGATGTAACACTTGGGCTTGCCTGATGGCCCCAACGTGGAAGCGGCCCAGCTGCACGTTGGATCGTGCACCTCAGGACTTCAAATAAAGTTTCGCATCCATCCATTCATCCATCAGCTAGCAGTATGGCCTCCAACAATTAAACTAGTTGATGGTGTTGATGATAGTTTCATATCAATGACGTTCACCCACAAAAGTAATTTGCCCAAGATCTGGGTTTAGGATGTAGAAAGTAATGTAATTGGAAACTGAAAGCAATCTGAAAAGTTTATTTAGAGATAACACTTCAAACAAACAAAAATGCTTACTGAGCAAGCAGTCAGACCATCTTTGCTTTCTGAGAGAAATAACAATGTTGATTGAAAGAGCCGAGCGTTGATTTATGGTTGTCAAGAAGATGGCACATACTTACCACAGATCTGTTTTCTTTGAATACCTGAAGAGCGATGACACCAAATTTCAAGCCTGTTGTGTGTTTCTTCTGTGTTCAAGGACTCACCACACAAAGAGTCGGACACAAAGAACACGTAGAATATACTTTAATTAAATTCTAAAAGTGTAGTCTAATGCTCACTCTCGCTATCTAGGCAAATCGCTTCGCAGCAACACTGACGTCTCATATGGCTGTGTTCCAATTATTAGACAGCACGTAGACAGTTTACGCAGGCTGCTTAGAAGACAGCACCGAGCCCATGCTGTCCGAGAATCGGAACACGTCTGTATGGCATTTTCGCGACGGTATGTCACCTCGCGTCGAGAAGAGAAAGCCAGATTAGCAAATGTAACAGTTGTATTTTGTGGCTTATTTCGTGTTTAAATCTAAAAAAAATTAAGCGTTACTCACAATGACCATCTGAAGAAGCATCTGCTTTGTGCTGACGACCATTCCGGCTAGATTCAATCTATCTTAGCGATTCGCTGAGCCGCCATCTTGTTTAGGCAGCAAAGTAGCCTGCATCGTATTTCTTTACGACGCGGTCTTCTCGGAGCTGTCTATTTTGCTGGAAACGTGAGAATTGCAATGGGACTTAAGATGACCGCCATTGATTTAGCTGTCTATTTTCCCATCTACGGTGAGTATTGAAACACACCCTGAATAGGAGAAGTAACGGCAGTTGTCGTGACGTCACACCACGTTTGTAGTGACGTGGGTGACCTCCGCCATCTCGGAAACGCATTTTGTGAACAAGGAAAGAACTAGCATGCCTGCTGTTACGAGTGTGCTGGCGTCCCTTGCAGAGGCACTGTGTGCGTCTCTCAAGGACTCTGGGTGCTTTCGAAAAGACAGTCGACGCATCGTTCAGAGATGCTGCGCGCGTCCAACAGCAGGGCTGCCTCATCCTCCATCATCATCTTGGCGCCTACATGAAGTCGGCGCATCGAGCGTCGGGTGGCTTCCTCGTCCACGTAGTTCGAACGTTGTAAATGTTTCAAAGTGAAGCCATAGAGCAACACTGTATATACGGGACGGCTTTACGCTTCCCCATAGCAGAGTACCTAGTCCTTGTTATGCCTACGAGTCCACAGCGAACGTCCATGCCTTTGAAAAGGGCAATCTGTGTCAAAGCCAGCACGCGAGCCTGCCTGACGCAAACAACTCAATGGCGTCATCACGCGGCGGTGCCTTTCTGCAGCGCACGCACAGTGAGTCACCTCAGCCAGCGAGCCCGTCGAAGCAATCGGCGCCTTCCTGTCTGGCGAGTCTGACGCAATGCGTGGCGACGTCGCTCGTCCTTGGGTGCAGCCACGTGCAGCGCAGCGGCTTCAGATTCGATGACGCGGCCCAGCGACGACCCCCATGGGGAATTCTGGCCTCACAACCAGCGGCACTTCTGGTTGGACATTTGGTTATTCAAATAATCCACCCTGTGCATATAAAAAAAGCCCTGCGGCGCGTCGCGAGCAGTAGACCTATGTGTTAGAGAGGAGAGCTCGGCTCTTCGGGTCTCTAAGCTGTCGGCCCCAGTGCCGAATTTGTAACGCCTCTGTATATATGCTGTACGTAAACCTTGTTTAACTCACCATCGTCTCGTCCGCTCGTCTATCAGCTCTGCGCAGAAGCAGTCGCGAGCTGAGAAACCTACGCTACCAAACGGCTGGTGACCGGTTCGGCGGAATCGGAGCAGATGGCGCCTTCGGGACCGTGTTGGCGTCGCCTTCTTTCGAAACGGTGGTTGCAGTGGTGAGATTCGTGGCGCCGTTCGTAACGTCGTCAGAGGCGCGCATCGCCACATACTCTAAATCGTTACCCACTATTTCTAAACATAGATATAAACGCTTTTTTTCCTTATTGCTGCATTTTGCCTTGCCACTGCCTCGATGCTAGTGCAGCTAGTCATGGCGACTGCTAGTGCGTTTGTTTTGCTGGCGCTTGGTGTGCCACATTGTGCGTCACATCCTTGTGTGCTCACGTGACCAAGCCACCTATGCGTCGACATCACTGCCTAATTCGGAACCGCGAAACCGAAACCCGAAATGGTCCGCCTAAGTAGAGTAATAATAAATAATTTAGCGAAAATACGCGAATCTTGGTGTTCGTATCATGCTTCCCGGAGGTGAAGGAAACGCTTACAGCAAAGAACACGCATGCCACAAATTCGGTGGCACCATTCCTTCAAAGCGCACAAGTGAACCCGAAGCGAATCAAAAGTTGACCAAATTTTACACGCTAGTGGCATTGCAGTCACCTAATTGAAACACTCACGTTGCCTTAATGTTTTCTACCTTGTTTTTACAGTGATATGTACTCAACTGATACATTTGTGTCCATCCTTTTTCTTGCTCAATCGCCTTGTTTACTGCACTCACCACGTGAAGATATACTGATATTACAATGTGTATGTGCTGGACTGAGAAAAGGGAATAGAAGTGTGAACTTTGGAGGATCTCTCTCTCTCTCTCGGCAACTTTGTCCCGTGCGGCCTCGTTATTCAGTTTTTTATTGAACAAACCATCACACTAACATTTTGCCCACAAAGCCAGCACTATATTTCAGGCCCTTTGGGTTTGCATAAAGTTGATCTGCCAGGTGTTTTTATGCAGCGAATAATTTTGAAGCAGCTGATACGTAATTTAGTCTTGTTGATAAAGTTTAGCCACACATGTTTCTAAGCCTTTTTGAAACTAGTGTCTGGGCAGAATTTGGCTTCATCAAAATGACTACCTCACAACTATATCAGCACACCAGCTTCTCTCCTTTGGAACTTTCTTCAGGACTACGTGACCAGGCGACTTTGTCTGCCTATTCCTGAACGTACGTAGTGTTCACGCCTTTGTGTTTTGCGAACGCATCGTTCGTTTTACAGGACATACATGGTACCATGCAAGGCCATCACCGAAAGAGACATCCGCTTTCATATAAAATGTGGCCCTGCTTCAAAAGGTTTTGAACCCGGCTGAGGCGGCTTCATTTTCGATGGACTCATAACGCTTGCAGCTCGTGTACTTAGAGTTGAATACTGGTTAAAAAATCTCATGTGGTCGAAATTTCTGGAGCCTTCCATTGATGACGTCTCTGATAATCGTATTGTGGTTTCGGGACGTAACCTCCACAAAATATTGAATTGAGATTTCGAAGAAATATGACTTCACTAACAGCACGACAATTGGATAAATATTGCTATTGTGATAACGATGCTGTTCAATACAAAATATATTATTTTAACAAGACAACTTGCTTTATCTTTGGTGCATAGTGCCTTTATAAGCAATACTGGACGCACTTATCAGCAGTCGAATATAATACTTCTCGCTTATAGACAGTACCATACCTTGAACAAGGCGTGAGTCGATCCTGAGCGAACGCATCCGTAGCGCACGGCTGACTGCTTCGCCAAGTCTTCGGCACTCTCGATGGGTGACTGGAGCCTCTCTTTAGTCAGGAAAGCTGCCAGATTAGCCGTGTAAGAGGAAACCAGCACGAAGGAGAAGATCCACCAAGTTGCAGCAATGATGCGTGTTGGAGCTGCCCTGCACAATATAACGTGTTATGTAAAATTATCTTGAACAAAGGACGGTGCCCAAGCAGGCCACAGGGTAGAACTTTGTCGACACAGTGCCATCCTATAGGGAGTGTGCTACTTTATATGTTTTGTATAAGGTATGTAGATGCATGATGTACGATTTCTGACGGAAATAGGTAATCATTCAAAACTGCACTGACAGATTATGTTATGCGCCCTAAATAACTTTTTGTTGTTAAACATATAATCTCACTGACGTGTGTTTCTGTGTTCTACTTTTACTGCATTTTTGTTGTATTACTCATCCCCTCTGTAACGTCTTTAGGAGCCCTGAGGGTAATCGAAATAAATAACAAAGAAAGCTACGAAAAACGAGCCAAATATAAGTAATGCGAACATTGCAAACTATTTTTAATGTTGCGTTAAAAAACATGTAAAAAATAGGCAACCAACAGTCGGGATATGTACAAAAACTCGTTGTTCTCTGAAGAACGGAATTACCAAATGAGTACTTTTCTGTACTTTTTGCTATAAAATGTTACCAGGCCACAACAAACTACTGCGGAATATCATAATTGTAAAAGTATGTTCTGGTTGTTTCGTTTTGAATATTTATGTTGGATTCACGCCACGGTTAAATACTTTGTTGCTGTATATCACGGGGCAGCGTCATCTCATCGATAGTACTTCAGACACGTGACATGGATTATTTAAACCGAGATGGCCAAAGAGTAAGGTGTGTCACAATAATTACCAGTTCTTACAAGCGGCACTGGAGGACGTCTTTCCGAGTGAAAACAATTCACTAAGGCTATTAGCCACATATCTCCTCAATCTGTCAGCCGAGTTTCAATCTCTGCGCAACGTAACATTTCTTTTTTAGGCTTAAGGTGTAGCATACAACTTCGTGATTAATCATTCTGAAAAGCTATACGCACTTTAAAAATTTTGGTGTTATTTTAATTATTCATCGTAGTCATATCTCACGCAACAGAATGAAGCAATCTCTTGAGCGCTAAGTTTTGTCTTTTGAACCATCTCTTTTATCAACATAAGGTCGAAAACCCGACATTTGCGTAGCTGAAGTTTTGTCTTTATTATGCAAAACATAAAAGGTAGAGAACGAGAATCGCAATATCTAGTTTTAAATAAAGTCTACGCAATGAAGCATTTGATGTAGGAAAGACAATTTTCAACTTACCTAGGAAATATACCACATTCCTGCCTCATGATGGCGCTAACTATAAACCAAAAACTGTTGGGGAGAGTGAAGCCCCTTAGCACCGTTGGCAGAGTTTTATTTCTCCAGCTGTCAGAATATAACGTCTCTCGTTGGAGCTCGGAGGAACCGACTGCTTCCTGACCCTTGATGATGTCGAGCCTGGCACGGCCACTGTCCGTTTCAGTGTACCAATCTCCATCAATGCGCGATAAACTGTTTCCGCAGGAGCAGCATCCATAACGTCGTGACACGGCACTATTTCCGCGACACACTGCGCTCTGAGCACGAGAGACGCAGCACAGAATTGCACTCACTGCGACGCACGCCCCGGCGACACAAAGCCACACATCCCCCGAAAGCGGAGACAGGAAGAATAGGAGGGAACGCTTCTGGTCGGTCTTCTTGTAGAGTATGCTGACCCCCAGCGTCATGAAAGGTATAGTGAAGTCGACAGATTGCTCGCGCTCTGAGGTGATGGTCAGGTCACCAATCGCCAGGTCTGCCTCCTGCAGCGAAGACGTAGGAATCGTCGAACAGTTGAGCGTGTAAAATAAAGAGCATTTGCTAGAGATGAGTTGGGTTATCAGTACGCTTGTACACTTAAAAACGTATGACACTACAATTGACTTAAAGAAATTTTCAGATAATTTTGGTGGTTGGCACATTCAAATAAAAGCTGTAAAGAAAATGGTGCGGAGTATTTTCAAATGAAAAGTAGCCAGTATTTGCCCTGAAATATTTATGATTGAAATGTCTCAGTAACTTCACTAAGCTTAGATAATCAGTCTGAATCAAGCCACTTGAGGCTTACAAGCCTCACTTTCATTCTAGGAGATTGTATCATTTCACTTATTACCCACTTGTCCTCGGTAACGTCATCCCTAACCATAGGGTTAACTAGAACAAAGCTTTAGAGCACGGCGTTCTGTTCACAGTGAAAAGAAGATGACAGCACGCGTTAATATTTATTCCTACGAAATGAAAGTGGTGAGGACTTCGGTGTCTATAGTTCAAAAACGATATCTTGACTCCTAATATTAATATCTACCATTAAGCACTGCGGCTGTTTACCCCTTAGCCAGAGTTAAACAACTAGCTACGGTCTTTTTCATTATGCTGGCGTGTAAATGCGCTGAACAAAGAGAGGGGGCGAACACGTTTGATGCATGCCATATTAGCCATACTGAGCTTTTACGCATATGACAGAAGCATGTGAAAGCTGTCTATGTATGTGAACCGATTATACGGTATGGTGATGTTTTTTTTTTTACGGAGAATAACGATACCCTAAGCTGGTTGCAATTCTGTTATAAGTTATTGTTTCTATTAGAAGCGGCAGAAGCTAGACGATATTTTTGAGTTTAAAATACCATTTAGTCTGAAGACACCAAAGCTCTAAATCACAAGGTATTTCATAACGGTTGTATCTTATGAACCGGAACGCCACCAAACTTTTTGAAGCACTGCGTGGACAGCTTATCGAAGATGCAGAGTGTTGTAATTAGAATCTGTACAAACAAGTACGACAGTTGTCCTGAAAAGCTGGCTTCTGTTACACTCATTTGTTGGAGTACGCAGTGATTTTTCTCAATCAAAGCTTACCATGTCCACAAGTTCGCGCATTATGCCGTTCCACCTGCCCTGTGAGTCACGGGTTCCGTAGGCACCATCTCTGACGAGCTTCAACTGGTAGTGGAAGCCCAGCGTTGCGGATATTTCACGGAGCAAATCCACGCAGTAACCTTCGAAGCAGTCGTTTCCCTCGAGCTTGTGCGCGGATTTCTTGAGCATGACGTATGGTGCATTCTGCAGTAAGCATCGTGTAAGATATACGCGAGATCTTCACTCTGAAGTTTGGACGATATCGCCTGCATGTTTTCTGCTTCAAGATTGATTGATGATTGATTGATATGTGGGGTTGAACGTCCCAAAACCACCATATGATTATGAGAGACGCCGTAGTGGAGGGCTCCGGAATTCTGTTTCAAGAGGCTTTTAGCTTGTATCTATGCATTTTTACGTTACCGTGCTACCGGAAGACAGGAACGCAAGTTTTTAAAAAGTTTCAGCTCCCCATGCGTAAACATTTATGTACGTACGTAAACATGTACGTTCTAGTTTGTGCAAGCCACTAAATGGTGATGAAAAATGCATTGAAACTATACTTGATTTTGTTAAAATTGAATCATAACTGAGACAAAACAGTAATGGATGTTCTTATTGTTTTAGCGTTTACTATTGTATAAACACATTCGATTACCGGACGATGGTGTTGACACCTCGTGATGACATGGCCACGTTTGTTAGCGCTCAGTATTTATTTATTTATTGTATACCTGAATTGCCCCATCGGGCATTACAGCAGGGGGCTTACATAAAAAATATACAAAGTAAACGCACTCACAAAGCGAGGTAAAATACATCGTTGTCGAAAATGTCAGGAAGGAAAAAGTGAAAAAGGAACTCTTTCGCCATTGTCCCGCTACAAAGCATTTAATCAAGAAGTGAAATGCATGACATTTCGACAAGAACAAGTTTGTTCTCTCCTGGTTTTGCTTGACTACCTAATATTGCGCCACCTATCCAGCTTTAGGTCTCTTACGTTTACGTTTGCAGCATTCCAGGTCCTCCAGCTTCAGTAAGCTGGGTGAAAGAAGCAGATCAAAAATCGCACTCGCATTGGCGGCTTGAGTCTCCACAATGCCAAAACCGTGCTTAGATTCGCTCGTTGGATTCCGTGCCAACCGGTTGTGCCCCCGCAATCTCCAACGACAGCGCAGCTATGGCCGACCGGCTCGCTCTCCGCCACGGAGGAAGGCCCTCCGCCATATCCTGACGCCGTGAAGCTCTCGCTGAGTCCTCGGACTCTTGCGACCGTGTCCATCTTTTCTATTTCTTACCTCTGCAAGTGGGTATATCTGTACCTGTCCTTATCTCTTTCACTCTCCCTTTTATTCCTCCCTATCCTTTTTAATCCCTCCTTACCCCCATCCCTCGTGAGCCACTGCAGTGTTCGAGGAGTCGCACTATGATGCAGTCAGTTACGGGGCTTACTTTTATTTCCTTTTTGATCTTTTAAGAATCATCTACGAACCGTGCTTAGCCACGAACGAGGTCAATTTGCGAGAGGGGGCCGGAAACGTAAGACCTTTCGAGAGAGTTGTACACGGTTCGTAAAAGTTCCACGTTTCGTTCAAGCTCATGCATGCGCAGAATAATTCTGGTGTCTGATAACACGGTTACCTAAAGAAGTATACGTACAAGCTAAAAGCACTTCATAACTGCATTCAAACTATGTTTCCTTTGATAACACGCAGTCACCATTGCGTAAAAATAATATTAGACGTAATTAACGTGTACTGTATCCCAGTTTTCGCATAGGAGCATTGGAATGTCGTGTTACCGCCCGGTGGTGCCGAAATCTTGCGACACTTGTGGAACCATAGTCATGAACAGGTTTTTTTCTCTTGAATACAGAGGACACTCATTCTTAACTACGCTGCTGCAACGCGTTTCTACAAGAATAATTTGGTGCTTGCCTGGTTCTTGTCTTCCTCGCTATAGGTGGCACAACCTATCCGCTCTTTCAGGAGCTTTATGCCACTCACGTTTACGGCTTCCTTTTTTCTAGATCACACAAATTAATAATATTTGTTGGAGTATACGTTAATAATTAAGATTAACGCCTTAGTGGAGGGCTGCGGTAACTTCGACCTCATAGGTTTTCTTAACGTGCACGTAAATCTAAGCACATCCACTTCAAGCATTTTCATCTCCACCGATAATGCGACCGCCGCTGCCGGGATTCAATATTGCGGCCTACGGGTCAGCAGCCAAGTGCCTTAGCCATTGGATCATCCAGGTGAATAGGTCACTCATATTCGGTAATTTATATCAAACAGCGTGTTCGTAAATGGCGCTTGGACATTGGCTTCGATTGATTCGGTGGCTTGAGTCTGCGGATAGTGGATATAGGAAGTAGCCGTGAACGAAGGCGAATTCGGGATCTATGTATGGTTGTAGACTTGAAACATACCTGGAGAGAAGTTTTTGTTCCTTGGGTGCAGGTATAAGTTTTATAAACGCATGCGCAAGCGCCGATTATATGCGGTATCCAGTAACACGTTGACGAAAAAAAATATACGCATACGCTAAGAGCCCCTGTTACTGTTTAGCATACTCCATAATTTCATCTTCAAATAATGTAGCATGTGACCGTTAATGATCATGCAGAGCAAAGTATAGAGGGCAGAAAACAAGGTGTTTGATTTGCAATGATCTTACCATCTTTCCCCTTATTTATCTATGTTTCTCTCTAGAAGCCTAATAACGCTTTTCATGTAATACATTTTGCTAGCTTTTAACAGTATCTAACATGCATCCAGATGCACATTTTCTCCAATCGGCTGAAATCTCTCATTTCCTACTCTTGTTTTGACGATATTATTTCCACAGATTTTCACACTTGCATCTTCAAGCTAATTTACCCTTTCACGTCCAACAAGACAAAACTATATGTATGTTACTGTTATCCCATGAATGCAGCTTTACCAGTCCGACCACCTACTTAACACAAACTTGTCGGGCGCCGCAACTTCCACCATGTTCTAAGAGTGAACAATGGTCTCACCAATATCGTCGTTATCCTCAAAGTCTTGTTCTTCAAGACGCTGAGTATTTCGCCTTCAAACAAATTTTCTGCTCGAGTAATGTTTAGCCCTGATGACGCACTCCAAGTTCCAACCTGAGAATAAACATGCATACATGAAAAGTACCAAGATTAGGCAAGAAATGCCATTGCAAAAATACAATTTTTGCAGTCTTCCTAGGGTGGCACTTGAACTTAGTTTGTTTGCATGATACGAAAACGCAAAAGAAGATACTTCGAGCACGCTTAACGTTCACCTTCTGAAGTAGGACTGGATGGCGCATTGTGTCCTTCAGTTTGTCATGATCAAGCATACCATAGGCAAGGAGTGTTTATGCACGTGGCATTGGCCATTATAGCTATTATAGCATGCGTTATAACTACTATAGCATGCCTACTGCAAAAGAAGTTGCGAAATGCCCACTACGCCATACATATTCGATTCGAAAATTGGCGAACTAACCGCCCGCAAGCTGTCACGCGCATCTGCGAAGCAACCCACTTTTAATGAGCGGGCAGCTGAATCGTTGCGCAATTCGCACGTTTTGACGCCTGGTGGAAAGGTAAGATTGTGCAACGTAATGCTTCTTTCATCTAGATGGCTGCTTGGTCGATTATATTAATATAAAATTTTTCTTAAGCAGCCTAAAAGGCGGAAGCGGCTCTCTGGTAGAACACCGACTAGCCGCAAGAGGTACAAGTTCGTCTCTTACTTACACCAAATTTTTAAAAATATTTTCATTCTCATGTATGTCGAATTTCATCTCTAGGCCACTTCACTGTCTACCAAGAATGCCACTGCCAACACCGACGCCGAAATTTTAGCTAAACCAATCGTTTATAGCCATTACATTATAATATTATTACTGTGAAAAAAAAATCGGCGAGCTGTAAAAGCATCAGATGTTAACGAAGGAACACAAGTATGCTGTGCTACAGTTGCACAACAAAACAATATATTATTGAACTGAGCAAACAACATCCGTTATCTACTAAATTCAACTCCCACGTTAAATTCACAGTCTTATATGTACTGCATGACAATGCAATGTCATACCTACTTCAAGGCAACGCATTATTCGTTCATTCACCATTCATGCTGAAGTTATACTTAACAAGGTTCATAATGTGGAATGGTAAACAAGTGGCATAAATCTAACCAAGGCGGCAGAAAAGTCTGCTGACAACGGCTAAATAAAGTTCTCTTCTGAATAATAATAAGAGTTGTGACGTAGGTTGTGCAGTCTTTGTTGTCACATGTTACATGTATCTCACACCCTGTCCTACGATTAACCACAGTAGTGTCTGAGTGGCATGACTATGCCTGGTAAATGACAAGTGAACATTTGTTTATTGATGTAAGCTCATGTGGAACCTGTGAAATGTCTCACAATTTAAGTCCTCGAGAGACGCGTATAAAACTGTTACCCTACAAAACATAATTTACCCATCTAAAAGGAGGCACGACTGCATGTAATTTTAACTATCCGCGACGTCCCTCCCTATAGGAAATGAAGCGAACGTGTTGTCCAATACTATGGTGAAAAAAAAACATATTTTCGAAGTAATATTGTATGCGAACATGTGAACTAAATGTCGCTCGTAACCCGCATGAATGTTAAAAACTAAGTACTCAATGGTGAATTCAAACAGCAGAGCTAGATCACGGTTTTCTGCTCTAAGCGGAGCAACCACATTCCAAAGAAGAACCGAAAGTGTGTGCTGTGTGTTCAAATGGCATATTGAAAGCAACCACAGATCACAGATTGCTCTTTGGAGCAAACATTTTTGCTCCGCCAAAACCAGTGGATTTGATCGGAAGTTCACGTGACGTATTCTGTGTACCCGCCTTTTCTGCAATCACCAATGAGAGTCCGTAGAATGCTTCGCGCTCCCTCAGGCCCTCACGGGCTTCTTTGAGAGATTTTCGCTCACAAACTACTTCATTCGAGATGCGTGCGTCCCAATCGCTGACTTGTGAGATACCCGGCTTGGATTGGCGCTCTCTCTTTGCTGTCCGGGCTAGCGCTCGCGTCTGCTATTGTAATTTGACATCACTTATCGAAGTCAGTCCCGTACGCTTGAGTTTTGCCACGTAGAGGGACACGTTTCTCCGTTGGCCCGATGCATCCAGCCACAATGGTCCACTCAAGCCCGAGAAACGTGTCTGCAAGAAACAAGATTTAGTGAACTGAAATTTCAAACATTTTTCAACCAGTTCCTCTCTGTGAACAAGGGCCACCGGGTAACAGATAAGAGTAGAGGAAAGGAACTCACAACCTCGCCCACTCTGGACACCATTGACATTTATCTGAGCTTAGGAATTTTGAGTGCATAACAATAATTCAAGTTGTGCTTTGCTTGGCTGACAGAAGCTTGCTATCGTTTGCCAAAACGTATTACGCTCGCAGTGTCCTCCAGCGAACATTTTCACAGATAACATTTTCACGCTTGTCACTTCCCAAGCCGGTCGGCTAGTTGCAAAACGCGCTTACCCAAGGCCGCTTTTTAAATAAATTCAACGCTTAAAATGTGAGATTGGGCTGCTTCCTTCAGTAAATAATGTGATATTGCAAGGGCAAAACAAAGACGAGTGTTTCTCATTGAGTGTCTCTCTTTGTTTATTCTTCCCAGATAGATAAATTTTCACAACCTCTTTTCATAAACAATGCTTAAGGCAAGAGTGCACACAAAACTTCTGCTCATCTGTAGGGTGTTGAAAAACACGTGTCTTCGACAAGATGACTTGCGTGCTTGAACGTCGTCGTCGTCGCGAAAGCGAAGACGCCTTATCGATGTCTTCTTGATTTTTTATGTCGAATAACGTAAACTGATCATTTCGCCTAATTGCCTTCACATCTGCATAAAATATTCGTGTCCCTGAAAACATCCTCAATATTCTCTTAAATGCCAATAAAAAATCGCTATCTTGTGAAAAGTAAGTATGAGCCCCTATTATAGATGTACTTTGAACAAACGTGAAAAGCACCATGCGTTGATGACGAAATAACAGCAAGCCTTTGTTCGAGATAAACACCTCCCCGATTTCCGCATAAATACAAAGCGCCGGTAATTGGTTGTGCTTGTTCGCGACTGGTGTACAGCTAAGAGCTCCTCATTAGTCAGCTTCTGCTGAATATAATTACATCGTCTGTGGCTCTGTTTATCCAGCGTTTTAAACGCTTTCACAGTGGAGAGTCGTGTGAGGTGCCTTATCAAAGCCAAACCGTAATCAGGTATTATCGAGAACAGCCCTACAGGCAGTGACTTCTCTGGTGCCCAATTGTTAGACTAAGTATAGTGGACTATGTGTATTCTTAGTGTTCGTATTGTAAAAAGCTTGCCTAGCGCGCCTACAGCCTCATATACTTTTCCTGTTCGTTATCACTCGAAGCGGAAGATAAATTTACAAACGTTGATCGCTGCTCCCGTTATTTGTCGTTCTAGTATATTTTACTTCCACTTCCATAATGCAGCTGCTAGCTGCGTTTGTAAATAAACTTAATTATTATCTAGTGGCCTGCATAGTGAAACGCTGTGACGGCACTTTTATTTCTCTGACAGAGAAAAGCTCCGCTGTCAGATTCAAAAAAAGAAGGCAAATCCCACGTACAGAGGGAACTGATGATATGCGAAGTAGGAATGAGATATGTTGACATGTCACTTCAAAATCAGCAAAACATCACGAGGTTGAGGTGAATGATGCCTTACATGACTTCCATGTCATGATTATCATGTTTGGATGTGTCGATTGCCTTCGTCATCAATTCACGTCACTTGATACCCCACTTAGTATATGAGAGCTAGCTTAACGACCGCGAGCACAATATGAGCGTGGCCTGTTGTCATGATCTTACATGACATGCATGTCAGAATTATCGTGTTTGCACCAGTAATATATTTCGTCATCCATTGGCGTCACGTAATCCCAAATTTGCTGTATGTGAAGCTAGCAAAACGGCAGCGAGTGCATCATGAAGGGCTCAATATACTTCAATGTAGCGTTGACGCGCGCGCACGCTCGGCACAGCGACGCTACGGCCGCAAAACTCGAGCACTCTATAGTCTGACGCCAGGCGCGACCAGCGTCTATCGGCGTGGCCCGACGGCAGCCGGCGCTGCGTTTCGCACGGATGCGTTACCCACCCAACACTGCGTCTCTCTCTTTTCGTGACGGAGGGGCGCCGGATGCCCTGAAACGCGCATGCACCAAGGAAACGCAGCGCGACGCGCGCCTTCGAGTATATGGCAGGCCCGGCGCCTGGTGTTGCAAAGCCGGCATGACGCGACGAAATGAACGCCAGCGAGCACGTGCACCACTTAATGTCGAAAGGTATTGGCGCCTTGCCTGTGGCATCTAGTCATGTTCTCACACGACACGCATCTCATGATTATAATTTTTGCACTAGTCACATACCTTCGTCATCCATTGGCGTCACATAATACCAAATTTGGCATATGTGAAGCTAGTGAAATGGCCGCGAGCGCATTATCAATGTGGCATGTGGTCATGTTGTCACATGACACGCATGTCATGATTATCAAGTTTTGATGTGTCATTTACCTATGTTGTCCGTTCGCGTCACGTAATACCGAATTTGGTACATGTCAAGCTAACGATACGGCCACGAGCGCATCATGAGCGTAGCATGCAGTCATGTTGTTACATGACACGCATCTCCTGTTTATCATGTTTGGATCAGTATCATACCTTCGTCATCCATTCACGTCCCGTAATATCAAATTTAGTATCTAAGTGAAGCTAGCGAAACGGCCGCCAGCGCACCATGAGCGTGGCATGTAGCCATGTTGTAGATGACACGCGTCTCATGATTATCATGTTTGCACCCGTCACATACCTTCATATTATTTATTGACGTACTGAAATATCGAATTTGGTATATGTGACGCCCGCGAAACGGCCGTGAGCGCATCATTAGCGTGGCATGAATTCATGTTGTTACATGACACGCATATCATGATTTTCACGCAAGCGTCTGTCGCTTGTGTTCGCCTTGCAATCATGTCATACCATACCAGTTTTGCAACCTGCCATGTAAACGAAACACTGGAAGAGCTGCAGAACCTTGAGATGTAACTCATGACATTCATGACATACTTGTCATGATTTTCATGTTATCACTAGTCAAATATATTCGTCCTACTGTCATGTTTTGTCATGCCATGTTTGGTATTGATACTATTATCGAAACGGCCTGGAGAGCTAAATGTTGTAGGCGGCTAGATAGATAGATAGATAGATAGATAGATAGATAGATAGATAGATAGATAGATAGATAGATAGATAGATGGATAGATAGATAGATAGATAGATAGATAGATACGCTCAAAGTCGCCAAAATTTGCCAAGAAATGCTTCGCATTTAAAAAGTCGCGCACACATCCTGTGCACACCCAAGAAGTGACCGGCAAGGCATCGACACGTCGTAGGAGCCGGCAACTATCCCAAATATGAGGGAGTGATACCATTTAGCAAGCCGCACGATCGACATCTCTGTCTCCTGAAAATGTGTGTTCAGCCGAGAAGTTGTCATGCACCAAAAACTTGCAGAGTCACTCCAAACCTGGTAGCTCAAGCAGTGGAAGTAACGTCAACACCTGCGGAATTTTCAGATTGCCCCGAACGAACCCGCCAAACCGACATTCATCACCTGTTGTGGGTGAGGACTGAATGCTATTTTTATTTGTGCTGCCCCCATCTATTCCTTGTACTTCCTGTTGCCTGTATTGTTGCAATGCTTGCTTCCCCGCCTTAGGACTACTATACTTCTGTCGTTTCTGATGCACGCAAACTATCTAGTATCCCATATGTTACTGTCATTCATAATAAAACTGTCACGCGCCAATAAATGGGCTCTCTGAAGAGCTTGCTATGCCCTGTTATAGTACTTTTATCATGTGTGTTTAGTTGCATGTTGCATGTGCTATTCCTGGTGTTACAGCCATTGTTTAATGTGTCTGTTATATAAGTGATATAAGGGCGCGTGGGTGAATCGCAGCGTAAGTTCCTCATATCATTACGCTGATTCATCTACTAGCACTTCATACAGAAGGTGCCGTGGCTTGCCTTGACTCGTGAAAAGAAATGAGATCAAAGAATGCCTGCTTTCGTTATTTTTTGACGACTGAATCTTACAAGGCGGAAACGAGAAAAATGTTTGCTTTTCGTAGCAAGCAGTACTTGGAGAATGTAACGGAGAACGAGGCTTGTCGTAAGTAATCTTGTTACATTCAATGGTTGAAGGTACCGTAAAAGGTGTGGCTGACGAGAGGACGACTTAGCGAGGTTTAATGTGCAAAGGTGTGTAAGTTGGTACTACTCATAGTGTAGAACACCATGAATGACAAGGTGCCATTCCTAGTCTTCCTCGCGGTGTTAGGTGACTCAATGGTTTCAGTTGCAGCAACAACACAGAATGCCATGCCAGCACTCAGAAGTGCACCTTGCTATCAAATCGGCATATGAAGTCTCGCGAGGAATTATCAAGGTCAATGTACATGAACGAGCACTACTCACTTTGTATTTACGCTCGGGATGTTGGTCTTGTACATCTCGCGTACAGTCTGTGCGATATCCTGTATTACTTCCTAACAAGGTTCGCTACCAAATATATTCTATCATGTCCTGGCGTGGTGTAGTGGGTGGCGTACTCGGTTCAAATATATTCTATCAGTTTCACTACTCATACTTAAAGTAAACACCTCATTTGTGAAGATGTAGACTTTGCTATCAGAATCACTAAATCTTAGTTATCTTCTGTTTTTTCGAAACCACGAAATTAAAGATCTTTTTCTACCTTTCAAACAATGCTCGGTGCCAGACATTTCCTATTAGTTTGACTAATCGCCCCTCATTTGTGAAGAAATAGACCTTGTTACCAAAATCACAAAACTTTAGTAACCTTTGGTTTCTTCGAACCCTCAAATAAAACATCTCCTTCCATTTCTTATTTCTCTCTTATACGTCAATAGCGCTCTAATGTGACGGTACTTTGAACATGTCCACAGCCGGCAAATTTACCACTGTGGACAAGAAGGGAGGGGTAGGAGGGTAAACAACAAGAGGGAAGGCAGGGAGGTTAACCAGGCACATACCTGGTTTGCTACCCTACGCTGTGGGAATAGGAAGGGGGCATAAAGATGAGAGAGAGAGGAAAGAGAAGCGAGAGAGAAAGCGAGAGAGAAAAAAAAGGAGGATTGTCAGTCAATCGGCTGGCGCGTATGCAGCGGTGGCACTACAGAAAAGTTAAAGGTGGTCATATAGACCTGTAGTCCTCAAAAAGCACAACACAGCTTTGACTGCGTTTTGAGCCGACGAAAGGCGATGACGGTGTTCCAGTAGCATCTGCACAGAGAGTGGCCGATCGTCCAATTGTCGCATTGCGTCCGAAAGCTTCTGTCTTTCAGAGGCAAATCGAGGGCAATGGCATATCAGATGGTCGATGTCTTCTTTGGTGCAGCAGACGTCGCATTCCGCATTGTCGGTCAATCCGATGAGGGTTCTATATGCTTTTGTGAAGGTAACCCCAAACCAAAGGCGACAAAGAAGTGAAGCTTCACGTCGACGAAGTCCGGATGGAGGTCCAAGTTCGAGCCGAGGATTTATTTGGTATAGTCTCGTATGTCTTATGCTTGGGGTGTTCCACTCCTGCAGACTCAGACTACGTGCCAGGCGACGAAGTTGCTTTGCAGCGTCAGTCCTTGACAAAGGAATCGGAAGGGTGTGTTCTTCTTGGTGCGATGTGCGAGCTGCGTTGTCTGCGGAATCATTGCCACTGATCCCACAATGGCCAGGAAGCCACTGAAACTTGACCTCGTGGCCTGTTTCTGTGACGTGGTGAACGAGATTGACAACTTCGTAAGATAATTGTTCATGGCAACCTCGTCGAAGGACTGACTGCATGCTCTGTAGGGCTGGTTTTGAGTCGGAAAACACAGCCCATTTACTCGGTCTTTGGGATTTGATGTACTCTATGGCGCCACGCAAAGCCGCAAGTTCTGCCGCTGTGGACGTTATGACATGTGACAGTTTGATTGGCAGAGTGATTCCTCTAGCTGGAATCACCACCGCACCACCAGAACCAGACGCTGTGGTTGAACCATCGGTGTATATGTGCACGTGGTTGTTGTACATTTCGTGCATATGGCTCAAGCTCAATTGTTTTAGGGCTGATGAAGGCAAATTTGATTTTTTCTGTGTTCCTGGAATTGAAATAAGTACTTGTGGAAGTGTCAGGCACCACGGAGGATACACCAGTTTCTCAGCAGGCGTAAAACCTGACGTAAACGACGCACGATGAGCACAGACAATTGCACTAAATTTCGTGTGGGGCCTCTCAGTAGCGAGGGTTGCCAAGTGGTGGGAAGGATTCCTAGCATGTTGCCTGAGGAACGTACGCATTGTTTCAATGGTGATATGCGTCATGATCGAGTAGTCCTGTGCAATGGCAATTGTTTCAGCTGTTGATGCGCAGCGGGGTAAACCAAGGCATATCCTAAGCGCTTGGGCTTGAATATTTTGGATTGTGCGCAGGTTCGTTTCGCACGTGTTAGATATAACAGGTAGGCTATACCACAGGAATCCAGTAAATAATACCTTGTACAGCTGTAACATAGACTCGACAGACATTCCCCAACTTTTCCCAGCAAGAAACCTGAATAAGTGACAAATGGCAGTCAGCCGCTTTTTCACGTAGTTTACGTGGGGTGTCCAAGACAGGTTTCGGTCGATTACGACTCCCAAGAACCTGTCACTCCGGCTGCATGACACCAACTACCCGTTAATTGATATGCCGTAAGCGGACATTGGTTTTCTGGTGAAGGCCACGACTGCACACTTCTCACTTGCGATTTCAAGCCCCTGTTTGCGTAAGTAGTACGATGTCACTGATGCTGCCTTCTGAAGTCGAGCGCGAAGTTGAAGTCGAGTCACACCTGATGTCAACACACAGATGTCATCAGCATAAATGGAAAGTCGTACACTGCTTGGTTGCTTGCCAACTAGTTCAATGAGTGTTAGGTTGAACAGCGTCGGGCTTAGCACTCCGCCTTGCGGGACTCCTCGGCTGCAGTAATACTCGGGTGTTGGACCATTCTCTGTCTGCACGTAAAATGATATATTCTGTAGGTAGCTCTGAACCCACGTATATATCCTGCCACCGAGTCCCACTCCTTCTAGTGCGCTGAGAATGGCTTCGTGGGTGACATTGTCGTAGGCCCCTTTAACGTCAAGAAACAGAGCAGCAGATAACCGTTTGCAAGCGTTCTGGTGTTCTACATATGTCACCAAGTCAACTACATTGTCAATTGACGAGCGGCCTCGTCTGAACCCGGACATGGCATCTGGATATATTTCGTAGAACTCTAAGTACCATTCCAGACGCTTTAAAATCATCCTTTCCATAACTTTTTCCACACAGCTCGCAATGGCAATCGGGCGGTACGAGGAAATGTCCAAGGGTGACTTCCGGCTTTGAGAAGTGGAATCAGGCGACTTGACTTCCATTCCTGTGGAACCATGCCAGTTTGCCAGGAGTCGTTGTACAGCTGCAAGAGTGTCTGCCGAGCTTGATCTCCTAGGTGACACAGAGCGCGGTAAGTGATGCCGTCAGGTCCTGGCGCTGAAGAACGTCTACACAAAGCAAGTGCAGCCTTTAGTTCGTCCATTGAAAACGAAATCTCCACTCGGGGATCACGTGAGGATACAGCAAAGTCGGGCGTCTTTGTCCCAGTTGAATTTGAGCCGCAGGCATTCCTTCGACAGAAGGAATCTGCGACATCAATCGCTTGGCAGCGTAAGTGAAGTTCCAGAGATTTTAATAGGTAGCGCTGAGTAATGGTTGTACGGAGACCCCGGACAGTTCTCCAGATTAGTGACAGAGGCTTTCTGGGATCCAAAGACTCGCAAAAAGATACCCATCGTTGCTTGTCCGACTTGTCCATGTGACGCTGTATTTTCTTTTGTGTGCGTCTGGCCACTCTCAGATCATCAAGTGACCTCGTGCGTTTATAACGTCGTTCTGCACGACGACGAATCGCTCGGAGTTTCTCGAGATCAATGTCCATATCAGTGCGAGATGAGCTCACCGGAAGCGAACGCGTCGTTGACTGTAGGGCACTCTTTATTGCATCCTCTAGATTTAAAGGTGAGGCGCCAACATAGTCTTCCATGATTAACTTGTATTTTTGCCAATCGGTGCACTGGACGGCTCTGGAGGACTTGAGACTTGGAAAGCCGTCAATCTTCAGTTATGTTGGGATGTGGTCACTACTCCTTGTTTCAAAATCCGAAAACCCGTGCACTCTGCGTGTGTACGAGCGTGAGACGAAAGTAAGGTCCAGACAACTGCTATAGGCCGATCCGCGCAGATAAGTAGAGCTGCCGTCATTCACGAGAATAAGTTCACATTAAGAAGCGAAATACACTTACTGTCTACCTCTAGTGTTGACCCTGGAGCTTCCCCATAAGTAGTGGTGGGCATTGAAGTCACCAGTTATCACCCATGGCTGGAGAGTTGAATTCAAAATTCCGTGCAAGCGCTCTCGGTCAAGACGACTTGATGGATGTAAGTAGGCTCCGATGATGGTGAATGTGGTCTTCTTGTTTTTTACTGTTAGGCAAACGTACTGGTTTTCTTCGTCAGGGGGTACAGGGTGATGAACATAAGTTAAGTCGCGCCGTATGAACACAATGACCTTGCTGCGCTCTCCATGGGTAGAAGACATAAAGCACTCATATCCAGACAGTCTCATCTGGGCTGACAGGTTCGGTTCACAAATTACAATAATGGAGAACTGGTTCGTGAATACATATTGCCGGAACTCGGACATACGCGCCCTAAGTCCTCTGGCATTCCACTGAAGGACAGATGCGTTCTTGACCTCCTCGCGAAAGGATAACATGTTGCGGGCCATCGTTTTACCTTAGAGCTGCAAGCACCGGACTCAAAGTGTCGAGCACTTGGAGCGCGCTCTGCGCTGATGTGGTGTTCATGTTGCTTAGGAGCATGCGCATTGCGCTCATAAGGGTCTGCAACATGTTGATGACCTGGCGATCCTCAGTTGTCTTTCATCAGTGGTTCGTGATGGCATCGAGGTTGGCGGGGATTGATGCACCTCTGAAACAGGCTGTGTTCGTGGAAGTGATGGCCACTCTTCACGAGGTGGGAGTCTTGACCCTGATTCTGTTTTCGGTGTATCTGTCTTCGCAGAGCTTGACGATGGGAGGCCAGTTCTTCTTGCTTGAGATGACGGGTCTCTATCGGCAGATGCCACGTTGCGTGATGATCTTCTGTGGCGACGCCGACGTCGCCTGACAGTAGCAGCGGTTTCCCTATGCGTTGAATTGTCGCGCACCGTGCGTTTCAGCACCGCGCGTTCATTTCTCACTCGTGGGCAATCTTTAGACGACGCTTTATGAGCGCCGTGGCAATTGGAGCATTTGAACGCAGTTGCGTGGCAGGTGTCTTCTGAATGAGGTTCGGCACACCGCGGGCACACGACATTGCTGGTACATACTCCTTTGACATGTCTCATCTTGAAGCATCTGAAGCATTGTACGGGCTTCGGTATGTATGGACGGACCTGATGGCGAACGTGGCCAAATTTGACGTGTGGGGGAAGACTGTCTCCCTCAAAAACAATCTTCAGGCGTCGTGATTGACCAAGCCTTGTGATGTGCTTGATGAGGATGTCGTCTGTAGTTGGCTTTATCAAGATTGGGAAAGCGTCAGCGGGAATGGAAATGTCCACGTCATAAATGACGCCACCACTGCCCTTACAGTCAGTGGAGATCACTGATTTAACTGTGACTGTCGATTTCCGAGATGTTCTGTAGGCTTTGCAGCGCACTACGGTGTAGAACATCAACTGCCAGAATATTCTTCCGTGAGTTGATCCTGACGTCTTTAATTTCATTCGGAGCGAGTCCTTCGAGGTATGCAGAGAGGACTTGCCTGTTAAGCCGCCGTAGGTTGGCTGGAGGGTCCACAGCCATGAAGAGTATAGTGTGTGGCCAACGCTGCGCGGTAGCCTGCACGGTGGATATACTCGTCGTCGACGATGTTCGTAGCAGTCTTCTTTTTGCATTGCGGCTCATGACGACTGTGTAGTCGTCATCCGATGACTCCAAACCGTCGGAATAGAGCTCTGTTGCCTCGCTGTCTGTGCCACTTGAGGTGGTCCCACGTTTCCTAGCCGCTGCCAGACGTAGCGGTTGTCCACCTCGAAAATCCTGAGAGGCTTCTTCATCCATTCTCGAAACGAGGGAGCAGCAGCTCCCAGAATTTGCGGTAAAACAAATAGAAAACTTGAGACAAGGGTACAAGCGTTCTATGAAATAGACACTTCGTCGTCGTCCTCATCGTGGACAAGAAAATTACACATTAAGGACACCTCCTTCAGAGATTGAGCTATTAGGTCTATTTGACATATTTGATTTACGAGAATTTGTGGTTCTGGCGTTATATACACACAATTATGGCCGTGGTCTCAAGAGCTTATTCGTCCAACAGCGTCAAACCATTTGATGGAGCATGGGCGAATTGTTTCCTTCCATTAGCACCTAAATATGGAACAGATATTTTTCAACAAACCTTGAAATATATCATCGGCGCCAAAAATGATCTTATCTACAACTATAGCTGGTGGATTAACGGGCGTACACCGCGCATTTTCAAAGAAGCCAGGTTAGTCTTACTACTAGTAAGATCACTATGTAAAAATTTAGTTTTTGTGACAATACATTTCATATGGCCAATGATCTGGTGGTGCTACTATATATGGCTTGGAGTCAAAGTCCGAGACAATGTTTTATTCTGCACTGAATACACACGATACTTAACAAATAGGAGCAATCTCACTGCTGTATTGTACGCGGGTTTCTATGAAGAGCCATTTCGCCTGCACATTCCGCTTGTGTTAGCTCTATGTTGCAACAATGACATGGCACATTTCAATGCTACCTTGGCAAGATTGAAAACTTCAGGGAAGTTATTGAGAAGGTTTGATGACGCAACTTCACGGCGCATTGTTACGTTCAAAATCACTATTAGACTTCATACTTAAAACAAACCTCTTTTTGTGCGTGTTGCAACCACGGTAACCATCGTATAAAAATTATGCTTGGAATCCTTCAGGACCCCAATAAAAAGTTTTTTATCCATATAACAAGTGTCGCAACTAATTGTATTGAAGAAATTTAAGATATTGAACTTACCTTCCTCACGGCTTCTTTAAGCATGTTCGACTGAGTCAGGTTCCTTTCCGCAGAGTTTGCACGGCAGCTGAATTGTGGTGGTGCCTCCAATGCACGCGCCTTGGCTAGGCTCTGGATGGCTCGCACCGAAACGACCAGAGCATCTTGAGTGAGAGCCGCATCTGTCTGAACGCAAACACCAGGGCTTTTTGCGATAGTTCATTTGCAACGCTGTGAGTAACGCTGATTCAAAGTGCTCATTTTGAAGTTTCTTACGCGCCTGACTTGGCCAACCATGTTTCGAAATTTGTAGGAAATTTTTTATTGTAAATTTTTGTATAGAGATAATTTGATAACAAATTTATTATTAAAATGTATTGCAGTCGTCTATTGCCATTTTATTCGATGGAAGGATGAAAAGAAATCGCAGCACATCGACAACAACATAAAAATCCAGGTAAATATTCAGGATAACGACAAACTTCTGCGTCAGGAGGCAACTATAAAGAATTATTCAATTGTGATTGAGCCCCGCCATGGTGGTCTAGTGGCTAAGGTACTCGACTGCTGACCCGCAGGTCGCGGGATCGAATCCCGCTTGCGGCGGCTGCATTTCCGATGGAGGCGGAAATGTTGTAGGCCCGTGTGCTCAGATTTGGGTGCACGCTAAACAACCCCAGGTGGTCGAAATTTCCGGAGCCCTCCACTACGGCATCTCTCATAATCATATGGTGGTTTTGGAACGTTAAACCCCACATATCAATCAATCATTGTGACTGAGACCTACACGCAGGGCATATACCACATGTTTCTTATGCTCAATACTTTGCATGTTGCAATGGTTCCCCATCCTCTTCCCAATATGTGGGGTAGCATACCAGTTGCTCTAAGCTGGTTTACCTCTGTGCCTTTCATTTTTAATTACTCGGTTCGTCTTCACTGAAAGCGGGTAAAAAATCCTATTGACACAGGTACGTCATGATCCCGAGTACACTTGCTGAAAGAAGATGACGTGAAGCTGTTTGGCTGAAAGCAGATTGCCTGAAAGTGATTGTGATTCATTCTAAAAATCAGTGCCGATTGCTGTACATCAATACGTTGGAAATGCACTGAGTCTTGCGTCCTGCGTGTTTCTCTACCCAGCGTTCTCGTCCCCGTTTTGGTACTTTGTCACCCAGAGTTTCAAGCAACGACGACAGTTTTGCATTTTACACCACATACCTATTATAATTTTGCAAAATATTGTATTGTTGGGTCCGTTGGCGGAGGATCTTACGTAGGAGTGTATAGGTCAGTTTGGAAGAAAGTGCACAAGACAAGATACAGGCTCACTTGCAAGTGGGCGCCTTTCCTGTCTTGTGAACTTTTTTCTGAACCGCTTCTGCACTACGGCACACTAGATAATATTTTAACGCCATAGCGTTAGAGATATCGTTTCGCAGAAATTCTGGTGTTGGCGTTGTTAGTTTTGGGCGAAAAATCATCATCCTATGCGTTACTCAAAAATTGAGAATAATGCAAATAAAGTACGTAAATGCTATAAAATCCCGTAGAAGAGTAAGGAACGCACCAGGGTTGTTTGGGCCCGAGTGGAGATTGAACCTGGGTCGTTTGCGTGGCAAGCGGACGTTGTACTACATCACCAAGCCTCTGCTTGTAAAACAGCGACAAAAACTTCGTCTGCTTGCGAATTCCATGAAAGTAGCTTTCATGCTTCCCTAACACATGCGTCCTGTACACATTCTTCGAAATGCAAGATGAAATATATCAGCAATAATGCGTGGTACAAGCGTCTATTGCCGGAGGGCGTCAGAATATGTGATTAGCATAATAGCTCCATGGTTGAAAGCCGATACTTCCTTACAAAAGGCCCACATGGCACTGCATCTATTCTCTTAACGCCACGTATAGTGAGTGCATAGAAAATTCGAAAAGGTCTCATGCACTAAATGTCTGAGATACGCACTAGGAACAAGCTGTCGCTATGGCGTTCAACTTCTAAAGGCGAAGCTTTATGCTCCCCAAAATTTTGATTAGCGTTTAGCAAGTATTCAAAAAAAAACAAGTATCCTCTCTGTTTCTTGAGGTAGTCAAGCTAGGACAATGGATGTGAGAAAAGTATCATAAAACTATGGAGCTATTTGTGTCATGGTAAACGTGGTAGCAGCTGTAGATATGAGTGTTCAGTGCACAGCTTTTGAGAACTCTGCATTTTTCACAGCATTACTTTTCAGTAATGCTATAATGCTTTTCACTATTGTGTTGTGTTAAACTTGCGTATTGAATGCAAATATTTATTTTCCTAAGCAAGCTATACATTATTTAGAACAAGCCAATTTCACTTCTCCTTCATGACACAATTTTGACTAAAATTCAGTGCATCGCTTAGCCGAATCTGCTGAAACATTGCAGTTTCTTCGGGGCCAATATATACCTTGATGTGCAAAGTGATATCTATTTTTGCGGGAGTAGCAAACACCATGTTATTTTTTACTGATGGAGACACAGTGTCCTCGCTATAACAGATTCTGTTTGGTGCTCTAAATATAAATGAGTAATTTCAATGATGATGCTATGACTGCTAAGTATATAAATTGTACAATATACCTACTTGTGACGAATTGTGGTTTGAGTATGACGTAGTCTTTTCAGTGACTGTTATGAATGTTCAACAAAGAAATTGATCCCTTACAAAAGTAACTACATAATTCAAGCTGCGCAACTGATGCGCTGTTTTTTCTTGAATACAGTCACAAGATATTGCCACGCGCTAGGAGCTCCAAGAAACGTACAAGGAGACGTGACTGTCAAAATCTGAGACAGAAAGAAGGACGTCTGCGCTGGCACGGGTTGCTTGTCTTCGTCTTCTTTGTTCACTGGCACAGAACTGGCTCACTGTTCGCTAGCGCAGAACACCAGGTGGCATTACACTTCCCCCCAAGAGAGTATCGACCCGGTGCTCAAGAAAAGTGTGCAGAGTAGTGGGTCAAAGTACGCAACATAAACAAACAGTAAGCAAAGTAGCGCATGAGGGAAAATGCGTCCTGTGCCCGGCAATGTGAAATAAACGGCATTCACTGTTCACCTATAAATAGTTCAGTGGCACTTGAAGAAAATTCACATCACCTAAAATGTCTGCCTGAGTCAAACGCTACGTGAAGGGATGCCGTGAATGCCAGCGTCGCAAAACACCACCCTTAAAGCCTGCAGGCCATCTACAACCAATTGATCCACACCCTACACCGTTTGATCAAGTGGGAACGTACCTCCCAGGCCTGTTTCCTTTGTCTTCTTCCGGCAACAAATGGATTATTGTCGCAACCGATTACTTGACGCGTTACGCTAAGATGAAGGCATTGCCACGAGGGACCGCAGCTGAAGGTGCCAGTTTTTTATGCATCAAATTGTGTTACGGCCTGGCGCGCCGTAATATGTTATCACTCATCGATGGACATCATTCACAGCGAAGCTCTTGGATGATATCTTCACGTTGAGTTATACAACCCATCGAAAAACCAGAAAGTCTCAGCTCTCGATAAGTGCACTGTCGGTAGATGGGCCCAGGTTCTCCACAGTGACAGCAAAGAGGACGTCGATCAGGGGCCAGCCATACGTCTGATTTTCGCAGAATCGGTCGGCGGTCGCTGAGGTACGGGCCCACTTGGACTGCCTGAAGCATGGCTGGGGCCGTGGTATGAGGCGGAGTGAAATGCGGTGCACGTTGGCTCAGAGTTTGGTTGGCCGGAAGCATGGCAGGGGCCGCGATGGGAGGTGGAGCCAAAGGTGGTGCTGGCTGGAGCAGAGTTTGCGCATACGACATGCGAGAGAAGTCATTTAGGGGTCGCGGCTCTGTCTGACAGGTCGGTTCTCGTAGTGCGGCTCCTACCATGCTTCCGGCAGACATGCGGGGGAAGTCATTTAGGGATCGCGGATCTGTCTGACAGTACGGTTCTTGTAGTGCGTGCTGAACTTCATCTCGGACGATGCCGGACAAAGAACTGATAGTGGAGGCTGAGGGTACTGAAAACGTCTGCAGTTCTTCGCGGATTACAGAGCGTATGAGCTCTGGGAAGAAGTCGACGTGACCCCAAGACCACCTATGTATTCCATAGCAGAGGCAAAGTTCACTTGTCGCTCGTACGTTTGTGTCTGTTGCCGAAGCGTGCTTTCAATTAGGACGAGCAAGACCACCAAACAACTTTTCCTTCACTCCACGCATCAGGTATCACACCTCCTTCTCTTCGGGCATGTGAGGGTCAGCTCGTCGAAAAAGACGCGTCTTGTCCTCAACATACATTGCTACGCCTTCATTTGGCATTTGCATACGGCCCTGGAGCTCACAGTCAGCTCGCTTTGGCCATCGGGACTTGCATACGTTTCGAGAAGCCGAAGTTTGAGGTCCACCCATGGCGTCAACAGACTTGCACGGTTGTCGTACCAAACACGCGCCCCGTCATTCATACTGAAGTAGACATGTAGGAGCTTCTCTGTTTCATTCCACGTGTTATGAGCAGCAACGAAGTCATAGAGGACTGGCCAATCCTCAACATCCTCATGGACAGCACCATGAAAAGGATTCGGCGTTCGTCGTTTGAACAGCGCATAGTGCATTGGCGTTGTGCATTCCATAGCGGTTAAGTTGGTGCCACTTGGGACGGCGCTGCCTGGGATAGTTGGGGCCGTCATCCTCTCTGAGAGAAATCCGAACTCGGGGTCCAGTCCCCGGCTAGCACGGTTAATAGGCGTAACCATCGGTATGAAGGTGGAGCTTCTTGTACTGGGAGGGGTTCAGTGCATAGGGTACCCAGCACCTCCACCAATTGTCACGCGCTAGTAGCTCGAAGAATTGTACAAGGAGACGCGATTGTCAAAATCTGAGACACAGAGAATGACGTTTCCGCTGGCACGGGCTGCTCGTCTTCGTCTTCTTCGTTCACTGGCACAGAACTGGCTCACTGTTCGCTGGCACAGAACACCAGGTGGCAATATAGAGAGTATTTGAGACACGTAAAACGATACAAAGAATTGTTATTTCCACTATAATCTTGCCTGCTTGCTAAGCAGTTTGAGTCTTTTAACTATGGCGGCCAAGTCTGCATACAGTGGTGATAAGATTATATTGCTTTGAGAACTCACCCTTATTTGCTTCCAGGAGACCCGATGAGTCAAGAAGAGTGGGTATAAGCCAGTTTTTGTGAACTTCTCACGTACAGCTCCAATGTCCTGTTCCCAGACATCCCTCTTCAGGAGCATGAAGCCAGTCAAATTCGTCCCAGAGTTCTGTAAGGCTGTGAGGTCGACACGGTGGAGGTCCTGCACCATCCAGATACTTGGTTTAAGTAGAAAAACCACGGAACCTTGGTTCATAAAAAATCGCTACATTTTTTTGCAATTTACACTTCTATAAGTTGTATCTTCAGACTTAAGTTCACTGTTAGAGCTTATTATGATTTGAGGCTCGATACGCACCAAGTGCAGAACATAATATTTCTTCATCGCTGACTATGGGCGACAATGTATCTCTAATAAATGTTTTCCACAAAAGCTGAAATATAACAGGCAGGCGTTGATTGCTGCCACGCTGTGTCGTGTTCTGTAATACGAATGCTCATTCTGACTTTAAATGTCAAATGCAGTAATGTACAAGAAATTCCGCATATCTTGCAAAACCAAGCGAGAAGCTGTGATTGAATAAACCTATATCTTGACATGAACACAGCACACTAATATTCGAAAAGGGCGTTTGGCGATTCACACATGCAGACAGACAAGCTAAAGGGACCGAAAATTACATCTCAAGCGATAAAAAGTGAGACGGAGCCACGGGGAGGTAGGTTTTTGTCAACCCGCATCACCAGATTGTCAACCCGCAGAGGAACACTCTGCAGCCTTTAAGTATGAATGCGAGTACACACTAAAATGACCCTTGTGTAGAATCCACTATTTCGATGTGCGGCATTTCTTCAGTATTGTTTGTAGACGCATACTGTAAAGAACACTTTCTTTAGACATCACGCGGGAATGGTTCGTTCTTTAAGGCCAGTGCTGGGTGATGGATGAGCAAGTCCGTAGAGTTAATTTTTGTAGCCGAGAATTTTATTGCCCCTGAAGTATTAGTTTTTGTAAACAGAACATCCGAAAAAGCCTGACAGAGAGGATGACATTGTCATTGCAAAAACTCGTCAATGACACTTACCAGTGTGGTGACGATGAAGTTGTGATACTCATTCACTATTCCAACTCTTTGTGCCTGTAAAAATATTTTCACTATATGTTAGATGTGATGTGTGTTTCAGAAATTAAGGGTTTTTTGAAATAACACAAGAATATGTATCATCACATCTGGAATTCCTGACAAAGCAATTGTTGAAAATTGCACGCGCGAATACCTCAAGTCGAACATGCATGAATCTCTCAAAAACTGCTATAATGCCGATAGGATTAAGTGACAATAATTATTATCTATTGTCTATTTTGAACACCGAACACAAACCAAACAACCCAACGTAATTGAGTACGCATCAATTTACCTTTCGCTTAATTAAGGGTGATATACTGAAGAAGGTCGTGGTTCAAAGATTTGTTTACTTTTCTCGTGTGTACGGTAGTTGGAATATAGTGACTGAAAAGTAGTTCACCAGATCGCGGTAAGGCTGAAATATTAAATTCAAAGGCCCGATGGCCCAGAAAACGACAGTAAAGAAAACGTAAGCACACGCATACACTATACTCATATCAAAATATAAATGCTCTCATACATGTCTGAACAAATCACCCAGCTTGTGTGTCGCCACGTCAAGCACGATGTTGCTTTCGCCGTTCTTGGCGATCTCCCGCAGAACGATCGCAGGGTGCATCTTCTCCGGAAGTAACCGAAGCGACACCGGAA
Source organism: Rhipicephalus microplus (assembly GCF_043290135.1). NCBI lineage: Eukaryota > Metazoa > Arthropoda > Arachnida > Ixodida > Ixodidae > Rhipicephalus > Rhipicephalus microplus. The sequence continues at coordinate 15,025,442 of NW_027464588.1, forward strand.
TTGGGAGACTGCCAGGCTGAGTCAAGTGTAAGAGGCCGCGCAGCCGCACCAACGCTGGGAATTCGATAAAGGAAATAAAAAAATGGCCATCGTTCCAACGGTTGTGCCAGCCTTAGATGAATGTCATAAAAATATGAACAAACCTGCATTTCAAGAAGGACTGTGCACCATTGCATTCAGAACTTGTACTTTCGGCACATCCAGTAGGTATTATTACATAGCCCTAGAAACGTTGATTTAAGGTTTGAAATACTTCCGGCGTGCTAAAAGCAATGACCTGAGCGAAAAATCAATGAACACCGCTAGAATACAAAATGATACCTATGGTACAGGTAAAAAAGCATAATCTGGGTGCATCATTTTTCTTTTCATCACTAAAACGCACCAGGTCATGTGATGCGCTGATAAGGTGAACATTGTGCAGTGTGAAATAGTGTTGCCAGTGTTAGGGCAAAGAGCAAGGGTAAACAGGATTTTGGTTTACTGTATTTCGTGATAGGCTTCCACAAAATCCGTGCTGTTGTTTCATGTGTAAATAATCATAAAAATATTACTTGTTGGGGTTTAACGTGCCAAAACCACCTTGAGACTATGAAAGACGCCGTGGTGAAAGGCTGCGGAAACTTGGACCATCTGCGTTTTTTTAAACGTTGAACGTTTTTGACAGGTGTTTTTTAATTACTCTAGCAGATGTCATCGTCCCACACAAATATCAATTATTATGTGGGTAATGGTCATTGATAATGCTTCGTAGGTATTCCCGTATAATCTTTTTTCTTTCTAAATTTAGGAATGGGAGCCACCGACATCATTAAAGCCAGAATAATAACGCGCAGCAAAGCTACAAACAAAATAACCAATTTATTTCAATACACACAGAGTAACGCTATTGACAATGAGCATACTAAAAAGTTTGTTCTTGATAAATTTTCTCTTTTTTTCTTTCTGGTAGGGAGTTGCTGAGAATAGTCTCATTTAAGTATTTTGCTGTAGAATTTGGGCTGGTTTTTTCGAAAGCGTTCTTCATGTGTTTATATGGACTACAAGACGACGTTTCACTGCTGAGAGAACGAATGATATCATATCACCAAGAACATCCGCGGAGGAGCGCTAAACATTTATTGAGCAATAACGTTACGACGTAACCAAATTCTTGAAAACAAAAAAACTAACTTATTGGCTAATCTAGACTGCAGTTCATAAAGTGCAGAAAACAGTTATGAGTACTTGGCTCTCGCACGGGCTCACTAAATGGCCATAGAACTTCAAGCCAGACCACAGCAATTTTCCGAAGGTGCGCAATCTTCAAAGCTGGCGTGCAGGCAATATTTTCGTCTTGGCTGTGCTAGTGTGTAATCAGAGCTTGAACAACAGCGTGTCCTACAATATCATGCAATAAATATTGTGGGTGATAGTTTTTTAGGTAATTCCCTATGTAGTCCAGCTTTATCCTTTTATCCAGTGGCTTCTCTCCACCAACAGTGAAAGCACACTTCATCTCTGATAGCATAAGTTGAGCGCATGAACACGGGTACAAGAGCAGCAAGTTATGAAACAAGAAACGCTGTTAGCGTTTGCTTAATGCCCTTTGTCTGTCCATGTTTCCACGCACACTCCCTGTTATAATGAACCTTGAACGAACAGGTCAACTTTCTGCTTTAATTAGGCTCAGCTCCAATCCAGCCGTGTGTCTGTCGTCTTGCATAATAAATAAAGGTGGACCAAGTCTTTTTCTAGTGGCGTGATGGAGCTACGCTGACATTCACCACTTACAACATATCTTGGGGCTTAAACGCCATATGCTCAGGGGATTAACCAAACGTACAATTCTGATATTGCTTGCGTGCTTCAGGGCAGCGACGTCCACATTAAACACTAAGGTCTACGGGCCTTTGGTGTGGCAAGGAGACGCTGCTGGTTCATGAAGGACCTTTCCGAAACTTCTATTTTAGCGTAGAGAGAGTGCCCGTTTGTTTGTTTGTTTGTCCCGTTTATGCTTGCGCAAACCCTGCCCGTTTGTTATGGTTTACGCGTACGTAAACAGAGAGCGTGCAACGGTCGTTTCAAAGAAAGACAAATAAGAAATTGTGTGCGTCGCAGAAAAAGTAGTTATCTAATGGGTGAGATAATCTTGCTCCAAGACGTTCACGCTAGACTGAAGACTAAGATATTTTTCTTTTCACAAATTAACAAAACAATACCTGCTGATCTTCATAGCGGCCTCTGTAAGTATATTCATTGAGTTGCGCGCATGCTTGATGTTTGTAAGCATTGCACCGATGCATCTTATAGCCTACGTTTCCGACGCAAGCAACACCTGAACTCCTAAAAATACATTATTACAAGCACTATGAGAGTCAGTGTATTGAAGCATGGATGTGTTCGTAAAACATTGTGAGGGACGCAGTGCAACATAAAATCAGGACACATAAAGGTGACACCCACAGCGCTGTGTGTGTCATCCTTGTTCGTTCGCATTTTCTATGCGCTGTGTTCCCTCGAGTGATTCAGCAGAGTACTGTGTTAGACAAGTTGAAGCTTTTCTGATCGAAGTACTTAGGCAAAATGAAAGAAAACTTAAAAAAAACGGGGAAGAGAGTTTTTCTCACCCGTTTTCTATTCGCATCAAAGTTTTTGTAAACATAGCACAATATATACCTGCTAGATATACAATGTTTTTTACTTTCCAACACTGTTGAGCATAGGTAACAAAAATTAAGGCACATGCTTTATATCAGCCAAGCAAGAAAACTTATAGTGAAACAACAGATAATTCTTTGCTTGTGCGATGTCCTATACTATTACTATATATTCAATGTTAGCCTGCAAAGCTATGAAAACGTGGTACTTAGAGCTATGAAAAGCAAGGCGGCTTTACGCCCCAAAACCAACATATGTTTATGAGGGACTCTGTAGTAGAGGGCTCCGGAAATCCTGCAAATCTGGTGTTTTTAAATTTGCGCTGACGTCACACAGTACACGGGCCTAAACCATTTTGCCACCTTCGAAATGTGGCCGCGATCGAACACGTGAACTTCAGGTCGGCAGCCGAGCACTAATATAATCGTGGCGAACGTGCCACCTGAAGCTCGAGTTCAAGACTTCACGAGAGAATAATAAGTTGAAGTGGAATATTGATTCGAGCATCATTACTATTTGGCAGTTGACTATCTGGTTCAATGTAGAATTGTCTCCTGAAGAGGTCTTCAGGGTACGGCACCAGGCGTCTCACAGAGAGTTCAGGGATCTATATAATTCCAGCCGCAGTGGCCGCTTTTCGATGGCGACGACACGCCACAGGCCAGCGCACTCCCGTTAAGGTGCACGTTCAAAAACTTCGGGTGGTCCGCATTGCTAGAGCTCTCCATGTCGTGTATACCATCGTGTTTTGTGGATCACATCGTATTTTGCTGATAGAAGAGCCAACAGGTATTATTATTACACAAGTTGCCACGAAGCACCACATACCCGCTATATCATTTCGTAGCGTGTTCAAAAACTCGGGGGGTACCTTTGGATTAAACGTAGGATTTGTAGTCGTAATGTATATTATAATTAGGATTTTTTTCTGGGGCGAAACATTACTTGCTCGGCGCAAGTTACTCTATCGGCGCGCCGTGTTCACTAGTTCTCGACTTGAGCGTTTTTGGCGTGCTTTCTTCCGAATCGCCAGTAGCCCAGTGAGTTTTCATTTCCACGCAGCCACTCATTATGTACAACTTGTAAGCGAAGACAGTGGCGCGGAGATCTCGCAACGCAGTTGCAATGCGCGCCCGCTGCCAATGTTCCGCGGTAAGAGCTCTCCAGAGCGAAGATAGATGCCAGCGTAGGCAGCACTCCCGAATAGGCACCATTAAGGCTCCGCATGCGGTGGGAACGGCGAGAGCTCTAGTAGCCGAAGATAAGCAGTATTTCAAACACAGTTTACTCATGTTCAACGGAGACTTCAATGTGGACATCTCGGCGGTTAACGGCTGCAGGATAGTTTCACACATGATGTCCGGTTACGGTCTCTGGTGCAGCTCATACGACCACAGGCGTCCTAGCATCATAAGGGGTACCTCTATCGAAATGGCCTTTTCCAGCTTTGAACTACCACCTTTCATCCAAGATTCTGTCACCACGTAATTTACCAACTACAAAACTTAGATCTTCAAAAGAACACGCTATTCCACAGCTTTTGAATCAGTAACGTCATCCTTCTTTATTACTTCATCGTTACGTAAATGATTACATCTTGCGTGTTTGTATGTGTATTTCTATTCTTATGTAAATAATAATCACCGCGTGTGAAAGTGTATATAGAAACATTTCTGCTACAACGAGTCGAGTCTTTCTATGATATGTGGGCGAATGTAAGTGGTTTAGTCGGTAAGCCTCCCTCATCATCATTTTCTTCGCGTAGATAGCGACACATTTTTTATTGCTGCAGACATAAACACTCACTGCCTAGAGCATGTGCGCATCATACAACACGAAAATAAAAATTCCTGAGTTATCACGGTGCAAAGCGGTGTGGATGCAAAATAACAACTTGGACTACATAAAACTGGTGTGCGCACGTGCGCATGTTTGTGTGTGCAGAACCTTTCAGAATGGCTGATAGGTCTGCGCACTCTCTCAGCTAAATACTGGATAACGAACCGCATAGAAGCGGTGCGCCCCCACTTACTCAATCAAATCCCGCTTGTAGGAAGCACAGTGAAAAAAAATGCAGCATATCCACGGAGTGAATGATGGAGAGGGGGGCGAAGCATTCGTCCGTTCATTCGTTCTTGCTTACGCCCGTCCATGCGTCCGTCTGTTTGACCGTCCATGCGTCCATCCGCCCGTCTGGGCGTGCGTCTGTTCGTGCGTACGTCCCTGCGTTCGCGCATGCATCCGCCCCTGCGTCCGTTTATGCGTCCATCCATGAATCTGCCTGTGTGTCCGTTCGTCCATCTATGCAACACTCCAAGTACCACCATCTCGCATCTTTTCATCATATATTCCCTATATAGAAGCACCGCCCTCCAGCGGACATTCCAAGGACTAAACGAGAGGTGGCACACGCACACTTTCTTATGGCTTGCGCTTCGAGTCTACTTCCCACCTTTAACCACCTCGAGTTCATGGTATATACTTGTTCATTGTATTTATGGCACAGCAGCCCAACGCTCGCTAAACCTTTCTAAAACCTAGGAGGTTACACCAGTGAGTATAAATTAGCAACAATTTCTAGTCAGATTGTGCTCAATGTACATGCCAATGGCTGCTAATGGGGAATGACAGACAGGAGAATTCGGCTTTTATTTTTTTTACGGCTTGCGCTTCGTATCTACTTCCCACCTTTAACCACCTCGAGTTCATTCTATATACTAGTTCACTGTATTCATGGCACTGCGGCTCAACTCTCGCTAAACCTTTCTAAAACTATGGAGGATACACCCAGCGAGTATAACGTAGCAACCCTTTCATGTCAGATAGTGCTCGATGCACATGCCAATGGCTGCTGCTAGAGAATGAGAGACAGGAGAATTCTGCTTTTAGTTAACACGCACGCTGCGAATTTTTTATTGTTCGACAACGCACAGGAGAAATCTCTCACTGACACGACCTTGACGGTCCAAACGTAAGACTGGTTACACACTACGACTACTACGAAGGACGAACGGGTGCTGCGTTAAGGAGCTTCGCCCTTAAAAACTTGGGTGATACCTTTTATTTTTTTTAGGAATTGGTATAACGCGAAAGTGAAACGTGTCCTTGCAGAGGTAGCTGAGAGTTTATAGTGCATTGAATGCGACATACATTGAATGAATGCGGAATAAATGCTCCAGTGTAAAATAAATGCTTATGCAATAAATCGCAGTGTCAAGCGAGGAACTCAAAATATGCAGTCCGGACGTCAAGCAGAAAGCATGGCCGAAATGAGAAAAACATTGACGGCAGGTACACGAAGTGAATGATGATGGGATTGGGCGAAGATCCTGGAAGTAATATCGTGAAATTTTCTTCCGTTAATTCGCCTGGCTAAATGCGCGCTTCCTCCCCACTTCCCATTGTCGAACGTTTTCAAGATCTTATCCGCGGTGTTGACACGCTGCCTCAGCTTCTCGTTCCCGTACGGAAGGATCTTGCCGACGCTGACGTGCCGCTGCAGCTTCTTGTTCACGTACGGCGGGATCTTGCTGGGGGGCGCTGCAAGCGCGCGATGATGTAGGACGTGCTGCGCTTCGGCTCCGCTGATTTTCGGCTGGAACCACGGGCAACTTCACAGTACCCCGTCAAGACCAGCATCAATCGTTTCGGCTACTCACAGGCAACACGTGGATACCAGTTTCATCCAGGTGGGCCCGTTTTTGACAACTTTACGGCCGATCATCACCCGACCACGTTGGCGACGCCGTTAGGCCAAACGGCGACGCCAACGCCCGGCGGCGTGGGACCGGCTTTCCGAGGCAACATGGACGCTACTCTCATGCAGCGTGGATACGACCCGCATGCCATGACGTGGGAAACGATTACGATTTCCGAAACGCCAAACTCTGCTTCTTCACCGAGGTTTCGGAGCCAAGCTCTCAACGACGCGGTGGAACGCCGCTCGCAAGCCAACGCCAAGAAGGCGGCGTCCGCCGCTGTTTCGGCATCCGGCACGCCAGCTGACAAGACGCAGCCTCCCGCTTCGCGCGCTGTGGGACGCAAGGGCAAGTTTCTCACCAAATGGAAGCCTCGCCCGTTTCCGAAACCGAGTCCGGACGACTATGTAATAGTCGTAAAGCCACGAGAGTGCATCTCATTGCATGATGCTTTCTCAGAGAACTGGTACGGGACTGCGTTTAAGGCATACCTCGGGCCCAAGCGAGCTGAGACGCTGACAGTTATTCCATCGAGAGAGCAAAATTTGATCGTGATTTACACCCCGGACCCTGACACGGCGGACAAAATGATCGGGGACTTCGTGGTAAACATCGAGCACAGGCAGGTTCTGCTCAACGGGTACCTGCGACAAGATGGTAGCAATGTCTGCCACGGAGTTATTGTAGTCCGCAACACAGATACGACGGAGACGCTCCGAGAGAGCGTACGCTGGAGGTCAGGCACCATCATCGAGGTGCGTAAATTTGGCACATCGAACAAGGCGCGTGTAACCTTCGCCGGCAAGGAGAAGCCACGCTTTGTTCACTACGACGCAATGCTGATCCCGGTCAAACCCTACTACCGGACGATCCCGGCCTGCGGCAAGTGCGGTGTCGTCGGCCATCGGATGGACACTTGTCCCAACCCACGACCGGATACGTGTGGCCTGTGTGGACAGCAGGTTCCGCTTGTGGAGGAGGGGGTAAGCGCCCCTCATGAATGTGTACCCGTATGTTCTGTGTGCGGTGGAGCACACGCCACAAACTCTCGAGCATGTACGGCCAAGTACCGTAATTCCAAGGTGGCCGCACAACAGGGCAGAAAGTCCCAAAGGGCGTCCAAGAAACGACGCAAAGATCAGACTCCCAGTGAGCCACCACGCCGGGAAGTCGCCAAGACTGACAAGCCCGCTTCCCCTACTGGAGGAACCGAAAAGCAGCCGACGGCGCAACCATGCGGCGAAGCCAGGCCATGGGCCAACGCCGTGAAAAACGGAAAGCAGGTGGGTGGTACGGGTAGAGCTGCCTCCTCATCCCTCCCTATCATCCCCTCTTCATCGCGTAACGCCGACCAAAATATTATTGCCAAACTTCAGGCACAAATCGAAGCGTTACAGAAAAGACTAGCGGAAGCCGAGGCCAAACAGACCCAACTAGTCTCCCCTCCTCCTCCCCCCGCAGTAGAGGTAATGGAGAGTGAGACCGGGGCGGGGGCGGCAGACGTGGTTGCCGCACTCGAGGCTCGTGTGAACACCCCTGAGGTCCGTATGGACAGCCGTATAACTGTCCTCGAAACCCAAATCTCAGCGGCTGTAAATGCCGCCATTGCTAAAATGACAGAAACCATCCCTACCCTGATAGCCCAACAAGTTGCGCGTTTCACCAAACGAGCCGGCCCAATTAAGGACGTGTCTGGCCGGTACCCTAAAACGCTTCGACGTCAGATCGAGTTTGAGGATGATGACAGCTGCTCCGCCTCCGGAATTGAGGACACCCCCTTCCCCGCGAGTGCTGGCTCGGGAGCACCGCCACCGCAATCGCTCGTTAACTCCACTGACCATGGCGGGCACCCTTAGAATTCGGAAGTCCCCACGATCCAATACGGCCACTCCCATCCAAATCACCCAGTGGAATTGTCGGGGCTTTAAGGCTCACACTAAGTGCGCCAACCTCCGGCTTTTCCTCGCAGCATTCGAAAACCTTCCTGCTGTGGTAGCCCTCCAGGAGCCAGGGAGTGCTGCCACACTCACAAACTATACTACGTTTCAGCAGGACCCTTTATCTTGCATCTGCGTGCACAAAAATTATACGGCCAACCTAGTTGATCTCGACCTTAAGCCAGCTTTCTCGTACGTGATGGTGACACTCCTTCCGCTGCGTAAACAGGACCCGCCACTGCACGTGCTAAACATTTATTGCTCACCGAAACTAAGCAAGACTACATTCGCAGACCTTTTTAGCCGCGCTTTAAAGGCTGCGGGCAGGGACCCTCTGGTGATTGTGGGTGATTTCAATGCCCCCAGCACACTCTGGGGGTATGCACGTGAAGAGAAACGTGGACGTAAATTGGCGGAACTTATGTCCACGCTGAGCCTAACTCTTCACACCGACCCTGCCTACCCAACTCGCGTGGGTAACTCCGTGACGCGGGACACATGTCCGGACCTTACCCTCACAAAAAACATTCAGTATGCGGATCGGGTCAACACTGAAGAGACCCTCGGCAGCAACCACTGCATACTCAACACCACCATTCGCACCTACCCTTTGGCAAGACCCTACGGAGAGGCAAAATTACCCGATTACACGAAGTTTCGGCAAATATACGCCAATTAGACACCCATTGAGGAGCAAGGATACCATGCTTGGTCCCAGCAACTGGTTTTCTCATTACGCTCCACAGAAACACAAATTAAACTCTCCGAGGCGACTCCGGCGGTGGATAACCATCTCCTTCACCTCTGGGAGGCCCGGCGCAGCCTCGTCCGCCGATGGCGCCGGCAAAAACACAACCGAAAGCTCAAAATTTGCATCGCTGAGCTCACCCAGCGAGCAGCAGAGTACGCGGCCCAGCTCGCTGACTCTAACTGGGTAGACCGTTGCAACACGGCCGCTCGACAAATGTCCAGCCGGAGTACCTGGCGCCTCTTCCGCGCCTTGATTGATCCGACCCAAACTCGAACAGAGACACAAAAGCATCTGCAACGAGCATTTCACAGCTTCGACGGAGACACAGCCAAATTGGCATGTAAACTCCGAGACCAATATCTATGCACTCAGCAGGACTCCCAAGGGCCGGCGTACTCGTATGCAGGTACCGAGAACGCGGAGCTGGATCACCTGTTCCAGTTACACGACCTGAAGGCAGCCCTAGCAATAATGAGGCGAGGAACGGCGCCGGGAAGGGATAAAATTACCGTGAAATTACTTGCCAATCTTCCTGACTCGGCCTACACCATGCTCCTTGCCTACATCAATTCCATTTGGATCGCGAAAAAGAGCCTACCAATTGAGTGGAAGACCGCCCTGGTCACCTTCATACCCAAAGCGGGCAAAGCCATTAACACGGACAACCTCCGCCCCATCTCCCTTACTTCTTGTGTGGGAAAATTAATGGAGACGATGGTGCGCGACAGGTTGTCCGTGTTCCTGGAGAGCAAAAATGCATTTGCAGACACCATGTTCGGGTTCCGCCCACACCGGTCCGCGCAAGATGTCTTGCTTTAGCTCGACCATGAGATCCTCGATCCAGTCGAGTATCCCCTGAATGACAAAGTTGTGCTCGCTTTGGATCTGACGGGGGCCTTTGATAACGTGACCCACGAAATTATTCTAACACATCTCTCACAGGTGGATTGCGGCCAAAACACTTTCAACTATAATAAACAATTCCTCACTGACCGACAATCATACATTCGGATTCAGGACATTGAACACGGCCCTTACCGATCAGGCACGAGAGGGACTCCGCAGGGAGCGGTCCTCTCGCCCCTCCTATTCAATGTGGCAATGATGAGACTCCCCGCTCAGCTGGCGAAAGTCGAAGGCATACAGCATGCGCTGTACGCCGACGACATCACCATATGGGCGTCACACGGCTCGGCAGGAGACATGGAGGTAAGCCTGCAGCAAGCGGCGGACATCGTGAATGACTATGCCCGTCGCTGCGGCCTTCAGTGCTCCCCGTCCAAATCGGAATTCGTGCACATACGCCCCTCACGAAAGTGCACCGCAAAGATCGACCTCTCCCTTCACAGCGGATCAATACCCGAACGCGATGAGATTAGAGTACTGAAGCTTTTTATACACAAAAATCGCAGAGCAGACACAACATTGGCCAAATTGCGTAAGGTGGGAGACCAGGTGGGCCGGATGGTCCGCCGGGTTTCCAACAAGCGCGGGGGGTTACGATGCAAAGATGCCTTGCGGCTGGCGCATGCATTCGTAACCAGCCGAGTCCTGTACTCGGCTCCATACCTCCACCTACGCAAATCCGACGAGAATGCACTCGAAGTCATTCTCCGCAAAATCTACAAGCGCGCCCTCGACCTTCCTGTCAGCACCTCTAACCAGCGCCTTTTGGGCTTGGGAATGGTGAACACCTTCAAGGAGCTGAGAGAGGCGCACTTGACAAACCAATATACTAGACTCTCTAAAACACCGTCGGGTCGCCGCCTCCTTGCCCGGCTACACATCAATCACTCAATACACACGGAAGAGCGCGTACGGATTCCAGAAGTTTGGAGATACTCCTTGCACGTGCGCCCTCTTCCAGCTAACATGACCCGAGACGACTACACTGGCTGACGCCTCGCGCGGGCGGAAGCCTTGGCTCGACACTACGGCCACAAATTCGGGGTATTCTACGTGGACGCCTCCGGCCCGCACCACGGTGGTTGGTATACAGCTGCGGTCGTCCACGAAAACACCGTTGTAAACGGACTCACATTCCGTGCACATAACATTACGCACGCGGAGGAGATCGCCATCGCACTAGCCGCCGCAGATCAGGACTCGAGGGTCATCATCACCGACTCAAGGGGTGCCTGTCGCAATATTGAACAGGGATACATTCCGTACCGTGCTTATAAAATACTGCAGAACAGCAGCTACCTAGGTGCCCCCGCGCATCGAACGATCATATGGGCTCCGGCTCACACGGGCCTCGATGGTAATGAGACGGCCGATGCCGCTGCCCGCGCGCTCACTCTCCGGGCACCATCCTCGTCCCCTACCGATCCGGAACTCGAACCCAATCCTGCCTACACCTTTAAGGAGATCGCACAATTTTATCGATCCGGCCATAACTTCTATCCTAAACCCTGTAAGGGCCTCACGAAGGCGGAGGAGCGAATCCTCCTTCGCCTTTATACTAAAACTCTATTGTGCCCGGCAATCATAAAATACTTTGACCCCGCTTGCACGGGGAAGTGCCCGCATTGTGAGGAAAGTTCCTCTGACATTTTCCACATGGTGTGGGCATGCCAAAAAACCCCAAACCTTACCCCACTACCCAACCCTTCGCGGGAGGACTGGGAGGCAGCCCTGCTCGGCTGCTCTGACCTGACGGCCCAACGGGCCCTGGTCGAGCGTGCCCGGGCCGCGGCCAACGCCAATGGGCTCCCGTAAGAGGGAGCCCACCTAGTGTTTGTACGGGGCGGCCCCTTAAGGACCGTTCCCACCCTCCCTGTAAATAACATCTGTAAATAAATGTTTTTCAGCAGCAGGGATCTTGCTGACGCTTCCTTGTTGATGTGGCTTCTTGTTCCCGTACAGCAGGATCTTGATGACGCTGACGTGCCACTGCAGCTTCTTGTTCACGTACGGTGGGATCTTGCCGACGCTGCCTTGCTGATGTGGCTTCTTGTTCCCGTACAGCAGGATCTTGCCGACGCTGCCTTGCTGATGTGGCCTCTCGTTCACGTGCAGAAGGATCTTGCCGACGCTGACGTGCCGCTGCAGCTTCTTGTTCACGTACGGCGGGATCTTACCGACGCTGCCTTGCTGATGTGGCTTCTTGTTCCCCTACAGCAGGATCTTGCCGACGCTGCCTTGCTGATGTGGTCTTTCGTTCCCGTACGGAAGGATCTTGCCGACGCTGACGTGCCGCTGCAGCTTCTTGTTCGCGTACGGCGGGATCTTGCCGACGCTGCCTTGCCGATGTGGCTTCTTGTTTCCGTACAGCAGGACCTCGCCGACGCTGCCTTGCTGATGTGGCCTCTCGTTCCCGTACGGAAGGATCTTGCCGACGCTGACGTGCCGCTGCAGCTTCTTGTTCACGTATGGCGGGATCTTGCCGACGCTGCCTTGCTGATGTAGCTTCTTCTTCCCGCACATCAGGATCTTGGCGGCGACGTCGTGCAGCTTCCCGGCATGCTCTGCCTCTCGTGCTCTCACTTCAGGGTCCTGTCTGCGAGCGCGCGCTGCCGCAGCCCGGCGCGCCCACCTTTCGGCATCCTTATCCATACGAGCACACACCGATGACAACGAGCATCGGCAACTATAAACGTGTATCGATATGGTTTTGATTTTAAAATCATTGCTTTAGAAAACACCTGACGTCTTTCATTAAGCAGCTGGCGTCGGCATCTTGTTTTGCTTTCGAAACAATTGGCGTCTTTTCGTTTTGCTTTTAGAAAACATCTAACACCTTTCGTTGGTTCATTTCATCGATCAACGACGTTTTGAACAAAAATGTTTTATTGTTTAATCACGCACAAGAACAATCTCCCTAGGCACTACCTTGGAGGTAAACAAACGCTGCTACTGGGAATGAGAGACAACTGAAATCAGCTTTTTACACTTATACTTCTACTAACGTTTCCTACTGGAATATGCCAAAGGCTGCTAAGGGGAAATGAGAGACAGAAGAATTCGGCTTTTAGTTAACGCACACGCTGCGAATTTTTTCATTGTTCAACAACGCACAGGAGAAATCTCCCACCGGCGCCACCTTGGAGGTCAAAGCGTAAGACTGGTTACACACTACGAATTCCCAGTACTTACACACTAATAATTCCAAGTAGCAGCCATTATTTAACCAGTGACATAAGCCCCAGTGACATAAGCCAGGACAGTGGAGGCGTCTTTGTACCATCCTCGCTCAAGAACCCGGACACCAAACGCCACCGGATAACTACTCCTGACTTAGAAGCCCCCACCAGAAACGGAAGTCCCCTGCGGACTTCGACGCGATCCCGGAAGCCCCGAGCATCCGGTGGATCGCCTGGCCGGAAAAAAATGACTCAGCCACTTGCGGGGCACCGGCTCTCGCACCTTATAAAGGTACCCCTGCATTTGCGTGATCCTATACTATGTTTTCATTTTCCCCATGGCTCTTACTCTAAACGTTATTACTTTTAACGTTCAAGGTTTCTGAAATCCACAAAAACAGGCTGAGGTATTGACTCTTGCACGTTCAGTGCACTGTGATTTGCTGTTCGTGCAAGAAACAAATTTTTTCAAGCTTTCTTATGTACTCGCTTTCAAGCGCGCGTTCAATTTTGATTGTTTTTTTTCGTACGCCAGCACGCGTTCGACTGCGTCGGAGTCATTATTTTTAACCGAGGTCTTTTACGTGACCATCATGTTTCCTTCGATGCCTTCGGACGTGTGCTGGCATTCGACTGCACATTATTTTCGTTAAGAATAAGATTTCTTGCCGTGTATGCCCCAGCGGCACGCGAGAACTCAAACGCGTTCTTCCAATCTCTTGATGCGTTCCTTGTAAATTCCCGACATGTGGTACTTTTAGGGGATTTCAATTGTGTCTTAGACTCACACGCAGACGTTCGAGGTCCGGGTCGCGGCCGGTCAAACTGGAATGCCAGAGAACTCGAACGTCTAATGCAGCAATCGGCATTGAGTGACATTCATCAAAATGTGCATGGCAGTAATTATGCCTATACTTGGCGTCGAGCAGCCGAATTGATTGCGTGTATGCATCCCCCCGTCTCATTACCTACGTTCACGACACCAGGGTAATGTCATTGCCACCGACACCAGTGTACATTAGCGACCATCGGCCGGTTATGTTCTCTCTCCGCCTGCCAGTGGGGACGCCAACGATTTACAGACCATGGCGTCTCGATTGCCGCGTCCTCCAGGACTCTCAGGCTACGGAGAAATTATCCCGAGCGTTACGCGCATCGCTCATTGGGGCGGATGTAGCTGATTGGGATCGCCTCAAAGAACAGTGGCGCCATCATTGCAGTGCGTCGGGCAGAGGACTTTGCACCCTTATGTCGAAAGATGCGTCATTGTTAATCCAGAAGATACGCATTGCCAATCGAGATCCCAGTCCTTCCACTGTAATGCGGGCATTGCAAGAGGAGCTCGTTGAACGGTACCAACGTATTATGCGCGCTTCTTTACTCTCAGCTGCAGCTTGGCGCTGTAGACGTGCACCGTGTGCGCATCCTGAGGTGCTAAGGTATGCACGCAGAGGTCTGCTTTGTCCACCAGGCTCGCCTGCCCACTTGCTGAACTCTATGACCCCAGCTGCTGCGGCAACGCGCGACTTTCAGGAATTCACTCAACACTTTGAGTCAATAGCTCGATCTGGTGGTAATGTCTGTTACCCAGGATCCGTTTCTTCGCATCCTCTGCTAAAAGATTTACCTCATGATTCCAACATGTCAACTGACGTCCTCCTATCACCGCCATCCGATGACGAAATGAAAGGCGCATTAGACGCAATAAAAAAGGGATCGGCCCCAGGGGCTGACGGACTCCCTGCAGAGGTTTATAAACAGTTCTGGCCTATCATTGGTCCAACTATGTCACGCGTCATTCGCAAGTGTTTCCAAGACATTACACTTCCAACCTCTTTCCACAAAGGCCGTAAAACACTAGTTCGCAAGAAAGACCCAATGTCCACGCGACCAGATAATTGGCGCCCTATTACCCTGCTCAATGTAGATTACAAGCTCTTGGCGAATATTTTGGTGCGCCGAATCAGTCCATTTCTTCCAACATTCAATGCTCCCCACCAGGTCTGTTCTGTTCCGGGCCGAGAAATACACACCCCTACGTGGTTAACGAGTGACATCATTCAATACACCACTAGCCGATGTGCGCAAGGACTGTTGGTTTCATTAGATCAAAAGAAAGCTTTCGATTTTAGAGAACATGGCTACATACTAAATTTTTTACATGCATACGGATTCCCGGATAAGTTCATTGACCTCATCCACGCGATGTACACTAATTCAGAATGTACCCTTTACTTAGATTCCCGTGAGAGTCACGCATTTAGAGTCACGCGTGGGGTCCGTCAAGGGTGTCTCCTCTCCCCAGTGTTATTTATCCTTGCATTAGAACCCTTCTTAAGGGCCAATGAACATCACCCGCAGATTCGTGGCTTACCTCTACCCGGTAACACTCAAGTAAAGGTCACTGCATATGCAAATGATATTACTCTATATGTACATAATGAACAGTCGCTGCAGCATGCTCTTGATACATTCCATGATTTCGGTATTATCTCCGGTGCAATGTTAAACTTTTCTAAAAGCCAGTATTTTTTCATTGGCAACCCCAGCGGTCGTATGAACATCACGTCGCCTTTACAGTGGTCTCCTGAGGTTTCAATACTCGGAGTTACTTGCTCTGCATTTGGTATACAGGATAGCATCTGGTCATCCGTTGTACAAACTCTCCTAAGTGATATCAAAGCAGCCAGGTACTTCGAATTCCCCCTCTTGGAACGCCGATACTTAACTCAAACGGTGTACCTAGGAAAATTTTGGTACCTTTGCCATTCTGTAAAACCACCGCTCCACGTCTGCAGGAAAGTGCAAAGCTGCATCAGTTCATTTTTTTGGTCTGGTGGTACAGAACTGTTATCGCGTCCAGCGTTAGCTCAACCGCGAGATCAAGGCGGTTTTGAATTCCCCGACGTTTCCGTCACGGCTTCTACATTGTGCCTCCACACTCTATTGCGAATACTAAGCAATGATGACATGCCCGCTCAGACACTGGCTCGCTACCATCTGGGGCCATCACTACGTGTCTTCTTGCCGGATAGCCAAAGAAACCAAGGTCCCCAATCAACTGAATTACCATCTTTGTATCGAGCAGCTTGTATCGAGCATCACCGACGTTTGAAAGCTACGTGCCTAGAGATAGAGGTGGCCTATTCTAAAGTGGTGGACACAATGGCCGCCCTTCTACGGCCCTTGGTGCCCCAGCATCGTCAATCTGTAATGAACCGCGCTTGGAAACCAATAACTGCCGCAGTGTTGCCAGGGCATCTCAGTGACTTTCGCTGGAGGTTGGGCTGGGGCTTGCTCCCCACGCGAGATTGGTTGCAGCGATGGCAGGTGGTTCGCACTTCCACTTCCCCTAACTGCGTCATGGTAGAGACCAATCGACATGCGACGTTTGAATGTGTGGTTTCCCGCATTTTTGGCGTGCGGTTAATGCTGGTTTTCGGGGACAGGGTGTGCGAACTTTCGTGTCCAAAGGCTGATTTCCGCGTAGCCGCTTCTCCGCTCTGTTAATAGTTGCGGGGCTGTTCAGCCTTTGGAGAAACCGATGTGAGGCCGTAGCTGCCAATTGCCGCCAGCGTGCTTTGTGGCCGATACTGGGGAGAATGAGACGAGAGATCCTCGCGTTCCTCTCCGAGGAGCTTTTCTTCCTCGGGGAGCAAGAGTTTCTGCGGCATTGGTCGTGCCCTTTCGTCAAGGTGGAACACGAAAGGATACAACTCATTTTTCGACCGACTTCGTGCTAAGCAGCGCCCGTTGAGTTGTTTTATATGATTTCATTTGTTACATATCGTGTTTCATTGCATCTATTGTATCGTTATACCATTGTATCATGATATCGCATTGAGTTCTTGTGTACATATATGCCAACATTGTCATGTATATTAGAGCAAACGTCTTCACTGTAACGTAGTGATGTTAGTCGTGAAATATAGATGTGCCGAGGTGTATATGCCCTGTTACTGGAATGGTATGAAGCCTTTGTGTCCTGTACATGCTGTAAATAAATTTTTTCTAAACACATTTACCTCCAAAGTAGTGCCTGTTGAAATTTCTCCTGTGAAAAACAATGAAAAGTTTTTTTGAAAACTCTGTTGATTGATGGAATAAACCAATGAAGAACGCCAGATATTTTCTAAAAGCAAAACGAAAAGACGCCAGATGTTTCTAAAGCAAAACAAAAAGAAGACACCAGGTGTTTTCTAAAGCAATGGTTTTTATAATCAAAATCATATTGATACAGGTTTGCAGTTGCCAATGCTCGTTGCAGTCGGTGTGTGCTCGTATGGATAAGGGTGCTGAAAGGCGGGCGCGCAGAGAAGCGGCGGCGCGCGCTCGCAGACAGGACCCTGAAGTGAGAGCACGCGAAAGAGAAGCGTGTCGGGAAGCTGCACGACGTCACCGCCAAGATCCTGCTGTACGGGAACAAGAAGCCACATCAGGAAGGCAGCGTCGGCAAGATCCCGCGGTACGTGAACAAAAAGCTGCAGCGGCACGTCAGCGTAGGCAAGATTCTTCCGTACGGGAACGAGAGGCCACATCAGCAAGGCAGCGTCGGCAATAATCCTGCTGTACGGGAACAAGAAGCCACATCAGCAAGGCAGCGTCAGCAAGATCCCGCCGTACGTGAACAAGAAGCTGCAGCGACACGTCAGCGTTGGCACGATCCTGCTGTACGAGAACAAGAAGCCACATCAACAAGGCAGCGTCCGCAAGATTCCGCCATACTTGAACAAGACGCTGCAGCGACACGTCAGCGTCGGCAAGACAGAGAGGAGATCCTGCTGTACGGGAACGAGAGACCGAGGCAGCACGTCAACGTCGAGAAGCAGATCTTGAAAACGTTCGACAAAGGGAAGCGGTGAGGAAGCGCGCATATCGCCAGGTGAATTAACGGAAGAAACTTTCACGGTATTACTTCCAGGAGCTTCGCCTAATCTAACCATCATTCACCTCTTGGATCTGCCGTCAATTTTTTTAGGGGCGAAGCTCCTTATAGCGGCACCCGTTCATCCCTTGTAGCCATTGTAGCAGTGTGTAACAAGTATAAAATTTTGACGTCCGCGGTGGTGCCAGTGAGAGATTACTTCTGTGCGTTGTTGAACAATAAAAGATAGTGCTTAATGTACATGCCAATGGCTGCTAAGGGCGGATGAGAGACAGGAGAATTTGGTTTCTAGCTAACGCGCACGCTGCCAATTTTTTATTGTTCAACAACGCACAGAAGACAAAAAAGGGTTGTTACGTTATACTCGCTGGGTGTCACCTCCTAGGTTTTAGAAAGGTTTAGCGAGCGTTGGGCCGCAGTGCCATGAATACAGTGAACTAGTATATACCATGAACTCGAGGTGGTTAAAGGTGGGAAGTGGACACGAAGCGCAAGTCGTAAAAAAGTGTTCATGTGCCTCCTTTTGTTCAGTCCTTGGAATGTCCGCTGGATGGCGGTGCTTCTATGTGAGGAATATATGACGAAAAGATGCGAGATGGTGGTACTGGGAGTGTTTAATAGGTGGACGAACGGATACAATGACAGACGCATGGACGGACGCACGGATAGCTGCACGGATGGATAGACGCATGGACGGACACAGGGGGGGGATGCATGAACGAAAGCAGGGACGTACGCACTGATGAACGCGCGGACGCACGAACAGACGCACGCACGGAAGGGTGGATGGACGCATGGGCGGCCACAGAGACGCACGCATGGATGGACGGAAGCAAGAACGAATCGACGGACGGAAGCATCACCCCACTATCCATCATTCACTCCGTGGATATGCTGCCATTTTTTTCATATTTTAGTACACGTATATATTTTACCACGTCATACCTGGACGAAAATACGTCATCAGAGCCGACCCCGCCGTGGTGGTCTAGTGGCTAAAGTACTCGGATGCTGACCCGCTAGTCGCGGGATAGAATCCCGGCTGCGGCAGCTGCATTTTCGATAGAGGCGGAAATGCTGTAGGCCCGTGTGCTCAGATTTGGGCGCACGTGAAAGAACCTCAGGTGGTCGAAATTTCCGGAGCCCTCCACTACGGCGTCTCTCATATCATATGGTAGTTTTGGGACGTTAAACCCCTATATCAATCAATCAATCAATCAATCATCAATCAATCATCAGAGCCATGGTGTACCCTGTTATAAAACAATTTTCTGTTAAAAAAAGATATCCGTGAAGCTTCTCGAATTCCCGCGCTAAGCGGCAGTCCTGTCTACAGGCGTCTGAACAGCTGCGTCGCGTGCAATGAAAGCTTTACAGTGCGTGCGCGGTGGGCACAGCAAGCGTAACGATGAAAAAAAAGATAAAGAAAGAGGAGAGAGCCACAGTGTGGGCTTGGCCTGGTATGGGTCGGCGCCAGCGCGGCGGAACTGCAGTGCTAGATAACGCCAGTGGCGATGCGCTCACGGATAGTTCGTAGCTTGCATGGTGCCATTTCTTTCCGTTGTGTGGTGACCAGCCTTTTTGAATTGCTATGCGGTGTCATGTGTTTGTGTTGGCAGCTTGACTGTGTTCACCACGCTTCAGCGGTGTCATATGTGTGTGTTGTGTTGGCAGCTAGACTGTAACCACCATCCTTCAGCCGTGTCACGTGTGTGTGCATTGTCTGCAGCCAGACTGTGTTCACCACGCTTCAGCGGTGTCGTGTGGGTGTGCTGTGTTGGCAGTTTGACTGGGTTCCCCACGCTGCAGTACGTGAACGATGCTTGGTGACGGCAACACAACACATTCCTTTCGTGATGTTTCTCAGGCCTCGAGCGGACCTGTCACCGCGACTACAAAATTAAGATGATGTGCACGCTGCATGCTCAGAAGTGCTGAGAACCCGAACGGTAAATAATGCTCTTGTTTTCAATGTCCTCGTCGTTGTTGTAACTCGGGTGCTTGCAGGTATTGTTCTTCACTCTCTGTTGCAAAAAAGAGAGATTTAAAAAGCAAAAAGAAAGAAAAGGACATTACGCGAACATAGCAACACTGGGCGGGACCCGATGCGCGTGTCAAGACTACTGCGAGGGCAGTACTTAATGCTTCATACGGCCACTCAATTGACACGCATGCGCACTTTCTCGAATATATTTTGTGCGATATGATTCCTTTCAGCAAACCACAATTGAAGCGAAGTTGTTTGTTGAAGTACTCAAGTGAAATACCTACTTTGTTGCGCCTACTTTGGTCACACGGCCTCTACACCGATTTTTCTTTTCATTTGACTCTCTATCAATAATTGATTGCCTTGTGTTCATTCTGTGTTGACTTGTGCTCGATATTACCGTGTTTCATGACCATGAGCCCGCGTTTCCCAGCGCTTACAGTTGATACAGAAATGAACTATTCTGGAAGTTCTTGCTCCGCCACGAACGATTTGTAGGAATCAATTGTTTTTGTAAGAAAAGAACCTATCATAAAACAATGATGAACAGTGTACGCTAGCCATCATACCTTGTTGTTTTACGCTGCGTTAGGAATTGGTGAAGAACATCAACTAGTGGACCTGAACAAATGTGCCTAGAATATAATGTACACGTGGCTATGTTATTACACACACGCATACCGTTCTTTGTATACTTATTCCGACAATGAACCATTGCGTGCGACGGCTTACGCACCTTTCGAGTTTGAATTCGCAGCTGCTGCTCAAAAGAAATCACATCTATAAAAAGCAGAGCAAATGCACGCTTCCCCAAATGCACGGGCTGCCCTGGGAAGTCTGCACTGGGTGAACATAAAGTTAAACAAGTTACCAGTGGTTATCCGGTCTACGTGCTGCGCGCCCGGCTCATGTTCATTTATCTTCCTTGATTTAAACTACACACACACACACACACACACACACACACACACATATATATATATATATATATATATATATATATATATATATATATATATATATATGTGTGTGTGTGCGTGTGTGTGTGTGTGTGTGTGTTTATATATACAATATTTTTATCCTCGGTTCTTTATTTGAATTAAAATCCCGGCTAAGCGCCGTGAAGTCTACATCGAAGGCCATTTAAAATAGGGCCGCAGTCTCTGGGCAACGAACTGATTCGAAACAGTCATAATTTGACTGGCTTTGCTGCTTGCAAGCGTGTGTTATAGCTAGCATATTGACCCGCTACGGTGATCTATAGGCTGAGGCAATCGGCTGCCGGTCTTCACGGGATTGAATTCCAACCACCACAGCCGCATTTTCAAGCGAGGCAAATATGCTTTAGGCTCATGTGCTTTGATTTAGGCGCACGTTTGTAACCTCTGGTAATCTAAATTTTGGGGGCCCTCTACTATCTATCAACATCATCATATCTAAGATATGATGGTGTTGGGCCGTTAAACCTCAACAATCGTTATTTTACCAGGATTTGACTAAGAATGTGCCTGACTTCTGAAACGTCCTGTGCAAGAAACATTTTTCTTTATTTGAAAATCGTGTGTGAAAGCGACATGTTTCAACCCTTCGTTATATTCATTAGCAACAGTGAGTGAAAATGAGCCTTCATAGATAAGCAATTCAGCTGCTCAGACGGAGTGTAATACCTATTTTTGTGACCGGCAGTGTCTCGTCGCACATGTTGACAGTCATTTATCCGGTTACATAAGGCCTAATCGTGGCGAATGCATGAGCGAGCCGATATATATAGTGAAACACAGAACTGCGTTTTCCCGATGAGAGACCGACGAACTATTACAACAAAGAAAATGAAGTATTCTGATTGCAAGCATACATTAGCTTGTTTCATTTAAAACAACGATGCCCTTTATTGTGGGCAATTTACGGTAAGCATATATGGCAGCATATTTGTTCACGGTGATCTGAAAGTGCTGAAATTTTTCGTGGAAACACGTAGGCAGGCTGCCGATGAGTATTCGCCAACAAAAAGAAAAGAAAATAAATTGGCCCCAATCAACACGTTACACTGTAAATGCCATCAAAAGACGATAGTCTTGCGTCTGGAGAGAGTGAACAAAACGTTTATTTGATGTTCTGCGCAAGAAAATCGGTGAAATGTATTCTGCAGGCACTGCGTTAGAGTGCCTCGAGCGTTTGGCGGAGGCGAACAAGCGCATCTAGGCACGCTGGGCACAAGTGCCATCTAGCAGTTATTTTCGAAAACGAAGGCGTGCGTGACCGCGGAGAAAGATGCGCTCCAGTCTCGGAGGTGATAAGGTGTAGAACTCAAAGCGACGGGCAGGTGCCACAACCGTGACGTCGTAGCAAAGCGTTGAAAACACCTTTCTGAGCATCGTGTTGCACTGTAAGCGCTGCGCGATAAACGCTACATTCCTTAGAGTTACTTGTGTATGCCTCTTCTAGTATAAAGGCAGAGATACAAAATGTCGAAGCGTTGTGGTGGCGCCTCAGGTATGCGCAATAATTGTTTTTAATTGACAATCGCGCAACTATGAACGCTAAACATTGAGCAATATTGGTGGGTGCTGCGGATGGGGTTGGCGGTTTGGTGCCGTTTAAAGTATCGTTAGATTGGACACACGGACAGACAGACAGACAGACAGACAGACAGACAGACAGACAGACAGACAGACAGACAGACAGATCAAAATTTTTCCGTCGAAGATCCCCAAGAAAGAATATCATCTTTAAAAATATGCGATGCTGCGCTCACCCTCTGGCTTTTCGTACACAATCGTGAAACGCTTCCAACGTTGAGCTTTCACCAAATCATGGAGTGCCCTGTCCAACTCGCTGTGAGGAGGAGCCATGCTAACAGACACCGACGTCATGTCGACGCCGGCATTGGGCTGAAATTCCCGAGACAAGAAGATATGTGGCACACGCTGTCCAGCGCAAGCGCTGCCGACCAGCGACGCCGCTTCTGGCTTCCGTGGTCCCAGCACTGCTACAACGCCTTTCTCCAGGAGACTGCACACTGCCCCGAGAAAACGAATAAACATAATTGGCAGCATGTAATTGTCGTATGAGACATTCCTAAACTCAGGTTAACATGTCGTACATTGGACTATAGAGATGTTGACGAGAGTCGTCTTACGAGATCGTTCCCCTAACCACACTGAGCTGGCATAAGACGGCTCCATGTGATTAAGCTTCGAACGATTGGCAGTTTAGCTGGCATTCACTTGAAGCGCAGCCTTGAAGAAATTGCCTCAATGCGAGTCGTTCGTCATTAGAGGGCGCGCCAAAACTAATCTACATCAAATTTCGCGTTAGCCCCCAAAAACCACGTTAATTCTTTCCCAAATATAGCGTCACATCCACTGTATTTCTTGTTCCACCGGAAGGGTTCACTCCTCAAACATATGGTGCTAAGACTTATTAGCAGCTATTGAGTCACCATTTGTATGGTCTTCTTTGGAAGCTTCTTTATCGGTAACATTCACCTTCTGTTTTGTTGTGTATTGCAATGTGTCAAAAATTTGAACATGACAATGTTCATGATTCATTCGAACGCAAGAATGAACAAATCACGACAATGTATGTATCTGTGTGTACATTACGGGAATCACTAATTCTACTGACACACTATGAGTAAACCTCTCTTCTCTACGAAGTCGTGGAGTGCTCAGAGAAGAAAAAAAATACTTTTTCCCCACTGAAATGAGGACCACACTATGAAAGTCTTTCATATAATTGGGCCACTTCTTTTTTTAATTTTTATAGACGTCATTGCCAAATATATTCCAGTTTCTATTGAAATATTTGCAGAAGATTGCATTCTTTATCAGGAAATACGTTGTGCAGACGACCAGGTTCTTTTAAACGCAGCGTTAAAAAAATATCTTCTTGGTGTGCAGTGTGGCAAATGAAGATTAATGAAAAGAAAACGGTAGCTATGACCGTTACGCGCAAGCTGCTTCCTTTGAAACACTTAGATTCCGTCAATGGTCAAAAACTATCGTTTGTTAAAACTTATAAATATTTAAGGGTTGTATTAAGTGCAGATTTTAGGTGGAATGAGCATGTTGCCTACATTGAAAAGAAAGCTTTACAGAAACTAGCATTTTTAAGACGTTCTTTGCGCAAATCTACCCCAAAATTAAAATCAATTGCGTATAAAACTTTTATCCGTCCAATCCTCGAGTATTCATCTGTGGTTTGGGACCCTCACAGCCAAGTAAATATTAAAACACTTGAAATGATTCTAAGAAAAGCAATTCGATTTGTATGTAATCGCTACAGCGCTCTGACGTCACCCAGTGAACTGTTAAAAAAAGCTGACTTGGATACATTGCAGGCAAGACGGCAACATAATCGATTGAGGTACATGTTTCTACTTTACCACGACAAGCTACGCATAGTCATGCACGCGTACATAAAAACGTTTCACCGCCGATCAACTCGTTCCAAGAATAAAAAAAAACTGAAGGAATATTCCTGTCAAACAAAAGCCTTTAAAAACACTTTTTTTCCGCGCGCTGTCACTAACTGGAATGCTCTTTCTGCGGATCTGGTGAACTGCGAAACTGTTCAGTCATTCATGGAAAAACCTAAACACCAGCAACCCACTTGACTTTGATCTTTTTTTGCGCTTCGCCCTCTATTTTTCCACTGCGCATCCTGAACATGCTTCATTTATGTTCTACTTTTATCAATTTTTCATATCAATGCGTTGTATTTTTGAAATGTTGCCGATTTTTGAACCATTATATAATATTTGTTTCTTAGTTCTGTATGAGCAGGTGTTTGTCGTCATAGTTTTTTTTGTACGTGTACGCGTAAACCACAACAATTGTGTAAGTACTGGCGTTTTACTTTGATGCACTAGTTCTTCATGGTGTAGTTCTACGTGACGTGTTTCTTTTCCTGTTGTATCTTCATATTTGTTTCCTTTCTTGTATCACCCACCCCTGCCTAAGGCCTCATATGTGAGGCTGGCAGAAATTCTGAAATAAATGGAAATAAATAAACCAGAAGCCAGGAATATTCTTTCAAAGTATAAAATATACCTTAATACGAGGCGCAAGAGGCTGCAAGATGTGCAACTTGTATTTGCTTAAAAATTTTTTTGCCTCAGCAAGTTGCTGCAAGATTTGGGAAGTTCATCAACACGAGACGGTACGAAAAAACAAAAGCAACGGGACTTTTTGCAGTAGTTCCTTCATCCCATCGTTTCTTCTGGTGAACTTCGCAGAAGCACAGTGGTAGTATTGATAGCCATCTAAACAAAATATCTCAGCACCGTCACGAATGACACGGCCATAATAAAGCTGCTTTGTGATGCCGCAGTAAATACTGTCGTAAATCTTTAGAAAATAACCGCTGAAGAGCGGCTATGGCAGCAAAATCAATAATACGATCATACGGCCTCCTGTTTCGCCAAACTTGCGAGACTCAACTGAGGAGCAATTGAAGTGCAGACACCCTTTTGTGGGGCAGGTCTCAATTACTGGGCCTAGCTCACACGTATCGCATTTGCAAGCGCCGACGTCAGCATTGGTCTTCAAAGTGCAATTTACTTGCCATAGACGTTGCCCCTTTTTATATTCTCTTCAATTTAACCACGTCTAGAGAACACCATGGCACTGGGGCCAGCTGTGTACACCGTAGAACCGTTTTATAGATTTAGCAGCGAAGATATGAAAGGTACTGCAAGAAAAACATTTATTAGAGCTGATGTAGAGGGCTTTCATAGGTTGCAGCAATCCACACTTTTTTTTACACGAAAAATTGTTTGCCAGGGTCCACCGTGACATATTTCCGTCACTAAAAACAGGGCCGGGAAACAAGCACACTATCCTATGGAAAAAAAGATTTGCCGATCTCACGTACAGTGGGAATCGATGATATGCGAAGCACGAATGAGGAATGTTGATATGGGACTTTAAAATCCGCACAACGCTTCGAGGCGGACGTAAACTATGCCATTCATAACTTTTATGCCATGATTATCATCTTTGCGCCTGGCATTTTTTTCTTGGTCCATTCGCGTCACATAATAATAATTTTGCATTATGTGAGGCTAGCGAAACAACTGCGAGCGCGCTAATAGTGTAGCTTGTAGCCATGCTTTCATTGATACGCATGTCGTTATTATCATGTTTGGGCATGTCATTTATTTTCATAGCCCATTCACGTCATGTATTGCAAAATTTAGTAATGGTTAAGCTAGCCAAACGGCCGCGAGCGCATGAATAGAGTTGTATGTAGTCATGCTTTTTAATGACACGCACGCGATGATTTTCATGTTTGCACCAGTCTTATTTCTTCGACATCCATTCAATTCCTGCAATACAAAATTTCGTGTATCTGAAACCAGCAAAAGGACCGCCAGCACATCATAAGCATGGCATGTAGTCATGTTCTTATATGACACGCATATCCTGAATATCAT
This sequence comes from Rhipicephalus microplus, assembly GCF_043290135.1. Lineage (NCBI taxonomy): Eukaryota > Metazoa > Arthropoda > Arachnida > Ixodida > Ixodidae > Rhipicephalus > Rhipicephalus microplus. The sequence goes on from NW_027464588.1 coordinate 15,051,864, forward strand.
GTTTACACCAGTCATATACCTTCATCATCCATTTACGTCACGTAATACCGAATTTGGTGCATGCTAAATACTGAAACTATCACTAGCGCATCTTGAGCGTGACATGTAGTCATGTTCTTACATGACACGAATGTCATGTATATCATTTTTACACTAGTCATATTTATGTATCAATCATTCACATCACGTAATACCAAATTTGGTGTATGTGAAGCTATGGAAACAGCCACGAGCCCATCATGAGCGTAGTATCTAGTCATGCTCTTTCATGACACACATCACGATTATCATGCCTGCACCCGCTTTATACCTTCGACATCCATTCACTTCCCGCAATACCGAATTTGGAGTATGTTAAGCCAGCGAAAGGACCACGAGCGCATTATGAGCGAGGCATGTAGTCATGTTCTTACATGACACGCATGTCATGATTTCAACGTGAAGGCGTGTCATTTGTATTCGTCTTGGAGTCATGTCATACTATACCAGTTTTGCTACATATCATGTGAACAAAAGCACCGGAGGAGCAGCAAGACCATGACATGTAGATCATGACATTCATGATAAACATGTCCTGACGATTATGTTGTGACTAGCACTTATGCATTTTGTATCGTCATGTTATGCCATATCAATTTTGGTATATATCTCATTATCCAAACAGTCACGAGAGCTAAAAGTAGTATGCGGATAGATAGATAGATAGATAGATAGATAGATAGATAGATAGATAGATAGATACGGACAAACTCGCCGAATTTCGCTAAGAAATGCTTCGCATTTAAAACAAAATTTTGTCAATTTCTGTCGAACACATGACTTCGCGATCCATGACAATATATGCCTGGCACGCTATCCACTGGGCTACGGTAACAAACCTGTATTTTATGTTTCACATCCTCCTCTTGAAGTGCTCTTGGTCGCGGGCCCCGCCGCGGTGGTCTAGTGGCTAAGGAACTTGGCTGCAGACGTGCAACCTGCGGGAGCGAATCTCGTTGGCGGCTGCTGCAATATTGATGGAGGCGAAAACGCTGTGGGCCCGTGTGCTCAGATTTGGGTGCATAATTAGGAACCCCAGGTGGTCGAAATTTCCGAAGTCCTCCGCTACTGTGTCTGCCACAATCAGATGGTGGCTTTGGGGCGTTAAAACCTTCATATCAATCAATCAATCAATCAATTAACCAATCAATCAACTTTTAAATCTCTTCATTAAGGGGTGCTGTCGCCCTTTAGGAGCGATAACGTGAACTAGTTCATCATGTCCGGAGCTTCCTAGCTCATGCAACGTGTCTTATCTATGCGTCTTTCCCGTACGGCACATTTCTTAACGGGGAACAACTGCAATATTTTTCAATGCCTTAAGCAACCACGAGGTGGCGACCTTATACCAATCGTTGGCCTCGTTTTCACAAAACTGGTTGAGCATTTTTCCGTATTTTTTTCACACGAAAGGCGAAAGAATAATTGCAACAAATTGTAACGCCAAGCTCAAAACGGCAACTGGGTCGGAACTTCAAGTGTGCTCCTCTTCTTGGAGCTCCTTAAAGTGCTCCGAGACGCGAGACGTGAGTATGCAAAGAGGTGGTGTAGATGGCGCTGGCGACGCTAAACCGCAACATCGTGTCTCTAAATAATGCTCTTCATTAAATAAATGCGGGCGCTTTTCGTGTAGGCTATTTTAAGTGTCTGCTAGCTTCAAAGGGAAACCGAATGGAACGAGTGAACGAACGAACGATACGCTGCTAACCACGACTAAACCAACCCGCAGGCGACCTTGCGCTTAACGCCCTGTTTAAAAAACAGCATTTTCAGGTGGCACAGCCTGTTTAATCAGTATACCAATCTTTCGTTTTGCTCTGTTTCTAATGCCAGAGCGAAACTTTTTCACAAGTCGGCCCACGACAGCCTTTTTCAGTGTCCTTCGTTGTTACAAGATTCCTGATGCAGGGGCGTTCAGAACTACCACAAACCAACGCAAAAAAAAACACCAGCGATAATAAGCACTGATATAGTAGAAGCAAGTTATATGCTTCATTTCATCCCTGCACATTTTAGATAGGAAGTAGCTTAGGGTCGAGATCCATCCGGTGTGCTGCGTGACCACCCCACTTGCGCATGTGCGTCCCTCTCTCTTTCTCTGCTCTCCTACGTTTCTCCATCTTCCGCCTCACAATGCCGACGCATGGGAGCACCTGCTAACCAACGCTCACTGTCTTGTCTTCTCCTTTTGGCACTCTTCGCTGCGGCGATTATACGTCCTTGCGCCTGTGTGTCCCCTCCTCCCCCTCTCTATCCTCTCCTACGCGCCCCCTCTCTCGGGACGCAACGCCGACGCAGGCAGCGTCTACTAGCGAGTTCCTTGATCGAAAAAACTGACTGTTCGCGCTCCACAACAGTTCACGCATCACTCCGTATTTATAGGCACTGCATCTTGATCTCCAATGTACGGTGATAAATTTCTCGTGTGCTTTGCTAAACAATAAAAATTTGCAGCATGCGAGTTGGAAATAGCGGACAGCGGGTCTGTGTGACCAATCCGAGTCTTCTGTCTCTCATAGCACATTGTCAGCGATTGGAATATTTCAGTTGGAAACACTGGTTCATCAGTGCGTGTTTTACGCTTCCATAGGTTGCTCTCCTGCGCGACGCTTCAATGATCGTCCGCGTCAATGTCGCCACCAGTGTAATTCCACTGGTTCACATCTACTCATTGTTCTATTCAGTGGGAGATTGTGTAATCTTTTTTCTTTCATTTAACACCTGCCGGAAACAGCCCTTAGGCACTCGCACTGTCTCAGGTGTACGTCCTTCACTGCGCTGTTTTTTTTCCAGAGACCTAACAATGTTTGTAAACAGCGCTTTGCTCCAGCGACATACTGAGCAGCTTGTAACGTCGTGCTACAAATTCCTCAGAATGCCGCCAAGCTGCAAAGCTGGATCCGAGTTCAGAGGCAGCTTTGAAGCTACTGTGCCATGCAGTAGTCTCGTGATCATGGCGAGCATCGAGCTGGACGGACCTTACGCGTCCAGGCGTCACTACAAATGCCTCAATGTGTCGACGGTTCATACCACTGTTTACGAACATGGAATAGGTTTATATGAGGTCCCACTTGAATCTCTAAAAAGGAAGTCACAGAATCAGCCCGGTGCTCAGTAATCAATATGAAGGGGAAAGTGTGTCGATAAAGCAGGGGCGGTATTTTGTAAGCGTTCTGCCGCGGGTGGTATAAAACAGAGGGATGAAAGGGAGACACACGGAATTGGTTGAAGCCATCCTGATGGTCAGGGCTTGAGAATAGCCACAGAAAGCGCATAGAACGGGTCGAGGCCCCGTTTTATCGCTAGTACGGAGAAGAAACGGTCTCTTGGATTACGCCAATTCTATTGAAACGTATAAGCTCCAACGCAGATAATCAGTTTAGCTCTGTTTTGAGCCTGGCTAACTCCAATCTCGTGCTACCCATGTTGAAAAACACCGAACCAAATTGTGACATCAACGTGCGCACAAAACATCACAACAAGTAAATTCTTAAGGCCATCCCGCTCTGTAATCTCAAACTTTGAAAGAAATGCCTGTCAATATATATGTAGAACTGTATAATTTGTATATATCTTCATGCATTGAAAGCGTTTCTGCATTCTTTCGGCTCGCCTGTTGGCTGTTTGCGCTCACGTCATTTTGTTTGATCTCTCTCACTTTCTTCCTAAAACGCTTACAAAACAGTACCCCGGGGAGGTGGTCTTTTGCTGCCCTGAGAAGTGTAAACAAAGGATTCCTTACGTCGTGGTCGCCCTATAGGCTCTGATAGTGCGATGTTGCTTAAAGGGACACTAAAGTCAAATAACAATTTATGTCAGAGGGAAATCTCAATGCATGACAACAACTAAAATGACAATATTGTCAACAACAATGCCCTACTTACTAAGAAATTAGGTAAATTTAACAGTGCATAAATGGACGCACACAATCGATGCATCACGTGGCGTGCAGACATGAAGTGTGCGTACAAAGCTAATATTTATTCCGTCTTAGTGAAATGTATCTGCACGTAGACAACGTATATGCGACTGTGCTTTCACTTCTTTCATCGCTCTTGGTTCATTCGACACGCCTCTTTTGAGATTGCAATGTATGTTAAGAGTAGTGGCAGGCTGTTTAGCCTGTTATTGCAGTAAACTTAGTGATGCTACGGGCATTCACCTTTCTTTGCCGATTGGAAGGTGTCTTCCGGATCAAGTCTCTCAATGGCCAGGCTGAGGTGTGGTGCTCTGCTAGAAGAGTCAGCCAACTCGTGTGCGCCTGTGTTACCAGTCATTGAAGTTGACTTCTCTCCATCGTCGCTGGCGTTCAGGTTGACTCGGTCGAGCATTTGCCACAGGAGCTTCTCTTCTTCAGATGAGCCGGCGTGGTCGTACACGACACCTGTGCACAAAACAATCATAATGATTGTTGAGGCTTTGCGTTCAAAGATCACATTGTCATTATCAGGAACGCCGTGGTGAAGGAACTCTATGAATTCTGTCCATCTTGAATGTTTTACCATGCATATACATTGAAGTAAAAAGACCTCTACCACTCCGCTCTCAATCTAAACGTGGTTGCCATAACTGGCGTTTTATACCCCAACCTTTGCGTCAGCATTCGAACACCATAAACACAAGACCACCGAGGTGGATGTGAACTGATTGACATTGAAGTTCTTTTCACCGGAAAAAAAGAGGGAAGGAGGCCACAAATAGTTGGTTTAACAACAAATAATGCACATGATTCGCTTGGAATAAAAACTCGACTGCGTAAGCTGCTTCATAAAGTAGGCCATCGCATCTAATATATTAACAGCGCAGTGCAAAACTCATAAAAGGAAACGATTTTTTTTATTTGCATCATGTATTCTCCCGAGCCTTAGTAATTTTAATGAAAGCAGAAACGTTATTGCAATGGAAATATGCCAGTTGATTCTTACAATATATAGATAGAAATTAAAGGCAGGTTTTCGTCTTATTTGAGGTGTAAGGATAAATTGGTACATCTATTACGCGTAATAAATTCCAGTGTCTGCAACTCCTGGAGCGGTTTTTTAATAATGAAAACGGAAGTGACTTATATCAGCGCTCGCAAATTTCTTTAAAGTTCAGCTATTTCTTTGCTAATGTTGGACTCCTATCTGCGCACAGATGAACTACCTATTCTTTGCAATAATTTAAACTTTCAGTTATATATTTGCGAGCTAGTTGTGTGCTTCCCAGTGAATTTTTACGATGTGTCTCTTCTGTTTTTGTTGTATATACGTTCGAATTGAAGTAAATTATACTGCATGTGTATGTGTCGATATTGAGGTAATTCAGCCAATGACCTCGGAAAAGCCGTTACTTGTGTTAGCTGAACGGCCGTCATGCATTTCACTGCGTTGTACAAAGCTCGAGGCAGGCCACGCTGATTAATCGTAAATGTCCTCATGTAGTGGATAAAGCACATGCGTAAACAAGCAGTTGTGTGTTGATTCCGTCGTTTCGTCAAGGGGGCTTGTGCTCCTCAATGTTGCTCAAGCCTTGAGAAAAAATGGCAACTGGTAGAAACGTCCACACGAGAACACAAGCCCTGTTTACGGATTTTTCAACTATCATTCTTCATTCAAGTGAGAAACGTGGCAGACTGTATAATTAGCTACTAGTATTGCGCGAACTGGAATAAAAATTCAATCAACAAGCTTCAGTGGGTTACGGCTTCAATGCCCCAACCATAGTTGAAAAAGCAAAAAAAAACATATCTTTCAGAATTTCGCCGCAAAATTAGAATATGAATGCATATAAAACAGACGACACATGAATAAACATACCAGAAAGTCGTGTCCCATCGGTGAAAATATAGCAAAATATCCACAAGAAGACAGTGTTGTTCACGCCTCAAAATGAAGCGATGCAAAAGCGAGAGCAATTGACACCTTAAAAACTTTATCGTCATCTCTTTTACTGAAAAAGTGCATTTGACTACCGAAATACGAAGCTCCAAGTCAAAATGTTATAGGTGACTAAAGAGAACACGTTATGGCTGCTTTTTTCACGTCTCAAAAGGCCTGAATCATGGAAATGTTTCCATTAGAGGTATGCCCAAGAATGTGTTCTTTGAATGAGATTTTCATCAATACAGACGTTGAGAGATTATGGCATATTTAAACATTATCTTTTTTTTTTCGCGCCACAAGATTTTCTTTTTGTTTATGCGTTCAAGGAGCTCAAAAAAAGGTCATTCATTATAAAACGCACGCTTTCTAGGACAGTGTTTCAGTAAACTTTATTTATGTGTTGTTTCTTCGAGTGGCTTGCTAACGGGAAATATTTTTATGCCTACTTTGCGCTTATTTTACTCACTGTACAGTTTACTCTGTGTACGTGATCACATGGTCAGACTTTTCGAAATATGTTTCGCCCCTACCGGGATGCCCACGTTGGTCAAGGAGGGGCAGAACGGCTTCGCATAAGGGTCCACATTTCGCCTCCATTGAAATTTATGCCAAAACTACCATCTAGTGTAAGCATAAAAGGGATCTCCCCAAAAATGTTGAAAATAGACTTTCCCAGGCAGTGAACCGGCAAATGTAGTGACAATTTATTCTATCGACGTACCAATGTAAGACATTCTCCATCGGCTTGAATGTTTACATGCCTCAGAGAGCATCGAGGTGTGGGTAGTATATCCGTTTCTCAGTTATATTTCAACACTGGAAACAAGGAGTATTTACTACTTGTTTCCAGGACATTTGACGGCTGCCCAGTCTTCGCTTTAGCTTTCGGACACTCAGCCTAGCGGCAACAGATGCTGCAGACAGCTTGCTAGAGCAAATACACCGCCTTGCCTCAACTCGTTCTAGGAAAGCACACAGGGTAATATTGAAGTATGACAGCCATCGTCGTGTCTCACGTGTTTCGCTTGAAAGGAGTCAGAAAAAAAATGAACCCATCCGCTCGGATTTCGGACTGTCATTCGTTTGTTATGGCGTGCGTATTATGATTTACAATATGGTACTTTATTCAGTTTATTTTTCGTTTCAGTGTATCACTCAGGAAGCATTGGATAAATTTAGAACACGCTTCCTCCAAAAATACAGCAAATCACCACCAGCTGTCTACACGTAGACAAAAGAATACAGTCAATCGTGCATGTTTATGTTTCAACATTGCATCTTTTTTCTGAAAGCACCGTGAGTCAGAAAATTTGAGGTGCGTGGATTTATTATTAGTATCTATAGTAGGTCAACGTTAGTCATATCTCATTGAAAGTATGTTTTTGTTTGTTCCAGCTTCAAGCTATAAACGTGGCATGATCGAGTTTGTTGCTCTGTAGGCGATGAAAAAAGATTTTTTGTGTTTTTCTCCATAAAGAAGCATTCATCAAATAAAATTAGTTTAAAAAATGGTGTTCCCGATACCCCTTAAAATAAAATCGCTGTGTAAGTATTTAGAGATTAATTCGTTTTCAGCAAGAATAGCCTATACAATAGTTAGTCCTTTGAACAGAAAATCAAATATTGGAGAACGCCGCTGAAGTATTCATCGGTTAAAAAAATCTAGTTTCGCATTTAAAGCACAGAAGGCGGAGAAAAAACACCAGGATGCTTTTATAAGTCCAAAAGCAATTTTTCTCTTCTTTCACTTATCGGGATTTTGTCAGTATTATTTTTCCTGACTTCAGTATGTGATATCTTTTTTTTAAACCTTTCAGTTTTTATTCGACATATCTCTACATTTCGTATCTAATACGTGACTGTCTCTCCTTTGAATGTGGCCCTCTACATTGACCAATTAGTGTAATTCTTCCACCAAATTTCTTAGACATTTTACGAAACAGACATAGAGGGGTGTCCGTACGAGTCTGTTTCGTTGGTTTCAAGAAAGTTCGCTGCAAGTAGTTGATCATGGAGTACTGACTAGCTCGAACACCCACTTTGTTGGACTCTACAAAGAAAATGTTCAACTACCTAAAAACAACATTATTCTTTACCTATAATTTGTTTTACTGACATTACGGCATGCTAAACTTCAGTGTAGGCGAAAACTTGAGCGTAAATCTTCCCTATGGCTATTTTTGAATAAGAAAAGACTAGTCAATACAGTCAAGACAAAGAGACAATAGTTAAGACAAATATTAAAAAGTAGCCAGGCTACTTCTTTTCATTGGGTGAAGATGCGATACCGCGTACAAGTACCAATATCAGTGGTAGTGCAATTCTGAAATATCCCCAAATAGATATTTTGTAGCAATATTTCTCATAGTAAATAGTCGGCGCTCGGCTGCTGACCGGAACGTCGTGAGTTCTATGTTGGCCGCAAGTCTCGCGTTTTGATGGAAGTGGAATGATAGAGGACCGCATGCTCTGCGGTGTAGTGGACGTTAAAGAACACCAGATGGTCCAAATTTTCATATCCCTCCACTACGGCGTCTTTCAAATTGATATCATGGTTCTGGGGCGTGATTATACTACGTAATATTGTTGTGGGTCTCGTTTATGCCATGATTTTGCAGCTTCATTAGCCCTGAGTCCCCCCCCCCCCTCTTTTTCGTACATTCACATTTGAACTATAACTTTCGAATTATAAAATGGAGTTTGAAGTTTACAGCAGCGCAGCATGTTTTTAGTAGCTTGCAAAGATATGAAAACATGCACCTTTTGTGCCACAAAAATGTATAATGGTGTTTTACACCATTACACATTAGACATTCATCAAACACCTTAAAGGTGTTAAAATGAAATACCACTGCTACTTAACTAAAATAGAAAAAAGTAAAGTGTTTTAGAGAGAAAATAAAAAAACATGTGTAAGAAAAATAAAGACAGCAAAATAACCAAGTTCAGCTTAAGGTAAACTAGCCGCAACTAAAAGCAAAAGAAGCATATATTCTCGTGAGTGGCAGAAACGAATTGAGGATTCAAAACGTGATGACTGCATTGATATTAGATTGGTGCACTACTAGCCACTCTGAGGCAAAAAAATGGAAATAATAAAAAGACCGCGCTAATAACTTTGCACTCGTTGCCCTGGGCTGCCGGCATGAAATAAAGTAGCGATATCGTTGATCATCTCTCCCCCCCTTCCTCATTTCTTTGTCTATGCCTGGTGCTTCTCATTAGCTACGGTGTCGTTAAGGCACAGGAAATAGAGCGAAGAAAGTACAAAATATTGGCATTGGCATGAAAAACTACCAGGCCTGCGCAAAACGCGCAGGTTTATCAGTATATGCAAATGAACGTTTTTACTCTCCCAAGTATTGCCGTAATCCCTCATCAAGCAGGCTTAAGTGACGTATCAGTGATGCCAGCTCAAGATCAACGCCTATTTGTTTTTATTAGACAAGCGGTTGCGTGTTTGCTTTTCAGGGCTGAATAATAATGTCCTGTGATGACAATGTTCTAGTTATGGACAGACAAAATTATTTGTGGGTTTTGCATTTTTACAGGCACAAACCCTTCAACCTCATAAACGTAAAAAAAGCAAAGAGAGGGCTGTAATAATCCCTGCTTTAGGGTTTTCTACCTCGGCAAGAGCAAAGCAGCGTTAAAATTCACTTCTAAGCTGAAAACAGTAGAATTTTCTGTTCTTAAATCAGGAAACACCTGAGACTTCTGCGCATAGCCATGGGGGTTATTACCGTTAGCTTCAAATCATCAAGATGACGTCTTTGCACGTGTGGGATGTTGTTACAAGTCTTCGTGCTATCCCGATAAAAAGGTTGTGCAGAGGGACACCATAGATATACTGTGTTCTGTTTCAATCCGAAGCACATACTGTTGTTCTGAGGAATTCTGACTATCCGTGAGAAGACACAGTATGTATGTATGTATGTATGTATGTATGTATGTATGTATGTATGTATGTATGTATGTATGTATGTATGTATGTATGTATGTATGTATGTATGTGTATGTGTGTATGTATGTATGTATGTATGTATGTACATTCTTTATGACTTATATATCATAATGAACAGAAGTTTGTTTCACAGGCACAATAGGAACGAGTAAATGTTCAATTGTGGCAACATCAGAAAGTCGACAAAGTTGCATTTTTGAGATTATGTCTGGGCAGCGCGAAACCAGTGGCATTGATTCTGCAGATAAGGTGGCTCGCACATAACATGAAGAAATCCATGCCATCCCAATTCCATTTTTTAAGGACAGACGTTTCCTGTCATTTTCGATGGCTGGACGTCGCGTCTGCCTAACGCAGTTGAACACGCCACCCGTAAGATGACAAGACTGCATTCACTGCAACTCCAGCCTCCTTCTTGACTGCGTCGAGGAAATTCTTCTCCTCTTTCTTGAATTTGGTTATCGCTTTCTCTCACGAAGGCAGACTGTGCGGCGTGTGAAGTCTGTGGTGCTGCAGGAAATATCAACCATCTACTATGTAATAACCTTGAATAGAACATGATAGGCATCCCCTAGCCAGCAGGGTGTTCCCGCTACCTCACACCAAGCTGATTAAAGATGAAACCTCAGCATTTCGGAGACTTGAATGTAACACGTACACGCAAGATATCTAGCAAAATTGAACCTACCCGACTCTTCACGGATACAAGAGCCCGACGTACGACGTGCGATACGCACAGGCACACGAGGGCTCACGACGCCTCGAACATGGCGATCGCTATGCCGTAACGCCCACACACAGTGCCTCCTCTCCAAAACGTGGGAGGCCAAGATTTCTAATGGAGTCCTCTACAGGCTTTTAAATACCACTCGTCACCAGAAAAGTGAATACGCCCAGAGGATTCCTGTAATGAGGGACCCTCTCAGCTAGGGTGGCCCAGAACTCACGAGCTCGGAAGACTGTTTCGAGATATTAAACCTATATTTTAATAATTCATTTTCGCGTCTTTGAAATGCTCAGTCTCTAAGCAGTTGACTCTTTTGCCCACGGACACACCGAAAACAACTCAAACTTGTACGCATTTCAAGGGTCATGTTTCATTGCTGTCCTAGAGTTCCATCACAAAATCTTAAATAGTCTGTGGAAGTCCCAGCGAAGAGGCATTCGTTTGTTACTTGGTGGTATTCAGCAACAATCTACTGTGTGATGTAATAGGTGGTTGTGTTAATGTTGCTTGATATATCTGCCCTTTTCATTTAATGGAATTTCAGTCATAAACTCAATTAACTGCACTCTGAGCTTACCACATTTTGTCATTTTGTGTCCCGTGTACTCAGATTTGTGCGCACGTTAAACAACCGCAAGCTGTCTAAATTTCCGGAGTCCTCCACTACGGCGTCTCTCATAATCATGTGGTGGTTTTGGGACCTTAAACACAACATATCAATCAATCAATCAATCATATTTTGTGTGTACTGCAGACTGAATTGAACGATACGCAATACGACGCATCTCGCAAGGACTGTTTGTTGTCGAGTTTTTCTTGATTGGGGAACCGAGAACAAGCAAGCAGTACTTTACTGGCCAGCCTTTCTTTTCTTTGCTCTGGTAATCTTCGTTGTGCACCGTAAACATAACGGCCAATAAATACATGACAAAACACTTGTCTTTAACAGAACTGTTCTCAAAAAACATCAATCATGAACTGTCATTTACGCATGGGCACTTGACATCTTTTACGAGAAGAAAACTCTGACGTCGTAGTTTGTGAACACTCAAACAAAGCATCACAACGCATGAAAAACCATGAGCGTGCCATAAATTTTTACTCTACAAGGCAACTAAATAAAGTTCAGTTGAATTGAACTGGCGCCTAGACTTTTGCGCAGCACCTTGTTTTTGGTTCGATACCACACCCCTTATACCCAGTGCTGTACTTACGACGCTTTGCAATGTTTATAGATGCTAGAAAAGTTGAATGCATCCTGTATATTTCTTTAGTGTTTCTTTTCTTGGAATGCAAGTATTCTGTATAGGATGTCACTTTCAGTCCTCCTCAGTGACGCGAAATGTGGCAGACAGATATTTTATTTGCAGTTCTCGTTTCTCTTGAATGCGATGTTTTCTAAACACTGTTACGAAACGTTCGCTAAGGCCATACGGTGGGTACACCATCACCTTGAAATTGAAATGGATTTACCTTTAAGTGCAAGTTGCGGCCATAAAACACCTTTATTATTTCTAAAGTTCAGCAAGCTCTATAATTTCGCGGGTGTCTCAGGCTCTTAGAATTCCACGTTCTGCGCGCCTGCGCCTTGGTTCAGCCTCTCCAAATCTTGTTTTCCCAGCGCAGCAACGCCATAAAAAAAACAAGCGGAAGAAATCTGGTCGCTTCAGCTTAACAGCCAGCCTGCATTTTTAGTCCATAATGGAGTATCGTAGCAGCTGTTGTAGACATCGCGAAAACGCGGAAGCGTTTCATCGACCGTGTAAGACCCAGTACCGTGTCTGCGTAACAACACTGGTTCAGAACGAGAAAGCACTCGAACGATGCGCCATAGCGCCTTTTTTTGCACTCAGGAATAAACTTTCTATTCTGCAAGCTCTTCATGCACTTTCCATATTCTGAACTGCATACCTGTTGTGTAGGTGTCATGAATGAAATATGTAATCGCAGGAACGCAGACCGGCTGGAATTAGAGTGGATCGTGTCGAAATGTGTGCATTGAAAATAATGCCTTAGAACCTTAGTAGCGTTACTATTTGAGCTATTTGATGCATTAATATAGCAGCAAAACTTTATAACTTTATGGCAGAAACAGCGGGTGTACACGGGAACATATTTAACATCATTTTGCAATTGTATCTATTGTTACACGCTAAAAGCCTTGAAACAGTGAAATATTGTTCGCATTAAGAAAGCATATGCTTCCAGGTTCAGACCAGCAAAAGATCACGCACGCGAATACTTTTTTTCGGCGTACGCTGTAGCATACCAGGCTATGAATATTGCAGTACTTACTGACGTATCTATAAAGTTGCACAGCGAGCAGGTGTGATTTTTGTGTTGTTATTTACTATGATTATGATGTATGCATCTGAGGACAAACTATACCTGTACGTGAAAGCTACTTTGCCTTTGGCCGTTATCATGATCACTCTTTTCATCAAAACTACTTTTTTTTCAAGTGTAAGTGTGTGGCATTGTTCAAGGGTAATGGACTTTGAAATGGGGATCATTTTCATTCTATAAAACGCACGGCACACAGAGACTATGACAGCACTACTGGAAAACAATTTTCAAAGAAACAAACTCCGTGGACGTGATATGAGTTGTCTCCATACAAACATTTGCACACTTTTTACATCCTCAATTATATACTGTAAATAACGCATCACCTAATGTGTCAGGTTGCATGCGCCAGTTCAGTAAGCATACTTAATCTGTATTGGAAACAGTGATCAGCAAGCTATACTTTTGCTGAATCTGATGCAATTTCTGAACTGTTTTTAATTAGTACTGCTGCTGATCTTAGAGCACGTTTTAATATTACGGAAATAAGACTCTCGACGTACAGCTCCTCCCATTTTCGTGGCATTGACGTTCTTGGTGAAGATTGATTACCCGGAATTTCCAAAGGAAGTGAACTCCCTGTTCGCATAAAAGCTACATATGGTCAATACTGACTCGTATATACTTACGTTGAGCTAAGTCTTAGGCCAAGTAACAATTCGAATAATAATAAGAGAAGATGGTGAGCACTTGAAACAGATATTTTTACGTATTTGATGCTGCTCAGGAGAGCTTTTTCATTTTTTCTGTTTTTCTGCAGCAGTTGTAGGCTTAGTACGGGCTCGATAAAAATGATTGTTTAAATGCATGCCACGCACCAACCACTTTTTCTTGATAGAAGCAAGGCAAAACTTAGGTATCGTCCACTTGCTCCCTTTTTCTAAAATACGCTTATGAGTCTTGACAAATGCTGCATAACGTTTGCGCGCCTTCGATATGTTGCTGACAGCTGTCCATTTATCCTAATTTGTGAGGTTATTCAGCATTTAAAGCAAGGCGCACTCCACTGCTGTCAAAGCAGCCATTCCTTGAATAACAACATGAACCGACTCAATCGGCTGCAGTATAAGAGTGTTTGGGCAATGCGCCACAGGTCTGAATTACGTGCTTATAGGATATAGTCTGCAAATGACACTAACAATGCGAGGCATATGCAAAAAAATTACTAGCTAGACGGAAAGCAATGGCGGGTTTTCTGTAAAAACCTTAACCACAGAAAACCACTGCAAAGAGCACAGAGTATTTTTCTCAGCTCAAGGCCCCACCGACCCAACTTAATCCCGTCAGCTCAGTTGCTCTAACCTGTGAAAGCAATGACTTCGTCGTGGCGGTGGCGCTCCGCTGTCACGTAAGTACAGTAGTGCCACGGCCAATTGTGCTTCGTGCAGCACAAGAGGTTTCAGCGACGATGAAATCACTGAAGCGAACGAGCCATTTCTGATCGAGGAGCAACTTGATGCTGTGTAGTTGGTAAACAAGGCGTCAGCTCTTAGTCCTGACTTGTTTTTTATCTCGAAGGTGAAGGTATATATATATATATATATATATATATATATATATATATATATTGTGTGTGTGTGTGTTTGTGTGTGTGCTGAACACTACAATTTCATTTGACATGACTCACATGAAAAATAAACATGAAAATACTTAACGGCAAGAGCGCTAGTGTGACGTTACCTGTGCCGCACTCACAAAAAAAACCTCACTTCTGTGTGGTCGCAAATGATTGATCGATTTGTGGGGTTTAACGTCCCAAAACCACCATATGATTATGAAAGACGCCGTAGTGGAGGGCTCCGGAAATTTCGACCACCTGGAGTTCTTTAACGTGCACCCAAATCTGAGCACAAGGGCCTACAACATTTCCGCCTTCATCAGAAATGCAGCCGCCGCAGCCGGGAATCAATCCCGCGACCTGCGGGTCAGCAGCCGAGTACCTCAGTCACTAGACCACCGCGGCGGGGCGTGGTCGCAAATCACTAGCCTTCAATAAAAGGTAAATAATGAGTGAGATTGCTTAATCATGAGCATCAAGTACTCAACAAATCAGAGAGTTGGCTTCTCAGCTTTTTTGCTGTTTAAAAATGAAATTTAACTAACCAACCTAAATCTTCCTTTTGTTAGTACTTCGTGTTCAGAATAAAAGAACCTATCTCACTTATTATTTAACTCGTATTGAAGGTCAGCGATCTACGACACACACAAACAAAGTTTTTCCTTGCATGTGGCAGGTAGCCATACTGAAACACGCAACACTTAACTACACCCCAGCACGGTTAAAATTGACAAATTCTGATACAGGCGCCCTTTCTACCATTTCCTTTGCACTAAATACAACAAAATACCAATAAAAAGGCCCAACATGGATATCTATCACTTCTCTTTCATTTATTTTCTCAGCCGTTTAACTACACTGGCAGCAGAGAAGGATAAAAATGAGCGACAGGATTTTGCTTTCACCAATGTTGCTTTACAACCTGCATGTGAAGTTTTGTAGTAAGAAACGTAGGACAGATAATAAAGCAAGTTAATTCGTTAGTTCTGACACTTTTGTTTAGCACATTTTCATTTATTATAAAACCTTAGAAAACAAATTATTCCGCTTCGCTGCACCGCTCCCCTTTCAAGCATTCCCAAGCAGGAGAGGCCTACTCAGAGAACCGGCGACACGTTCGTTCACTTAGCGCGCTGAATTGATAGGCGCCTGCTGCCACGCCTAAATAGGGCACACCGCTAGCCCTGTGTAAGGCGCCTAGAGGGATTTCTCAGTCTCCAGACTGTGTACTACGTCTGAGAACTTTGTACCACGATTAACGAGCGCTGCTTCTATGTACCCTCAGTGGCGTCTGGTCTATTAGCTGGCGCTAATGACTTGGTCAACGAGCCTGGGAAATACGGTTTTGGCCAGTGGTGACATTTCGCAGCACTATATAACGCCATCAAACAAAAATGGGGCATATTAGAATGCCTCCGAAATGTTTGTCTTTTTCTTTGAAGACCCGCCGCTCGCTTCTTGAAGGCCAAAAACGTATTTTGAGGAACTACGTGCTGTGGCGAAAACCACATGAATTGAGCAACTTGAAAAACTGTGTGACCGTGTCGTACTGCGCGTCGAAAGCGTAGAAAGAAAAAAAACTTATACTGCGAGCCATGAAACGAAACCTCTGTTAAGGCAAGAACTTCCGGGTTAGCTGGACGCGGGCATCATCAGACCATCCACATCGTCGCTTGCTTCAACGATTACGATCTTGACTGAATAAGATCAATCACTTCACTTATGCGTGGATCGCAGACTCACCAACCGGCAGACCGACCAGTTCCCATTTCAGATGCAAAAAATAGACGAGACAATCGATGAAACAGGCGGATGCGACTAGTCCTCTAGAATAGATTTGTGTAAAGGATACCGGCAAGTACGCTTGATGGAATACACGAAGAAGTTCACGGTTTTTGTAACACCATTTGACGTGTGCGAACACAACCGACTTCCGTTCGGATGGAAGAACTGCAGTACATTGTTTTAGGAAATGATGAACAGTGTACCCGGAGACTTTATTGGAAAGTTTTGCAATTTGTACGTTGACAATACCCTAGTGCATTCGAGGACTAGAGGCGACCATGTACCTCACATTTCAGCAGTGTTGCAAGCATTCAGTAATGCAAGACTAAAAATCAATGCGAAGAAAAGTGAGTTCTTTAGTCACACGGTAGTATTTCCTGGCAGGCGCCAAACAGAGAGCAGATGACGAAACTAAATGTACCAAAGAAGAATGCGTGCAGCAAATCAGGTCTGTTGCGAAGCCTCGCGACGTCCGTTCACTTTGTGTGTTATAGGACTCGCAGGGCGCATCCGAGGATTTGTAAAAGACAAGGCCAAGAAGACCGATTGCCTCGTAACCTTGACATCAAAAGGTGTTCCGTTCTTGCGGACGAATTGATGTGAAATTATCTTCGTAAAGCTAATTACCACCACTTCGTGCAACCCTGAATTCACATTTCCAGATTTTACTTAACCAATCAAACTCTAAATCGACGCTTCCCACTGGGGCTGTTTTTTAACCGAAGAAGTGACAGGGAGGATGTGACTCGACAACTACAATTGATCAGACATTTTTAATATACGTTTACCTAAATCCAAATATTTATTACATCACAAAGAAAGAAGCCCTATCAGTTGTTAACGCCTTGAGTTATTTCAGAGCATACTTGAACGGGAGATGTTTTATTTATTATGTTCACCGAGAGCCCAGCCTTCACCTATCGGCGGCTTCTCGTGCAGCCAAGGGGGAGAATTGCGTGCTCGATAAGCGAATTTCAACAGTACACGTTCGATGTAACTCATCGTCCGGAACAAAGTCACCGAAATGCCGATGCAATGTCCAGAATACACATTCCCTAAGACACTGCAGAGGAGCACGTAAACTTGGCAAGGCTCTGGGAAGGAACTAGAAAATTTATATTTAGAAACGGAGAAGTACATGTAGCTGAGACCGAAGTGAGAACCATTCTGAGGCTCTGCTATAATAACCCAAATTCTGGAGGGCACGATGAATTTCGAAGAACCTACAGGAAGCAAACTGCAAGGTTCACGCGGACGAACATAAAGGCGGGTATTACATTAAAACATTCCACGAATGCCAGGTCTTCAAAGCCAAGTTTTGGCCAAGAGGAAATGAAATGATAACGCCGAAGTACTCTGAGCTACCTCTTGAGGTACTGCATCTCGACTTTGCCGAAATGAACAAGGTGAGGGCATGAAGAAAACGCAAGCGTTTCTGCTAGTCGTCAATGAGTGCACGCGCCATGTTGCTGCTAAGGCAGGCATAGAAGATACGAATGCAGTGATTTCATTCCTGAAACGGGAAATCTTCACAGACGTTATATGGGAGCCGATAGATGGAAACAACGACAAACAGAAGTCCCTCTATCGAAACGTCGTCCAGCTAGTCTGAGGTAGTTCCACTGTTAACGCTAATTATATCAAAGACGGTAAAGAAATTCTTCCTGAGAACACACCAGCCTTCCCAAGTCTTAAGCTTCGACAATGGGCAGAAAAGAAAGAGGCATAAAATTATGCTTTCCAGCCCACCATCACCCTGAAGCCTTATTCCCGGCTTTCAGAAAATGAAGTTGGCAGCCACCTGATATAGAGCAGAGTTTAGTTGACAATATTAACTTCAAGAAACAACATATGGTGGCACAGTAGAACCAACAATATAGCCATACAATGGATAGAAATTTTGATAAGCATCATCGATCAGAGATCCCCGCTGTGCAGCCTGGAAGCATGGTCCTCGTGCGAAAAGGACCCCACTCTAAGTCTCATGTTACTGGTCCCTACTTCTGCAAGACAACCACAAAGTGACAATGTGTACTGAAGTCGGCATATTACCAAGGACCTCGAGGAGAGGTCGAAAAGGCATTTCTATCAAACATATTGTTTCAAGAATACATCACACTGAAGAAGCAAGACAGACAGCGAGAAAGACAACGTGATCCTGGTATGCGGGGACGCTCTCGTTTGCCATTTCGGCTTACGCTTGGCGTCGTGCAAATATACTTCAACTATAACCTCGTTTCTCTGTGTGCCCTCCCGTAACATTTTGGCGGAAGCGCTGGGTAGCAAAGCATGACGGACCTTCGCAGCGGACGCCAAGTGGCCGCTTCTAACATTACTACTGCAGGAATGATGCGCCAACAGCCATGCCTAACGCATCAACGGCGCCCACCTCACCTGTGGTCATTGTGACTACTTCACCCCGTGATCCTGGCAACTTTTCAGACACTGACGGCGAAGACGTCGACACTTGGCTTCAATTCTACGAGCTCGTGAGTGATAATCCTTGTTGGGACCCATCCATGATGCTGGCAAACCTTATGTTTTACTTGAGATGTACGGCCAAGGCGTGGTTCAACAAGAGCGTGGAAGAGCTCACCAGCTGGGACGTGTGTAAGACGAAGTTGCGTGAGTTGTTCGGCCAATCTGCCGGGTGCAAGCAGGCCGCTAAGAAAGAACTTAGCACCCGTCTCCAGATATCCACGGAGTCTTACCTGGCCTATATTCAAGATGTCTTGACCCTTTGCCGTAAGGTTGATACCACTATGACCGACGCCGACTAGGTTGTGCACGTACTCAAGGGCATCGCTGATGATGCCTTTAGCCTCCTTGTATTTAAAGGCTGTTGACAGTCCAAGACGTCGTTTGGAAATGCCGACGCTTTCACGAGGCTAGAAGTCATCGCAGCGCCCACAAGTTCACCCGTCTTGGTGATTCTGTGTCGACTACCGACATCTAAACCGGATCACTAAAAAAAGCCTTCTACCCGCTACCGAGCATCCACGACTCCCTGAATTGCCTACATGGCGCTAAGTATTTTGCTTTCATCGACCTTTTATCAGGGTACTCTCAAATTGCTGTTGACGACATGGACCACGCGAAGACTGGATTTGTAACCCCTGATCGTCTTTGCCAGTTTAAGGTTATGCCGTTCGGATTATGCAATGCTCCAGCCACCTTCGAGCAAATGATGGACACTCTCTTGCGCGGGTTCAAGTGGTCAATTTGCCTGTTACCTCGATAAAGTCATTGTATTTTCTCCGACCTTTGAAACACACCTAGACCACCTTTCCTCCATCCTTTCTGTTTTTCATAATGCAGGACTGCAACTGAACTCAATGAAGTGCCACTTCCGACGACAGCAACTAACCATGTTGGGCCATCTTGTCGACTCCCCTGGCATACGCCCTGATCCTCATAAATTTTTAGCTGTGCAAAACTTCCCCGTCCCGACCAGCACTAAGGAAGTCCACAGCTATGTTGCAGGCGTTCCAAACAATGTGTTGCAAACAAGTTTGCGGAAGTGGCCCAACCTCTTACGGACTTGCTGAAGAAGAATGTTTCTTTTTTTGGGGGGCGCTGCGCAGGCTTTGGCGTTCCCTAATCTCATCGCCTTCCTCACAACACAACCTATTCTGGCCCATTTCGACATTTCTGCCCCAACAGAAGTCCACACTGATGTCAGCGGCCATGGAATCAGTACTGTTTTGATCTAGCATCAAAGCGACTGCATCCACATTATCGCATAGGCCAGCCGTCTGCTCTCTGCGGCCGAGCGGAACTACTCGATCACTGAACGGGATAGCTTTGCTCTAGTTTGGGTGGTTGGCTAATTTCGGCCCTATTTACATGCTCGTCGTTTCAGTGTCAAAACTGATCACCACGCCCTCTGCTGGCTCTCGTCGTTAAAGGAACCCACTGGGCGTCTTGGTCGCTGAGCACTACGGCTCCAAGTGTATGACTGCTGAGATTCTTATAAATCTGATCGTTTACACCATGACCCTGTCTGCTTATTCCGCCATCCACTGGACCCCTTGAGACTTTCGATGAAGCACCGCCATGTGTGCTCTCTCTCTATCTCTCTGCTTTGAGCAACATTTGTGATGAACAGCGCCGAGATTCCTTCTTGTGTGACATTATTGAGGAGCGAAACTCTCTGACGCCGCATCCGTTCACTCTACTGTTTCTGCCTAAAAAAGGCACCTTGTACCGCTACAGTGTAAACATAATTGAGAGCGAACCACTCCTTGTGGTGCCTTGCCACCTACGTTCGAGTGTTATCGTCCAGCTCCATGATGCCCCCGCCGCCCGTCACCTTGGTCTCAATCGGACTTACGACCGTGTTCAGCATCAATTTTACTAGCCCAGGCTTTATCGCTCCGTCCGCGGATACGTCGTCGCATGCGATCAGCGCCAACGTCGAAAAAAGCGCCTGTGAACCCTGCCTGACTCCTCCAGCCACTTGATCTTCCTTTTGGCCCCTTCTTTCGAGTTGGCCTTCACCTCTTAGGCCCTTCTCCTGAGTCTACGTCCGGAAACGAATGGATTCCTGTCGCTATGAATGATACAACCCGGTACGCCATCACACGGGCTTTGCCAACCAGCTGTGACAAACATGTTGCCGATTTCCTTCTTTACAATGTCATCCTTCATTGTGGTGCTTCATGCCAACTCCCCACAGATCGTGGGTGCCATTTTTTCTCCCGAGTTATTTACAACCTGCTTCAAACTTGCAAAACCAAACATAAATTTGCGACGACCTACCAGCAACAAACGAATAGGCTTACCGAACAATTCGACCGGACTTTAACTGATATGCTCTCCATGTACGTTCTCCTCTGACCACCTATAATCTGGGACGTTGCGTTGTCTGTTGTTACACTTTCATAGAACTCCTCACGCCACGATACCACTGGGTTTTCACCATTCTATCTCTTATTCGGCTGTGACCTAACTCTACTTTCGACACCATCTTTCTGGCAGCTGTTGATTCGCCGATTGAATACGCCCGTGACACTATCACCAGAGCGCTTAGCATCACAGGAGCAATAAAAGCAACGTTATGAAGCATATCATCGCGGCGTTTCCTTTTCCCCGCGTTCTCTTGTGTTGTTGTGGACCCCGACTCGACATCTTGGTCTCTCTGAGAAACTGCTTTCCCGCTACTCGGGCCTCTACCACGTCTTGCGCCAGGTGACTAACATTACCTACGAGATAGCCCCAATGAAGTCGTCATCTCCCTCCACTTCACTGTCTACAGACGTAGTTCATATCTCCCGCCCGAAGCTCTACCACTCCGCAACACCATAGAAAGCACCAAAATGGTGTTTCTGCACCCGGGGATCATGTTAGAAGACACGCTGAAGAGACAAGACAGCGAGAAAAACGACGTGAATCTGGGATGTAGGGCACGTTCTCGCTTTCCATCTCGGCTTGCGCTTGACGTCGTGCAAATATATTTTAACTATCACCTCGTTTCTCTGTGTACCCTCTCGGAACAATATTTCTCACAATACTTCTATACCATCTCCGGGGAAATGGAAAGAGCAGGCTGGGAGGTTTTAGTGATCCAAGAAAATTGGCTGGAAAAGGCGACAAACAAGAGGCTATAGTGTAAGAACAGGTAGAGGTGGATTTGTAGAATGTAAAAAAATGAATGGAAGACCGCAAACCGCTTTCTTTGGAACGTTATAAGAATGACAAAATTCGTGCGTAAAAAGGGGAAATAGAGATGACATAGCAGATATTGTGGTGATGTGGAAAAATAGGATAACATTGCCGGTACAACTTTAAATTAGCTTGCACAGGACTATAATAATTAGAAGTCATAGGACACAGGCTTTCCTTGTTGCAGGGCACAGCAAACAGGCTGATCATACTAATGAGAGAGTTAGTTTCATCTGATAATTACCTATAGGCTTCTGATGCCTTAATGGCTCTGTTCGCTTCGAAAGCCATCAATTTCTGCCTGGTACCCTTTATATCGAGGGAGATGGCCATTCAAGAAAAGAATAGTGCCTTCGATTACGAGCCACTCCCTCTTTCGCATTCGAATAAACACGTACTTGCTGGTTACAACGCAGCAGCTAGAAGATGAGGCCGGTTCTTTCTTTGCACAACGTACAAACGTAAGCGCGATAATGTGTGCAGGTAAACGGATTACACCTATGCCTAACCTTGGGCGTCTATTCCACGCCGCCCTGCCTATTTCCTCTTCTGAGACTTTCACGATTAACGACCGTGCTTTCCATCGGCACACAGCCCATTACTTATGCTCTGTTAGCTTCTACTAATGACACTGTCAAGATTGTTGTTCGAGGCTCCCCAGCAGAGACTGAAAATACCGAGGCTGTGTCCAGTCCCGGTGCTTTTATTAGGAGAGCAATTGCTTTTCCTCTACGCTGCGGCTCATTTCCTGCGCGAGCTTTTGTATGTTTTACAGACGACAATAGTTGAAACGCGCGACTATATCATTAAATATACAGTGCAATACAATATAATATAGACGGTTCTGTAGAGGAACCAAAATGAAAATACACAAGCCTTGAAACAGAGAAACTGGGCTGTTCGAAAAACTAATTTTATTCCTTCTAGGCAGGCTCGTAGCCAGAATTTTTTTTAAGTGGGGTGCATTTATTAAAGGTTGTGAGAGCTCTCCATATCCATAGTGTGATATTGATAAAACAACCGCTTCCAGCCTTCCCCCCCCCTTTGGCCGAAGTCAAGCTCCTAGGTTGTTTAGAGGGATCAACTGGGAGCAGAAAGATTTTTTTTAGGTTGCACCTAGATCGTTGCAAAAAATTGGCTGGTCGAAGCTAGTTGTTTCAACATTGATTCTCGACTAGAAGTCCAAGGTAAGCCGCCCACAGTCTCGGACACCTGCCGGGCTCCGAAACTCGACGGACAGAATCTCACTCCTAAGGTAAGCATTCGCACCTCTCATAGATCTACGGGCAGGTCGTCGTTGAGATCATGCCTTCCATCTCTTTGGGTTCTCTTGCATCCGCCGTTGCCTTTACCCGTTCCCTAGCTTAGGACCAACAGCTATTTGCTCCATTTTCAGTGGAGCAGTCGTGAGTATTGGGAACGGGTTCTTTACTGTAGCACATACTGGTTGTTGATGATCGTACCTTTCTGGTAGGTTGAAGAAATTCCTTTACCGCTTACCCGTTTCTTGGGCCGACTGTAATCTTTTTTATCTCAACGCGAGAGCGTTAAAGAGCTCATTTTGCGGAAACATTGGCGTCCGCGTCGGCGTTGGCATTAGACGTCAATGGTTGAGAATGAAAAATCATTGTCCTGTCTATGACTGAGGAATCTAGAAAGGTGCCAATAAATTGGAAAAAAAGAAAGACACTTCCGGGTCCGAGTGAGGATCAAACCAAGGCTATTGCTAATTGCTAACTTAGTGGCCACTTTCAGGAACAGGAGAAAGCAGTATGGGTGCTGACATTGAGCGAATCATTTTCATCGGTACATACAAACAGTTGTAATCATCGTCATTGTTTGTCAGGTGGCTTGTCTCAGTTGGGCCTCAAGCGGCTGCACTAAGATATGACATTGATACTGTCGTGTAGGAAGTTGTCTCATTAATATTATAATTCTCAATCTAAGCTTGTTTGAGTCTACTGCAGGATCACAATACCCACACAATGGCACAAATGTGCCCTATCCAGGGCGAGCAGTTTTTATTTTATACCTAAAAACGTCTTAATTTTGTCACACTATCAAACTCTCTTCCTCTTTTGGCTTCGCTTACCGTCCAGTGGTAACCACACTTTTGGTGTTACTGTCCACTGGTTACCATATCTCGTACTGTCCACCGGCTACGTAATTCTTGACCACCCCAAATGCACTTTTTTGCCTTGATGTAACTAGGCTACCTCCAATCTCTAATTTTTCCCTGACCCACTCAGCCACCTCTGCTGGCTTCATGTACTGCTATCATTTTTTGTTCCATCACTCACTGCCCCGTACTGAAGTTTTTGTCTTTGATTTTTTTTGCTTTAGTGTTCCAGGCCCAAATTTGGGAGATGACGGCACGCAGTGATTGCATGAATTTTACCCTAATGACATTGGCTGACTCTTTCACATTATTTGGGAGCAGCTGCCGAATGCGCTAGCCTATTTTTTTTCCTTAATAACTATTTAGTTCTTGGTTAGTCTCTCCTGTTGTATACTTGTCGAAGATACGCATATATATGTTTCTACTCCAATTAATTGTTTCTAACTGCGCACATTTATTTTTGCCTGTGCTAATAAACCCTATTTTTGCCTTCATCTTATTCAATTGTAGGACTGCTTTATTATTCTCTCGGTTTATTTCCTGAATCGTAGAGTGTGTGATATATATTTTTGACACTTATTGGTTTGGCTGAGTGCCGCCATTGCAGGTGCTGAAAGCGCTCCAGTCATTTCAGGTTCTACAGTACACAATACAATGAACCCCTGCGGATGACAAGGAAGGAAATGCGCCCTTGGTGGTAATACGTTAGGCAACATTTAACGCAGAGAAACAGGACAAGAAAGGATGGAGACAAATATGCCCGTTTTATACCAACCGAAGCACCATACCTAACGTAGGGATGTTCACACGCTACGCCCACTTGTCATGCGTAGTCAAGTACATTCTTTGTCATTCTCATTTAGAAGAGATGCACAGAGAAAGGGATTTTTTATGAGCATGATCTGAGGCGACGTAGATCTTCAAAGTACTGCTCGTTCAATAATACCAATCTGTTGTTTGACGTTGCGAAACCATATATATATATATATATATATATATATATATATATATATATATATAGGTAAGGGGTATGGTACAACGGGAGCGTTGTCAACAAGGATAAATATACTTATTTCCCAACAGTTTCGGGAGGGGTCCTCCCTTCATCAGGGGATGAGTATAACTCATCCCCTGATAAAGGGAGGTCCCCTCCTGAAACTATATATATATATATATATATATATATATATATATATATATATATATATCAAACACGCACCGCCGCAAGCTGCCCCTCCTACTTACATACACGGACATCAGCGGGAACCCCCGCTCTTCGCTGGTCTTCGGGGAGAAGACGTAGAAGACTGGCTTGATGACTACGCGACCGCGTAAGTGCCGCTAATAGGTGGGACGAGGCTGCCAAACTGCGTTACGTGTCTTTTTATCTGGTCGGAGTCGCGAAGACGTGGTATTTCAACCACGTCGTTCACTTACCCGACTGGGCTTACCCGACTGGCCAGCAGCCGCTGCGACACGTCTTTGAGACACCAGACATTCGATCCGCCGTCGCGAAGAGGACACTCGTTACTCGCCGACAACATCCCGGTGAATCGTATCTTCATACATTGAGGATGTCCTCGCACTCTGCCGGCGTGTCAATCAATCCATGGCGGAACCGGACAAAGTGCGCCACATATTGAAAGGTATTGGGCCTGTTGCTTTTAATGCCCTCGCTGTGCAAAACCCAGCTACCATCGCTGATGTCGTGACGACATGCCAGCACCTTGATGCGCTGGACTTCGTTCGCCTTCAACCAGACATCGGCGACCACCACTCCACGTCAGATGGCCATCTGCGTGACCTCATCCGGGACAGTATACGTGAAGAATTGCGGTTCATGGGCTTCACACCTCCTTTACCGCGACCTACACAGCCTTCGGTTATGCCCTTACGTGACATCATCAGGGAGGAACTTACGTCCCTGACTGGCTCTGCGCCCGTACAGCCACCTGCTTCTCACCCTATATCCACGTACCCTCAAGTTGCTGCCGTGCCTCCCAGCGACGCCCACGCGACATTGCCACGTCCATCCTACGCGTCAGTTGCTGCCACTCCCCAGGTGAACTACCATTCCGTGCCCCCTGACCCTTCGGCTCACCTGACCGCGCTATCTCCAGGTGCCCAGAATGCCCTCTATTCCCAACCATGGCGCTCGTCTCGCCCTGTATGCTACTACTGTGGCTTTCGCGGCCACATATCTCGTTTCTGCCGAAAGCGCCAGCAAGATGAGCGTCGGAATAATGTGCGTGAACAGGATTTGTACACCGGGGCGTCTTATCAAGGTCAGCGTTATTCGTCTCCCCGCACCGGTCTCCATCTCCTCCTGCATCGACTGCACCACGAAACAGCCGAAACACGAGACGCCGCTCGCCTTCACCCTTCCGCCGTTCCACTTCTCCACTTCGGCCCGCCTCATTCACCTCTGATTTTCATTCGGAAAACTAAGCGATGCAGTTTGTGGAGGAAAATTGCCCGCAGCTTCCCTCGGGGGAACACTGAGGAGGATGCGGAGCATATAATTGGTTAACGGGGTGTTAAAGTGCGACTTACTTGGGTCGATGGCTAAATTGGTTAACGTGGTTGTGAAATGGGGTGTTAAATTGCGACTGACTTGGGTCGATGGCTAAATTGGTTAACGTGGTTGTAGGAGGGGGTGTTAAATGAGTGAACACGTACACACGTATGCGAAAGGGCGGCGCTGGTCGAAGGGACGTCGATCATTGTGTTTGTGGATTCGTTGGAATTCATTTCACCGCGACCTTGGACGTCGACGCGCCGTACAAACCAACCGACGAGCGGCAACTGAGCGAGCGAGCGCCGACCTTGAGTATATATACAGCACGACGGCGCATGCACTGTCAGCTGTTGAATGTTCTCGAAGCGCGACACCACATGCGCGTCCACTGAAGAATCAGGAGAATTGTAGATGTCGAACGCGGTGTGTAGAGGAGGAAGGGTGCACAGATGGTGGAGGAGTGAAGCGCGCGCGGTGTGTAGAGGAGGAAGGGATGCACAGATGGTGGAAGAGTGGGCGACGGCGCGACGGCGCATGCGCGCGCGTCAGCTGTCGAATGTTCGAGAAGCGGTGTGGACGGCGCGGACGGCGCGGACGGCGCGGACGGCGCACTACAAGGCGCGAGTATAAGATGCTCCGCATCTAAAACTGCATTCGAAATTAGAACTGAAATTTCTCCGTTAGGCCCGTGTAACATGGTTTCTGTGGAAGTGGAAGGAGTGCGAGTCGATGCTTTGGTGGAGACAGGTGCGACATTGTCTGTGATACGTGCTGATTTGTGTGAACATTCAAGGAAAGTAATGACGCCTTATGATGACCCCACGTTAGTTGCTGCCCATGCGAACGTCATTCGCCCTTCCGCGTTTTGTACTGTGCGTGTTTTCATCGACGGCATCCGCCATCATATCCAGTTTGCTGTCCTGTCCCGCTGCTCTCACCAACTAATTTTAGGGTGGGATTTTTTATCATCTGCTTCCGCTGCGATTTGTTGTGGACAATGCGTCGTTCACCTCGCTGACACCGACTACATGCTTGACGACGACAATCTCAAGCCACTTCGTCTGGTCACTGCGAAAGACATCGAACTGCTTCCACTACAAGAACAAATTGTCAGCATTACGTCCAATGACATCTATCACGGTAATGTATTGGTCTCACCGTCTCCACTTTGCGTTATAAAAGGTATAGTTTTTCCGTCCGGTGTCGTTCGTTTTTTCAATGGCTCTGCATTTGTCACCGCTGTCAACTCTACACTGGAGAAGATCTTACTGCCACAGGGCACTACTGTGGCCCGTGTTGCCGACTACGAGCCTGTTTTTGTCACGCCACTTCAGGCCATCGCATCCAAAGAACCTTCCCTCGGTGAGCATGTTTCTTCCTCCGCCTTTACCACCGCTATCAGCAGCGAATTGACATATTCACAGAGGCAGCAGCTGCTCGCACTGTTACAGAAACATGCAAATTCTTTCGATTTTTGATCGTATAAGCTGGGCCGCACTAATACTACAGCACATCGAATTCAAACTGTTGGGACATCTATCGTACACCGCCGACCCTACCACGTGTCTCTAGCTGAAAGAAAAATTATATAAGAAAACGTTGCGGACGTGCTTAAACGGGAAATCATCGTCCCTCATCTATTCCTCGGTCATCTCCTATTGTTTTGGTCCGCAAAAAGGATGGCTCTTTGCGTTTTTACGTGGACTACCGGGTGCTCAGTAAGATCACACGCAAAGACGTGTACCCCATGCCACACATTGACGACGCCCTTGATTCCAACAAGGCGCGGAATTCTTTTCAAGCATAGACTTGCGTTCTGGGTACTGGCAGATCCCCATTCATGAAAATGATAAGGAGAAAACCGCATTCGAAACCCCCGACGGGCTATATGAATTCAACGTGATGCCTTTCAGGCTCTGCAACGCACCCGCGACTTTTGAGCGCATGATAGATACCGTGCTGCGTGGCCTGAAATGGAAAAGTTGCCTTTGCTACCTGGACGACATTATTATCTTTTCGTTAACGTTTCCTGAGCACCTAGAACGATTGCATCAAGTTTTGGCGTGCCTTGCCGGCGCCGGGCTTCAAATAAATACTAAAAAATACTCTTTCGCTGGCAAATCTATCGAGGTCTTAGAACACGTCGTTAGCAAAGATGGCATCCAGTCCGACCCTGAAAAGATTTCTGCAGTCCTTCACTTTCCGCGCCCAGAAAAACCAAAGGAGCTTCGCAGTTTCCTTGGCCTCGCCTCCTATTTTCGCCGGTTTATCCAGAACTTCCCTTCTATTGCTGCTCCATTACACCAACTACCTGCTTCCAACGTCCCCTTTCTGTGGTCTCAAGAATGTCAAACGGCATTCGACCTGTTGAAGCGGGAACTCACGTCTGAACCTCTGCTCTGCCACTTTGACAAAGCGGCACTGACTATCCTCCATACCGACGCTAGCGGCCTGGTATAGGAGTCGTTCTTCTACAACGCGACAAGTCTTCCCTACAGAAAGTTGTTGCATATGCCAGTCGCGTAATCACCCCTGCCGAAAAGAACTACACTAAAACTGAGCAAGATTGTTTGGCTGTGGTTTGGTCGGTACAGAAGTTCCGTCCCTATCTTCACGGCCGCCCCTTTACAATCGTTACGGACCACCTTGCCTTATGCTGGCTTTCTACACTGAAGAACTTGTCCGAACGCTTGGGTCGGTGGATACTACGCTTGCAGGAGTACGACTTTGACATAACTTACAAGTCAGGTAGAAAACATCAAGACGCCGACGCTTTATCTCGTTGCGCGCTTCCAACTACCCATATCAGCGGTGGTGAGAACTCAACCGCCACATCTACGAAAGTTCATACGCTCGCATCAATAAGGCAACCCTCTTCGGACAACGAGCCAACATTTATCTCCCACCAGCGGTCCTTTTCATACTGCAGACGCATGATGGACCACCTTTCGGGAGTTTCTCATTCACCCAACGCGCGACTCCATCGTCAACTCCTGCACTTTAACCTGGACAATGGTGTTCTTTACCGCCACGTCTATCACCCTGACGGTCAGCGCTGGGTTCTTGTACTGCCACGCTCTCTTCGACTTCAGGTGCTCGAAGCCTTCCACGACGACTTGACTGCTGGTCATCTTGGTTTAAAAAAAAACTCTTGACCGTATTCGATGTCGTTATTACTGGCCTGGCCTTTCTTCTAGTGTAGCGTGGTACGTCGGCTCCTGCTACCCATGCCAGCGTCGTAAACTCCCCACATCGGCACCTGCTGGACCTCTACAGCCACTTCCGTGCCCTTCAATGCCGATCGAGGTTGTAGGCGTTGACCTTTACGGGCCTCTCCCCATCACATCTGCTGGCAAACGATCGATAGTGACTGCCGTGGACCACCTGACACGCTACGCTGAGACTTCCTCTGTTATTACCGGCTCAGCTGTGGAAGTTGCAGACTTTATTCTTCACGCAATAATACTGCGTCATGGGGCTCCTAGTGTACTGCTTAGTGACCGCGGCAAAGTGTTCCTGTCACAAATGGTAAATGTAGTACTGCGCGCTTCTGGAACTACTCATAAGACAGCTTCAAGCTATTACCCTCAGACAAATGGTCTCACAGAAAGATTTCACCGAACCCTTGCTGACATGGTAGCCGTTTACGTCCAACCCGACCACAAAAACTGGGATACTCTTTTATCATTCCTGACATTCGCTTGCAACACCGCCGTTCAGCGAACAACTTGCTAGTCACCGTTTTACCTCGTGTACGGACGCACCCCGACTACCTTTCTCGACGTCTCCTTCTTTAACAGCCATGGGAATTCGCGTCAGTCTTCTAGCGAAGATTACATTTCCAGCCTCGTCCAGTCTCGCCATCAGGCTCGCATCAATACTGAAGCGAGACAGCACGAGCGGAAGATCATCTATGATGAATCCCACCGCGTTGTGTCTTTCCAACCTTGTGACGAGGTGCTGCTTTTGACACCTATTCGCACTCCTGGTCTTTGTGACAAATTCCAACCACGCTTCATCGGGCCATACATTGTTTAAGAACAGACTTCGCCAGTAAATTATCGTGTCACACCACTCGTCGCCCCAACAGACCATCGCTACCGCAGCACCGAGATCGTCAACATTTGTCGCATGAAACCTTTCACGCGACGTTCCCCGTCACTTTGATTTACGGTGGCTAGGGTGTCCGCTTCCAAGGGGGGGAATTAGTGTGGGCATTTGCTACTTACATCGTCATCATCCCTGCATGATCTTTTCACTGATATAGGCCATCTTGATGGTCTTTCTGATCATGACATAATCACGGGAAACTTAATATGTTCACTCAACGAAAGAAGAGTTACGAAAGAAGAATATAACGAATAGAACGAAAGAAGCATATAAGGTGTTACAACCGTGCCAACTTTGATGAAATTAGTGCTAAATTGTCCACTTTCACTGGAGAGTTTTTAGATACCCATTTGTCGCGTTCAATGGAAGATAACTGGAACCTTTTTAAAAATGCTCTTTCAAACTTAATTGATCAATATATACCAGTCATTACCATAAAAACAAGCAACGTCGCTCCGTGGTTCAATAATCAACTGCGTCGACTTAATAATAAAAAAAGCGACTGTTCAGAGTAGCGGACAAAAACAGATTATCAGATTCATGGTGTCGTTATAAAGCATGTGACAAGTTATACCAACGCCTTTTAAAAACTACTCGTCGTCGTTTCTTCAGCCATGATTTGTCATCAGTGCTAAAAAATAACCCTAGGCGCTTTTGGCGCACGATAAATCCTAGTAACCAACCTGATGTAAATCTCGTTAATACTGATGGAAGCCCTGTTCCAGAATCCGAATGCGCTCAGTTATTAAATGATACATTCTTATCAGTCTTTACTCTTGAGGATACTACTTCATGCCCTAACATAGATGTAGTTGCCGGTATTAATATGTCGGAAATAATAATTGACGAAGCCGGTATCCTATCTTTACTCGAAAAGTTGAAAACTTCGTCTGCATCCGATCATAATGGCTTCAATAACAAAATACTGAAAAATATTTCCTCAGGTATCTATCGCTTTTTGGCAGCAATCTTTTCTCTATCGTTATCATCAGGCACCATTCCTCACGACTGGCGAATAGCAAAAGTAGTGCCGCTATTTAAATCTGGGGATCGCTCATCCCCGCTTAATTACAGACCCATATCTTTAACTAGCACCATATGTAAACTTTTGGAACACATTATACACTCCCAGGTAATCTCCTATTTAGAGGAACACAATATCATCTTTAAATACCAGCATGGTTTTCGCAAGGGCTATTCATGCGAAACTCAACTCGCGGGATTTACCCATGACTTGCACTCATCATTGGACGCCGGCATTCAAACTGACGCTATATTTCTTGATTTTTCAAAAGCATTTGATCGTGTCCCTCACCATCGGCTCTTACTAAAACTTAGGCAGCTTAATATTCACCCACTTGTTCTCGCCTGGCTACAAGCCTTTCTTTCCAGTAGAAAACAATTCACGTCTGTCAATAACTTTAACTCTCCTTTTGTTGAAGTCTCATCTGGAGTTCCCCAAGGAAGTGTGATTGGTCCCTTGCTTTTCCTTATTTACATTAACGACTTACCCTCCTCAGTCAATTCTAAAGTTAGGCTTTTCGCTGACGATTGTGTCATTTACCATACCATTTCATCTGAAACTGATCGACAATCTCTACAATCTGATCTTGTCTCTTTAACTTCGTGGTGCACAGCATGGCAAATGACACTAAATCCTTCAAAGACTAAGCTAATGTGTTTTACTAAAAAAGCGTCCCGTATTCCAACGTCTTACTTACTAAATAATACTTCAGTGGAGCTTACGACTTCTTATAAATACCTTGGGGTTAACATTCAGTCTGACCTGTCATGGCATCACCACATTAACGTCACCCTTGCTTCAGCAAATCGCTCACTCGGGTTCCTTAAACGTAATTTGAAACACACCCCCTCGCACTTGCGTAAACTGGCTTATATCATCCTAATCCGTCCTAAAATAGAATATGCCTCAGCCATTTGGGATCCCGATCAAGACTACATTATTGAAAACATCGAAGCCCTGCAGAACCGTGCTGTACGTTTTATTTTTTCTGATTATTCATGTCACACCAGCGTCACTTCATTGAAACTTCGTGCCGAACTGGAACTCTTATCACGTCGCCGTAAAATTGCTCGCTTATCACTACTTCATAAGCTCTACCATCACACATCACTTCACGAGGATTTCTTTAGGCCACCCCCTGCCATCTTTCCGCGCCGCGATCATCCCTTTAAAATCGAACGCTTCCCTTGTCGCACTTTTGCGACAAGCTAGATCCTTCATACCGCGCATGCTAGATCCTTCATACCGCGCACAATAACCGAGTGGAATGACTTACCTTCAAACATTGCAACCGTCACCGATATCACTGAATTTCAGAACCTACTAAACAAGAGTGCAAGCGTGTGAACTTTTTGCGGCATTCCCCCCTCTTTTTTCTTTTTTCTGCAAACCGTGTTTTTTGTAGAAACTGCGTATATTCATGGTTCGTGTTATTTATTGCTGTGTTTGCCTAATTCAGTTATTCACACGTGTTTTTGGTGATGTTGCCATTCCTTTATGCTTAATGGCGCATATGTTTGTAGTAAGCTAGATTGCGTTTTATTGTACTCTTGTGACTCTATTTCCTTCTTTGTGTAGTTCAATTTTAATATCTATTTTTTAGTTTTATTATTGTTTGACTCATATTATTTCTTCTGAATATTTAAGATTATGCGGTAAGAATATTGACCTTATATTTATTCTAATGTATTTAGTAGCTGTATGGTGTTTAGTTTGCGTGTTTTCTGGATCTAATATTCATTTCATGTACCTGTGTGTGTTATAGCCCCCCCCCCTATGTAATACCCTCCTGTGAGAGGGCCCTTAGGGGTATTCTGAATAAATAAAATAAATCACAATTACCATCATCAGCTTGTCTCTTTGTCCTCATTGCCACTCTCGGTCATCATCATCGCCATCGTCTGTGTACTGGCTCTGCCCGTTCGTTTTGCGAGGTCTTTCCTCAAATAAACGCTGTCGCAGCCAAGACTACCAAGACTTCATAATATATATATATATATATATATATATATATATATATATATATACATATACATATATATATATATGTGTGTGTGTGTGTGTGTGTGTGTGTGTGTGTGTGTGTGTGTGTGTGTGTGAGTGTGTGTGACGCTATGATGAAATCGGAGACGTGGCCTGGCTCATACGCCATGTTTATTCTATAAGCACTTCTTCTTCCTCAGCTTCTACCAACCAGCGCTACCTTCTTACGTCACATGATTCCCCCTCCCCCCGAGAGAATGCGCGAGCTAAAATCTAGAAAGCATGAACTAATGAAGTCTTATAATAAAAAACTAATGCCAGAAAATGCAGTTGTTTCATGCCACTCGGCGGTTCCATGCACTTGCACCAAATGTTCACAGGAAAGGCAGTCCGGTGATATCTAGGAGACCAAGGTCTAGGTGGGCGAGGTTGGCTGTTGCGTTCTGGAGAGCATAATCATGCCTTCAGCGATAAAAATGATGATGGCACAACCTGGTTAGTATTGAGGAACGAACAAGATTGGGAGTCCTTGTAGCGTTGGAAGGTCGGATGTCTCATGCGTTGGATTCTGAGTCGTGGCTGTGACAGACGCTTTGCTTCTAAAATGCGTGCTTCTTGACTGATTGTGACGGCGTGATGCCTGCGGGCTGGCAGTATGCAAGAAGTGATTCCGAATCTTTCTTGGCATTTTTCGTGGTGTTGCGGTCTCTGTAACTTCAGGCGCAGGGGGCGTCTCTGGCGACTTTCCGCTGTGCAAGAAAATTTGACGTCTTGGAATTCTTTTTGGGTTAGAGATCTTATTTTCCGCTGTTCTTCAATTGGTGAGTGTGCTTCCGTTGAATTTCGCGTTCGTCGATGCCTTCATTGCAGTATATTTTGTTGTCGCATGAGGTTGCGCGCTTGGCTATGCTTGTTTTGCTGATACTGCTCAGGCGATGGCTGTAGTGGCAAGCTTTCCGGAATGGGACATTCATTTACTTTGAGGTTTGACGCGTTCAGTAGACAGCTGATGCATGGTGAACAGGTTTCTTGCTTATCGGGCATGGTTGGTGGTGCGCCATCATTGCTAGCCTGCTCTTCAGAGGCTTCTGTGATGTGGTTGACTACGGACGCTTCTGAAAGACAAGTGTGTACGAGGTTTGATGTATGATTTGCTTCTGAATTGGTTCGATTCTTGGATTGGTGACCACTGCATGATGATACCACATGTGACGTCGCATCACCAGGTTGAAAATGCAAATTTTAGCCGGTCTGCGGTGCCGTGGAAATGAACTCTTGCGACAAAAGACATTCAGAGTTGACAGATAGTTCATCAGGGGCTTCATCTTCGCGGCTCACTATGAGTGGTTCTTGCGCCTGGTAGCATGCGACGTTCGATGCGTCTGAGCCTTCTGTGTTTGGAGTTTCTGGTGGCTGCACACTGGACGGCAACATTGCAACATGGGTAGTTCGGTAAGGTTTGAGTAGTGCATGACCCTCTCTCTGTGCAACTAACGATGCGAGCTGTTCTGGCGCATAAATCTGGGTGGTAAGTCCAGAGCTTCGCGTAGCATCGTCAGAGCTTCTCAGCTCTATGCCGACCATTGTGAGCGTGCTAGATGTGAGATGGACATTTTGAGTCACGAAAGAGCCAAGCGATCGAAAACCAGGAGGCGGGTCAAGTCTGCGAGATGGGGAGTGAGCTGCTCCAATGCGTGAAGACTGATTTTCACTCTTTGAGTCATCCTGGCGTTGTTTGGTATTTTCTCTATGTGTCAGCTGGTCTACCATGAACAAGGTGTCCTTATGACACGAATAGCGACCGTTAGGAGCCTTTGAAGAGCTGCGTCGTATAAAACCAGGTGGTGGACCATATATGCGAGACGAAGCATGAAAGGTATCAGTAGGGTGAGCGACGTCTCGTGTCGTGCGTTGGTGCCACGACTTTGAAAATGCTGACTTTCGTGAAGAGAAACCTGGCGGAACGCCACGTTTCTTGAGAAATAAGCGTGGACTGTGACGGCCGAGTGTGGTTGTATGCAGATGGTCGGTAATGACGAAGTCTTCGTCATAGTCATTAAAACGGGTAATCATCTCGTCTTTGATTTTTTGCCATGACTCATCGTTCGCGAATATGTGAATTAGGTAAAATTTGAATGCCTCACCGGTGACGTAGTCGCTGAAGTTTGTAACCATCTCCCGTTCCGACCAAGATGCAGCGGTAGCGTGGAGTTCGAACAGGTTGAACCAGTCTTGTACAGGTCCGTCGTCCGCTGATCCGGTGTACTTGGGGATGTCGAGGTCAGCTGATGGTTCTGTCATGGTGCTGGTCGTTGTCCTCCTAGGCGATGATTCGGTAGTCAATGTACGGTCAGGGCGTCTTCTGGGGAACTGCGTCGATGATGAGTGACTGATGAAGGGGCAGGCAGGTCTCCACCCTGCCGACTGGTGTGACGCTATGAAGACAGAGATCACCTCTTCTGTGGTCGATATTCAGTTGAGGCGTACTGCCTGTGGCTTCGTGAGTGATGTGAGGTTGATGAGCGGTGGCCAGGTCTTCATCCTGTCGATTCGTGTGACGCTATGATGAATCTGAGACGTGGCCTGGCTCATACGCCATGTTTATTCTATAAGCACTTCTTCTTGCTCAGCGCTACCAGCCATCGCTACCTTCTTACGTCACATATATATACAGTTTGTAGAAAGGGAGGCAGGTTAATTGGAAAACAAATATCTCGTTTGCTATCATGCACTAGACTAGAGAATGGGAGACAGAAAAGTAAAGAAAACGAACTGAGCGAAAAAGGAAGGGAAGCGGAAACCACGATATTAATATAAAAGATGCCGTACTGTACCACTCCCGAAATTTTGACTATCGCGTGTTCTTTATCGTGGTTTCACACTACGCAAAACACGGGCCTCTACAATTTCACCTCGATTGAATGCGACCACCACCACTGGGGTAAAACCTGTGACCTTTGTGTCAGCACCAGAGCAGCGCCCCCCACGGTTACACCGAGGCGGACAGCGGGTGCACGCTCACAAAATACAATTCTTCACCCGACAGGAACAATGATTGCAGGCTTGCCTAATCGCTACCAAACGTTGCTATTTTGCCGGTTTCTTGAGGTATTCTGGTTAGTTTAACACCGAAAGCTGTTATGAGATCACAACTCGGGTCATGCGCAGTCGTCCGCCACCGGCGCCGTTGCCGGTGTCAATAACAAAAAAAACGTAGCACAAAAAAACACTGTGTGGCTCGAACCCGGGTCCTCAGCGTGCCAGGCCAGTATTCTTCCACTGAGTTACGCTGGTTTTTTTTCTTTATTGTCTTGCATATCAAGACTGTTCACATTTGACATATTGACATATTTGTCAAAATGGAAGTGCGTCACAAAATACACCTACAGAATTCATTAGGGTACCGTCAGCTCTTAGCTGACTATTGATCAATACTTGGGCATTCGTAACAATCGCTCATGGAGCCCCATCCAGTCTGGTTCATCCTCTTGGCCCTTCAGCACTTCAAGAGAATGGCATACAGATTCGCAAAAATATTGGCACACAGATATAGCGCTTCTCCATGCGCGTTTTCAAAGGCACATCGGGTTTTTCATATAGTGTGCAGGCGCAGAAGCATGATTAGATCATAAGGTACACCTGCCTCGTTTTTAACCGAAAGAAAACGGATGTCGTGTGGACTTAATGCTGATCCTTTTTTCAACGTTCTTTGCAATATGTCCCTCAAAAATACCCCGCTCTAACAGTCTATAAACACGTGTTTAATGGATTTCTGTTTATAACACGAGTGACAATTTGTATTCCATGGAACGAATATTCCCTTATCGTGCAACCACGTTTTAACTGGTAAGGTTTCACACGTTTTTTAAACATGTTTCAAAACATCCAGTCCTGGGCCTGCACAATATAGCTGACGGTACAATGGTACAGGCAGTAAAACATCGACAAGGTTTTATACAATTTTTTGCGTGGTACTTTAGCCAGATACTCTAACGAAACTCTCACGAAAAAAAGTGCAAACACAAAACAATTTCCTTTAAATACCCTTGTATTGGTCCTTGCGTATTTGATGACAATACGAGAAATCCCGGCAGCACTCTAGATAACCTCAGTTGTGTAACAGTTCTCAAAAAGGGGTCATACACATTACGCAGAAAAAAAAACGATTGACAAGTTGGCTTATGTACAAATGAACTAATCCGTTCTCTAACTTTTCTGAAGAGATTTCTGCGGCTTGATCTTTTCCAGACAGAGCTCCAAATGAAAACTGCAAATGGTCTGTGTATTTTCTGTACACTTATTCTACTGCAGTGCAAAACCTGCATTACGTACCACCGCTTGCTCACAAGAAACAAGTTGCACGTTGAGGCCCGTGCGAATATCGAAATAACCCAGCCTCTCCGTTTTTCGACATCATTGCGCAATGCCTGTGTTTGTTTTTTTCCAGTACAGTTCGCTGCCATGATAAAACTCCAGCGGCACCCCTAAATACTTTACTGGTGTTTCCTGCCATTCAATGTTTAGAAATATTCTTCGCGTGACGTCCCATTCCCCATGCCAGAAGCTAAGGCACTTATTCAAGTTCACGGCGCTACCACTCACCTGACAAAAAGGTTTCACGGTATTTACAGCATGCACAATACTGTCATAATTTGTACAGAAAACTACAGTGTCGTCTGCATATGCAAGGAGGCTAACCGAAGCTTTATGCAATTTAAAGCAGCCTATTGCAGCGTTATTATTTACTTTTAAACAGAAAGGTTCAATAAAAATGGCAAAAATCAGGGGCGATAGTGGGCACCCCTGTCTCACTGACCGCAGCACAGGTATACGCTCACCCGCAGTTTTATTTATTACCAATCTGGTCGTGCATCCAGTGTAAGCCGTGCGCACTCTGTCGCTAATCAAACTCCCTATATGTGTACGTTAATGTGCTCAAGTAATGAAAGGAGCAAGTCGTGCGGCACGTGATCAAATGCCTTTTCGAGGTCAATTTGAAGCATGGCAACATTAGGATGCATAGCGTCACAACTTTCTAGGATTGATCGTGCTATGTTTATGTTGGTTATTATTTTTCTTCCCTTTATGCCACAAGCTTTGTGGGACCCAACTAGTTTTGTCATAACTGTCTGGAGTCTTCTGGCCAATATTTTCATCAAGGTTTTATAGTCAACAATAGTTAGGCTTATTGGTCTATATGAAGTCACACTTCTTAACTTCGCGGGGTCTTCTGTTTTAGGTATTAAGACCGTGTGGGCTGACAAGAACGATGGTGGAAGTTGTTTACAATTAAAAGCCTCGTTAAATACCTCCCTCAAAAAAGGTGAAATTACATGTTTGAATTCCTTGTATACTGCAGCACTCGGGCCATTAGGTCCTGGATACTTACCACTGTCCCACTAGTCAATTGCTTTTTTAACTTCTCGCTCTGTTATAGCCAATTCTAAAATTTCCTTCCTTTCTTCATCAATCCTTCGCATTATTGAAATGAAATCACTAATAAAACGATCTGCATGTACATTGGTTGGTGTGAATAACTCTTTGTAATATTCAAAAAACGCACCGGATATTGCTTCTTTCGTAGGCACCTTGTTCCTTTATATTCTATTTCTCTTATTTCACTTTTACAGGCATGTCGCTTCTCAGCTCCAAGAGCTCGTTTTGTTGGCATCTCTCCCGCTAGCAAGTTTTCTGCTCGAGCTAGAATCAATGCTCCACGATAACTTTCTTGGTTTATCAACTCTAGCTTTTGTTCAGTTCTGTTTATCTCCTCTGAAGATGTTCCAGCCTGAGTATATTCTTCCGCTACTAACTATGGCAAGTTTTCCCGCAAGCGCACTTCAAGTTCTTTTTCAGCATTTCTCAGAGTACTGGCTCTCTCAAGAGCTTTCAGTTTAATAGTCTGTTTAAATAGTTCCCATTTATGTCCTCAGGATTCAAGTGTTGTATT
Source organism: Rhipicephalus microplus (assembly GCF_043290135.1). Taxonomy (NCBI): domain Eukaryota; kingdom Metazoa; phylum Arthropoda; class Arachnida; order Ixodida; family Ixodidae; genus Rhipicephalus; species Rhipicephalus microplus. The sequence continues at coordinate 15,091,515 of NW_027464588.1, forward strand.
TGCTAAGTCCTCTATGCCATCTGGAAAAATGCTATTAAACTCTTCCTTCTTTAATAGCTTTACATTAAATTTCCAGAGGTCTCAAGAGAAATGTTCGTTATTCCTTTTATGTTTACCTACTGAGAATGAAACCTAACAATGATCACTAAACGTAACTGGTGTAACCTTGTAATCATGGCACGAAGGAATGATTACAGAAGACACATATACTCTGTCAAGTCTAGGATTGCTTGAAGGCTGAAAGTGGGTAAACGTAACTCCTTTTCCACTGCAAAGTCAATCACCCACGTCCTCTAGCTAAGCCTTCACCACCATATCGATTAGAACGGCATAGCTTGAATCTCTGTATGGCCTGAAACTTGATTTATATATACTCGAACAACGCAGTTGAAATGCCCGACCAAAATTAGCTTACGTTCACATTTCAAATACACATCAAGTTTTCAAAAAAAACTCCTTTCTATCTTGAATTACAGTGGGTGCGCACACAGATTGCTCTTCATTTTTTTCTTGGTAAGGATAAATCACATATAATAAAACGACCCACCTCGCAGGTAGTTACAGACTGCACTTTCGCATTAAGGCTCCGCTGAACTAACAAGAGGCACCCTGCAGATGTACCCACCACGTGGCAAACGCACACATCGAACAGTCTCGTGAAAGGCAGTACCATTCGCTCAGCGTGCTTTTCACTCTCTACTTTAGTTTCCTGTACAGTGACGATATCTAGATCTTGTTCTATAATCAGGCGGTAAAGCTGGTTTGCTGCCGTTTGGCAGAAAGCCGACGTACATTTAGCATCACCAATCTAATCGTCGCCATCGTGATGAGAAAAAGCCTAGCGAACGATGATTACCTTAGGAACACCTATCCCACTGTCCGGCCGACGCTCAAGGCGTCGTCCCATCGCCGCCGCATGAAAACGACGACAAACGCAGGCGGCTAGCAACCCGAGACTTTTTGGAGCCAGCCACTCACCACTTACCTTGATCTTCCTGGGTCGCACGCTGCTGGGACGCCACGTTTCCCTCATTCAGGCGTCGCATTACTGGCGTAGTTTCGACTATATCCATGTCCGAAGTAGCGTCGGGGCTGATGACGAATTCAGGCTTGTGTTGGGTTTTCGTCCGAGTCAAACGCCGTTGCGTTGGAGTGTGCATAGCCGTATTGTCATCTGTGTCTTGCTTAGGTGTCTCTCTCTCGCTGGTCGCCACTGCATGAGACGCCTCCACCGCTGACTCCGACGCCGCGACCCTCTCTGCTTCCTCTTCATCCATCAACAATTCATTGTGGTCGGCATTTTTTGGTCGACTTGCTACACTGGCGTAAGAACGAGTACAGTCCGCCTGCTCATGCCCAAAAGCGCGTCAACCAGCGCACCTGGGCACCCTGCAGTTGCGACGAATGTGTCCAGTGTTCCGGTAATGCAGGCACAACAGCGCTCTTCCTGGCACGACCACCACAGCCGTGCCGCTTCCGAGACGCATCTAGTGGGGTATGTGGTCCGTAGTAACGCCTTCCTTAAGTGATAGCTGAACGAATCTTATGATTGACTACACTCTTTCGAAGTCTTCGTCTCTCCGCTTGTCACTGATGACTTCTTTCACTTCACCGTACTCCCGGAAAGCACGCCGCACAGTCTCTGCGTTGAAGTCAAAGGCTACCCTTTGCAATTCAGATGCACCTCTCGCCTCTATGGGGCGACGACGTCGCAGGGCCGGTCTTTCACGGAGGGCAGGCCAGCGTCCAGAAAGAAGTGTCTTCTTAGCCTCATCTGTCGTCAAGTTAAGAAGCCAGACATGTGACATCTGATACGCTTCTATGCCGCTCACCTCTTGAATGATGCCTAGTTCCTTGAGCGGCTTTCGGCAGTCATTATTCCCGTACGGACGTGCTGCGATGTCTTATTGCAGAACCAACGTGCGTCTGAGTCCTTCTCCTGAGGGCAGTGGTGACATAATTAAACGGTAGTCCTTAGGAAGTGATGTGCACGAGACACCACGGCCAGCGTCGGCCGCTGTCACAGCTCTTGACAAACCTGCCATCCTGCGTCCGCACGTGTCGGTGACCAGAAGCAGAAGGGCACTGAGCTACGCTTGTGCTTGTGACTTGTTGGTAAATTTGCCTTAGGCAGACTTTATGTCGGGAAAGCAATCGCGTTAATACGACTTATAAAGCATTTCAAAACAGCGAGAGAACAACCAGTCGTCGCACAACGCGAACAGTGTAACGAGTTGACTGTTCAATGCTCCAACCCATTACAAAAGCTTGTTCTCGTTCCCCTACTAACTGCGGTGCATAACCACAAATTTATAATTGTCGTCAGCTGCTGCATGAACAATTCGCACAAATATCCTTGCAAGTGTTTTTGCGGATACTGCACTTTTCAGAAGAATAACGAAAAATAGCATACCGAATGCCAGCCTACTACCCAGAAGTTTGTTAATAATGCCCTAGTGGGTATCAAGCAATTGTGCTTGCAGCAGTTATCTAATGAGTGTTTTCAAAAGGCTCCTGAAAGCCATTCTTTTAGCTTTCGCTGTGACGATGCTGCGCCTTCCACTCAGACCTGGCGTTTCTTTAAGGTTGGTCAATTCTCACAAAACTCGGGCTCACCAACAAAGTTTGCAGAGCACCACGAGTCACAAATCGTTATTGTTGCCTGCAATGTTGCAGTGCTCTCATTACCAGTCTGTCAGCGGCACTCGAGTTCGCACAGCTGAATTCTCCGGCAGCGTCTCATTCTCCGGCAGCGCCTCCTTCTCTGGCAGCGCCTCCGTGCTTGCTCGGGAAACGCTCGTAGACTCCGAGCCCTGAGCGCGTCCACTCGACGCGGTTGCCCATTGGTTCAACGAACACATAAAAAAACGAAATATCGAGCCGAGATTCGAGCCGGGACCGCAGAGCAACGCATCGCAGAGCGAGCCGAGACGCAAGTAGCGTCGGACGTAGCCGATCGAGCTCCTGCACCGAGTCCAGTTTCCTTATACATGTAACCGCTGCCGATTCACCTGTAATTTAGCACAATACAGTTTTTCTTAGAATTTGAACCTTGCCTTGACTACATTCATTCGCACATCGCTGACATGGCGCAGCCGACAGGATGTGAATCAACCGAGCTGCATGCGGAGGAGGAAACGACGCCTTGAGAAGGAGCGACGCCGCGCCGTACATCGTCTCGGAACTCCTAAACGACCATCGTCGAAAGCGTGTTCACGACCCTCGACCACAGCACGAAGGCCAATGCAACGAAAAAGCAACTTGTCTACGAGCTGAGAGCACGAGGTCTACGGTGCTGCGGACGAAAGGACGAGCTCATCGCAAGAATCATCCGCGACAACATCACTCGCCAAGCCCTAGAGCCGACGGACTCGTCAAAAAAGTACCAGGCTGCCTACGACGACGAAAGGCAGGCGCACCTGGAGACACTGTCCGCCGACAACGCGAGGCTTTGCGCTGAACTGAGCAGCCTGCGAGCCCAGTTTAACCGTGCGACCACGAGTGAACGTGAGACATTGCACGAAGCCCATCAGAACGCTTCACTGCCAACGGAAAGGGTGGCGACTTCAACCCTCGGGCTGAACCATTCCGTCCCTGCTGACATAACGATGTCCTCGGGTTCGACGCGGCCACCGTCACTGAACGACGGCATCAACCAAGACGCGGCACGCCCCGCCACGCCGACCGTTCCAACGCACGAGGGAGAACCTTCCATGGCCCAGATCCTCGCCGCGCTCGTGAACACACAAGCCCTGCTCGCCAACACGCTGTCGAGAAGTCCACCGACGACGAGCCCGATCCAGATTCATTCCACAAGCGACATGTCATCCTCAATCCCCTCGTTCGATGGGACGCCGCAACAAAGTGCTCACGAATGGATTACGCAAGTGGAGAGAATCGCAGCGCTCGCCCACTGGACGCCATCGCTGACGTTGGTGACAGCAGCAAGCCGCTTGACGGGATCTGCCAAAGATTGGCACAGCGCCTACGGCTCACAGTATGACACCCGGGAGCAATGGAAGGAAGCGCTCATTCTCCGATTCAAACGAAAGCTGACAATGCAGGAGTTCCTCGAACTGCAGACGAAGCGACGCCTTCAGAGCCACGAGACCATCGTCGAGTACATGTACTCGAAAACGCCATTCCGAACAAGGCGCCGTACCGTTTAGCAGAGGAAGAACGCATTTCTCTCATTCTCAGCGGCATCGAGGACGACACATGGGCCAACCCACTCGCAGCGCAGCTGTATGGCACAGTAACCGAACTCATTGACAGAGCGGCTTTGCTCGACGCGAGGCGTCGCACGACCATGTGTGCTGAGAACGACAAGAAACCGTCATCGTCTACAGCGAGCCGTGGTCAGGGTTCGAACCAGCGGGTGCCAGCCAGCAGCTTTGCCAACTTGCCGAAGGCCAACCCGCGCGGCAATTTATCGGGAGCTCCACACCCGCGGCCCATCTCTGCTCGTTCGTGCTTCAACTGCGGCGACATCGGTCACCTGTCCCATGATTGTAGAAAGCCGAAAACGCCAGCAACGATCAGAGCGGACGAGAAACGAGCGAAGAGGGACAATAGCAGCCACGAAACAGGGAGTACGTCACCTAGGCAAGCGAACTGTTTTTTGCATTCGACGGGCGGCACATTACCAATAGTGTCCGGTGCTGCTAACAACTGACCCGTCCGCGTGTGCATTGACAGTGGCGCCAACTTATCCATCATGAGTGCCAATGCCTTGACGGACGACAATCCCACACACGCATGGTTATCACGCGAGAACATTGAAGTTCTCAACCGCAGCATATGCCCAACTCTCGCTGGAACGCTTGATGTGACACTTGGCACCACGAATGTGCGATTTGAAGACGTCGTGGTAAAGGAACTGCCCAGCGGCATCGACCTGATTCTGGGATCAGACTGGCGACGAGTCGCGAACGTCAACGTAACGTTTCACACGTCAAACGATGTGATAATCGTTCCATTCGAGCCCTCCGGAAAATTTTCATCGTCCGAAGTGCCACCCCCGAAACAAGGCACCAAACACCGCACCGAGGAAACGCTTATAGCGACGTTTTGCCGGCAATCGGACGAGAGTGTTTCTAAAGACGAAGGATACGTGCGCCTCAACAAGAAATGTCCCGCACCCGACGAAGACTTCACGAGTCTAGTCGAAGACGCCACACGGAAGATAACGAAGGATGCCACCGAGGCAGAGAGGGAACAACTTCACGCAATTCTGTTAAGGCATCACCAAGCGTTCACTTCCAAAGGTGACACTTTGGGCGTGTGTCCCCACACCCAGCACAGCATCAAACTCAGAGACAATATACCAGTATCATCGAGGCCGTACAGGTGCTCACCGGCTGATCGCAAGTTCATCCGAGAACAGGTGAATGACTACCTCTCCAAGGGCATCATAAGGCCAAGCGAAAGTGAGTACGGTGCTCCAACGATAGTCTTCGACCAACCGCACCACCCGACGACTCCAAGAAGAATGGTACACGACTATCGCAACCTCAACAAGAAAACCATCAACCGTTCTTATCCAATGCCCGTCATGGAAGACGTTATTGACGATGTCATGCGCGACGCATCGGCTTACTTCACTGTGTTGGACGTGAAGACGGCATTTCTGACTATACGAATGAAGCCGGACGACGTACACAAGACCGCATTCGTCACTCCAGACGGAAATACGAATACCTTCGAATGGCCTTTGGGTTTTTCAAGGCCCCTCAGACCATGCAAAGGGTCTTGCGTCGCACGTTCGATGGCTTACCTAGGACAGCTACGTACAAAGACGATGTCGGGCAGGGAGCCACAACAGTGAGGGAGGCTTTGGATTTGCTGAACGAAGCATTCAGGAGAGTCGTGATCAACGGCTTGAAGATGGATCTCCGGAAATTCCAGTTGATTCAAGACAAAGTATCTTTCCTGGGTTACGTGATCTTCGCCGAAGGACGAACACTGGACGAATTCAGAGTTGCCGCTGTCAAGAAGTTCGAGCCACATCGCAACGCAAAGAAGCTGTACTCCTTCCTGCAGTTCGCTGACCACTACCGAAAGTTCATACCGGAGTTTGCAAAGGTCACGCACAAGCTACGGCACCTTCTGGCGAAGGACGTTCCTTTCGTATGGACTGACGCTCATGAAGCAACCATCAACGCCATAAAACACGCCTTGAATAACCCGCCGATTTTGGCGACCTTCCGCCCAGACTGCCCGACTAACGCTCACGTCGACGCTTCGCAAACCGGGCTGGGTGCGGTGCTTTCTCAAACTCAAGACGGAAAGGAGCGAATCATAGAGTACGCAAGCAGATCACTAAACGAGCAAGATCGTGGTCTACACTCTAATATGCTCGAGTGCATGGCGCTCCACTGGGCGATCGCTGAGAAGTTTTCGGTCTACCTGAGAGGAGGCCCTCGTTTTACAGTGTTCACGGACAACTTCAGCTTGTCATACCTCGTCCAGAAGGGAGCCAGCAACCGCAGATTTGCGAGGTGGTTGCTCGACTTAGCAGAGTACACCTTCGACGTCAAGCACAAGCCAGGATGTCAGAACTCCGCTGCTGACGCACTCTCGAGGCAGTCGGAATCTGCAGAGGCTTTCGACCAGGGCGTTTCGACCCTAGACCTCCACTGCTACGCAGTAGTGGTCGGCCAACACAGTCGCCTACGCGAGTTTCAGGAGAGGGATACTGACTGCAAAAGATTTCGGGAGGAGGCCAAGCACAAATCTTCAGACTACGAGATCAAAAACGACATACTGGTGAAGAAATCTCTCGAGGGAGGACGGGTCCGTCGGAGGGTGATCATTCCCGCTGCCCTCCGAAGCAGTGTGATGATCGTTTTCCACGACAACAATGGCCACCTAGGCGTCGAGAAGACAAGAGACCTGATCCAGCGAAAGTACTGGTGGCCATCGATGAGAAAAGACATACGCGAGTATGTCGACTCCTACCACACGTGCCACACTATACGCGAGTATGTCGACAAGACATACGCGAGTATGTCGACTCCTGCCACACGTGCCAGACTGAAACGCAACACGGTTTCAGAAAAGGGTTGTCCTGCGATACTCAACTAATTGAATTTAGTCATGATATAGCTGCCTCAATCGACAAAGGATGCCAAGTGGACTGTGTATTTTTAGATTTTCAAAAAGCCTTTGATTCTGTATCACACAATTTATTATTACTTAAACTGTCTGCTCTAAATATCCCTCCCTCTTTGTTGAAGTGGCTTGAAGCGTATCTTGTTGGTAGAAAACAGCGGGTTGTTCTCGAGGGAGTGAATTCTTCTGAAGTCGATGTCTTATCAGGGGTCCCCCAGGGATCTGTTCTGGGACCCCTTCTTTTTTTGATATTTATAAATGATATAACCCAACAAGTATCCAGCCGCATGCGCATGTATGCAGATGACTGCTGCATATATCGTGACGTCACGTCTGCTCAAGATTCTGCTCAACTACAAAGTGATCTAAATGCTGTGTTATCATGGTGCACCACATGGAACATGACACTTAACTTTTCAAAATGTAATACCGTTCGCTTCACAAACAAAAAGAACATTCTAAATACGAATTACTTTCTTGGAGACAATCGTTTGGAAGTTGTGTCTAAATATAAGTACCTAGGTGTTTTCTTTACGAGCAACCTATCCTGGAACGACCACATTGAATACGTCGGTGCTAAAGCGAGCCGTGTATTGAACTTCCTGAAGCGTAACCTTAAACAGGCCCCACCTAAACTAAAGGAAACGCTCTATCTTTCTAACGTTCGCTCAATTTTAGAGTACGGTTGTGTGGCTTGGGATCCAGACACTAAAATATGTACTAATGCGTTAGAAAGGGTTCAGAAACGAGCAGCGCGTTTTGTGTCTGGTAACTATGATTTCACTAACCGCTCTTCGTGCATTCGTAAACAGTTGGGTTGGCCTCTCCTGCAGGACAGGCGCAAATTCTTAAGATTAAATCTATTTCATAATATTTATATTGGTAGCACTGGTTTAAATAAAGACGTGTACATTAAAGATCCCACTTATGTATCCTCTCGCCTAGATCACTCCCGCAAAGTTCGCGAATACCGATGTCGCATAAATACTTACAAAAACTCCTTCTTCCCGAAAACCACACACGAATGGAACAACCTACCAGAATTCATTGTATCCACCCCGCCACCCACATTTCAAAATGCTCTGTCACAATTTTTGTTGAAATGAAAGTTGCCAATTTCTGTCTGCATTTCTGTTTGTGTTTTACTTTTCCTTGATTGCCTCATGTTCCCGAGAATGTGTACACACTGTATAAGCTGAGCATGCTTACTTGTTTTGTTATCGGTATTCATACCCTGTATCAATTTCAAATTTTTTGTCTCCTCCCCCCTACTGTAATGCCCAAATTGGGCGCTGTAGGTACTCGAATAAATAAAAATAAATAAATAAACGCCCGCACGACACGGAATGAAGGTTGCCTCATCCCACGCGATATTCCTACTGAGACAAACGCGGTGATATCCCTGAATCACATGGGTCCACTAAACAAGAAGGGAGATCACATCCTCGTGTGTATCGACCACGCCACGAGATACAAGGACACCGTGACCGTACCGAGCACTTCATCGACGCACTACCTTGACTTCATGACAAACCGGTGGATTCCACGATTTGGAGTTCCCAGCGTCATTATTACGGACCAAGCCAAGGAATTCGTGAACAAGAAAACCAACCGATTCCGTCACAGACTGGGAATTTCTCATCAGAATTCCCCACCGTACTGGCCACAATCAAACGGACTGATTGAGCGAATGGTAGGAACATTGAAACAGGTGCTACGCAAAATGCTAAACAACAAGGACAAATGGCAGAAGGAACTACCCCAAGCGACGCTAGCACTCTACGCCACGAAGCATCGTCACAGTGGCCACAGCCCATTTCGACTCATGCAGGGCTACGACCCAAACCTGCCAGGAGAGGTCAACCTCGCCTCAGTCGAGGGAGACATCGACGACTCTCATCACATCGACGACTCTCAGACATCACAAGACTTGGCAAAGGGACGTGCGGAGACAAGAGAGAGGCTACTGCAGAGTCAGCGCAAAACAGCGGTCCGATACGACAAGAAACGGCGAACTCCGTGGTTCATAACGGGGGACCTCGTCCTGCTTGAGTTGAGCGCTCGAGGCACATTAGGCTCTTGCTATGAAGGTCCGTTCGAGATAACGGCCCTTGTCGGCGGAAACAGGTTCGAGATCCAAAGAGTAGCCCACACACCGGGCATGATCAACCAAAAAATCCTCAACGTGGAGCAGTTTCGTAGATATAATGAGCCGCTCCTAGAAGTTACGGAACCATCGCTATCTAACGACACGCACGCCTGAGGACAGGCGCAATTTTCGGGAGGGCCGTGTCAGTGGCACTCGAGTTCGCACAGCTGAATTCTCCGGAAGCGTCTCATTCTCCGGCAGCGCCTCCTTCTCCGGCAGCGTCTCCGTGCTTGCTCGGGAAACGCTGCACTGCGTTGACGTGGACTCCGAGCCCTGAGCGCGTCCACTCGACGCGGTTGCCCATTGGTTCAACGAACATTAAAAAAAAACAAAAGAACGAGCCGAGATTCGAGCCGGTACCGCAGAGCAACGCATCGCAGAGCGAGCCGAGACGCGAGTAGCGTCGGACGTAGCCGATCGAGCTCCTGCACCGAGTCCAGTTTCCTTATACATGTAACCGCTGCTGATTCACCTGTAACTTAGCACAATACAGTTTTTATTAGAATTTGAACCTTGCCTTGACTACATTCATTCGGACATCGCTGACAAGTCGACAGCGCACCACCTGAGCAATTCATTGTATTTCTCTAGAAATTTGAAGCTGATACACCTGTCTACAGTTCAGGAACTAGGCTCCATGCCTTATCTTGCAAGCAGGCGTCTTCTGAAGGGCTTCACTGCTGAGTCTCGAAATTTAATTAGGCTCGAATAAGCGGAGAAGCCTACCTACACATTAGCACGTGACACGACTCGATTTGTGTTATGAGAGATTTTGTCTATCTACGGCACCACGGCTGTCCTGTTTCGTCCAGGATCAACATTGGAACTATGACCTTGATGAGCGTACCTTTTGTGCAATTGCTTGCGCATGTTTTTTTAAAATAAGAATGACGAAAGATGGTACTTTTCTGCGCATTTCATTTGGGTGCAGCGTGTGAGCGTATATTTGTGATTCGGGCGAAATAAACAGTTTTGCGGAAAGTTAGCGCACTTGCTAGGTTCTCTGTTTTCGTCGTTCGTTGTTCTGTTTATCTGCACAAATTTTGGCCTGTGGCAGTTGCCTAACTGGTATCAAAATGTATGCGAGCCCTATGCCAACTCTGCATGGAGACATTTTCGCAGCTAGAGTAAACACACACACACACACACACACACACACACACGCGCGCGCGCGCGTACTGAGTGTGTATATGCTGTATAGCCTGCACTCGAAAACGGGAAATGAACTAAATAGCTTTCCATGGTTGTACCCTTTTCAGCGATTTAATTAGGTTATTACATCTTTTAAGACTATATCCTTTAAACGAACTGTGTGCTACGATCTGCGCTCAAACGTGCGCAATTTTTATAGCCAATTTTCGCTGAAGCGTGAAATATTTTTTGGTGGGATCATTAGCAGTTTTTATGAAAGTTGTGTTCATGTTGTTATCTATTCAGCTCATTTAAACAACGATCACTCTCTGCATGAACAAATGAAGTATAATGATGCAGTCGCACTGCACTGCACGACGCTCTCTTATTTCAATAAGTAAATAACTCAGTTTGAGAGAAATTTGGAAGGTTCTCTGAATTACACCGCGTGGAACGCACAAATGTATTTCAAAAATTGTTAATGAAGATGTACGTGCTCACTCGCGTGACGTAAAAGATGGCGGCACGCAGGGGAAGTGTACTGAAGTAAAAGTTAGGAATACTATTTTTTTTCTTGCAGAGTGGAGGCATATACCATGATGTTTTCATTCGATCGTTGTTCGAAAGTTGAAAGTAGACAGCAACGTGAAAAGCGCGAGGCATGACAAGACGGTGCAATGACAGAAAGCGTGATATATGAGGGATGGCGCACCGAGTGGCGTCGCTAAAAAATCGCGGTGACGTGTGGCCTCTCGCGTCGGAAAGAGAGAGTTCGTACTCTGTGCAACATTTTCTTCAGGCACTCCATTTTCAGCTTTCTTTGTTGACGCACCGTTCCGGCGAGACTATAGCCTCCTTTCTATACAGAATATGGCGAAAAACATAGTTATTTTTTTAGTGTGCCACATTCACCGACGTATACCGAAAACATCGCTGTCGTCAGAGATATATCCATTCTTCATTTTTAATGAAATATATGCGCAAAAAAATCCAAGTCATCTCTACGAAGTAAGTGTTGATGAGTGGGGCGAAGCTCCAATGCTTATCTGTAAAATCGTGAAACATTCGCCCCACACATCTTTTAAAGACGTGGTACGTTGTAATAGGGTGACTGTATGTATACAATCTTTATTATTTAAACATCACTGAATATATATACAGAAGAGGAGTATATAAGAGGAAATGGTGGTGTGTTTATTATTGAGCCACAAGCGATCGCATATCTTGCAAATGTGGCAGAGTGAGTGGTCTCGGAAGTCGCGCTTTAAGCACGCTTCGGCGCCTCCAGACTGGTAACGACCCCTTCAGGCGCTTGGCTGCTGCATGCCGCGCACGTTCCGCTTCGATGTTCACTTGTCGCCGCTTTCCTCTGTCATCGTCCTCGCGAGCTCTTAGTTCGGGTCCGCTTGCCGCAGCTTATGTGGCGCCTCTGCTTCACTGGCTCTCAGGGCCACGTGGACTCGCGGATTCATCCTCTTGGCTTGGGTCTTCCGGGATCTCTCCGCAGCGTCTTGGTGGCGAGGAGGCGTCTCTACTGCCTTGGAAACCCGAGATGCTCATTCGTCTCTGGGTGATGAATAGCTAACGCGTACTCCGTGTGTGCAGTGGAGTGTGTGGAGCCGGGGAGCGTGAGTTTGCGCCGCACCGCATAGTGAAAGGAAAGCAAAGAAGAGGCCCTTGCAATGTGAGCTACACAGCTCAATGTGTGGTGGAAGTCATGTGCTTTTCCAGGGGAGCTGTGGAATTAGTGGGGCACGCCACCGTCTGGTGTCGTCTGCAGCACCATGCGTATGACCACGCTGTTGATAGTCGCTGGAGTACTGAATGTGCATTTTTGTGCAGCTATTGCACTTCAAGGTTGATGCAATGTGTGAGAAGCCTACATTGAGCTTTGGTCTTCACGGTTGCGAGTTTAAACTAATCGCTTGAGGTCGAAAGCGGTTTTTAACACAGCTCAAGACCACCTCTTCGAAACTGGTTAGAACCACAGTCTTCTTTTATTTCGGAACTGTGCTGTTGCCTGCCTCAACGAAGGAAGCGTAGGATTCCTAGACGAGAATGGTAGCGTCTACCACTCCTAACACAAGAGGTGGTGGTGAGTCATTCTTGTGTATGACAATCAAAACTATCAGAAAAGCAGCATTGGTAGCCCACTGTTCTCTACCCATGGCTAGAGGAGCTTAGCTCACGAAATTCAATGCATGCTGTCTCAAACGTTGTCATGTTTCAAGAAGTAACGTGGTTAATGACTACTTTGTCCACAAACATCTCAAAATCAGAACACACCATGACAAGCACAAGTTCTGGGGACTCGCTCGCTGGATTTCGCGCCGACCGGTTGTGCGACCGGTGGCGTAGGGCGAGCCAGTCGGCCAGAGCGCAGCTATTGCCGACTGGCGTGCCCTACGCCATCTCCTGACGCCGACAAGTGTTCTCGCTGAGTGGTGCCTCATCCTCGGACTCCTGTGACCGTGCCCATCTTTCTTATTTTCTCCTTGCTTCTGAGTGTCGCTCTCCCTGCACGACGCTCTCTCCTTCCTCCTATCTTAATATCTATACCTTTTAATCCCATCCTTTTAATTCTTCCTTACCCCCTTTCCCTGTGACCAACTGTTGAAAGTTCGTACATGATGCAGACACTTACGGGGCTCACTTTTATCTTCTTTTCTCTCTTTTAAGAATCACTTACACAAGGGTTGTGTGTTCCTTTACTCTGCGTTTGCGATATTTGCGGCCAAATAATGGCATCAAGCAAGTGCCAACGAGGCCAACAATCAGTCTAGTAACGTGGTGTTGCATCGTTTCTGGCTTGGCTTACTAGTTCTACATCAACTACGAGGTGCATTTGCTCCGTAGTGAGAAGCATGACTTTGTAATTCCACCTCATGAAGTATCAAATTTATGCCTCTACAGTGGAACAAGCAAAATTGCCTGTTGTGTTTTACAGCAGAAAAATTTTACCTTTCAGTTCACGCAGCGAAGGTTTTTCACCGCAGAAGTTCTGGCATCATCTCATCCTATGGACCAATGTAACGTAAATAAAAACGGTATAGCAATCAACTGTAAGGAAAAAATTGAGGGTAACTAGTTTATGTGCACTTTGTGATAGCTTAACATTGTTGAAACCATATTGAGCTTCCATTTCCGAAAATTTTCGTCCGCACACTGGTGCACTTAACAAAAATTTTCGACAATGAACACAAATCACGTGCTTCAACTCGCCGCCATTTCTTCACAACGATGACTTTTTTTCTGACCTCATCTTTAATGTGGCGCCATATTTCAAATGCGAATGTGTAATTGGATTCCTGCTTGCTTCGTATGCTACAACTATGGTTTCGTGGCATTCTACAAACGCACCTCATCGTCTATAACGCGGTTTCAATACTTGATCTACGCTTTGATTTCAAAAACAACTCTACCATCCGGGTGCGATTTCATGTAAACAATGAACCCTGAGTTGGGGATCGTTTCAGCGTGAAAACAGGCCTCAAGTCGTCATGCGAGCCGAAGTTCTTGTGCACTTCATACAGTTTCGTCCTCAAATGAGCTCGCTGTGAGAACGCGGTGCTTGTCTTCAATCGGGGTCAAAGAGAATACACGCGGTTGCATTGAGCCACGGACTGGCGCGTCTTCTTTATACTAAGCGACCACATTGATTAACGAGGGCTCTTTCGGTGCCCCTGTCGCATTCTCTGCCGCTACAGAAAGTGCCGCAAATGACTTGGTGAGAGCAGAATGCTGGAGACTTGTTTTCGGCAGGGCGGCGTACACTGTGGCGCTATCAGACTCCGGTTTTAAATAAAGGCGGTTGCAAAGAGCCTCCCTGCGTGTGGTGTTCATTAGCCGCGCCGAGACAGTTTACATCAGAAGAAAACTAAAGTTTGTTTGTTTCCGCAGAAAGGAGAGGGAGAATTCCTCGAAGTTGCCGAAGCTCAAAGGCTAAGGGTATTAAACCGCTTCGAAGAGATAGCAGTAGAAAAAAACAATCTGCGTGCTTGAGTTGTTGAGTCAGGTCATTACAGGTTGAAGGCTAAGCTTTTATTCCTTGAATTAGAACATCTGAGTCTAGAATATAATAACTGAGAAGGCAGCATATATTGTCGTCCTGAGAGTTCGTTTAGCAATGACGTATACTGAGCGCTGCCATTGGTACGTAAGTGTACTCTTTCTTAATCGATAACAACGATGCGATGGTATACTTACCAAAACTACCTACAAATGCAGTGATAGATATTTAATTCATGCACATGTGAGAAAGCGTGGTACCATATTATCCGACATGTTGAGTTGAGCGTTATTCACTGTATAGCGCCTTGGGTAACTCTGAAATAGCTGGAAAATCTGCACGTGTTCATGGCGATTTGAGAAGTACCATATATTATTACATACTGTCCTCTACCTTAAGTATAGAAATAAAACATTTCACAATAAAAATCAGGCTCTCTGGTGACTTCAGTTGTGGCAACTATAAATATTTTTGTCTCGAGCACAGGTCTAAACAACTTGTGTGGCCGTAACAAGACCTTGATTAACGGCCTCGCAATGGCGAAGACGAAATATGTACTTCAAAGGCCACAGAGTGCAATATTGTGGCGAATGATGATGATGCCTTTGGCTTCGTATTTCAGCAGTAGTGCTTGTCTTCGTTAGCTCAAACCTATTTTTCGTGGGAAAAAGGAACTCCACACAACAAACAATAAAAATGGAAATTAACTATGGATTGCTATATATAAAGCAGCATGAGCCAAAATCCTCTTGACTTGAAGGGGACATGACCCATGACATTTAATATAATGAAACTTTAAATTATATGGAATTAGTTTGATGAACAAGAAAATTAAGTGGTGACAATATTTTCATCCTCATGTAGAGTTCGCAGCAGCTTGCATACTGTCCTTATTTACACAAGAACTAGTTTCGTTTGTGATTCTAAAAATATTACAAAAATGAATATATATATATATATATATATATATATATATATATATATATATATATATATATATATATATATATATATCTTGAAGGGAAGGCACGACAGGTCCGGGTATTTTCTATATTGAAATAACTTGCAGATAGCACATAAGAAAAGGATAGTATTTACTAACGTTTCGGCCGTGGCACGGCCTTCGTCAGAGTAACTCGTCAGAGTAACTTGTTACTCTGACGAAGGCCGTGCCACGGCCGAAACGTTAGTAAATACTATCCTTTTCTTATGTGCTATCTGCAAGATATATATATATATATATATATATATATATATATATATATATATATATATATATATATATATATATAAGAGAAAGAAGTGTATACCTAAGGGCTCGTTTTTCCGCGTTTTAACACAGTATTAATGAGATCTAACAGACAGTAATGCCAAGGAATGTACAGGGTAAGTTATTAGAACCAATGGAATGTAAATAAGGAGACAGAAAAGTGGATGAAAAAATAACCAGCCGTGAGCAGGAATCGAACTTACGGTTGTATAAGAGGGACAATTAATCAGCTGCCCGCTCAAAATAAGTTCACGTGCTTCGTGACGCCAAATATGCGCATAAAATCCAAATATGCGCATAATCCTTTCTACTATCAAATGTCAGAAGCATAATCAATAAGCGAGACACATTATCGGCTGTCATTGACTCGTGCTGCGCTGACGTCGTGGCGCTCACCGAAACACGGCTGTCCCCCGATGTAGCCAGTAGTGAACTATTTGACGGCGACAAAAAGTACACCATCTATCGCTGTAATCGTAGTAGCGGTAAAGGGGGAGGTGTATTTATAGCGGTAGCTGATAACCTAGAGTCACACATGATACCGGTGAATTCTTTTTTAGAAATTGTTTGTGCAAATGTCCCTTTACGCCATCAGAGTGCTCTTTTTTGTGTGTGCTATAAGCCGCCCAACGCGGCACCTGACTTTTGTAGCGAATTGCATGACGTGTTGAATTCACTAGTTGTACAATTTCCGCATTCTCATCTGTTCCTTTTGGGAGACTTTAACTTTCCTAAAATTGATTGGTCAAGTACGAGTCCTAGTATCACAGAGGTGACAGCGGAGAATAAATCATTTGTTAATTTATGTTTAGATTTCAATCTGACTCAAATGGTCACCGAACCAACAAGAACAGCCGTTACGTCTGCTAATGTACTGGATTTAATCCTGACTACGACACCAAACTTACTGAACTCACTGACTTGTTTTCCTTGTGTTAGTGACCACTGCTGCCTGCAATTCACTTTAAATATTGACATTTCACCCCGAACTAAGGTTACGAAGACCATAAGAAACTACAAAAAGGGGGACTATGCCGCAATAAATGCGGAACTTGAACAGTTTATTGATATGCCTGGTTTTTTTGACCGATCAGTCGAGCAGAATGGGTGTCGTTTTAGGGACAAAATTTCTTTATTGATCGACAGGCATGGGCCGCTTCAAGTTATATCAAAAAAGCAGCGATCGCCATGGTTCACAGTAAACCTGAAAAGGCTTCTTAATAGAAAAAAAAAACGCCTCTTCCGCTCTGCTAAGCTCGACAGCAGTGTTTTTCGTTGGAAGGCTTATCGCGAAGCTCTTTCCGCGTATCGCTTTTCCATGTAGAATGCCAGGCGTGACTATTTCAACACTACACTTCCCTTGTTGTTGTCTGCTACCCCGTCGAAATTTTGGAAAACTGTCAACCCAATAAAACGAACCATCGTATCACTTATTTATTCCAATGGCCGCGCGATGCGCAACGAAGAATGCTGTTCTGTTCTTAACAACGTCTTTTCGCAATGTTTTTCAGATTCATGTGCAGTTTCAGTGCCGCAGGTATATCACAGCGTGTGTTTTTCCAATGGACTATATAACTACTGAATTTGAAGGAATTATTAACTTAATCCGGCGACGTAAGCTGTCTTCTGCCTGCGGCACTGATGAGATAAACGCGAAATTTCTGAAGAACACTGAAGTATACTGTTCCATTGTATTGTCGCACATTTTTAAGCAGTCTCTCTAGTGTGCCACTTTGCCAACTGACTGGAAGGTGGGGAAGGTTATTCCCGTCTTTAAATCCGGAAACCAACACTCTCCCCTGAACTAACGACCAATTTCTTTAACAAGTATACCGTGTAAGATGCTTGAGCATATAATCTAGTCTAATCTCATGGCATTTCTTGAAACTAACGTATTCTTCAGCAAGTTCCAACACGGATTTCGTAAGCATCATTCGTGCGAAACTCAGCTTCTATGTTTTACACATAACGTCATCTCAGCACTAGATAACAAAATACTAGTAGACTGCATTTTTTTAGATTTCGCGAAAGCCCTTGATAAAGTGTCACACCAATTACTACTACTTAAGCTTAGCGTACTGAATATCGACCCTAACACTCTGAAATGGATTGAATGCTTTCTTACTAATCGCACTCAGTATGTTACCGCTAATAATTGTTCCTCAAATCCCTGTGCAGTTAGATCTGGCGTACCGCAAGGTTCCGTTTTAGGTCCTTTACTCTTTTTAGTCTACATCAATGATCTAGCAAGTAACATTAAGTCATCCATAGAACTGTTTGCTGACGACTGCGATTTGTACCGCAGAATAACTAACGAAGACGACAACGTTCTTCTTCAAGGTGATCTTAATCGCGTCTCTGACTGGTGCAATACGTGGCTAATGAACCTTAACGTTACTAAGTGTAAAAGCATGACAATCACACGTTCTTCTATCACTCCGAAGCTTTTCAACTACACATTAAATGGAACTAGACTAGAGCAGGTTAGTAGCTACAAATACCTTGGAGTTCACATAACAAATGATCTATCGTGGCATTCTCACATTACCTACATTATCAACAACGCTAACCGGTCTCTTGGTTACCTCCGCAGAAACTTTCGCCAAGCACCAACACACCTTAAATTGCAGCTTTACCAAACAATAGTCCGACCAAAACTCGAGTACGCGTCTCAATCAACATTAATTTAAGCCTTAGAAGCTGTCCAAAACCGATCAGCCCGCTTCATTCATAACAACTATGCTCGTACTGCCAGTGTGACCTTAATGAAATCTACTCTGGAACTCCCAGATCTGGTCACGAGAAGAACAATTTTCCGTCTGTCGCTCTTTCATAAAATTTTCTTTCATAATCAAGTACTTAAAGAGGAATCAATCTCAGGACCTGCATACATCTCATCCCGTGTTGACCATCAGAATAAAGTAGCCATTCCTTTCTGCCACACCAACCACTTTTCGCAGTCTTTTCTTCCGAAGACAAGCAGGGACTGGAACCGCCTTCCCCCCTCCATTGCTGCCACTAAGGATCAAGGGCTGTGCAAATCCGCAGTGTCGAAACACTATATGGCGTAACTGCACACTGTTTTCCGTTTTTTATCTTGTTTTTTTTTCCTGTTTTAACTATTATTTGTTGTATTTTCTTCACTGTTGTTATTATTTTTTGCCACATTCATATTGTACCCACCCCCTCTGTAACACCCTCTGGGTCTTGAGGGTATACTAATATATAAAATAAATAAAGAGTGTTTTCACACTCCTCGTTTGCCTTATAGATGGCGCTGACTGTCACTCCTACTTCTAAATTCACATATAAATCCAAAAAAGTGGATGGAGGGAAGGCCGCTGTGGTAGCTCAGTGGTTAGAGAATCGAACGCGTTATTCGAAGGTCGTAGTTTCGATTCCTGCTCACGGCTGGTTATTTTTTCATCCACTTTTCTTTCTTCTTATTTACATTCCATTGGTTCTAACAACTTCCCCTGTACATTCCTTGGCATTACTGTCTGTTAGATCTCATTTATATATACACACACACATATATATATATATATATATATATATATATATATATATATATATATATATATATAAACAACTGATGGCATGCATCAGATGGCTGCACCGAGTCAATAAAACAATTTACTTATTTTATATATCTGCCTGTTTATCCTACACTTCTTTATACGCGCGAGTTTATATCGGAAGGATAGGGCTGGGACGCTGACAGTGCTCGGTTAGAATGCTACAACGCTTGCGATGCGTATGCGCACTGCAGTTGACTGGCGGAAATCTTTGCAATGAAACATAAAGCAATAGATCAACGTATAAGTTTTCTCATACGAAAAAAAATCTGTTTCGAGGACATAAGGAAGCCCGTCACAGTGAAGAACATTAAGCTAAAACGACTTAGTTTTGGCAAGGAATTGCTGGCGGTGTACTTTTCTGCTTGTGAGCTGCCGCAAATAGCTGGAATCTCGAGGACGCTCTCGAAAAAGTGGCACTTCCGGAAGCCTCTTTATACATACGGCGCATTAGGCGTCTGTTTAGATATATATTTTGTTCTTCTACTGTCGCATATTTCTGGTAGGGCATGACACGCAAACAATATTTTCTCTCATCCCCGCTTGCACCGAATAATGCCAGTCACAAGTGTCGAACGTGGAGCTCGATAGATTTATGAAACAAGTGGTGGCGACAGGAAACATTTCATCAAAACAGGCCTTCCTATGTATCATACCGGAAGTGCGGCCTTGGTTTCGCAATACATCGTTACAAATGATTCTTTAAGCACAGAGAGCTCTGTGCTGATCACAATAAAGTTGAAGAAGTGGATGCTTGCACTTTTGTAAGTAACAAGTTCCACACAATGAGGCTTTTGCTCTTGCACACAGACAAACAACGCCCGTGGCTGCTGCAAATCATTATCATGAATAATACTGATTTCTTATACGGCCCCAGTAAGCCCTTATATGGAAGGACTAAATCCACATGTATGGGCATTATTCTCACAAGTCCCAGCCCTGGTAAGTCAATACGTGACACCTAGACCTTGTTCAGTAAGTGGCTGCATTTAGCTACTTTTCAAATGAGAAGCATTTTTCAGTGAACTTCGGCGACTTTGAGCGTATCTATCTATCTATCTATCTATCTATCTATCTATCTATCTATCTATCTATCTATCTATCTATCTATCTATCTATCTATCTATCTATCTAGCTAGCTAGCTAGCTAGCTAGCTATCTGTCTATCTATCTATCTCTCTATCTAGGTCTTATTTTTTGGTGCTCTTGTGGTCACCCCCTTAACTTGGCGTGAGCCTATATTAGCATGGGATGGTAAGATGGTTTGACGAATATGACGCGGCTGGTCAAAACAAGAATAATGTCACAATCGCGTCACGTGCATCGTCAAACACTTCCCGCTAGGCAGTGGCACATACCCAGGGGTAGGTATGTGCCACTGATACGCGGGTATGTGCCATAGATGATTTATACTTGGTATCTACCCAGGAACGAAGAGAACACACATGGGCAATGTTAAAGCGCAAGAGTTCGGAAATACCCGACATCGGTAGAGTGCACACGACGAATGCAAAGAATAAATGTCAGGGTCCCAGCTGCAATTAATCCCAAGCAATCTGCGTAGTAATGAAGCATTTTACCACATAGCTGTGCGAGGTCTCGCAAATACATTTGAAATAGACGCTGATCTTCATGAAACGTCAATAGTGGTTTCAGTGCTGCCTACCCAAGTTTATGAACATTATATATGTACTCCTTTAATACAGCCGTCACGTCGGGTTAATGTGAAGTGTGGTTAGTTGTCATGCGCTGATGTTCATTTATGTATCTACGTCCAGGGCTATAGTATCCTTGGGAGCGTAGGTGCCTCATGTCAGCTTCTGGTGTTGCTAATGTTCCAGTTGGCATCGTTGCGCAAGTGCAAACAACTGGTCACATAAAAATCTGCAACTCTTCAACATATACCTGTGCTTGCAACATATGTACATATATTTAGCGTCATTTCATGACGTGTCGCTCAATGGTAACTTTCCTACACTGTCACCTTCTCTCCGCATGCTTCGCATAACGTCGATTCTCAGGTACGTGGGATACGCCGAATTTTATTCTGGCGGTAAGTTTTATTACTAAGTACACAAGCAAACCTTGTGATAGTGTGCAGCTTGCCTCTTAATTGTGTAAAGCACTTTATTTATTGTGTAAGTCTGCTTAATTTAACTCTTTTTTAGTTGGTGAAATGCTGGCGGACAGCACCACTGATTCACAGTTCATGTTTAATCTTCATATTTTACAGACGACAGCCCATGTCACAAAGTGGATACTAAAGTACGGTTCACAAAGAGAGTATTTTGATATTTAGCAGGGCAAAAGCTTTTTTTCGTTATCTGCTGTATGCCACTACTCTTACTGTACTGCATTATAAAGGGGTCATCAGAGAGCTCATTTCACTTCACGGAGTCAAACTTCATGGCGTGGTTCTCTCATCGCACACCGCAGAAAGGCAGGCATTTTAGATTTTGTGTGTAATCATTTGTCTCAGTGTGACTACAAGTGTACATCAAGCAATACGAAACATTTAGTTTGAACGTTTACACGTGAACTGACTTTTTTCTTTCTGAACTTGTGATAGGACACTTGTGTGCATATAACTTGTTTGAACCCTCATGTTTGTCACAGCCTGTGTTCTACTGTATTGAATTTGGTGCCGTATTTTTTACTACATATTCTGTCTTTTAAGCGAGAAGGAGTGCCACTATAATAGCACCATTTCAATATCGAAAGAAAGTACTTAGGTAAAGTCATAAAAGACAATCGCTTCGAAGCACCTTGTTGTCACTCATTAGCCACTGAGAATTCTGCCATTCAGTCTGTCTATATATAATTGTCGCATGGCGGAAAAGTTCAAATGCTTGAAAGATATGTTCTGCAGGTTCTACAGCTGCGAATATTACAAGCTAACGCTCATCATCTCACGCAAATAGTGCATTGGTAGCATTGTTTTCTTCCCGCGTCAGGGCACTGCCTCTATTGATGGCTATTCTGAACTGACATTATCTTAGGGTATCTAAAATTGTGTGATCACATTTTTTGTATACTAGCTAGCAGCCAAGCGTAATAAATTGGTATATTTATTCTTCACTACTTCACATCAATTGTACCATTTATAGATTTTTGTTACATAAAGACCCCCCCATACCTTCCCCACTTCATCAATTTGATATTCTTTACTGAACTTCACCATCGGTTCGATGCATTTGTGCTGTTGTATATTTATGACTAATCACCTAGTCCCTCCAATAAGCAGAGAGTCGATAGTGACTCCGCTAACAACTTTTACTACATCCTGTCACCAGCAGAAAAAGGAAAATGACAAAAACATTACCAAAAAAAATGGAGAACGCAAAGCAATTAACTCACCGATTCGGATGACATCGGGTAGCGCAGCGCTCGTGTAGCTTCCTTTTGGGAGTGTGGTAGCTAAGGCTGCGATGAAAAATGTCAGGCGCTGCCACCGCCGCTCACTCGGGGCCACTAACCGTCCCACGTGGCGTCGATGAAGCCGAGCCATGCGTCCGCCGCCGTGTCCCGCGTATCAGCGTGAAGGACAGGTCCTTAGAAGTATCGTGCAGGTCTTCATCACCACCCACAGCTTAGCGCACTTTGATACACAACGATGAAAGACGTGACTCGAATATCGTGAGCGAGCTTAGCATGTGTGAGAAAAGCGCTGCTAAAATGATTTTCGTTCGCTGTACCGTAGTCGAGATGCTGTGCCTGAACTTCCCAGATTGAAGAGAAATATCGGCGAGAACAAAGGACCTACCACTGCACAAAGGCAGGCGTTCTGGATTAAAATCCTTCCCAAAGGTAAGCGTTCACGTTTTCAACAGTTGCCTCCTGTAGGACTGAAAAGAAAGACACTTCTCATTTTTTTTTGGTTACCGTGTGCTGAAAGATTAACGAATTCGAGTGTTGATCTCTATCCTAACAACCATGTCTTTAATGTAGAAAATGTAGTCTGCTCCAAAAAAGATTTGCTCAGTTATTATCTTATTTTCAAAATTGAAGAATGTACACATAAAGCTTATAATTCTTCGAAATACCAAGAAATTTGTGACTTTTCGGCTCCCTTTTTTATGTTTTGCAAATTCATTTTTCCTACCAGCACGTCATCTTTTTTCTCTTGAAAGCAGAAGTATATTAAGAAAGAATCCCTGCAAGTTTCACTGACGGTGTTCTTCGAACATATCGCAGTTCCACTTGCTCTAAAGATGCTAGAAACTCCAAAATCAAAGTTGCCCTAAATGAAGGGAAAACATGACACAGATACAGCGTAACATACGAATGTCCCTAGTCACCTTTGCCTATTGTGGCTTCCTGTCATGCTTTCTTCAGTAAATCAAATTATGCTTTCTTTCCTAACGCTTTAGGCGAAACCTATAAATTGCGATCAGTTAATCTTACAGAGATGTACCACCGCTAAATTTTGCACCACTGTACCATGCATTCACGAGCAAAAACGTTCCACTTCTTGTCACCACTGGTTACTGTTACACCACGTGTCCCCAATCAAACGAAGTCAAGCTGTCGCAAGCTTCCTGAATTCACGTTGTTGCTGAGCGTCCTTGCAGAATGCCTTCTGACGGAGTAATGTTGTTCGGGATAGATTGACGATCCGATATGCTTGGTATCGAGAGCGAATCCATTTGGAAGAGACAGTGATCACGTAGCCCAACCACTCCTGTTATTGCTCCAGCCTTAATACCTGGCGACGACTGAACGACGTTTTCCCGACTTCCCACGCTCCCTTGTTTGCGCACCAACGACGTCCCGCGAATGCAGCCGCACGCCGACTAAGCGCTCCGCATCTGGTCGTTGCAGAGTGGGGTGTCGCGAGCACGCCTTTTTTCGGGAAGAGTGAGGGATGGAAGGAGAGGTGTGGAGAAGAAGAGGGAAGAGAGGTCTGCGAGTGCCACTTCGGGAGAAACCGATCTCGAAAGAGATAGGGATATGGATGGAAAGACGGAGCGACAAGCAGGAAAGGTCGCGGAATACCTTAATACGAAAAAAAAGAGCCAACAAAGGGCAATGCTAGCTATGGCATCGCTTCGCTCGCACGCGTTTGCGCGTCGCGCTTGTGCGTGGTGCTTTCCGTGCCGCCACCTACAGAGTTCGCCGAAAACCTTCATGTCAGATGGTGCGAAACCCGCGGATTTCAAATCACCCCTCTAGCTCACCATCATCTGTAAGCTTCGTGGAGGGATAGCTATCATTCAAAGGCAGCTTACGTGGCCGCCATTATCTCCACACCCTTTGTATCTGCAAAACTGTACTGGTGCCAGTCTGAGAGCCCAGTGTTCATCGCAATACTCATTTATGCGTCATCTCATCAATTTTGCAAGAAACTGCACGTGAGCGTGTGTTTGTGCATAAGCGTGCACAAACGCTAAGTGGAGGTGGCCGCCCTCCTTTGTCCTCTAAAAAGGGGACGGGAGAGCCCTGTCATGAACCGAATTCTCACGCTTGTATGTATGTGGGCACGTGTGCGCGTGTGTGCGTGTGTCTGAGCGCGCACGTGTCTGCTGGTGCATGTGTGAGCGTGTGTGTGAGTGCATGTGCGCGTGTGTTACTTCGATAGTAGTAATAAATTGTTTGTACCAAGATGAATTGATGAAAAATTGGGGGACCCTTAAGCTTCGCCTTTAAGAGTTGAACGCGATAGTGAAATCCAACCCCTAGTGCGACTTTCAACCACTGAGTGCATACTTATTATTTTTGTACACACACACATACACACACGCGCGCGCACACACACGCACACGCGCACACACACACGCACACACACACATACACACGCACACGCACGCACACACAAGCACGCACACACGCACGCATGCACACAGCATGCGCACGCAAGCGCAACTTATCTATCGTATTGCAGTGACTGTGCAGTGGCCACTTCCCTCTGCTAGGACGGCGCTCTGCAGTAGTGGAGACATGTTTTTCACATTGTCTTACATGTGGCACACAGACACACACACGCGCGCGTGCGCGTGAATGGTACATACAGGTTTTTGATCTGAAACAAGAATCACAGGGCCTCCAAGATACACACCACGCGCTCGCCATTTCGGAGGCCATAAGGAGTCTCACAAAGCCTGATAGAGAGCAGCACATTATCTAGGCTTTGCTGTTTCCTTAACCAACACCTCTGAAAAGGCATATGTTTTCCGCTAGATGGACATAAATGTTCATTTTTTTTACTGTTTCAAAGTTATTGTGTGTTTTTAGTGGTGTGGCGATAGCTGCACTATGCTAGCGTTTTTGAACGTAGTTTGATAGCCTCCCGAATGCGCCTACAAATCGCCAAACGGGCTCGTTTTCGTCGTGACACCTGTCAATTGAAATGCAGCAAGGAGACTCTATCCATCCACTACATGGCATTATGTAGTGTTTTTTTTTTCCTTAGGCAGCTGCAAGTAACAGTATGGCTTTGTGGTAGGACACCTGCTTGCCACGTGAATGGCCCGGATTTCACCATCAATGAGACCGAAAATTTTATTCTTTATTCTATTTGCCTGTTTCTTAATTTTTCGCTCACAACCAACGTAGCTGGCGCCGACCGCGGAATTTCTGTGACACCAGCTCTCTAACGCTATCGCGTTAAAAAGCAATGGGGTATTTAACTTGCTGCGCCAAAGTGGGGCAACCCACCATGCTTGAACAAGCTTTCATCATCACCTGCGTCCCAAAACAACGTGTTGAAATGAAACTACACGACCCATTTTACGTTCTTTGCGAAGGAAAAAAGTTATTGTAGCAATATTTACAGAATCAACCATATCATACTGAAAAAGCACACAGGTATGAGCATGTTAGAGGTGGGCTGGTAATGAATATGGGTTATATAACGTGAAATATTGCGTCTTCCTAGACACATATCTCAGTTGTTTGAAAAATACTGGAAACTCTGATATGATATAGCAAAACACTCATTACCTCGAAAAACTAATTACTCAAAAATAATGTACTACCAAGGCACATTTTCTCGTGACGTTCTACGGGACATTAGAATAGCTGCACTTTCTGAAAGATTTTTAAAAAATAGACACTGAGAGATTGTGATGTTTTCAGCCGATAGCTTCAAAGAACTCGTTGCGCATAACTGAAAGAGGCAGCGTCAGTGTCGGCGCCATTGGTTCTGAGTGCAAAATCCCCGCCTTGTGCGGGCCCGAAGAATCGCGAAAGAGGCAAATAAAAGAAAATAATATAATATCTAGGGTTCAAGTGAGATTCAAACCCTTGCCGTCTACGCGGCAAGCAGGTGTTCTGCCATATAGCCGCGTTATTGCTCGAAACTGCTTCCCAAGAAAAGCCCTACATTCGTGTAATATAGTAGAAAGAGACACTTCACACTTCATATATTACCGCATGATGTGTTGCGAGGTAAATGTATACAAGAACACCAGGCATCTAAACGTGTGAGTTGCGCAACGGTAGAGTGTATTAAAAGCCCACACATTACAAGGCATTCAGACACAATAAATCAACATCAAGTGTGAAAGCATCAAACAAAGTGAGCAGTTGCATAGGTTCGCATGTTGCCTTACGGAGGCATAGTTTACCCTTCGGTGGTTGTTAAAAGAAACTTTTAAGGACCCTTTGTATATATCAAAGCGTGCGGACATTTGACTGATTAAGCTGTGGCACTGAAACAGCTGTGGTTGTGGAACTGTTTATATGCGTCGCTGTGCTAACATGTGGTTGCTGAGAGATTGTGTGGCGGAGAGGCCACAGCTGACACCATTCCCGAGTACGAATGGACGGACACGTGTGTGAGACATCAAAGCCTTAAAATTATGGTACTTGCAGTAGAAATTCTGGAATACCATTGAACGACTACTGCTACGCGCACCGAAACTCGTTTATTTTCGGCATGGTTGGGGCATGCGCAGAGAACCGAAGCGCGTTCCGCTCTTGAAGGCAAAGCTCAAGCGTCCTCCAAGTTTTCTATCGAGCAGTTAGCGTTCGTAAAGGCATGACGCCTTATACTAAATAGCTTCTTCTGAAATCGAGCCACTTGTATAACATTTAGCTCATTCATCCCGTCGAAAGAATCACGCACTGCACGTCATGATGACTCGGTCTGTTCTTCTACAACGTTATACGTGCGCTGCATAAAATAACCTTTCTGTTGAACAAAAAATCACGCATGTTTCAGGTAGTTGGTTAAGCTAGCAGTGTTTTGCTAAGAGGGCATTGTGAAAGTGTTTTTCACTCAGCTGTTTTGTTTAGTGACCTAAATGTGCGCTGGACAAAATACATTTAGGTAGAATCAAAATTCAGATCAAGAATGGAAGCCCCCAGAAAAATAATTGAAAACAATAAACTC
Source organism: Rhipicephalus microplus (assembly GCF_043290135.1). Classification (NCBI taxonomy): domain Eukaryota; kingdom Metazoa; phylum Arthropoda; class Arachnida; order Ixodida; family Ixodidae; genus Rhipicephalus; species Rhipicephalus microplus. The sequence continues at coordinate 15,119,097 of NW_027464588.1, forward strand.
AGTAGCGTACTTAGAAATCCCTCAGCACTGCAGTGTACATCCTAAGTACAGGCTAGAAGTCGATTTACCTGTGACGGCTGCACGTGCCGAGTTGTTGCGGAAAGTAAATGTCAATAGGCGGATTTCAAAAGAATTCTTCCTTTTAAATTGGAGACTACAGGCGGCCAAATGGTCCACAGCTCTTGCTTATCAACGGTGATTACGGAGGGCCCTTTGCTAAATGAGCACTACACCTGCCAACGAACGTCAGGTGTGAAGGTATGCCAGTATAGGTGTCATTATCACGCATGAAAGGACCACAAAACTATAATGAACTCTTGAAAAGAAGCACATCGAAACGTAGCTCAGGCCTTGCCCAACCAGTGGCTCTCGGTACACAGGCTGTTGAAAGACTATCCCATTTAGACCAATATAGGAAAGGCGCCGCTATATAACTGGCTTCAATGGCACGACGCCTCCGGTAGAAGTGCTCTGCAAATATCGACTCCAATATCTGTGCCCACGCTTACATCTAATTTCTTTTTCGAGAAAAAGGGAGGATCAAAAGGGTGTAGGATTTCTGATAAACTTGAAGCTTTTGTGCGGGAACAGGGATATAGAAGTACCCGCACCGGGAGATCGGGTCGAAGCGACGATGTTTGCCAACTGTGTAATCAATATCAATTGAATGACTCCGTCATTTATTAAACCGGCGAAAAGCGCCGGCATCGCCTTTGATATAAACGAGTGGAAAGGTTCTTTATACCGGCTTTACACTTTTTGATCGAATACCAGTGTCGCAGCTTTTAAGAGCGTTACACGTGTCCGGCAGCATTAAAGTATGTCAAAATTATGACGAACAACGTGATGGCAACTCTGAGTAAAACTTTGAAAGTTAGTAAGAACACTAGTTATCGAGAGGTGGAGAGATAAGAGTGGCTATGTTACGTGAAGCCTGTTAGAAATTGCTGCGTGTGAGGTCTAGGTGGCCGTTTTTGTCAAGAGCTTCTGCGTTATCTGAAAATTTTCTCATTTATTCGATTGTTTGTTTCATCACTGCCTTTAATTGCTTTGTCACTCCTTATTTGCTAAAAGAACTGTGAAAAGATATCGTGGAATTAAAAAAACACCTGAATAGTATTTTGCTTTTTTGATCACACACACACAGGCACAGACACACAAACACACACGAACACGCACGTTCTCACACACGCTCGCACACAGGCTCAAACACACACACACACAAACACACGCACGCACGCACGCACATACACACATCCCCACGACAAGTGCTCACACACAGTGACACACATGTGCGCACAAACACACACTCACAGACTCAAACATATACACTGACAAACATGCGCCCACACACGCACAAACGTACACACACTTCAGTCAAGTACTTGGCTTCAAACGCGGCGTGTTTGGTTTAACATTTGAGAATAAAACCAGGCTGCCTCTATAATTTTTTAAAGTAACAAAAAGCCCTGATAAAATTTACGCCGCACCTATTTTTGCGGGAGAGGTGTCTTTTACGGAGGGTCCACTTCCATCGTTCTGTTCAGTCTGGATTAGTTGTAACTTTAGAAAATCCACAAAGATCTTATAATAACATAAAAAATAAGATACACTGTGTTAGAACCGCTACGAATAGTCCATATGGCGTGAGAGGATCATGATAAGCGCAAAAAAAAACAAACTGTCGCACTTGGCATTAGCATGACATTCGGCAAGCATTCTCAAATCATGAACGGTAATCTACCGATAAACCTCCAGAGGACGGTGTATAACAGCATGAGAGAGGCCTTCGCCCTGCAGTGGGCGTAGTCAGGCATACGATGATGTCATGCTGTGGTAGTTCTATGTGTCTATACTACTTACAATTTAAATAGCAATGATTGATTTTGCAAACAAGTTTTCTTCAATGGGTCATCTGTCATGTTTGCTTCACGTTGAGGATAATTGATTGATATGTGGGGTTTAACGTCCCAAAACCACTATATGATTATGAGGGACGCCGTAGTGGAGGGCTCCGGAAATTTAGACCACCTGGGGTTCTTTAACGTGCACCCAAATCTGAGCACACGGGCCTACAACATTTCCGCCTCCATCGGAAATGCAGCCGCCGCAGCCGGGATTCGAACCCGCGCCCTGCGGGTCAGCAGCCGAGTACCTTAGCCACTAGACCACCGCGGCGGGGCCACGTTGAGGATATTACATGTATAGCCGCCTCACCGCACTTTACTATGTGTGCGGACGACGCGAACGCCTATTTTACACCAAATCAGTCTGAAATACCGGAAAAAATTGTAAATGAGTATGTGACTTCATTCTTAAACTAGCTGAAGCAGAGCAGGGTAGAGTTAAATTCCTTAGGGTATGTTTTAGTCAAGAATTAACGTGAGATATCCTTGTTAATCGTATAGATAGGCGACTTACAGAAATGTTAGAATGGCTGTGAAGAACTGGTTTCATCATTCCTGACTAATAAAAGAACATTTTCTGGCATGCCCTATTCTCTTCGAGGCTTTGTTACGGTATACTATTATGGAGTACAACAACAAAAAATATATAACCTGTTATGCTACAAAGCATAACATTTCGCTGATATTAAAATTACTCGGGCAAAATAGACAACGTGCGCGCTTCAGTGTTGTTTCATAAACATGAAATGTTAACGGCAAACCAATTATAATACTTAAACTATTTCATAGGGTATACAAAAACAAGTGGCATAAACAAACAGAAAATGACTATAACTATCCTGCTAAACAAAACTTACAGCGTTTAAAAAAAACAGCACAAATTATAGAAAACAAACACTGCACTGCAAGTCAACGCTATTAGTTAACGAGTTCCAGAATGCCTTGCAGTTTGACGTCAGTGTAGGGACATTTCCAAAACAACTCAAATAAACTTGAATCAAGAAAGAAATAACTGATTATGACTTACCCATATTGTCTAAAAAGAGGAGGTAGAAATTAATTGGGCTTTGTTATTTTCCCAAGTGTTGGGAAAGCGTGTGGTTTCATTGCGGTATACGATGCATCTAGTCTTCTTCGTGTGTTGTTTTACTTTTCTCCTTTTTTGTGTGTATCACTTGTGTATATGCACTATGTTAAGTCTATTATGTGTTGCTTGTTTCTGATTGCTGTATTTTTTGTTTGCGCGCCTGTGGCACATGTCATGTCAGTTTTGTTGCTTTTTTTACCTACAAAAATATTGTATCTGTGATGAACTACAGGTGCAGAGACCTTTTATAGGTGTATTAAACACTTTTTGCATCTGAATCACTTTTATTGCATTGCAAGAAATCAAATAAACTGATTACTACTACTAGTATAGTAGTACTAAAAAAAGCCTCCCCTTTAAAACCACCTGAACATCTTGCCACCTTTTGGCAATATGATAGTTTACAGAAAGGTCCAGTTCACAGAAATATCCCTCAAAGTTGCACGGGGTGTTTCAAGCACTACTTTGTTTTTGTTATGAACAAAACATCTGCTTACTAGTAAACATTCGTTTTCCTTCTCACTATAAACTTTTCCGTACTCCTGAATGTGTTTCAGAGCAAGCTTGCGATCGCTGGCCGAATTCAGTGAATTGCTGATGTAGTTACCACACTTTTTAAAAGAATCAAAGTGACCGTGCTGAATGCGGCGTTCACTTTTCAATTCCTTTTAATGCACGCCCTCAACGATAGTGCGTGGGATTGAAGAGAGTATTAAGCGTCAAACATTCCGCATTTTGAAACTTCTTTCCCCTTCAATACCGAGGGCCGCGTGGACAAGATTGTTAGGTTACCGTATGCCGTAGTGTTTTAATTTTTAATTGTTACGTAGTTTCTGGCTCAAACTTTCTCGGGCTTGTGCTGCAGATCACAGCTGTGACTTACTGAACGTCAACGGTGAACAAGATTGCAAGTTACTGGAATGCTGCAACTGTTCTATAGCTTCCACAACAGGCAAACTTTTGAATTATTTTTCTGGTTTGTAAAAACACTGTACTAGTCTAGCTTAACGCAGCACAAGTGCTCCGCAGAGGTGCTCATATTCACCTAAATAAAGCTTGTGTCTCCACCTTGTAATCTAATGCTCAAGGCATGTTTTACAACATATGTCTCAGTGAAAGAAGGAACGCATAAAGAGGCATGGCTATGACGCCGCTGAATTCTTCATCGTAGTGTCTCGCGTCGAGAAAACATTGCGTGAATAATATTGCGCTTCCCTTTCCTACATTAGAGTGCGCTGCTATGGCTTGAAGGAATGAGAGTAATAATGGTTTGAGTAGTACATTCACAAGGCTGATAGAGTAGTACATTCACCCACCGTGTTTCGTCAAAGAGATTGCACATGTCAAGTAAAAAGATACTTGTGTGCACCCATAATACAAATGCATATGTTCTGATGGCTGTCTTCGTTCTCTTCAGAGTAACGGCAAGAGACAGCAATGGTGCGTGCGAAATCCCACTTTGACAGATATGCACCATCGTTCATCTTGTGCCTCGAGAGAGATGAATGGCTTTGTAAACGTGTAGTTTTTTGCAAAATGTACATTTAGTGCCTAAAGCTGTTCGTTAACGGGGAAAGAAAGATGGCCTGTTCTGTGAAAGAAAATCTACAAAAATATCCGTGTTCCACCAGCATACTGGTGTAGGTTCAGTGATAAAGCGTGTACGGCGCACTCTAAAACAGTATAAAGCCTCTTGATCGACTACTTCCTGAGCTTCTTGATATGCGCAAGACGTTATCAAGGGAATTGAGTTCACTAAAACAGCGGCAAACAAAAAGGAATTTTTCGGAACCTCTCGCAAAAATTCCTAGGTGGTTCACACTAATCTAACAGCACAAAAATATTTATTAAAGGCATGTCAATGAACTGTCTTACGCAAAAGGCCTAAGGTGATTTTACATTATAATTATTGTATAAAAACAGTGGCTTTCTCACGCAATATACTCGAAGCCACATCCGGTGCTGGAATGTAGACATTCTAGAGACTTTAAGACAGGTCGCAGGGTCATAATGTGCCTTGATCCCGTCAACGTTAATGGCATTCAGTTGCGACGACAGAAGTTGGAAGGTGGCTTAGCAGGTTTTACCACGTAATTAACAGGAGATTTTTTAGGAAACACCTGATTGTCACGGGTCCCGTAAATTAGGAGGGCGATCGCCGGGCGAATTCCACGGACCAAAATACCGGCCCCCTGAAATGCACCACGAAAGCGAGGACAATTTAGAAGTGGTCCTGTTTGCCGCGCCAGCGGACGCCGGCTGTGGCCCAAAAAACAAGTCATAGCTGAGAGTTGATAAACAAATCAAAAATATATTCCCAATTTTGGCAGATCAAAACGATACACAAGTGAGCACATTCGACCAAAGTTGAATACAATATGTCACCAATCAAACAATGTACTACACAGTACAATCAGCCACACTTGAAACAACGGACACAGACAACAAAACGCACTACGATGCAGTCGCATGCATCGAACAACTAAGACACTTAAAGACTAAAGAGTTGGAAAACTTATTCAGTCCAAAGTTCTTGGAACAAAAGTCGGAATGATACTCTTCCGAGAATCACTCACTCAAAGTCCAGCGTTCTTGTCGTTTCGCTGCCCCCGAAGCTTCTCTTCCAGGAAACCTCGCATCTTCAATTGGCCACTCTCCAAGCTTCAAACTTCTTCGCCGGAAACACGTCGGCTTCCCTCACGCAGCTGTTGCCACGCGTCTTCGCTCGCTGGCGGTAGACACACACTCTTGCCTGTAGCCGAGTCTTCACCCCTCAGGTGGAAATCCTCTTCTTCTCCTCCTTTGTCACGGAAGACAAAAGGCTTCGCCAACAAGGCGGAACACCCTGCGCTCTCTGGCGTGATATTCCTTCTCCTGCTTTGTCACTGAGGACAAAACCTTCACCGACAGACGCGGCGGAATGACCCCACGCACACTGGCGCTAACTTCCTTCTTCTCCTGATCTCCCATCTCTGGAGCTCGGTTAAATACCTTTCACGCGAGATTCCAGAAAGTTCTCATCATTTCGTCAGCGCGATACGCAGCGAAGGCTGGGGAAAGCGCGAGACGGTACGAGGGCTGTCCGCGACAGATGACGCAACCCTGCATCACCACGCCCCTTTCCATCGACAACTTTCTAGGGCTTTCTCGGCCAGCGATGTGAGGAGGTTCGCCGGCGAACCTACGCTTCCGAGGGGAGAGGGACGCGCACCCGGGGAGTCTTTGGATGCTTGTTTTCTTTTTTTTCATCGTTGACCTCCAGGCGTCTCTCCGGAGCTTCGTCACGAGAATTTGGCGGCGCGCCTTTTTTGAGCGCTCAGTTTGTGACACTTATAGGGCCCGTAGTATTTTAGAAGAAGCTTAGTCAAAAAGCCTGAAGCAGAAACGGGCGAGATCTAAAGCTGCGCGAGGAAAACGATGGTGAAGGAGTCAGGGAAGGGTTCTTACGAATGACGCAGTATTGGACGATGCTTTTGAGTAGGCGTCACCCACTTGTTTGAATTTATTGGCATGTTAAGTGACCACCGACCCGACGTTAGTAGTCGCCAGGGTTCTCACGGTATTCGCAAGAGCCCTATGAATGGCGCCGGGAACCTGCTGCCCTAGAGCCAAAAGAACAATGAACTTTCTGGAATGGCATTAGATACAGCATTGTATGTGTAGGTGACTAACGAAACTAAAAGATATCAGTATTAGTGCTTTCATGCTACATGGATGAATATGTTAACAAGAGTTCGATAATCTGCTTCCGTTAAGTCACAGCTCATAGGTTGAAAAGTGTTAATAACACGGTGAATAAATTAGCATAAGGTATACGTGACCCCGAATACTAAGTGTGTCAAGTTGTGCACCGCGGCAAAAACGAAAGCCCGTATAGTATTAACGAAGCAATACTTCAAAAAAACCTAATAAGGAGCTTATTTCTGTTGAGAAAGAAATATGGTTGCACAGGCTGAGTTACACTGTCCAGCAACGACCTTCTTGGTTGTTTATTTTACATTCGTTAGAGCATGTGGTGGCAGCCAAGCGAAGCCAAGGGCGTTCAGCCAAGCCGCCAGGCAGCACCACCCTCCGCTGCTCTCCGGAACCCGAATAAAATCAGTTGACGTTTGGGATTCACGCCAGGCGGTTGTCTCCTTCTACCGCGCGTACACGCGTTCCAACAGTGGTGACCCGGATGAGGCTTACCACCTTTGTCAAGCGATCGACGCCATGAAAGACCCCCCCCCCCTTGACGCACCAGCGATCTCCGCTGCGCCGACATCAGGCTACCGTCGTTTTGAACAGCGGACCCGCACCTGTGGTTCCTGCAGGTGGAGTCCCAATTCCTTGCTCATCGTATTGCCGCTGAGCTAACAAAATACCACCACGTGGTCGCTAGCCTCCCACCAGCAATAGCGAGCGAAATACGCAATATGCTGGTCGCTCCCTATGCAGAAAACGCGTACACCACGCCCAAACAGCTGCTCAGCAGCCGCCTCATGCCGTCGGAGCCTCAGCGATTGCAGCAGCTAGTGCACGACACCGAGCTCGGGGATCGGACGCCCAGCCAATTGTTGGGCCACATAAACCAGCTGTTGCACACGGCCAGCGCAACCACCACCGATGCCGACAGCAGACTGCTTCGCGAGCAGTTCCTACAGCGACTTCCGGTCAACGTGCGCATGGTCCTCACCTCGGCTGCCAACAAACGCTTGTCTCAACTCGCCGAGCTCGCGGACTTGGTGCTGGCGGTCGCTCCGCCGTCCGTCGCGATGGTACAGCCACACATCGCCGGCTGCGCGCCCACGACCGCACTGCATGACATCTGGGAGCAGATATCCCACCTCGCCGACACCGTCGCAGCAATGCAGGCCTGCAGCAATCTCGAGGAGCGCCTACGTCCAGCAGTGCAACAAAGAACCTCCTGGTATCACAGGAGGCGTGGCAACACTGCTCGCAAATGCATCCCTCCTTGCGACTATGCGGCAAACGGGAGCGGCCGGCACTGAGGACGACAAGTGCCCCAGAGGCCTCGAACGTCGTCTAATAGTGTTTTTTTTCACCGACCGCGACAGTGGCCTTCGATTCCCCGTGGACACCGGCACTGAGGTGAGCGTGGTGCTGTTTGGGTCCACCTATCGCCATGTTCCCAGTGTGACCCCCTTTCAGGTGGTCAACAACACAACCATCACCACGTACGGACATCGTTTGCTGCCACTCGATTTAGACCGGTGGATTTTATTCGTGGCAGCAGTGAAGGTCGCCATCTTGGGTGCGGACTTTTTTCGGCATGTTGGCCTTTTCATCGGCGTGCACAACCACCGCCTTCACGATCCCATGTCGCAGGCAACTATGCAAGGCGATCCTTCGAAACACCCTCCGCTGAGCTCCATTCTGCTAGGGCCGTCCGGTGCAAAACGTTTTACTCGCATTCTGCGGGAGTTTCCCGAGTTGACGAGGTAGCCACCAGGCAGCACCGCGGTGAAGCACGAGGTACGCCACTAAAACGCCCCCAGTGGCCCACCCGTGCACGCGCGGCCTCACCGTTTGCCTCCAGAGCAGTTGAAGGTCGCACAAGAGTTTGAAACACATGCTGGAGCTAGGGATTATCAGACCCTCGTCGAGCGCCTTGGCATCTCCACTTCATATGGCGCCAAAGTCAACGCCGGGAGACTGGCGACCATGCGGGGACTACAGGGCGCTGAACCAGGTAACGACTCCAGACCACACATATACGATGTCACTACGAGGCTTCACGGTGCCACTATCTTCTCGAAGATCGACCTGGTGCGGGCATACCATGAGATTCCCGTTGCCCCGGAGGACGTCCCGAAGACCGCCATCGCAAAGTCTTTCGGACTTTTTGAATTCCTCCGAATACCATTCGGATTCCGAAACACAGGTCAGACATTCCAGCGGTTCATGGACGGTGTTATACGCGGACTCAACTTCTACCACGCCTATTTTTACGTCTTGTTAGTCGCCAGTAGCACTCCGGAAGAGCACGTGAATCACCTGCGCCTCGTCTTCCAGCCCTCAGTGGAGCATGGCGTGGTCATGAATATGGCTAAATGTGAGCTTGGCGTGCAACAGCTTTCGTTTCTTGGACACGTCATCTCAACCTCAGGAGTTATTCCTCAACCCAAGGTTGAAGCCATGCAAGGACTTCTGCAGCCGACCGCCAAGCGCCAGCTTCAGGAATTTCTGGGTTTGGTAAACACTATTTACTGAGGCATGCAAATATTGAGATTTCAATAGCTTGAAAGAGTAAATAAAACGCGAATGCTATAAAACTCGCACGCATATACTGAACTGGTAGCGCGGCCTGATAGAGCCAGGGGAAAACAGCGCGCCACTACGTTCGTGTTACTTTTCATACTCCCGCATCAGTGAAAGCCGTCAAGAAGCCCGACTGCAAATCAACTTTCATGAAAACACGAATTTGCAAGCTTCCTATTACGCGTGGTCGTTCAGCGCCAGCATCCTGTTATTGACTCGCGCAGCGCCATCATGCGGCATCAGCGAGCGGAGGCGGAGCGCATGCTCGATGGCCGGAAGAGAGCGTTCGCCCGGGCACTGCAAAAAAAAAATAGAAGACGCTGGTCTAAACTATGCACGCTACAAAATATTAAGTGCGTGGAAGGCAGTGTTTATACGAATACAGTACTTCATAAGTGTTGGAAAAAACATTTTTGCGGCACATTATTTAGCGTTGTACAATCATAGTCTGTTGATGCTACCGAAAGATGGTATATTTTGAACAAGGAGGTATTACCTGCCAAGGTTGTTTCAGGCCGATTCAAAAATCTAGGTAGAGCCAGTGAACCGCAAGTACCTGTCGCTTACACATTGACAGAATAGGAAGAAGTCCGCCACTCTTTGTGCAGTGGCCAAGGGTTACTCCAATGCGGCAGATGTTTTTTTAGGGGCGAAGCTCCTTAGGGCGTGGGCTGTGCGTCCCCTGTATGTAGCCACCTCTAGTTTAGTTCTTGCAGTGTTCACTAGATGGCGGTACCATCTCCTGTATGTAGCCACCTCTCGTTTAGTTCTTGTAGTGTTTACAAGATGGTGGTACTTGTAGGTGATGATGAAAAGATGCAAGATGTTATAAACTAGAAAGCGGTACTTGTAGTTGATGAAAGACGCGAGATCTTATAAAATAGGAATGATGTCACATATGGCGCGTGTCATTGGTTGAAGGCAATCGTTCGATTTAGTGCGGCGACGTACGCTAGGGGGAGCGATGTAATAAAATCGAGTGGGCAAAACGTACAGAGGATTCATGGTTTAACTCCGGAGCTTTGCCCACTCATCATCATTCACTTCGTGGATATGGCGGAAATTTTTTTTTCATTTCATGACGATTGCATTGGTCTCATAGCCTCCCCGAAAAAAAGTCTGCACCTAACACAGTTTCAGACTACTACAATTCACCAAGAAATAAAGTCAAGTGATGACGTGAACGTCTGTTGTCCCTCTAGGTGACGTAATCCTGACGCAACGAACAAAGCGTTGGGACTGCTGCACGGCTGCCCCACTGCTGATAATCTCATTGGCTTTAAACAATTTGAACCCGAAGGTCGGCGAAAACACCCACTGGCAAGAAGGGAGAGCTGGTACAAGTTTTTATCGGGAAATAATACTATACAGATGTCTCTACTTGCCCTTGGCGAGACATGTATGGCGAGACATGTGTATTTTTGCCCTTGGCGAGACATTTTGCTTTTCTTTAGGACGATAAGCTTTAGCAACCTATACAGCTGCTTACCATCACCACCATTGCTCACGACTTCATGGCCCTTAAATGCCATTGTAAATAATGAGTCGTTGTTATCGTTACATCCACTTTCATGGTGCTCTTCGGCCTAGCATGGCCCTTGCGCCACTAAAATTCACGTACTATCATCATCGTTCTCCCTTGCAAAAGAGTTTTCACGGGATTTGTGTCATCGTAAATATGCGTGGATACAGCGATGGCATGAGGCTCGATTCCATATTTTGACTCGGGATAATAACGAGAAAATAAGGTAGTTAAAATGCACTACCTATTTCTGCACTGCAGCCTCATGTCAAAAAGGTTGGACACGAAGTAATTGCAAGATTTAAAGCGCAAATCTGCACACACACCAGAGATGCACACAAGCTATAAATTATTCGACGTAGCTATGGTAGGAGACTTGCCTATAAAAATATTAAAAGAGAAAGGCGGATAACATCAAGTCCATCAACATCGTCTTTTGTCCAAGAGCAGAAAATTGAAAACACTGGAAACTTTTGATGAAAAGAAATTGAAGGTTTGTGTCGCTTACAAAAAATGCAAAAAAATATTACCTTATAGTAGCAGCCTATGAATACAGGCATACTATTGAATGTACCGATGATTTCAAACAGGTGGACAAGTTATTTGTCCGATAAATTATGCGTCAAAAGGCTACGATGAACTACGAAATTTTCAATCCTTATTAACGCCTACACCAACTTCAACGCGGGTTGGGGATGACGCGTTTGCCTTCTTCTTTGCAATATGAATTTTCACGAGCAGTGTGTCGCAGTAAAAACGCATGGATACAGCAATGACACAAGGATAGATGCCATACAATGACTCAGGATAATATTGGAAAAATAATAGGGCAGCTAAACTGTACTGTGCATTTCTAAGCATTGCGACCTTACGTCAAAAGTTTTGCGATTAAGTGATTGCAAAATTTATTGCGAAAACAGGCACCCGCACCAGAGACACACACATGCGGTGAACTATTCGATAAAGCTATGATAGAAAACCTGTTTATAATAAATATTAGAAGAGCAAGACGATTAACACCGAGTTCATCGACGTCGTCTTTTGTTCAAGTAAAGAAAATCGACCACACTGAAAAATTTTGATTTATATGAATTGAAGGTTCGTGTAGCATCTAAAAAATGCAAAAAAAATATTGATATTACCTTGTGGTAGCAGCCTCTAAAACAAAGCATATAATTGCATGTACTGACGCTTTCAATAACGTAGGCTGCATTTAATGATAGGCTGACAAATCAATTAACCAGAAATAAACATTCACCATAACCATAGCAACACACGTTGGTGTAGGTGAAAAGAGTTGGAAGCTGCTATCTTTTAGTTCAGGTTTGTAGCTGCTTAGACTTCTGTGTGGTTACCTCAGATGGAATATTTCGCATCACCACTTCTCGTCGACATTTATATTCCTCACCATGAATTCAAGTTTAAAACGCAAAGTGTTTTCTTTTTCGTGCTTATGAAACAATGGCGCTGTTGTACCCTCACCTGGTGACGTACCCTCACCTGGCTCAAGAATATTCATCATTCTTAGAAGTCATTGCTGCATGACAAGACACCGGGTCTCGGCCGATATTGCTGTACTCTCCAGAAGATATGCACACAGTCACGGCATTCTCGAAGCAGACACAGATTCCTTTAACTCTGTTGAGTAGGTTGTCTCTCTTCAGGATCCATTGTGAATTTTTTCATTCACTATGGGAGTGAGGAAGAGCGTTGTAGATCTGCGCCTGGAACTTGGCTGCTTTATTTAATCCAGCAAAGGCTAGCGTTTGTGACATCAGCTTCAAGTGTACCTTTGAAGGTACTTAAAAATGTCAACTTTGTACGTGACAAAACAGCACTTATGAAGTGGTTCATTTGGTCAAGTTCGCACAGTGAAACTCTACAAACATGTAACCAAGAGCTCTTTACGCAGAAGTGTTACACAGAAGAACGCGAATGTTCCTATAGGTCACTACAATAGATGTACAGAGAGACAGACCGTCTTGTCATCAGCGGCCTTCTCGATTAGCACAGTTGTGGAAGGTTTCTTTCCTAGAGATGAGCAGTACACTGCATTAGTATTCCTTTTCAGATGGGCCATGAGAGATATGTTTTGTAATTCAAAGTCTGTTGCTCTTTTAGATGCGTACAGGTCTTTAACCAACACCGTGAGAATGGTGGACGGGTCGTGGATGGAAGTGATAGAAAAGAGAATGGACATGGTACTTCTTCCAGTTGCCGCAGACACCTCTCTTCTGACCTTCATGTTTGTGCATGGTCAGTATCCGCCTTCGCACATGTGCTTCTTCAGTCAAGTGGCAAGTGTAGTGAAGCTTACATTTCTCAACTCCTGGATTTCCCTCTTGTATTTCATCATTCTCTTTAGCTTTCTTGGAGGCCTTGTCACTGTCTGTTGCTTCATAAAGAGCATTATTGAGCCAGGGAAAAGCCACAGATTTGACGTTGTCTATCTCATCATCTGCCTTCTCTGCTTCGTACTTGGAAGTTGTCCCCTAGGATCTTTCACCACTAACAGATCTTGACGTAATCTCGCAGTCACATCTTGAATAATTGGCATGCTGGCCTTAGATCATTACGTGCAGACTGCGATAACGACGACTCAGAATGTACCCAGCGTTTCGGCATCAATGTCATCAAGCGAGGAATCGATAAACGCTGTTCGTACTAAAGCACTCTCTTTCTGTTTTAGTGACTAGTTGGTGATGATGGTTGTGTTTTCAAAGCTTAAAGAGAAGTCACGAGCTTTTGAGATGATAAGAGGCGTTTTGGATAACGTAGGTGGTTCTGTCACTATACGAAGCGACACTACGTTGTGTTATGAGGACGTGCACTGAGGAGAGATGGTGCCCTTTACCACCTATCACGAGGAGGAGATATCGGCTGCTGCACAATGGGACCTAGTTCCGGTCAACGAGCTGTTCATGATACACCGAGTGTCTGCAATGCACGCCCTGAATCCGAAAAGGTCCGTTTTGTCACCCCAATGGCTTTTAATCATATTTTAGTTGCTTGAAATTTCTATGTAAAATTACTACATCAATTTGAAGCACGCTCATATGCAAGGCTTCAGAAGCACTTTCATACGGACCGAACTGAGCCGTCAGGTATTTAACATTCCGCCTCTATTGTAATGACTCGTGGAAAATATTTTTACATCAGGAAGTACTGCGCAATAGGGGTTACAATGGTATACGCAACGCTAAAGCAGTGGTAAATTATTCACATTAAAAATTTGTATTTGTAGAATCGTTTTATGTAAAGCGCCAGCTTGTTGTTAAATACCCAGCATATCGGATGGTGGGGCGATTTGGCGCTGTGGTAAAATTAAAGTTTGTATACAGTTTCATGAAGTCTGTCTGAATCGCACTATAACTTATTCCCCTGTTTTGCAATAGAAGGACATCTAATTAACATTTATTATTTGGGAAAGCTTGTGTTCCTTAGTGAAGGTTTTTCTTAGGAACTAGCTTAAGGCATTGATTTTTTATAGCACGTATTCTGAAAGCTTTGATTGTTTCTTTGAGGATGAAAACCCACTTGGGCGCTTCAATGCTGACAAGATATTTTGCTGTAATTATTCATAACCAAGGTGAATAATTGGCATTTGTCTATTTGTGTGAGAAAAAAATCACATAGAGGCATATAATGAAACGATGGCGAACGCGTTTCTAGTTTTCTAGCGCCAATAAATGCCTCATAAAATAAGTGTATTTGCAGCAGTGCCTCTGATAGCGTTCATTGACGGGTTTGTTAGACAATGCTTTCCTATTTTATGTATGAATCAGCAGAACTTTGTGCTCATGCCTTTAAATAGGTGTTACCTATTGTCTTAGCACTTATGACGAAGAAGCATGTTAACACCGCCCATTGGGAGGTAGATATGAGAGATTCATGCCTGTTTTTTTTTTTTTCGTGTCAAGCCTGACCTTGCATACTTTTTTCGAACGTTTATCATGCCCTGCGACTGCAGAAAACGGGGGGTCTGATTTCTGTAATAAATCGACGCCAACGCACACTTGACTTTTACAAACCTTGCCTAGTATAAACAGTTGAAGTGGGCCATCAGACCGTTATAACTGGCATCACAAGAATTTTTGGCGCCCACCGCGCAACACCCTGCACAGCTTCCGTCTCTTCAAAGGTTGGCCCTGTCTCTGTAAAGACCCCTTTCACTTTAGTGTGACACCGATTTTCATATAAGAATATCAGCCTCGTTTTTTGGAGATCTTTTCAAATCAAGTGATGTTTTCACCCTTACTATTTATTCGCCACTGCAAGTCACCTGCCTTATGCCATCAACGTGATGTATGATGCCTGCGTTACCGAACTGCATGAAATCTACTTCGTTCTATGTTTGTCCGTTTCGGCTTTCTGTGCCATGGAAAACAGGAAATTCTCACTGCACAAGACTCCCACAAAAAATGAAGAAGGCAACCGGCAGTGAAGGTGTGGCGGATATCTGAGGCCTACCAGTGCACACTAGAGAATACTAGTGAATGGCAAAGCCAACTGCGGCTACGAGAAGACCGCAGAGCGATGAAATGTCTGTACTCAAAAGTCGCCGTACCCGTTTCATGTCTGTCACTGTCTGCGCTTTAATGCAGAACCTCCCTGCGCTGATAATCAACGTGGAAAAATCCTTGCATCACTTACGTATAGCTTGTATAACAGGTGCCAAGATGCCACCGGGGAACAACCTCCCTGCTCCACTTACCAAGTTCTAGAAAGAACATTGAAGTAATTAATTAGTCTTCGAAGCGCTCAGTTTTGCTGGGTCACGTCTGGCGCGCCTTAAAATGGCGGTTTGACCATATTTTTTACGTAACTGCGATGCTGAAGTGAAGAAATATATTGTATTGTGTGTCAGCTAAAAATTCGCTTGGTCTCGGCGGAACACACAACAGAATCACAGACAAAGCTGGAAGAATGGCAATTCTAAAGCACGTTTTAGACTTCTGTAGGCAGCTTGCAAGTACACGTGTAATATTCCCTACGCTCTAAATCAACGCAAGTTTCATGAAGTGCGGATGCCCCCAATATGTAATAGTAATAATAATAATAATAATACAAAAAACAACCGAAAATAAAATGTCTTTGGTTTCGAGTTCTTAAACCATGGAATTGTTATGAGAGACGTCGCAGTAGAGGGCTCCCAAAGTTTCTAGCACCTAGTGTTCTTCATAGTGCGCTGATATCGCACAGTATCGAGTCTCCCCCATTTTGTCGAAATACGATCGTCGTGGCCGGGATCGAACACTCGACCTTCGGGTCATTCACCGAGCACCTTACTCACTGTTTCATGGAAGCGGACTAGGTCGCTTTTTGTTATTCCATGGAGAGCCACAGAATAACACATCCACAAGGCACTTTTAGCTTCTGATGCGGCTGATGGCGATCAAGACTAGCGATTGAGGCGTTTGTAACCGGTTGGAGGCATTCGGCTACCAACTCAAATTGGGATTTGTACTGTGTGACTTCTGCATGTTACATTACTTTACTACCATGCACGTTATCAAACGTATGCTAACGTGATTCTTTGTCTGGCATAAGGCCTGCACGGGGTATTTGAAACATGACACCAGTATAGGCACCATGCCTACAATGTCATGGCTGAGGTGACGCTTTGACCGACATAATGGCTGTATGATAACAAATAAACTGGTTTGCCGTAACTTCATGGCCCCTTTGAAGCCATGCGGAAGTATGCTAGAAACACGTAACATTGTTGTTTATTGAAATGAGTGAGCGTAAGCGCTTGTGACCAATTCAGGTGGGCGATAAGCATGCCGGAAAAACGTTTCACACAACACGCCGAATTTTCTAGTTTTCCCCCCACTCAGCGTTTCCGCTATTACGTTTTCTCGCTGCGTTTCCGCTTTGCTAGGATTGCTGCTTCCACCATAACGTTTAAAGTTTCATTACCGCCAGCCGCAAGCTCTCGGGCTGCTGGCACTGCGCTTTAGGTTTTGTAGCACTACACTGTACTTTTTTTCGGCCCCTGGCATTGACTTCGCCCCAGGAATATATATATTTTTTTCTGAATGAACGACAACGCTTGGTGGTAGGTGAGTTTCTGTTGGGGCTCTCGTTTAAAATCACGTAAAGAATTTGCGTTTCATAGAGTACTTAGTGACCAAAAAGTTGGGAATTACATGAACGTAAAATAATCGTCTTATGAGGCTGCACATAGCTTCTAATGTACAGCCTCCAGCACTACTTAGAAATCAGTTCCTAAAAATAAACACGGCATTCTAATCATTGGAGCAGTTTGAAAACAAAATCTTGTAAAAGTTCTTTGGTCGAGCAAGTTTTTTTCCCTTTTGTATACTACACAATTGTACGTACTTTGAACTCCCCTTTTAAGCTCTATTTCTCAATTCCGGCAAAACTATTTGCAGAATATGGCGAGTTCTTCAACATTGAGCCATTTTTGACGAAAACTCATTATGCAATCACTCCATTTACATTATGGGACGTACCGGAGTATCTTTCACTGCCTCCATTTTGGGGGCGAAGTGCCCTAAGCTGTGGGTTGTGCGTCCGCGATGTATGTAGCAGTAGTAGTAGTCATCGTCGTAGTAGTAGTAGGTAGCCACCTCCACGGCCAGACTAAAGGAGTGGCACAAGCGCACCCTTTTCAATTGAGGAGGAAACTCACGCATACTATTCATCATAGAGGGATGTTTGTTTCTGATGAAACAACTTACAGAGACGAGTATCGATGACTTAATCTCCAATAAAATTTGCCTTGAAATTGATGCCTATTTTAAAAAGAAGTGTTAGAGAAGGACGCGCTTTGAGCACTATCTGGCCAGAAAAGGTTGACACGTTAAACTTGCTGGGCGTAAGCTCCTTGCTTTTAGCAAGGATTAGCGAGGGTTGAGCCGCATCGCCATGAATCAGCGGCGGTGAAAGGCGGGAACTAGACACGAAGCGCAGGCCGTAAGACAGTGTGCGAATGCCACTTCTCTAATCCGGCCGTGCCACCTTTCGTTTAGTCCTTGGATTGTCCGCTCAATGGCGGTACGCATGTGTGATGAATACATGATGAAAAGACACGAGATGGCGGTACTTGGAGTGTTCACTACATGGACGGACGGGTGGACAGACGCACGGACAGACACACGGATGAATGGACGGACGGATGGACGCACAGACTAATGCAGGGACGGATGCATGGACGCACGGATAAATGGAAGCACGGACGGACTTACGGGTGCTTCGGCCCATTCTTCTTTATGCACTCCATGGATATGCTTTTGTTGTTTGATGAGGCACAATGCTCGCGATGTGAAACTGGGCGCTGTCCTTTGAGTGAATCTTGAATTGTGTGCGTGATGTATTCCTATAACTCTCTAAAAACTAAGACAAAAAGAATATCTCTGTAGCATTAGTCCAGACAAATGGCGTTCCATGGCTTTCATCTCAGCGGGAAATGATTTCCGCATACCGGGTGACCGTATATAGGCAGTATAGGTATGGATGCTGTGCGCAATGAGCCTCTCCACGCCCGATCATTGACAGCCCGGATGCATTAGGGCTAATGAGTCAGAAGCAGTGCCCAGTAATCACCTCCACTGTGCAATGATTTTCATGGTGATCGGTCTAAGCTCCTGTGTAAGGGGAAATCACTAGCGAAATTTATCAAACGACGATGAGAGGTTATAGATCTTTTGAGGCTCATCTACAGTTGCATGCAGTACGTTATATTGCATGAACGCTGTTGGGTTTGTTGAACGCCGGCATTTCCTTCATTTCAAACGTTGTCAGGCAGAGCACCTTCTTGTTTACCAAAGCTGTGTCTAAATCGTTCTTGAAAGCTTTTGCTAATTTAACACATGTTGTATATACTTTTGGGTAATTTGGCATACATCGATTGTATGTTTCGGTACACAATGCTTATGATTTTTAGAATGAGCGCATTTTACACGGCTTTTACAGTACACCAATCTGTAGTTATTTCTGCATGAAAGGATGCTGCCACTTAAAAAAAGAGCCAAATTGACTACGTTGCAAACAATACCTTGCTGTTTATTCAGGCCCTGGAACAAAAGCACATGAAGCTACTTATGTCCAATTGCCGACGTATTCTCAGGACTGCTCTGGAGCAGGTGGCGAAATCAGTTTCCTCTACTAGCTAAAGCAAAAGAAAATATTTCTGAATGAATGTGTTAAATCACCAGGCCAGCACAATTTCGCTAAAAACTTTATAATGCCAGTTGAGAATGTTGTATAAGGTTCATTATGAATGATGCGCTCATTCGTTGCAATTACCGCGTGAGTGTCCACCAAAATAGTTTTTCTAGGTAAACGGAAAGACCACTTCCAAGTGTTGTGTTTACTACAAGTGAATCTTATTCGCATACATTTTTTGTTGCTATAGTTCCCGTGAAGCAAGTACTTTAATATTTGATGAAATCAGTAAAACAAACAAAATGGCATACATACGTTTATGATGCAAGAAAAATGAAAACAATACCTAGGTGAGAGCTAATGTAGCTCACAAATGTGAAACAAGAGTACCACTGTATGAACGTAAATGTGGCCGCGTGTTGACGCGAATATGCGGTATGATGTGGTCGTTTTCATGTGTTGTTGAAAACTGCCAATGCGTAACCTCTTTGAGAGTCCCAATATGCTTCTCTATAATATACCCACAAACTTTTGTTTATTATGTATTATCCTGCACAGACTGAACGAACAATACTTGTTGTGACAGTCAAGTTCGGCAGGAACACCCTTTACCGGTCTAGCCATCATCACGACCTAGCTCCGTGTTATTGCTCCAAGTCGGTGCCGATGTAATCTCAGAGTCAAGTGCAACGCGGCAACTAGAAGCATGAATCGTAATCCTCGCGTGATTTTGCAACATCTAAACGTTAGTGCATAAAATCTGATGTATATGAAATTGAGATTATCAATGCCTTAGCCTTATGAACGTTGTAGTGGAATACATGCAGGGATTTTTCGGCATTTATAACAAAAGTCGATATTTGACGATAAATCTATGAGGGGTGTCTTAGTAAACTGTATTTGCAACTTTCCAAAAAAGTAACTAGAGCGCAAACACACGACGCCTTCTCACACGCATGCAACCAGACACCCACATACCCAACCACCACACACCTAAAACACTAGTGTGTTGTGTAAGGAAATAGATAAGAAATGCTCCTTTTTTACAATACTTTGTGGTTGCCTCCCATGAAACAGATGTCACTGATTCTCGTGATTTTTCCTGGAGACGTCTGTAGTGGTGGAACACGACGGCGATTTCTCGTGGCAAGGATTGAAGCATAATGTCGTAGTGCACTGCTGAAAAATTTCTCATGGTGTTGTTTAAAACGCTGAGGTAGCGTACCTTCAGTTGGACTGTACCGTAAAGCTTGCTCAACTCCTTTGTATCTGATGAAGAATTTACTGGCTGCAGTTCACGAAGTGCTTAGAAATGCTGCTGTGCAATACTGCTCTTGTTACAGAGACTCTGCTTCAGCAACGAGGCGGCACTCTCATAACAAGCTTACGTCTTTGGTGACACGGCCATCACCACTGCGACTTCATCTACCAGGTAGTTGCGGAGGTAACAAACTTTTTTCGTCTTCCTCAGAATTTGGTTGGTGCGGCAGCTCCGTTGAACTGCTTCTAGAAATATATCCAATGATATAACCCCCACGAAATGGCTTGATAGTGAGCCTTGGGAGACGAGGTCCAAACCTCTGGGACGCTTCTGTTCTTGGGGTAGGAGACATATTGATCGCCGTCCAAGTAGAGGTCCACCGCGCATTCCATAAGCTGAGCTCTTCAATACGACACCACTGGCACGTCAGAACCTGAAGTACCTGATGGTCATTGTGCCCCGCAGACTCGTACTCTCTCTCAAGTTAGTCCACCGGAATCACGTTCTCGATTGCGGATTTGATCTTCCAACTCGTCACTGCTTGCGACGAGCTTGTCTATGACCTTGCTGAATACCATTCGTGCGCTGCTGTCACTCCACGAGAGCGTTGTTGCCTCTTTCGTGACTCTCGTTAACTGCATTTGTTTAGCAGTGCATTTAGCTGTCTGGCCGTTCTCGTATTCTAATGAGCACGGCTTACATGCTCGTAAGGTTGCCGGTTCCGCTCGTTGCTTCCGGGGTTTAGACATCATTTGCCGTGGAATGACGGCGTTCGATGCAACAGCAAAATTACAAAAATTGTATTTAATAGTTACAATAGAGCTGAGAACAGTACATGATGATGCCAGTAGTACACGCACTTCATGGCGCCCGCTAAAGAGACAGCAGCCCACGATGAATTCTTCGTCGTCGTCTGCTGATACCCGGCATAGCGATACTTTGTTCCTAGTGTGTACTTGAATCACCTATTGTACGAAACCTTTTGGAACTTTTTATGGACCCACTACGTGGCCTGAAGGGTTCAGTCGTGTGTGTTGGCTTTTTATAGAAGGTGACTGGTTTTGAACTATGACGCCATGATAACTCCATGTTCTGATGCCCGGTGGAAAGGTACGCTTGTCCCACGCATTATTACAGTAGTATTATACGTTGTATCGTGAAACATGTACGTGCACAAGACGGGTGTGTTAGTAAGGCATAAAAGTTAGTGACTGCATTTCCAAGCAAACGAACTTATTTTCACTGTATTCACACACAGAGGCGTGGCTGTGTGTTAGGAAACCCGCATGCCACGCAAACGACCTAGGTTTGATTTTCACTCGGACTCGCAATTTATATATATTTTATTTGCATCTTTCTTGATATTTAGTGATGCAATGATGGTGATTTTCCACTCACAACCACTTACGCTGCAATCCTGTGAAACAAGCTCTTCAATGCTATAGCGTTTAAATACATTCAGTGCGACAAGCATGCCGAGCAAACGCGGCAAAATATAAATTAATTGCAAACAAGTCAATGTCGTCTTCTAGTGCTTCACACTGTTGGGGCTTGTCATTTATCTATCTATGTTCGCAACATGCTGGATGAAATTCATGTAGGAAAAAAGGCTACAAAACGTAGGAGAAATCAGGCATTGTACAGGGCATGAAAATCAAGGATGATAAATGACAGTAATGACATTTACGTGGCCCTGCGCAAGCAGGAATTACGTTCTGCTTTCGAAAGTGCCATACGCGACATGTTCACTCGCAGCACTCACGCTTATGGACGTCCTATAAGAACCCAATCTGAGAGAATATGCAAGGTACTTAAAACTGATTGAATGGAAGCCGGCAGCCGAGCCTTTGACCCGGTAGGGATAAATCTGCTCTGATATACTCTGGCTTGACAATGCTCAAAAGTCACTTATGAAGAGCTTGATGCTTTTCACAGGGCTGCTCTAGAATTACTTTATAGGAATTTAGCATCGCAAGAAAGGTGGCCTGAAATTATGAGACAAATAGCAAAACGGTTGCGTTCATGTAAACGAATAAACAAATGTGACATCATAGGTTTTAAGTTTAGGGGCATTTTCATTATCTTGATGATGCAGACCATGGCGGAAATGATGTGGATTTACCAGTGCAATTGTTCATTAACCAGAAGTATGGGGTGGAAGCTGCGCGCAGTCCTAAATGAGAAAACGTCACTAATCTTCTATTATCAAACAAAATTATTTTTGCTTACTACTCTTTTGTTACCGGCCATATTTGTTGACAAGAGTGCATCTTATTTCATACGTTTAATAGCACTCGTTCTTAGAGAAAGGACAAAAGAAGGATTTCGCCTTTTGTCCGGAGAAGCAAGGGGAGGCCAAGATGGCGTTAGACTGTACTTTTGTCGTCATCTGTCTAAGGCTGAGGTAAACTACTGTTCTTGGAATATTGCATCGTGTTTAGAGGGAAGGGAACAACGCGAACTGCAGCTTGTCACAAGTAAACACCGCGAAGTTTCTATTCTATTGTAATGGCATGGACAACAAATTGTGCAAACTTATTTTAGTGTCAAGCACATACCCGTTAGCGTGCGCCCTACGAACATTCCATGCTTTCGATGACAAAAAAAGAATGATTATCCTTCGACTGTGTCTTGGGCATTTCAGCCTGTCTCACACAAAAGAATTTGTGATGAAACTTTTATTCATTTATTTGGAGAGTATTGGTCAGCTCTACAAAGTTTATGTGCACCTTGAAGGTACACACAGTGTTGGACTTCATCAGCGCGCGTGCTGTCTGAGAGCCGGAAAACTCAGTTTATTTTGTTATCTCTAATTTACGTTTTATTTGTTTATTTTTTTCTGTCTCTTCCTGTCTCCGCACAGTAGCAAGTCCGTGATGTGTAAACGCAGGTTAAATTATCTGTCTTTTTTTAAAAATTGGCAGATTTCACTTATAGGTGGAATGAATTATATACCAAGCACGAAAAAGGAAGATCTATATATCCCTTTAAAATCAGCACAATGTTACGAGGTTTCGCCGTAGTAGACAGTAAACACAAGTAGATATGATATGCGCGCTTACATATTGAGACAAGATGCGGGTATATTGTTTATAGTAGCGTAATGCCAGCACCAATGACATTTCGAATACCAGCACCAGCAGTGATGGGCATGTAAATTACGCCGTACATGACTTCCATGTCATATTTATCATGTCACGAACACAAATCCGCCGGACATTTCTACGTAATACATAATACAATACACCAAATTAGTTATATGTGAAGCCAGAGAAACGGCCGTGACCGCACTATGATGTTAGCATGTAGTCAGGCTTACATGACGCGCAAATATAGATCATACTACTCGGACGAGTCATTTGCCTTCGTCGTCATTCATGTCCCGTAATACCAAATTTGGTATATAATAAGCTAGTGAAATGGACGTGAGCGCGCTATGAGCGTATAGCATGTAGTGATGTTTTACATCACGCGCTATGATGTTATCATGTTTGAACATGTCACTGACCTTTGTCGTCCATTCACCTCACGTAATACCAAATTTGGTATTTATCAGGCTAGCGAAACAGCCTCGAGCGCATCATGAGCGTATCATCTAGTGATGCTTTACATGATACGCATGTCATGATTGTCTTGTTTGGGCGTGTCATTCACCTTTCTTGTCTACTCACGTCACGTAGTACCAAATTTGGTATATGTGAAACTAGCGAAATGGCTGTGAACGCATCATGAGCGTGGCATGTAGTCATGTGTTACATGACGCGAATGTCATGTATGTCATGTTTGCACCAGTCATACACGTTCGTCGTCCCTTCACGTCACGTGATACTAATATTGGTGTAGGTGAAGTTTGCGGAACGGCCGCGAAACCATCATGAGTGTGTCATGTAGTCATATCCTCATATGACATGAATTTCACGATTATCTTCTTCGCACCAGTCATGTACCACCGTCATCCATTCACGTCCCGTAATACCAAATTTGGTATAAGCTAGCGAAACGACCGCGAGCGCACCGTGAGCATGGCGTGTAGTCATGACTTCTATGACATGCATGTCATGACTTGAACGTTGTGGCCTGGCACTTATCTTCGCCTTGCAGTCACTTCATGCCATACCAGTTTTGCAATATATCATGTGAATGAAACCAACGCAAGAGCAGCAAGATCATGAAATGTTAGTTTTGATATCCATGGTATACAAGTCTTCATTTTCAGGTTATGACTAGTCAGGCTGAACTGTGAAAGTGCCTCAGACAGGCTGACTGACGTTTAGATAAGGGGATCTATTTTTCTGAAAGGCGCCATGACATTCTTGGCGTGTTAGTTTTAAAGGGGTTAGTAGTGACGTCATTTCTAGGTGGTGGCGCGTGTCCCGGTTGATAATCACTGGCGATTACCAACCGGGACACAATAGAATGATAGATAGATAGATAGATAGATAGATAGATAGATAGATAGATAGATAACGGTAAAACTGGCCGAAGTTCGCTATGAATGGCTTCGCATTTAAGAGTTTTCTCTATCGCTCTTTATAAAAACGGACTGAGTGTCGTGTACAAATGAATACTCAGAGAAGATATCTCCTCCCACTAAAATTCAGAGTGAGAGCTTCATTAATGAAGGAGAGAACATGCCGGTTGCAGGCATGTGCACATTTGAATCAAACTGTGTCTGGACCGAGGCATTCGAGACCTCGAGAAAAAAGTAATAAAGCTTGGTTTTCGAAATGCAAATTACAAAAGTAACAGAATAAAACCTTCTACCTCCGCACTCATTTGGCTGCAAAAGGTGGTTCTGTCATGAGTGGGTGACAATGTGGAGATATTTATCCTACCATAAGGGCTCCTTTCACTACTTTTGCAATTGTGAATGCATTCACGGCAGATTTGTGCATGGGTTATAGAGGCACATTGGGCCGCATATTTCGATTTGCTTAAAACGTTCATGTCGCTGCGCCTTGTCGGTCTGTTAGAACGAATGACTTGTCTTCAATTCCCAACATGGCTCAGTGAGCAGTGGGGCGGCAGGCGCACCGTATTGTTTCCAGTTAAGACCGCTTCTAACATATTGCACTGCGCACCACCACGTTTCCATGGCGGTGTGTAAACTGGTTCTTGCAGTATGGTATCTTATCCTTTAGAGAGCTATGCACAGGGCACCTGCATTACAATGGCGTCCTTTTTTTCAATGAAAACAAATTTATATACCAGAACTGATCTCAGCATTAAGTACTAACAGCTCTATAGCTTCCGTGTTTCTGCAGCGCATTCGATAAGACACATAGCGTCCTGTACACTACGACCATTCCCTTCATGCCCGTTAGTTTACTGAATTTAGAATGTCAAAAAAACAAACAAATTTGCTAGTGTTTCAAATCTGTATCATGAAGGTTGTGGACAAAAGAAGGGTAATATATCAAATGCTTGTTTCATCCTAAGACACAACCTAATGACCCATACAGAGAATGAAGCTGAGTGAGGCGTCAGTAGTAACATTTGTAGTATTTAACTACAGTGCGAAGTGACACAAGAGAAAAAAAATTAAATTCTCAAAAAAGCATATTCCTTTCTATAGTGACCACGTGGCCTGAAACATTCCCATAATGTGACATATAGTTTACCTTTGAGGTAAAGCGCTTCGCTTTCCCCTCCATTTTATCAGGAATATTACTACGCTAAGTCTTAGTGTGTAAACCATTAAGGTGACCGACATATCATGGCATAGCACGCAAGCAGGCCAAAAGCCCACTGGTTGACATTTGACCCACTGGGGAAGCGGAGCGCTTTCCTATGAATATGGAACTCGCCTGTTCGCTTGACAAGCTGGAAAGTTAGGATAAGTGCATATAAGAGCCCTTAGGTCATTGCGCGGCCTTAAAGTTCCAGTGTCTGCTTTCGTCCATCAGGGCAAACCGGAGCAATGAGGCGCAATAATTTTTTCATTTCATGTCCTCTCAGTTATGTGAGCTCAGTGGCCTTTCGGCTCTATATGAGCCGACTGATGTTAAGGCTAGACGCAGTGCTTCTACGTGAAACTGTGATGCACAAATTGAGTGCGAATATTTGGACGAAAGTAATCGGAGCCGTACAAATACACATGCATCGGAAATCGCGTCGTGGCAGTATTTTACGTAGCCGCATGCATGGTGCGCTTCAACTGGTAAACCAAAGAAAACAACATCGCTTAGAAGGGAAGTCATCCCGAATAAAGTATTCTTAGAAAAACACATCTTCATTACTTTGTGTGTGTGTGCACAAATCGGAGGAAGAGGATTACCAAAAAAATTATATCAAACATGTGCTTGAGTTGTGATGCGATAAAAGTCGACATTTATACCCTTTGCTGTCTACCAGCGGATATAAGCAGCGCGGGACCGCCACCAACAAGACTATTTTGCAAGAGCAAGACAATCTGCAAAGTACACAGACTCTACTTACAGCGAACAAAGTACAAGAGCGTGTATACTGAAGTACACACGATCTATCCATGGTAATAAATTATTCGTTTTTTTTTCTTTTTTTTCATAATTCTTGCCTTGTGATCTCAAGTGGCAGAGTAGTCTGCTTCACATCCTGAGTCGCAGTCATAAATGGTTCCTTCTACCTTTTCTCTTCTTTATTGTTTGATACCTATAGTGCAATGTTAAGGTCATCAGGTTGAAGCCTGCTTAACACCGCTTAACAAATCATTTCGTCTTGTTTCTGTTTCACAACACTATAAACGCCGCTTGGGGAATGCCTCACGCACCTAGTTTGTGAATATGCGTAGGAATTCTAGTTTTCATCATTACGTGTAATTATGAACTGATGGCAAACTTCTGACGAATCTCGCATCATCCCGCTAAAGCCGAACGTTTGAAACTCCATCGCCGCTTAATTTTGCTTTATTTCGATAGCCAGGAATATCACTCTGACTTTAGGCTACAGCTTTGCATTAGGTGACAAAAAATATCTACATTGTTTTAAATTCGGGGACAAATGAAAATGATTCATGTCAACTTCTGCACAAAAAACACTCAAAATTGCTTTGTGATGCTGCAATGACAACTTTTAACTTCTGTGTGGTGAACAGCAGCAAAACACGCTGAGCTTAAATAAATTAGCGCTGCATGCTTTTAAAAAAGTCATCGAAACATTTTTTCCTGCTTTCTTAGAATTATTACATCATTTTCTACGCAGTCGTCTAGGATTTGGCGAATATAAAGAGTATTAATATCACTGTTTTTTGTGAAAAATTTTTCCTGTACCACGAGTTGTAAGTGATGACATTTTAGACTGCAGAGATAAAGAAATTGCTAAAAGCCCGATGATTCAGTGTGCTTGAAAATTTGTGGTGTCCCTAGCGATAGCACGATCTGCCATGGCTGCTGGTGGACCGAACAAATAAGCAAGAAACGCAAGAAGCCATTGAGAGCAATCTCATTCGACCAAACAATATTTATCGAAGGCCAACAGACATAGCTCTTTGAATTCTAGTTCATGCAAGTACGTAGGCAGCTGGCTGAGTTCGATATCGATAACTGCTAGGTCGCACAAGCACGGCTGCAAGTAATGCTCGTGCTTCATCTTTGTCAATGATTGTGGCGCATGAAGTTCCCAGAGATAGTACGCTAGATTTCTTTACACACCGAAACTTATTTTCGGAGCTATAGCATTTAGTGCTTTATAAGAAAAAGCGCCTAGAGGAACTTTTGCGGCTGCTTACCGAATGCACTTTTGGAGTAGCATTACCAATTTCGCTCGTTATGAAATGAAGACAGACAATAAACGACGAAGACAACATTTATTTCTAGAATATCTTTGGTAATCTAGTTTTCTGTCAAGCCATAGTAGAAGACACCACAGCAATTCACCTAGCCCGGCATATTAGTATAGTTAATTATACGCGAGTATCCTTGCCGTTTTATGATGAATACAAAACGGTGCTTCAGACAGTGAACATTCAGGAAAATGTTATTCACGTGGGGTTTACTTACACCTTAGTTGGGGGATAAAACACATGGAGGATGTGCGCATGCTTTTTGTAAAAAATAAAGATGCATTCGGCACTGCTATAAGGGCAACTACTTGAAAGCGCGCCAATGCCAGCTGGTTTACAAATGTTCAAGATTCTTGTTTGCAAGGAAGCTCCAAGTTTCACTACTTTCTGTATGCACCACGGCTAACACAGTGCGTTATATTTTTCACGGAACTCTACCACCTCACCACCTCTACCTGTTTTCTTCAATTTTACAATTTTATATACTTAGTAATGCGTCCGCTGTGGTTCGAAATCAAAAGCTCGCCTGTAGGCTACCTCGGCCAGTGTAGCTTTCCCAAATTCAATTGAATTACAACGCAATTTTTTGGTTCATTTGAAAGCAACCATAGCCTAAACATCTTTATAAGTACGCTGCATGGATATCCGTCCTGTTACACTTTGACGAAAACAAGAAGAAATGTGAGTCAGGGTATCGTGAAGTGCATCGTGAAGCGTACTTCAGCCTGGTTCAGTGGAGTGCCTCGTTATTTTTTTGTCACGTGTTGACCGCGAGGCCAGCCACAAAGTCATACTAACAAGCTTCTTATGTAGTTTTATTAGCACATAACTAACCGAATGCAGAGCCCGAGGGGGCAAGATTTTAACAATAAAACTCGTTAAAGTTTGCTCCTGAACGCGTTGAAGTTCAGTCGAAAAGGAGTACGGCTGTGTGCGTGAAGTGAGATGGCTTGAATGTATGAAATTCACGTGACCATTGTTAAACTGTGAAACCACTACGCAGAACCAAAGCAGAGTTATTATTGATTGACATAAATATCTAAGTATTATTATTATCCTCAACAAGAACTACTATCAAAGTATAACAGAATTATATCTACCACAAAAATACTTTGTTGTATCCGAAAATTTAATATAAGCAATCAGTAGTAACATTGCAGTTATGGTAAAGCTAATGAAATTTGTTATGACCGATAATTTGTAATATTGTAATTTATTATATTGAGGTTTGTGTGAATTGCCGAATTTTTTTAACTGCTGCAACACGCGTGATGCCGCTCTGTGTTTCTTGATCAATCGAATACCCATATTCACCTAAATGTGAAAGACATAACACAAGGAATATCATCTCCAGTGAAACAATGCTACAAACGAAGCGCTCGTCATAAACCAACTATTAGATTTTTTTCTGCCAGTTTGTACCAAGACATTTGTTAATTTCGGTTGAACATCACTTCACAAAGCTTGAAATGAGATGGAAGTGTTGTGTCTGTCGGCATATACTGTTACTTTTCCTACGTTACGACTATGTCGTATTTAATATTGTACACTTTGTCATCTTTCATATCGTACACTTTCTCTCTCGGATTTTTGGCCTTCTAGGGTAAAGAAAATGATTATGTAACCACGACATTCGCGTCCGTTCAAAGCTATCACTGCTGTTTTGTTTTGTGTGGGCAAGGTTCAATGATCGGTGTACGTTAGGCACCTGGCCGATCAATTAAAAATGAGAGGTGAGAGTAATGATTTACAGAATGCTGCATTACGAAGTGCGCTAGTTTGTAACACGCACGCGCACGCACGCACGCACGCACAAACTCACACACGTGCGCGCACGTACGCACGCGCACATACGCTCAGTCGCACACACACGCGAGTGCAATTCTGCGCTAGTGTGCTCTTATTATTCTGTAGGCAGCACCAACGTAGCCGGGACAACAAGAAAGTCATAAAAAATTTGTGCAGAGCTACGGCTTATTACCAAGCGTTAACTAATTTTCCCTAAACGTGCATAATCATCTTATTTAAGTAGTGACATATTTTCACGTGTTTATCAATATTTGTCGGCGTTTTCTAAAAATGAACCTCAGGATATGCTTCTCTGTTGCTTGGAATAAACTCGACAGATCGGTATCTGAATGTGATAGTTGTCACAATAATTTTTACTGCACGTACCAACCAACTTCCATGGTTTTCATGTTTCTTATTCATGTTTGGCTCCAAACAACCACTGAACATTTTATTTGGCGCAGATCAATGATGTAATCGTGTTTCAAGTGTGCATAAAAATTTCGGTGTCAGGACGCAGGCTTTCGAAATTGGTCGTGTTTCGTGCAGCTTCTTGAACAATGAAGTTTGACTCAACTCTGAATGCTGTTATGTTACAATGTAAGGCTGACGAAAACAGTTTGAAGGCATTGCTATCTGTCATCCATTATTTTTACATCGCTCGTAACGTAACAAGACTCATTAAGCATCAGATACGGCATTCTTGAGAATAATAGTCACGTCGCACAATAAAAAAGCTGGCGGTTAGACCAAGGTATTTGACTTGTACGAAGACCTTATTCTTGCTATGGGATTTCACAAATGAGGTTCTCATCGAGCACGATTTTCGTATTTTACGGAGCCAAAATACAGGCAGTTGATTGACCAATCTCTGTATTATGAATTTTTCAGTGTAAGCAAATTATTATTACAACTCAAGTTTCGAAACATTGCCGTGGCGCAGCTGAAATTATTACGCCCAATCTACAATTGTTTTTCCCAGAGTTTTTAACAAGGCTACAAAATAGGTGGCACGTTATATTCACGTTTAAGAGCAGCAGCGTAAACTATCCAGACCCAGTACTGCTGTACATTTTGCAAATGTTGAACGCCACCCACGTGAACAGGATCTTCGCAGTCAAGTAAAAAAGAATCGGTGCTTCGAGAAGAAGGATAGCACGTAACTCCGACAAATAGCTTGATCGAATTTTGAAAGAAGAGATCAGAGCTTCTGAGGGTAACTGAAGCTACACTGGGACAAGCCCCGTATAAGTCGTTATTTAAAGTGTATACTTACATGGTGTCGGGGCTACCGTGGTCAGTTATTAAAAGTGTCACTTTCTGAGTGTTTGCAGAGCGATATTTTAATGCAGAATAGCTCATTTGTTTCATTATCAAAGCTACGGCTGTTCGAATGGAGTTCAATTAAAGCGCACGCCAACCAATAATCACTTCCCAATTATTATCTTTTCCGCAAGGTCAAGTGGAAGCAAACAGAGTGTGAAATTACTCAGGTTTGTGTTCCAAATGAGAACTCGGTGCTTGCACACAATGAGGCTTTGCAAATGGGAGTCCTCTACTTGCAGATTAGCAAGACAAAGAACGTGTTCATTAGCACAAAGGCTTCATGAGAGATGGCAATAACAAAGGAGGCGTGACCAACTTGCGGTAGATGGTAAGGACACACAATGGCAGATATTGTACTCCCGGATGAGTGGTGATAGTGCTTCTTTGGTATGCTTCAGGAAAGTTAACACGTAACGCCATAATTTGTACTGCGCAATAATCTGACAGTGTAATTACTAGCTCATCTCGAGTAGAGCAACTACGACTTCTCACGTGCTGTTCTCATTACTTTACCAAGTCAACCCGGAGTGTGGAGCGCTCAACGACTGCGAGAGACCTGGTGTAGTGGTCTTGTATTACAGATCAATAAATACTGATATAGGCGTCCGTGTCTATAGCAGACTTTTCTTATGTAAAATTTATGACAAGTAACCTCGGTAAACACCTGCAAAGGGGCATCACACCCCACAGATTATTAGGCAGCTAAGCAGAAACGTCCCCCTCACCAAGTCTGTCACAATATTTTATTACACCCACTTAATTTCTAGCACAGTTAGTGCTAATATCTGTCGGAAAACTATTTATTGGTTTTTGCAGTCCTTTTGTCCCAATTTTCATTTTCAGTGGTGATGGTATTTGCTCAATTTGTTTGGAGCTTACCATAAGCTTTGGCAGTGCCCTTCGTTACGGCGCCTAAGTCAGCTCACAGAAGAAGATTGGGATTCTGCCTTACGAAGTTCAGAGTTGCTACTGCAACTACGGGATGTCCAGAGAGCCCACGATGTGGCAGTGAAGCTAGGCCTCCCCGTTTCTACGTGGGAGCGGCCCGCGATGTTGCTCTAAAGGAGTAGCGTTTTTCAGGACCCAACAAAGTTCGTTGTCGGTCTGTCTGTCGATACCAGGAGTTCTTGCACCTGTAAGAAGGAGGAATTTGGGTTTCACTGAGTATTATACAGATTTCCCGTAACATGTACTGTGATGCACTGGGACATAGATACGTTAGAAAGCAGTCTTTGCAACACAGACAAACACCAGGAAATTCAAAGCGGTACAGTGTATAAGCAAAACTGTGCACTATGAACACGACAGGGATAAAGAGCTCGTTAACCCGCAATTTCAGTTTCGGCGTTGGTGACGTTGTCGTTGATTGTGTGAGAAAAATCATCTTGTGCGTGACCAAAAAATCGAGAAATATGCAATTAAAATAAATAATAAAAAATCTGACCACGCCTTTTTATTCCCAAGAACGAATGGATTGATGGATGGATGGATGGATGGATGGATGGATGGATGGATGGATGGATGGATGGATGGATGGATGGATGGATGGATGGATGGATGGATGGATGGATGGATGGATGGATGAATGGACGGACGGACGAATGGACGGATGGATGGATGGATGGATGGATGGATGGATGGATGGATGGATGGATGGATGGATGGATATAAGACTGGGCGGTGGCTCATGCCACTTAGCCATAAAATTGAGTACTATCAGCGCGGTTTTAAAGATTA
The DNA here is from genome assembly GCF_043290135.1 of Rhipicephalus microplus. NCBI lineage: Eukaryota > Metazoa > Arthropoda > Arachnida > Ixodida > Ixodidae > Rhipicephalus > Rhipicephalus microplus. The sequence goes on from NW_027464588.1 coordinate 15,151,878, forward strand.
AGTTTCACTCGCGCCTTGATTCTAGCCACTAATCAGTTGGCCTCCTTCCGTGTATTTCTACCCGTTTAAAGTCTATTTCGCCCTCACTGTTCCTAAACCCCACTGCTTCGAAAAATTCCGCGCCATTATATTGGACTACAAGGGAGGGCGCTTTACAGAACATTATCAAACGTTCAGCCGTTTTCTCACCCTCTTCATACGCACTACATACCGTGTCTGCGCCTTTGTATTTGGCTCGGTACTTCTTGGTCCGCAACACTCCTGTTCTGGCTTCGAACAGCAGAGAACCACCCCGAAAATCATCGTAGATATTTTATTTTGAAAGTGACTGCTTGAAAGTTTGGTAGGTCGGCAGTGATGATTTCGTAAGTATTCCGATCTTCCACATGTCCCTCTCAGTTTCCTTCAGGATGGATGGATGGATGGATGAACATGGCCCTACCCTTTAGATCGGGCGGTGGCTAGCACCACCAAGCCGTAACACCTAATGAACCAAAAACTATATTTTTTTTCCTTTTAAAAAGTGAGGTTGAGGATTCGTACTTTGCAGTGAAGGGTTTAATTTTCACTCGTGCCTTGACTTTAGCCACCAGTCAGATAACCTCCTTCTAGTTAATTCTACCCGCCTAAAGTCTATTTTGCCCACCCTGTCCCTAAACCCAACTGCTTTGAAAAACTCTGCGCCATCATTCTGAACTATAGGGCGAAGCCCTTTACAGAACATTATCAAGTATTCGCCAGTTTCTTCTTCCTCTCCACACGCACTGCATACCGTGTCTACCACTTCGTATTTGGCCCGATATGTCTTGGTTCGTAATACTCCCGTCCTGGCCTCAAACAGTAGAGAACTACCTCGAGTAATATCATAGATTCTTTCCTTGGCAATTTCCTGCTTAAAAATACTATATACCTCTAGTGCAGACTTGATCATGCCAATTCTCCACATATCGGTCTCAGCTTCTTTCACCTTCTTCTTAACAATAATTCTTTTTAGTTTGGCCCCTGCTGTTTTCCAAGTATTTACCAGCCAGTTTTCTGGTTCGCTTCCTCCATTTTGTATCGACATTCTTCATGTACAAGTAGCTGAATTCCTTCCTAGCCCAACGGTCCTCCCCCATTTCTCTCAATTGCTTCTCAAATTTTATCTTGCTGCAACTTCTCTGTCCTCAAATGATGTCCATCCCATATCACCTTGTACTCCCTGATTTGGTGTATTCCCGTGAGCTCCTAAGGCAAGCCTACCTATTCCACGTTGCTTAATTTCTAATCTTGCATGAACTTCTGCTCGCATGCCCAAGACTGCTTTGCCGAACGTCAGACCAGAAACCATGACCCCTTTCCATATTCCTCTGACAACATCATACCTATTGTAATTCCACAGTGCCCTGTTTTTCATTACCGCGGCATTCCTGTTACCTTTAGTCGTCACGTATACACACAACGCCATCTACTGAGCAAGCCATAAACTAGTGGTGGCTACATACCACATACGGGGCAGGGTACGACCCAAAGCCTAAGGAGCTTCGCCCATAAAAATCTACGTCTGAGTAAAAATCGAACCCGGTCGTTTCGTTGGAAGGCGGGTCTTCCACCACAATGCCACGCGTCTTCTCGAGAATACAGTGAAAATCACTTCCTGTGCTAGAAAATGCAGTAAAACTAACTTGCATGCCTTACAAACGCACGTGTCCTGTATAAATGCTTCACAATGCAACATGTAATATCGCAGTTATGATGCCTGGCACGCTTGTAACACGCATCACATCTCGGGACATATTAGTGTCATGACTTGGTGGTTTAAAGTGATTCACCTACTTCAAAAGGCACAAAAGTTACTGCGCCTTTTCTCTTGACATCACGTAGTTGGTGCATGAGAATCTCGGAAAGATTCCAAGCGCAACCGTAGTTTAAGGCATGATATACCCTTACAGAGAGGAATAAAATAAAACTTTATTGTTACCCCTAAAAAGAACGCAGCCGTATGCGAAAGTTTTACTGACACAAGCCATTTATTAACTCAGTACGCACTAGAGACTGAATATCGCTCTCGCATTCAACTCTTGAAGGCCTAGTATAAGGTCCCCCCCTTTTTTAATTCAAAAGTTTTATGATTATTTTATTCAGCAATGCTTCACAAGCTTAACAAGCCATTTCACGCTTGCACTGCATGCTCTTAACGTCGGCGATCAGCATGAAACTATTTTAGAAGTTATAGCGGCATTTGGCCACCCTTGCTTTTTGCTCCACTACAGCCCACCTGTTCTTATGTTGATAATTATTGCACTTTAAAATTTGGAAAACGCTGCTTTATACAAACACAGAAAAGCCGAGAAGCACGTTTTGAGACTGAATCTTTGTAATAATTATCACCATGATCCTGATTACGCCCAATACAGGACAAATACCTCTCGCACGTTTCGTCAATCAGCTTGCTCCTGTGATTGCTGCTGCCACAATATACTCGCACAGTTGTGAATGTCATAAGCTCTCCTAACTTTCCGTTTCACCCCCGTGCGTGTGCCTTGCATTTGCATATCAAGTATTTTTATTGGCCAACGGCAATCTTGCTTCCGAGCTACGTGCTCTGCCTAGGTAATTATGAATATGACTTCGCATGAATAGCGCTCACTTACAAGAACCGGGTGGCATGATGCTTAAACTGAAGGTCTGTACAACCAAAACCAAGCCGGAGATATGTTTCAAAATAAAACAATAAATAAATGAAAATGGTCTCTCAGCAAGCGGTTAACACTGAGCTACGCCGGTGGTTACTTTTCAACTTTTGAATGCGAAACATTCCTTAACGAACTTCGGGGACTTTGAGCGTATCTATCTATCTATCTATCTATCTATCTATCTATCTATCTATCTATCTATCTATCTATCTATCTATCTATCTATCTAGCCGCCTACGACTTCTAGCTCTCCTGGCCGCTTTGATAATGGTATCGATACCAAACTTGGTGCGACATAACATGACTGTAAGAAGAACATGTTTGACTAGTCATAACATGAAAATCATGACATGTTTGTCATGGATGTCACGATTTGCATTTCATAATCCTGCATCTCTTGCAGCGGTATCGCTCACATTTCATGTTGTGAAACTGGTATGGTATGATATGATTGCATGGCAAACACAAGCGACAGACCTAACATGAAAATTATGACATGCGTGTCATATAACAACATGACTACATGCCACGCTCATGATGCGCTAACAGCCGTATTGCTAGTGTCACATATACCAAATATGGTATTACGGGACGTGAAAGGATGACGAAGGTATTTTGCTGGTGCGAACATAATAATAATGAGATGCGTGCCATGTAACAACATGACTACATGCCACGCTCATGATGCGGTGGCGGCCGTTTCGTTAGCTTCACTTATACCAAATTTGGTATTGCGAGACGTAAATGGTTGAAAAAGGTATGATACTGATGCAAACATGATAAACATGAGATGCGTGTCACGTAACAACATGGCTACATGCTGCACTCACGAAGCACTCGTGGCCATTTCGCAAGGTTCAAATGTACCGAATTTGGTATTACGCGACGTGAACGGACGACATAGGTATATGGACATCCAAATGTGATAATCACGACATGCGTGCCATGTAACAACATGACTACATGCCACACTCATGATGCGCTCGCGGCCGTTTCGCTAGCTTCACATATGTTAGATTTGGTATTACGTGACGCCAATGGATGACGAAGGTATGTGACGGTATGGTGCAAACATGATCATCATGAGATGTGTGTGATGTGAGAACATGACTACATGCCACAGTCAAGGCGTCAATACATATTGACCTGAAGTGGTGCGCGTGCTCGCCGGCGTTCAATTCATGGCGTCTCACCGGCGTTGCCACTCCAGGCGCCGTTCCTGATATACCCGCAGGCGCGCGCCACGCTGCGTTGCTTTGGCGCATGCGCGTTTCAGCGAGTCCGGCGTCTCTCCATCAAGAAAAGAGGGAGACGCAGTGGTGCCTGGGTAACGGAGGTGGTGAAAACATTTAATAACCATTAAATGGTTACAGAGAGGTGATTGGGTTGGGGCCTTATTGGCCTCCTACCCTCACAACACTAGGTGGAACCCCCATTCCGGGGCTCCATTGGCAAGCAACGCCGCCCGCGCCCGTTGAACCAGAGCCTCTTGGGCCTTCAGGTCTTGACAGCCGAGCAGGGCCACCTCCCAGTCCTCTCTCGTGGGATTGGGGTTGGGGGGGATAGATGGATTAGACTGGCACGCCCAGACGATGTGAAAGGTGTCAGCCACCTCACCACAGAACTGGCACGTGCCATCAAAGGATGAATTGAAATGTTTTAGCACCGCCGGGCACAGTACAGTATTGGTAAACAGTTTTAAAAGGAGGCGCTCGTCAGCGCGATGCAGTCCCTTACAAGGGTCTGGATAGCGCCGGTGCTCCTCCTTGTAGTAATTGGTAATATCTTTGAATGAAAGGGCCGAATTGTCTGATTGCGAGTAGGCTTCCAAAGACAGGGAGATAGCCCGGGAAGAGAGTGCGCGGGCGGCCTGATCGGCCTGTTCGTTACCCCTGAGTCCTTGGTGACCGGGTGCCCAAACCAGATTTCGCGGAGTTGGATTAACGTATCGGCAGCTAGGTTCCAGTATGCGCTGAGCAAGCGGTGAAGCCCACCCTAGCTGATAGTTCCGACAGGCCCCTCGTGAGTCGGTGATGATATGTTTAGAAGAGGGATAGGTGAGAGCCAGAGCGATGGCAATCTCCTCCGCGTGTGTTGCGCTGTAGGCTTTGAAAGTGAGCCCGTTTACGGTGTTTGCGTTGTGTATGACTGCGGCAGTATACCACCCCCCATGGTGCGGGCCGGCAACGTCCACGTAGCACACGTGTTCCTCTTGACCAAAGTGTCGCTGCAACGCTTCCGCGCGCGCCTGGCGGCGACCACTGTGGTTTTCTTTGGACATGTTGCGGGGAAGGGCTCGGACCCGGAGGGCGCGTCTCCAAGGTTCTGGCACTCTCACCCTTTCCTCAATATAGTAATCGTGTTTGATGTGTATTCGGTCCAAGAGGCGGCGACCGGAATGGGTCTGTGCAAGGCGCGTGTGTTGGTTAACGAGGTGGGCTTCTCGAAGTTCCCGGTAGGTATTCACCACGCCTAGGGCCAGAAGTCTGTGGTTGGACGTGGTGATAGGGAGGTCGAGAGCCCGCTTGATAACTTTACGGTGGATGACCTCGAGTTGATCATCCTTGTGTTTGCGTAGGTGCAAGTAGGGAGTCGAGTAGAGTATTCTACTCGTTACGAAAGCATGGGCAAGACGCATTGCATCCCTGCTTCGTAATCCGCCCCGCTTGTTGGAGGCCCGGCGGACCATACGGCCCACCTGGTCTCCCACCGTGCGAAGTTTGGCTATTGTGGTGTCGGCCTTGCGTTGGTGGTGTATGAAGAGGCCAAGGACGCGGATCTCCTTGGCCTCACGGATCGGTCCCGAGGGAAGACTGATATGGAGCTGAGTTGTGTCCTGAGGGGAGGGACGTACGTGCACTAATTCGGACTTAGCCGGGGCACACTGGAGTCCGCAGTGGGTTTCGTAGTCGTCGACTACAGTCGCTGCTGCTTGCAGGCATGACTCCATGTAACCCAGGTTACCTTGCGTGGCCCAGATCGTGATATCATCCGCGTAAAGAGCGTGATGTATCCCTGGTAAAGAAGCCAATTTGGGGGGAAGATGAATCATGGCTATATTAAATAGGATGGGAGAGAGGACCGCGCCTTGAGGAGTTCCCCTCGAGCCGATGACGTAAGGCCCATGTTCCTCATCTTGTATGCGTATGTAGACTTGACGGTCTGTAAGAAACTGTCTAACATAATTGAATGTTTTATAACCACAGTTGGTCTGACTGAGGTGGTCAAGTATTACCTCAAGCTTCACGTTGTCGAATGTCCCTTTAAGATCCAAGGCCAGGACTACCTTGTCATTGTGGGGGCATTCAACAGGATCTAATATGTCATGGTGGAGCTGTAGAAGTATATCCTGGGCTGACTTCTGAGGGCGGAATCCAAACATGGTGTCCGCAAAAGTGTGCTGTGTTTCTAGCCTGGGTAACGCATCGGCTCGAAATGCAGCATGTCGCATTTCGCGTCGGTTGCCGTCGGGCCGCACCGATGGACGCTGGTCGCGCCCGTCGCGTCTAGCGTGAGGCTACAAACTGCTCGCGTTTGCTAACGTAGCATCGCTGTGCCCAGCGTGCGTGCGCGTCAACGCAACATTGGAGTATATTGGGTGCTTTATGATGTGCACGCTGGCGTTTTGCTATCTCCCTATATACCAATTATGGGGTTAATTGACGTCAAAAGATGACGAAAGTAAATGACTGGTGCAAACATGATAATCCTTACACGCACGTGATGTAATAACATGACAATCTACCACGCTCACAGCGTGCTCGAAGCCGTTTCGCTAGCTCCGCGTATAGTAACTTTGGTATCACGTGACTTGAATAGATGACGAAGGTAACTGACCCATCCAAACATGATAATCATGACACGGAAGACATATGCGGCATCATTTACCTCCACCTCGATTGATTTGTGGGGTTTAACGTCCCTAAACCACCATATGAATATGAGAGACGCCGCAGTGGAGGGCTCCGGAAATTTTGATCACCTGGGGTTCTTTAACGTGCACCCAAATCTGAGCACACGGGCCTACTACATTTCCGCCTCCATCGGAAATGCAGCTGCCGCAGCCGGGATTTGAACCCGCGACCTTCGGGTCAGCAGCCGAGTACCTTAGCCACTAGACCACCGTGGTGGGGCTACCTTCACCTCGTAACCTTGCTGATTTTAAAGTGACATATCAACATTTCTAAGTCGTGCTTCGCATATCATCGATTCCCACTGTACGTGGGATCTGCCAATTCTTGAATTCTTCTTCATAGGATGACGCTTCGCTTATCCTATTAGTCCATTCACGAGTCATGGATGTTAAATAAAGTCCTAGAATCCTGTTCTAGAATTTACTGATTGCCGCAGGGTTGAAAGACCCTGGCTTTTGTGAGCACGCGCACATACGGTCTATGTAAAGCTTCTTAATTTCCACCACGGCGAGCCATTTCATCCCCTGCCTGGTCTTGGTGTTGGCTGGTTCTAATATATCGCGATTGTGTTTACGTACTTTACTTTCCCCATGGTTCGATAAGTCGAATCGCGTAGGACCGCAATCACCCTACCCTTTCGTCCTTGCTATACGGCGTGGTACTGAGTCTATTCTGAGCCTATTGATGAAAGTTTTGACAGAGCCAACACCAGGCCGTGAAGCATATTTTAGTTCCGCAAGTTCTTATAATGCACTGAAGGGATTAGTTTGTTCTTTTTGCTCAGATTTTGTGTAAAGCTTGCAAGCGACGAAGGGGACTTATTCGTGCATGGTGGTCAAGAACGTGTCGATGAGTCAGTGAAGCTTCCAGCCATTGGCACCACATTAAAAATCGCTCTTTTTTGCTTTTTTTGCTGAGCTTAATATTTGTAGGGACTAGACCCGGCGCGGTGGTCTAGTGTCTATGGAACTCGGCTGCTGACCCGCAGTTTGCGAGATAGAATTCCGGCTGCGGCGGCTGTATTTTCAATGGAGGCGGAAATGCTTTAGGCCCTTGTGCTCGAATTCGGGTGCGTGTTGAAGAACAATATAGTTGTCGAAACCTTCCGGTGGCCTCCACTACGGCGTCCCTCATAATAGTATGGGAAATATAAGACGTTAAGCCCCGCACATCAATCAAGATCAAACATTACTTGCACGCACTATCACTACGCGACATTCACGTGCAGCCCTCTCTTATTCTTACACAAGCATAGCTCGAGAAAACGCTCAAATGTACGATCAAAAAATGGCAGCCTGTCGAACACGCATATTGCGGGCTTTCTTTCTTTCTTTCTTTCTTTCTTTCTTTCTTTCTTTCTTTCTTTCTTTCTTTCTTTATTTCTTCCTTTCTTTTATTTCTTTCTTTCTTTCTGTCTTTCTTTCTTTCTTTCTTTTTTCTTTCTTTCTTTTCTTTCTTTCGTTCTGTCTTTCTTTCTGTCTTTTTTTCTGTCTTTCTTTTTTTCCACATGACGTGTGGTAGTACGCTCCATATTAGCCTATGAATTCGGAAGTATAATGATGAATAACTGTTCATGAGAATGCTTGAGCAACACTTGAAGTTAGGTTAATAAGAAAGAAAATAAGGCGTAGGAAAATAGCGAGGATGTCCCGCCTTCTCGCTATGGATGTGGGAGGGAAGGTTATATATGAGAATTCTATGACGGCACGCTGGAAACCCGTGACTTCAAGCGCCCAGACGCTATCAATAATGCGTCAAGACAGGCGCCTCTGATCTCCTTTCTTCGAGCCAGAGAAAGTCGATGGCGTTCCTAGCCGTTAGCGCGTCTAAAGGCGAAATAAATAAAGTGCCACGTGGTCGTATTTTGGCTGACTGCGATGTTTCCGGCATTCTACGCATCCACGAAGAAATAACATGCATTAGCACTTCACATGGCAGGGGCGCTGCGCCTTTAACATGCTACCGTATGTTCACCCATTTTGGCGCCGTATCAGAACTGATAAAAAATACGGCTCACTTCAACGCTAATTTGTGAGAAAGGTGCGTGGCAGGTGCCTAAATTCCATCCGATTGATTGATTGATATGTGGGGTTTAACGTCCCAAAACCACTCTATGATTATGAGAGACGCCGTAGTGGAGTGCTCCGGAAATTTAGACCACCTGGGGTTCTTTAACATGCACCCAAATCTGAGCACACGGGCCTACAACATTTCCGCCTCCATCGGAAATGCAGCCGCCGCAGCCGGGATTCGAACCCGCGCCCTGCGGGTCAGCAGCCGAGTGCCTTAGCCACTAGACCACCGCGGCGGGGCCTAAATTCCATCCGAGCATCTTTCTTTGGTTGTTTCTTAATCTTCAAACTTTGAAGCACAGTGATTGTTTGTTTGGCGCGAACTCTCAAGTTGAATCAATTTTAATTATGCCACGTCACTTTGTTGTCTCGTTTTCTCTCTATTTTTTCCTTTTGAGGAAGGCACTGACTGTGGCACGTCACTTTGTTGTCTCGTTTTCTTTCTTTTTTTTCATTTTTCGGAAGGCACTGACTGACAAGAAGCGACTTTCATGCATTTTCTTTATATTGCTGTACGTGCTTTATTGCTATTTACCTTGTAATATTATGTTCACTACTTTTGTAGTTTGTATTCCTTGCTTGCCAGTTCTAGTTCATAAACTTTTTAATTAGCTATAAACTTGTCGTTTGTCGGACTCCGTAAACACATAAAATAAAATCTTGGCAGATCCCACGTACAGTGGGAATCCACTATACGCGAAGCATGAATGAGGAAGGTTGATATGTCACTTTAAAATTACCACTACGTTACGAGGTGGAGATAAATTACACCGTACATGACTCCCGTGTCGTGATTATTATGTTTGGATGTGTTCTTTATCATCGTCATCTGTTCATGTCACGTGATGCCAAATCTAGTATATATGGAGCTAGCTAAATGGCCGCGTGCAAGCTATGAACGTGGTATGTTGTCATGTTCGTACATTACACGTGTGTCGTGCTTATCATGTTTACACCAGTCATGTGCCTTCGTCATCCATTGACGTCAAGTAACACCAAATTTGGTATATGTTGAGTTAGCGAAATGGCCGCAAGTGCATCACAAAGGGCCCCAAATGCTGCAACGTAACGTTGACGCGCGCGCATGCTGGAAACAGCGTTAGCGAAACTCGATCACTCTATAGTCTGACGCTAGGCGGGACCAGCACGCCCAGCGTCCGTCGGCGCGGCCCGAAGGCAACTGGTGCGAAAGGCGACATGCTGCCTTTCGCGCCAATGCGTTGCACTGCGTCTGCCTCTTTTCGTGACAGAGGGACGCCGGACGCGCTGAAACGCGCATGCGTCAAAGCAACGCAGCGCCACACGCACCTGCGAGCGGCGCCCAGCGTAACAACGCCGGCTTGACGCAACGAAAAGAATGCCGCCCCACACGCGCGCCGGGTCACGTCGAAGTGTATTAGCGCCTTGACAGTGGCATGTAGTCATGTTCTCGCATGACACGCATCTCAATATGATTATGCTTGTACCAGTCAACTACCTTTCGCCATTCATTTACTTCACGTAATACCTAATTTGACGTATGAGAAGCTAGCGAAACGGCCGCGAGCTCATCATCAGTGTGGCATGTATTCATGTAGTTACATGGATCGCATGTCGTGATCATTGTGTTTGGATGTGCTATCTACCTATGTCGTCCATTCGCGTACGTATTATCAAATTTAGTACATCTGAAGGTAGCGAAACGGCCGCAAGCACATCATGAGCGTAGCATGTAGTCATGAATTTAGATGACCCGCATCTCATGTGTATCGTGTTTGCACCAGTCGTATGCCTCCGTCATACCTTCACATACCGTAATACCTAATTGAGTATATGTGACGCTAGCGAAGTGCCCACGAGCGCATCATGATTGTATCATGTAGTCATGAGGTTACATCACATGCATGTCATGATTTTCAGGTTAGGGTCTGTCGCTTTTGTTCGCCATGCAATCATATCATACCATACCAGTTTTGCAACATGTCATGTGAACAAAACCACCGCAAGAACAGCAAGACTATGAAATATATATCATGACATTCATGACATACTTGCCCTGATTTTCATGTTATGACTAGTCAAATATGCTTGTCGTACAGTTATGGTATGCCGTACCAAGTTTGGTATTGATATCCTTATCCAAACGGCCAGGAGAGCTAAATGTACAAGACGAATAGATAGATAGATAGATAGACAGATAGATAGATAGATAGATAGATACGCTCAAAGTCACCGAAGTTCGCTAAGAAATGATTCGCATTTAGAACTACATGGTGAAGTTTAAGAGTCAGGATCACGATGTGATTATGATTATGAAATTATGTTAGACTTCAAAGCGACACTGAACAGCTTGTCCTGCTGACGTGCAGCTTCATATTGTTACGAGTAACTTGTTTAATGATCTATTTACAGCGCACAGAACTCGACGAGCAAGATGGCGCCAGACCAGCATCCAACGAAAACTGACTTCGTCCTCCTCTTTCATGCAGCCGTGTTTAGCGGCTGTTTTGTATCATAACCCCCGGCGGTAGAAGCACCGTCCCGGTGCTAAATTTACGCAGATGATGTCGAAGGGGGGTAATAGGGCTTTAGCCGAGCCACGTGAACGGTGTCGCTCGGAGCTGACGATGACTTTGTTGGATCGGTTGGAACAATCTCGTACGTGACGTCTGTCACTTGGCAAACGATACGGAATGGTCCAGTGTAAGGCAACAACAGTTTTTCAGACAACCCCACACGCCGAGTAGGTGGCCAGAGGAGCAAGAGAGAACCCGGAGAAAAGTGCACGTTCCTATGGTGAGAATTGTAGAGCTGTTGTTGGCGCGCCTGTGAAGCCTGTAGACGGTTACGGGCGACTTGGCGTGCGTTGTCGGCGCGGGCAATGGCTTCCCCAGTATATTCAGTGGCCGCAGGTAGTAACGTGTCTAAAGGTAAATTTGGGTCCCGGCCATATAGTAGAGAGAAGGACGATTATCCGGCAGTGTTGTGACGAGATGACTTGTAGGCGAACGTCACATATGGCAAATGAATGTCCCAATCTTGGTGGTCTGGCGCAACGTATTTTGCAAGCATATCGGTTAGGGTCCTGTTAAGGCGCTCCGTGAGACCATTTGACTGGGGATGGTACGAAGTAGTAAATTTGTGCTTGGTATGGCAACACCTCAGGATTTCATGAACGGCAGCTGATAAGAACGTGCGGCCACTGTCGGTGAGAAGTTGACGGGGAGCACCGTGCACTCATATTATGTCGTACAGCAGAAAGTCCGCAACGTCGGCAGCGCAGCTCGTCGGGAGTGCTCGTGTGATTGCGTACCGCGTCGCGTAGTCCGTGGTAACCGCAATCCATTTATTTCCGGCTGTGGAGAGTGGAAAACGGCCCAACAGGTCGAGACCAACTCGAAAGAAAGGCTCGTTGGGAACGTCGATCGGCTGATGGTAGCCGGCTGGGAGGGCAGACGGCGTTTTGCGACGCTGACAGGGCTCACAAGCGGCGACATAGCGTCGAACAGAGCGGGCAACTCCAGGCCAGAAAATCCGACGTCGTACCCGATCGTACGTGCGAGAAACGCCCAAATGGCCCGTCATGGGAGCGTCATGAAGTTGCTGCAGGACAGTGGAACGCAGGTGCAGTGGGATGACAGAAAGTAAGTCTGATGCGAAGGAGTCAAGGTTTCGGCGATATAGGATTCCGTCTTTCACCAAAAACATTCGTAGGGACGGATCCCGAGGCGTTGACTCTAGTTTGTAAATCATGGCTCGTAAAGAAGCATCCCGACGTTGCTCTTCGCCAATGTTTAACAGCTGCGACACGGAAAAAAACGTCCGTGATAGCGTCGGTACCGTTTGCTTCATCAACAGGGTAGCGAGATAAAGAATCCGCATCCTGATGTAATCGCCCTGTTTTGTACATTACAGAGAACGTCTACTCTTGAAGGCGTAGAGCCCAACGAGCGAGACGTCCCGTGGGGTCCTTCAGGGAGGCTAGCCAGCAGAGCGCGTAATGACCCGTGACAACACGGAATGAGCGCCCGTACAGGTATGGACGAAACTTGGCGACTCCCCATACAAGGGCGAGGCACTCGTGCTCTGTGATGGAATAGTTGCGCTTGGCTGGAGATAGCAGTCGACTTGCGTAGGCTATAACACGTTCGTGTCCGCGTTGTTGCTGCAATACAGCTCCTATGCCGTGTCCACTGGCGTCCGTGTGAACCTCGGTTGGGGCTAGGATCAAAGTGAGCCAAGATTGGTGGCGTTGTAAGCAGTGTCGTAAGTTCCGAAAACGATGACGCTTGCTCATGGCCCCAGGTAAACGTGGCGTCTTTCTTCAAGAGGTCTGTGAGTGGGCGTGCAATGGCTGCAAAGTCCTTAACAAAGCGTCTTAAATATGAGCACAACCCCACAAAACTGCGGTCATCCTTTGTGGTCTTCGGAACGGGAAAGTTCGTGACTGCGCGAATTTTCTCTGGGCCTGGACGCACGCCTTAAGCATCGGCAAGGTGACCGAGCACGGAAATTGGATGCGAGCGAAGCGGCACTTGGAGGCGTTAAGCTGGAGTGTGGCTCGACGAAAAACGTCCAAAATAGTTGACAAACGATCAAGATGCGAGTCGAATGTGGGCGAAAAGACAATAACATCGTCAAGGTAACACAAGCAGGTGGACCATTTCAACCCTTGGAGCAATGAGTCCATCATTCTTTCAAACGTGGCTGGTGCATTGCAGAGTCCAAAGGGCATCACCTTAAACTGATAAAGACCATCAGGAGTGATGAATGCGGTCTTCTCGTGGTCCATCTCGTCGACGGCTATCTGCGAATACCCTGACCGGAGGTTAATAGTTGAAAAACAAGTGGCACCGTATAGGCAGTCGAGGGCGTCGTCAATGCTAGGTAAACGATAAACGTCTTTTTTGGTAATTTTGTTAAGGTGACGGTAATCGACACAAAAGCGCCATGTTCCATCTTTCTTTTTAACAAGGACGACTGGACAAGCCCAGGGGCTGCATGAAGGCTCGATAATGTTTTTCGCAAGCATTTTGCCGACTTCATGTTGTATTATTGCACGCTCCGACGCAGACACACGGTAGGGGCGTCGGTGAAGGCAGTGAGCATGGCCAGTAGTTAGCAGTGAGCATGGCCAGTAGTTATGCGATGGGTGACAATGGTCGTTTGGCCTAAAGAGTTGCTGGCAAAGTGGAAAACGCTGCGATAGCCCTCAAGAATGTGGCAAAGCGCTGCAGCTTGCTCAGATGTGAAGTTCGATGACACCAATCGCTCGATGTCGGCGCCCCAAGAACTTGACGGAGTGGAACCACTGACTGTGCTGCAGCAATCGTCAACTCTGAAGGGCTCGACATGGTCATCTTGGAGAGCAGTAATTTTGGCCAGGGAGATACCCTGTGGCAGAACTTGAGTCGTGAGTGAAAAGTTGACCAGTGGAAGGAAGGTGCGGTTTCTCTTAATCGTCAGAATCATATGCGGCACAGCAACCCCGTGCGTAAGCATCACTGCAGGAATCGGGGCCACCATGTAATCAGCATCAGGTACTGGCGGCGTGGAAGATCAGTCGACATGTGTGACAGAGTTAGGAGGGAGGCGCGTGAAATCAATGCAGCAGAGGCTGGTTTGCGGTGGGCTAGGCGGGTCGGAAAAGAGGGTAGATCGAGATGGAGAGAGCCAGCTGAACAGTTTACGAGGGCAGAGTGCGTGGCTAGAAAATCCATACCGAGAATGAGTTCATGAGGGCAATGTTCGATAACGGCGAAAAGAACGACAGTGCTTCTCTCCCCAATAGACACTCGCGCAGAACACATGCCAAGATTTGTGGCAGTTCTTCCATCGGCGACTCGTACAGTTCGGTTGAGGGCGGGCGTGACAACTTTTCTAAGTCGGCGGCGAAGGTTAGCACTTATAATGGACACATGCACGCCAGTATCTATCAATGCACTGACACGAACATTGTCGACAGTAACGTCCAAAAGGTTCTGGTTCGTTGTTAACGTTAATCGAGAATTTCTTACGAAGGTCGTCAACGCAGCTCCACCTACAGAAGCTGCACGGCCTAGTTTTTCGGTCGGAGATGCTGCGAATAGGTCGGGGAGGCAGAACGGCGTTGTGTGGGCGACCGGGACTGACGACGAGCGGGGGACGGTGACTGGTCGTAGCGAGGTCTGCTCAGAGGTGGTGTAGGAGCGGAAAATGTGGTCAGCGTTGATGGAGAAAGTGATGAGGACAATTGGCGAGCAGAAGTGGTGTGATAATGAGGTCATTATGGGACGGTGGAGCCCAGCGGCTGCGGCAGTGACGTGCGATATGACCAACGCGTCGATAGTTGAAACATATGGGCCTGTCATCAAGGGTACGCCATTCGGATGGATTGCGCTGTATGCGAGGAGCAGAAGGGGGACGAAAAGAAGGCGCAGCAGAGTATACGGCAGGAACAAGATGTAGGCCGACATTCGATAGCTCTTGACGGACGACGGCTTGTATCAAAGAAATCGTGGTCGGGGAAGGCGCAGGCGTCGGTAGTGGCGTGGCTACCGGTTGTGCTGCCTCGACCTCTCGACGAATGATGCGTGTGAGGTTGTCACATAGAGGGGCCTGGTGGAAGGCGTCGTCACACGAAGAAGTGGCCGCTGTGTTCGGAAGGCGCACGATGTTTTGGGCTACACGGCGGGCTTTAGCTTGTTCGAGACGTCAGCATTCTTTGAGGATGGTGTTGATGCTCGAGACGTTGTTAAAAACCAGCAGGTTGAAAACATTGTCGGCAATGCCTTTCAAGACGGGGTTAACCTTTTCGTCTTCCGGCATGGACTGGTCGGCCTTGGAACAAAGGGCCAAAACGCCAAGAATGTAGGGGACGTACGATTCGGTAGAAGACTGGGCCCGTGTGGCAAAAGTCTTCTTCGCAGCGAGCTGACGACCAGATGAATCGCCAAACAGGTCACGTATCTTTTCTTTGAAGAGATCCCAGCTCGTTATGTCATCTTCGTGGCTTTCAGACCATGTTCGGGGAGTGCTGTCCAGGTAGAAAAGCACGTTGGCGAGCATGAGTGTGGGATCCCAGCGGTGAGTTGCACTGACGCGCTCGTACCGCTTCGGCCAAGTGTCGAGATCGATCGTACCATCACCGGAGAAAGTGCCGGGATCCCGGAGGGACGGGAATGTGACGTAGGTGGTGGCTTTGACTGATGAGGACGGCGTAGAGGAAGTACCAGCAGTCGAAGCAGTCGAAAGGTCGCCGATGGTGCAACCGCTGCGCGCCTCCATCGAGGTACGGGGGTCGTCCACCTCGCCCAATAATGTTACGAGTAACTTGTTTAATGATTTGTTTACAGCGCACAGAAGTCACGAGCAAGATGGCGCCAGACCAGCATCCAACGAATACTGACTTCGTCCTCCTCTTTCATGCAGCCGTGTTTAGCGGCGGTTTTGTATCAATATGAACTGAAACTTTTTATAGAGTTCTGCGTGTAATTGGAATAATGAATCATGCCTTTCAGAAGGCTCCAACCAAAAATTAGGTTATTAGCCTTCGGAACGATACGAGCGCGCGACGAGAGCAGACGCGCGTCGCATCGGCTCCCACTGTTTTCGCGAGGATCGGTGAAACCCTGCTTCAAATTTTATCAAGATTGACCCTATGTTTTTTGTAACATCATTCTGCACCAGACGACACCTCTCTCATCCAGGGAGGCCAATTTCGGGGTATTTTATGTCCACTTGTGTACGTAACCTCGTGGATGCTACGCTCGCCCGACCGAGCGTTGCACCAAACGCTGACTGCGTGTAAACTTCTCCGCGGCCGCAGCCACAGATGGCGGCCGCTGCTCTCCGTGGATATGATCCCACGACGTTGGCGTAGAAAGAGATTTACCCCAGTGCGCGAAAACTCCGCTCGACCAACGGATATCGTGGATGAGGGACTGTTCATCGTGGTGGCCCTCCGCAAGCGTCGTCAGCAATCTAAAGCTACGAAGGGCTCGGCTACCAATAAGGCCACGTCCGCGAACATTCCACCCGAGAAGGAGACATCCCGTGTATCGTGGCGGCCTACCGCTATGCCCCGCATTGCAGCAGAAGACTTCACCATCGTGCTGAAGCGTCGTGTCATAGTGGATCTCAAAGCTATTTTCAACCAAGTGAATTAAGCGCCAAGCTTACCTTGTACTTCAACGCAACCTATAGTGACTGTATCAGTGTGTGACCAATGTGAGAGCAAAATATCATTGTTGTCTCAACCGAAGACATCAACTCTGCAAACCTTCTCTCACAAGAATTCTCGCTCGAAACACTCACAGGGCTCCCTGCCAATGATCGGCCACGCCAAGATCAGTGGGGAAGTAGGCCGTGGCGTCATTACGCTGCACGAGCAGCAGACTTCCGCCTCCTTGAAAGCAAAGATCCATTGGCGTGGTGGAAGCATCGCTTTCGGCAGAAAGTTGGCAATACTTCGACGGCTCTTATAACTTTCTATGGCCACCGCGTGCCACGCTTCGTGCACTACAACAGCATCGTGACACCAGTACGCGAATACATTTAAACGCACCATTCCAGCCTGCTACCACTGTGGGATGGTGAGCCACCGGGTAGAGCTGTGTCCCCAGTCGGACGACCAATGCTGTGGTCATTGTGGTCAAGTTGTGGGTGCTTCTGAGGAGGAGATTGCACTGCATGAATGCAAGTCTTCGTGCCGTGTGTGCGGTGACGTACACCTCATCGGATCCCAGGCCTGCAAAGCAAGGTTTCGCCGCCTGCAGCAGCGTGCGGGACACATTGCAGTCGCGGCTCCTCGAAGCAGGGGTCAACGCCCAAGACATCTGGTGTCGTGCCAGACGGACGTCAGACGGGAGCAACCAACTAAGCCACGAAGAACCCGGCTACTGGAGGGACCAGTCAACAAGCACCACCTCCCCCTAAGACACCGTCACAGCAAACGTCATCCAAGACACCTGACCAGGGTGCCCCCGTGCTCCAAGCTGAGTACTTTCCACCTTTGACTGAAGCCGGCGCCCGTAAGCAGCCGAACAAGAAAACAGCTTTTCAGGTAGACAACGGAGTGAGGGCTGCCTCCTCCTCCTCTTGCTTTTCCTGCCCCGCCTCCTCCCCCAAATTCCTCGAGCTCAAACAAGAGCTTGCTGTGCTGCGGGCACAGAACGCGCAGCTTCAAGCCAAAATTGCTGCCTTGGAGACAGGTAGTCCACCAGTCCCCCCGTGTCACTCCCCACCAAAATTACCATTCCTGCTCGAGAGCCGATGGCCATATGCACCATTCCATCCGTCTCGGAGCCTTCTAACACTGAAAAGCGATTTCAGGCTATTGAAAGTACTATGACTGCTTTAAAGACACCACTCACAACCGTCAGCAAAAGCCTTGAAACTTTTTCCAATACTGTTACCCAACAAATGACGAGTAACAATATTACTTGGCTCCATGGCGTAAACCCTCGAAACCCAAGGGCTAATCCTCCAAAGGAAGTTAATCGTCCCTTTAAATTTTCACACGCAATCAGCCTCGCTGAAACCTCCGAAGATTCCGATCTCCCACTTGCACAGGGTGCGGAAATAGTAGCAGAGTCCCTCCTAGCCAACACAAGTTCTCAATAAGGCGACTAAACTGCTCCACGTCGCCACACCTAAAACCTCAGTTATTCTCTTTAATTCAACGGAACTGTAGCGGCTTCAGAGATAGAGCCATACGGGCCCACTTCCACCTCTATCTTGAAACATTTGAGCACCTTTGCGCCATCATTGCCCATCAAGAGCCCGGCAATGCCGTGCGCCCCTCAGGTTATAACACTTTTCAACGTGACCCATTCATCTGCCTTCTTGTAACTAAAACCTTTAACTATCCAAGAGGTCGACCTCGAAATTTCGATACTGTACTCGTAAACTATGTTTACTGTTCTTCTGCTGCGTAGGACCAACCCCCAGTGCACATCCTCAATAATAATTGCAAACCTAAACTCAAAAACCTCACAATCGCTGACTTCTTCGGCAGTGCACTGAAGCTCTACGGGCATGATTCCCTTTTAATAGTGGGTGACTTCAACGCCCCTGGCAAACTTTGGGGCTATCGCAAGGAAGAGGCGCGTAGAAGGTAACTTGCGCAGCTAACTTTCACGCTGGGCATACGACTCTTCTGACAGACCCCACGTAACCAACTAGTGTAGGTAGCTCTGTCAGCCAGGACACCTTCCCCGACCTAACACTCACGAAAAACGTCAGACACGCAGACTGGTTCAATATCGAGGGAACCCTCGGTAGGGACCACTGCATTCTCAACACTACATTTTCTACACGACCCTTACAACGTCCCGTCGCACAGGCTCACCTACCAAACTGGGAAGCCTTCCGGCAGCTCTTACCTGACTCTCCTATCATTGAGATCGGTTATTGCCAGTGGGCTCACTCTGTGCTCGAAACACTAATAAAACAAAAAACCAAAATAAAACTCACGAATACTCCCTCGGATGTAGATAACCATCTCCTCCATCTTTGGGAGGGCCGTTGCGGCCTCACAAATATATGGCGCCGACAAACTCACAACTGCAAACTCCGCATGCGGATACTGGATCTCACCCAGAAGGTGGCCGAGCACCCAGCCCAGCTCGCCTACTCAAATTGGGTAGATCACTGTAACACTGCCAACAGGCAAATGTCGAGTCGTAATACATAGAAAATCTTACGCAGTCTGATTGATCTCACTTAAACGTGAGGCGAAACGCAAAAACAACTGCACCGAGCCTTTCACGACTTCCACGGCTCCACAACACAACTAGCCCTCTCACTACGGGACCGATACCTTTGCACTTAGCAGGACACATGAGGCTCGGCGTATCGCTATGCAAGCAGAGAAAACTTGACCCTGGTTGCTCTTTTTCATTTACACGATCTTCGCACCACTCTAGCCAAAATGAAGGCAGGTATGGCTTCCCGACGAGACGAAATTGCCCTTAAAATCCTGGCAAATCTTCTCGATGCAGCGCACCAGTCCCTTCTCGGCTAATAATGCAAGCTGGTTCGGAAAAACATCCCTCCCACTACACTGGAAAACGTCTCTAGTAAGCTTTATTCCAAAGCCAGGAAAATGGATCAACACTGAGAATCTCAGACCTATTTCTCTTCTTGTGCAGGGAATCTAATGGAAACAATGATCAGGGATCGTGTCTCTCCCTTATCTGAACAGCTCCACATTTTCGCTGGTCCTATGTATTGCTTCAGGCCCAAGAAATCTTCGCAGGACATACTCGTACAACTAGTCCACGAAGTACTTAATCCTGTAAAACACCCCCACAATGACAAGATCATTCTAGCGCTTGACCTTCAGGAAGCCTTCGATAACGTCAAGCACGAAGCCATCTTAGCTCACTTAGGTGCCACCACTGCGGCGAGCACACCTTCGACTACCTCCGAAACTTTCTTACTGACAGAGCTGCGTATCTTTGTATCCAAAATCAGAAATACGGCCCCTATCCCCTGGGCAAGTGAGGCACACCAAAGGGCGCTGTGTTGTCGCCTCTGCTGTTCAACTTGGCTATGTTTCAGCTCCCGGTCCACTTGGCTGCTGTCGACGGGGTAAAGCATGTGCTTTATGCCGACGACATCACTCTGTGGGCCACAAAAGGATGCCTGGGTAGCATTCAGGGCAGCCTGACAACCGCAGCTCATATAGTAAATGAATACGTGACGTATTGCGGCCTCCAGTGTTCCCCACAGAAGTCTGAATTCGTGCACCCTCGGCCGTCCGTGAAGTGCACTTCGTCCATTAACCTTTCCCTGCATAGTGGACCTACTAATGAGGCACAGGAGATATTCGGGTCATTGGACTCCACATTCAGAAACACCACAGGGTCGAGAAAACACTTCACAAGCTGTCTAATTTTGGAGAACAGGTAAGCCGCATGGTCCGCCGAGTCTCCAACAAGCGGAGAAATCTCAAAAGCAAGGATGCGCTTCGTCTTACACATGCTTTTGTCACTGGTCGCATCTAGTATGCGACTCCGTATCTGCACTTACGGAAGCACGATGAAGGTTCCTTGGAAGTCATTCTTTGCAAAATTGTCAAGAAAGTTCCAGATTTCCTGATCACTACTTCCAATGCAAAAATTCTTGCCTTGGGAGTGGTAAACGCCTATTAGGAGCTCCGGGAGGCTCACCTAACAAATAAATACGCGCGCCTGGCGCAGACCCCGTTAGGCAGACGACTTCTAGATCACCTACACATTCGGCATGAATTCCGCACAGAGGAGCGGGTACGAGTGCCTGAACATTGGAAATGCGCAATTCATGTTATACCCCTCCCCATCAATATGTCACGTGAGTCGCACGCTGGTCGTTGAGAGGCGCGGGATCGTGCTCTCCGGTGCCAATTTAGCTCTAAACAAAACGTATTTTACACAGACACCGCTGGCCCTTACGGTGGGGGTTGGTATACGGCTGCCGTGGTGCACCAACACAGGCAGGTGGATGATCTGTCATTCCGCGCAACCACTAGTACCCATGCAGAAGAGGTGGCCATAGCTGTGGCTATATCACACGACAGATGTAAAATTTTATTATATGACTCCTAAGGAGCTTGCCCAAATTTTCAACTGGGATGGACCACACCCATAGCTGCCAAAACTCTTAAATCTTGCCCGCGAGTAGGTTACCCCATTCCGCATTCAGTAATCTGGACTCCTGGCCATCAGGGCCTCGAGGCAATGAGATGGCGCACGCTGCCGCCCGCGCACTCATTCCCCGGGCCACTGCCTCGCCCAACAATGACCCCTGTGTTCTAGAAAAGAACTTTCCTCTCCTAACTTATAGAAAGATAATTACCCATTACCGGGACTCCCACCGCCGTTTTTCTCCGCCCTGCAAACGACTCAGGAAGGCGGAGGAGAGAATTTTTCGCTGGCTATTTACCAATACTTTACTGTGGCCGGCAGTGCTTAAACACTTTGACTCTTCCTTTTCCGGCCTCCGCCAGTACTGTGCGGAGGTGGCTGACACCTGCCACATGGTATGGGCATGCCAGCGTAATCCTTCTTTACGTCCAAACCCAAATCCCACAAGAGAGACTGGGAGGCAGCCCTGCTCGGTTGCCAGGACCTTGCGGCCCAACAAGTCATGGTCCAGCTTGCCAGGACAGCGGCCACGACGAACGGGATCCTTGACTAGGCACTCCACCTAGTACTGCAGAGAGGCCGACCCACTAGAAGCTGGTCTCCCTGGCAACCACTGTTTTAATAAATGTTTACTACTTCTACTACTGCTACTACTATTACTATTAGCCTTCGGCAAAGCTTCTAAAGAAAGAAGGCATTACGTTCGCTTACAAGCCGGCCATTGCAATAACTTCCCTTCTGCAGTAAACTAAGGAGCGTTCACCGAGATTAACAGAGATATGGCGACAGGTAGCATATACAAGAACTCTAATCTCCGTGATGTATGGACGCCACCTGCCAATGATTCCAAGAAACAAAATGTTTTTAGAATGCAGAAACATGGTTAGGTGGCAGAATGATGTCGATTTAGTAAAAGTTCCTGAATGTCGGTGGGAAGCGCAGAAAACAACTACGTTTCCGCTCATAGAGTCGCGTCATAGGCGCCGCATAAGAAGTACTGCCGTCTTTGCAGAGACATACCTATTCATTTTATAAATATGAAAACACACTACATCTAACTTACGTTTTGATGTGTACTCAAAATTGCGTAATACTTGCATTTCGTCTGCCGATTGTCACACATATGAATGCAGAAAGCCGATGAAGATGGCTGGACGTTGACAAGATGCCTAAACTTTTGCCCGTTGACTGAACATTGTCAGTGACAGAAAATTTTAAATTATCGCGTTTAAGTATGGTCCACTGCAAGGCCTGCGAATGACCTGAATGTAACCCTTGTTAAATGCCATTGTGAGGAGCATGTCAATCAGTGATTGTTAGTGTACTCTGTAGAACTTGAGGAGTTGTCAAGTGAACCAACGCATGTAATCATGTAGCGCAAATAAAGTTCCTTTCAAAAGTATCCCCATAAAGGCTACCTTCTTTGAAATAGCTCTACAGCACGCGCCTGCCTCACCTAGTTCTGACACCATGTTCACCGTTTAAGCTCGACCCGAACAAAATCACAGCCTGGCTTCTCGGGAAACATGACCCTGTCACATTTCACTCTAGTTCGCCCATGGTATCCAAGAATAACTCCGCCGTACTGTTCAATGTCGTGGGGTGTGAACCGTAGCCCCCATTCTGTGTTTAATCAGCTCTTCTGGCTGTTACACCACTACCTCGGAATATGCATTTACCGTTATCGACCACTACGACAAATATTTCTTTCATCAGTGATCATGGGCACTTGTCGGAATCGCACCATCTCACGAAGCGCAAAAATTAGCGCGTCCTCTTTAATTGGTCTCTGGGTAGGTCACCTTTTTCCCCGCGCACTAATATAGACTCTTTGCCATTAAAGCCTCGCAGGCAACGAGCCGGTGCACGCTGCCACTCACGCACTCATTCCCTGAGTCACAGCCTCGCCCACCGTTGACCCCTGTGATTTATAGGAGAGCCACTTCTCTCCTGATCTTAAGAGAGAAAATTACTAATTATCGGGACTGCCGCCACCGCTTTCCTGCAGCCTGGAAAAGACTCAACAAGGTGCACGAGATATTTATTGTCCCTCTATTCATCAATACGCTACAGCTACCGGGAGGGCTTGGGCATTTCAACACTACTTTTTTCGGCATCTGACAGTACTGTGCGGAGGTGGCTGACACATGATATTGGCATGTCAGCTCGATCTTTCTTTGCCCCCAAACCCAATCCAACCTGAAAGGACTGGGTACGGCCCTGCTCAGCTTACAGGACCTACCTGTTTAAAAGCCATGGTCCGGTGTGCCAGAACAGTGGCCGCAACCAGTGGCGTGCCTGACTAGGCACTCCACCTTGTACTGGAAAGAAGCTGACCCACTATAGGGTCTGATTTTCCTTGCAACCTCTTTTTAATGAATCTTCATCACCGTCATCACGTTAAACAATGATATAGCTCCCAAACACGAATAGTATGGCACATACTCTCTTGTATGAATATACAATAAACATTCTACCACTTTTGTAAGGATTTGTTTTACTTTCGTGTTAAACAGTCTCCTAAGATGGAGAGATCAACCCTCTCTTAAGCATCAGTCTTGTTTATGCCACGGTCACCAAAGGTGAATTTTCGGATTTTGTGAGGTATTCAAGGGCTTCACCTTAAACTTGCGCTGATGGTAGGAGATGTACTCACACTGATCGTGCCAAATCAGAGTGCTTACTTTTGCGTTTGGTTACTGTCCATACAAAAAAGGAAAGAGACAAGAACAAGTAAACTGAAGTGTGAAAATATTCCAAAAGACTCGCGAACACTGTGTTGTATATTTTGCAAGTTCAAGACAATGCCGAGAAGCTTTCAAATAGCACACACACAATGGCGAGATCTCCGTCACTGCCAACGCGTCTCTTTCTTTTGAGCGCTGACTAAATAAAGTACTCGTCACATATAATAAATTAGCGTGACATATACCAAACTAAATACCGAACTAAATGACAAAATGAAGTAGCGTCACATATACCAAATTTAGTATTACAGTACGTGAATGAATGCAAAATGTATTTGACTGGTGCAAACATGATAATCATGAGATGCGTGTTGTGTAACAACATGACTACATGCCACACTTATAATGCGCTCGTGGACGTTTCGATAGCTTCACATATGTCAATATTGGTATTACGTGACGCCAATGAATGACAAAGGTATGTGACTGGTGCAAACAAGTTAATCATGAGATACGTGTCATGTGAGAACATGACCACATGCCACACTCAAGGCGCCTGTTTATTTCGACGTGACGCGGTGCGAGTGCCCGCCGGCGTTCATTTCGTCGCGTCACGCCGGCGTTGTCACGCCAGGCGCCTGATTGATTTGTGGGGTTTAACGTCCCAAAACCAACATATGATTATGATAGACGCCGTAGTGGAGGGCTCCGAAAATTTCGACCACCTGAGGTTCCTTAACGTGCGCCCAAATTTGAGCACACGGGCCTACAACATTTCCGCCTTCATCAGAAATGCAGCCGCCGCAGCTGGGAATTGAACCCGCGACCTGCGGGTCAGCAGCCGAGTACCTTAGCCACTAGACCACCGCGGCGGAGCTCACGCCAGGCGCCTGTCCTGCCAAATACTCACAGGCGCACGCTGCGCTGCATTGCTTTGACGCATGCGCGTTTCAATGCGCCCGGCGTCCCTTTGTCATGAAAAGATTGAGACGCAGCGTTGTCTGGGTAACGCATCGGCGTGAAATGCAGCATGTTGCATTTCGCGCCGATGATAATCCTGACTCGCATGTCATGTATAAACATGACAACATACCACGCTCACAGCGTGCTTGCGGCCGTTTCGCTAGCTCTATGTATCATAATTTTGGTGTCACGTGACGCAAATAGATGAGGAAGATAAGCGACACACCCAAACATAATAATTATGAAACGGAAATCATGTATGGCATCACTTACCTTCACTTCGTAACGATGTGCTGATTTTAAAGTGGCGTATACCATTTTTCATTCGTTCTTCGCATATAATCGATTCCCATTCTACGTGGGATTTGACAATTTTTTTACGGTAGCCTATATCGCGCTAGAAAGCTTTAACTTTTCGTTGCATCAGCATATCAACAGAGCAAAGTAGCTGGATGGAGCTTTTTCTAGCAGAACACCCGTCAAAGTTTATAGCTTCAGATGAACTTCTCTTTCACAAGTTCGAGAAGAAGTTACTTGAACCATGTGTGGCCTTGCTGAGGCTACAGCTGGAGAGAAAGTTGCTCTAAAGTGAATCTCATCAATACATAATCACTCAGAAGCAGAGCAGCGGTCAGTCTTTAAACGCGGACAGGCGTGACAGAAATCAGCTCTTATTTGAAAAGAACAAATAAAAAACAAAAAACCTGGCTTCAAGTTTTTTTTGCAAAATTCAAACAATGTATATCTCACTATCCAACCCCTTAGGACAAGACTGAAACAAAGGGACAGTGATGATCTGTTCGACTTTGAGGATATCTTTCTTTTTATGCAATCAGCCTACTTCAGAGAACGGATGAAGTTTTGCAGGTTTATTGAATGTTCGTCGGTGTTTTCTTGAGCATTTTTAATGTAAGAGATAATGTAACAGAGTAGCCAAACGCTTGGGTGCCTTTAAGATGGAAGTACTTTATTTATGTATATTTATATTAAGTATCTTATTCAGGCTATCCAATATTTCATGCTTGGACTTTGAGTGTTCTTACGCTCTCTAACTTATGTCTATACAACATAAGCGTCGCCAATCTATATATACATATATTATAAAGTCAGCGTTGAGCTACGCTTATCTTTACTTCTTTGTCTTTTTGGGAACTTTTTCGCACATACTCGTGCTTTAGTATACTACATCACACGAGTTCACACGACACTCCGTACTTCTGGAAGCTGTCGTTATTCACAGGTCTTGTGATAGGGGTATTTTTAGAATCAAACGTTGCTGGAGTCATGGGTGTAAAGGGGGGGGGTGCGGAATTTTTACATTCAAAGAGCTTCAGCCTTATTTGTGTGCGCATATATACAAAAGGGTAGGACCTCCTACTACCCCTCCATAATCCGCGCTACGCTCCAAATGCGTGCGTATTTCTTAAATCTTATCATATTATCGTAAAGCGACAGGCACTTGCCTCCTGAATCGTTCATGGCACTTTTGCTTCACCATACCACCCGTAAGAACTATGCAATTGATCTTTATCACGTAAAAAGTAAACGCTGCAAATCTAGAACCATGCAGTCGGTGAAACTACCGTCTTCACTGCTTCAAGGATACACAATCAGTTCGCTCAATTTCCGGAGGCCACACCCCACTGCCCGAGAAAGTTGTCGTGTTCGAACATCTCAAACTTCGGCTTTGATCACAACAAAACGTTTCCTACACCAGTGGTCATGTCGTCGGTGCCACTTTCAAAATGATTCGCGCTCGGATTGCAACATCCTACAGTTCTCGCTAAAGTAAGAAAAGGTCCTCCGCATGGCGTGGTCCTTTATCCTGGATACGAAAGGGCGTGTCATCTTCTCTGATTGTGAACGCTGGTTCTTGAAGGAGCAGGCGCTGTCAGGGTGACACCGACACTCAGAAGGCTGAGACAGTGGGCTGCATTTTATAGCCATTACGTGAATCTGCGCTGCTTCTCAGACCTCTTCAGAAACATTTATTGTCACAGATGTCAATAACATTTCAACAGAACATTTTCTTTTTATACATACAAGAACGACGATGACAAAACAGAGCTATCATACATTCTCTTTCATTGCTCCTATTGACTTGAAAATCTGAACATATATATTAATATTGCTCAGCTGCAACGCATATTGCTGCAAAGACAACAGTACTTGAGACAGGAATACAAATGGCCACGTTGACTAACGCACATCTTACAAGCCCCGCAAGAGTATTCAAGAACACTTGCACATCTTGCATTGTGACAAGGAGGAATACTGTTATCTGAAGAGAACCTGTTTTTTGTTGACGTACTTACCCTTTTGAAAAAGCACAAACGTTCCCAACTTTTTCCGAGTGTGGTTCGGTATTTTGTCATTTTATTTTCTCGACCTATGCGTCGCTGGAAATAGCATCACATCTTCTCTAGCTATTGTAAGTACCTAAACTTTAGGGCGTACAGAACCATCTAAGTTTTGCAAAATACTCTGGAGCACTAGGTTTTGTCCTCACGAATTTTCTTCTTTAATTTCTCAGGGATGAAATCAATGGATGGACGTGTCTCTTTATTTGCATAAAATATTCAAAGATGGATGGAGAAAAGCTTGTATTCATGCAGGCCGTAAGGGTATACTCCTCCTTGGGTGGAGCCTTTAGTTCAGGGTGCCATTGGCTCGCGCCACTCCACATTGCCGCTGGATTACCTTAGGTCGCCCTTGCGGCTCTGAGCTGGTCAGAGAAGTCTCTAGGAGGAATGTGACGGTGAAGGAGTGTGGCGGTGGCCCAGTGGTTATGAACATTCCCAGGTGCAGTGCTATACCGTGGGCTTCACTCCATAATAGGGCCGCATGAGGGACACTTTGTGCGGTTGAAGACATAAATGATGTAAAGGCAGGAGAATGAACTAGTGTGAAGCTGCCGCCGAGCAACAGCGTCCTCTCAGTTGAGTTAATTGTGCGGCAGCGGGAAATGCATACGGCTTTGTGGGTAGTACTGTAGTGTGTCAGTGACGTTTATTGGTTCGTTTGATGCATTAATCGCCAGTGTTGGACATCTGCGATGGCGCCCGGTTTCCCGGACATCTGCGATGGCGCCCGGTAGCTTAGTGGGCGCGATGGCGCCCGCTAAGCTACCACATTAGCGCATTCATTGCCTTAGAGAGGGGCATGTTCAGGTGTCCAAGTGATGCGCACCCTATGTGAAAAAGTGGGGTGTGCAGTTGTCAGAATACGGTGTGTGTTGAGTGCGACCAATCTATGCGCAATATTCCGAAAGGCAGTTTTTGAATCAGTAAACAATGTGATTTGTTCAAAGGTTAAATTTGAAAGGTTATTGGAGATGGAAGGCTTTTTTTGGTGTTGTAATAAGTCTGTTAAATATTCGAGAACAAATTATTTTATAGAAGTTCTCCAAAAACTTAAACTGAAGACTTAGCGGAATAGGTACATCATGCCATGCAAGTGTCTTTAGCACCAATATATTTAATATTGCACTCGCCAGTTTAATTAGTGCTTAATTTATTTCGTCTTGGTTCTAGGCACGTATGGAGGAAAATGCAATCTACCAATTTTCCGTCACTGCACTTGCATTGTGTTCACACATACAAAGATTGCGGTGTCACTCAAGTGTAGGTTCTCAAATGGAATATGATATAGTTGCTGTGCAAGTCACGAATGAACGTTCGAGAAACATCCGGGGCCATTTTGGAACAGTTTCCGCATATCCTTAAGTGATTAGAAAACGGAAAATTATATCATCACCGAAGCGATTGACGTATACCAGGTAAGAAGAGTTTCCTCGCGATTTGCAGACTTGAAAGCACTCACTGCTTCAATGTGAGAGAGGCTTGAGGGAATCTCATTGATGTGAGTGAACTCCCAGTCAGCTTTGCGAAAGAGTTCTGCCTCACGTAACTGTTTAAAGCAGTATCTTTTTCAATATTTACCTTCTGCGTCATTCGTCATTTACAGGCTATATAATTATAAAGATACACAGCAAATCACATTTATCGAAAGGAAATGCTAGCCGTACACACCAATTTTGGCCTGTCAAGATTTCCTTGCAATCTTTATCTTTTTTTCAGTTTGCCCTACGTCATCAGTGTGCTTTAGAAAAAACTGCTTAGGTGTGTTTTCTGAAAAAAAATTGAGTGATTTATATTACAAAAGATGGCATTCAACATTTTTACTATATATTTAGATTATTATTTACCAGAAAATTACATTACAGAAGCTGAACAAAACCAGCCAGAAACAATTATCACACAGAGCTGAAACAGCGAAGCTGATACCGCTCCTCAATCACGCAACGCCACTACTGTGTTTTCTTGTCATTCCTTCTCCTCCGCTTAGCTTTAACCACTATTGCACGAACACCACGTTTACCTCTGTGTCAGCGGGAACGGGCCTGCTGGTGCAGAGCCAACTGCGAATCCTTACTCTTTGTTGTAAAGCGTCACTTTCCCGATTCGTGTCGTGCCAACTGATTGGTTCAACCGTCTAGCTGCGTCCTCGTCACTTTTGGCATAGTGCAGTTTTCTTCTTGCTGCAGAGCTTCACTCTCGTGGCAGTGCGACGCCACATGACCAGCGCTACTTCACTGGACAGAGATTCATCCACTATGAATAGCTACGCTGTCAAAAGCATGTTTCGTTTATCATACCGTCAGATTAATATTGTCGTGCTCGCACTTGGTGACGTCGTGCTTTTTTACTGAAATATAAAATAACTGAATGAGTTTTTCTCACCATTATTTGGTGACGCCTCCCCCTTTTCTTGATTGTCACAAGTAAAGAATAGAAAAAAACAAAATAGCTTATATACACACATATATATATAGTCCTTCCTGCATAGGTGAGTGCAAAATATATAGGCAGAACAAACACGTAGTCACCCCGCTCACTTTTAACTATAGTCCGCTCAGTAGTGGTCACAAATTTTCGTTTATTCTAAGAAAAAGTGTTGCAGCACCTTCATTGCTTTGCCATTTGTTTCAGATGGCCATGGGCCTAGTATTTTTTCCAATACAAACGCCCGCTCGGGATTTAACGTATGGAGTTACTGTTCGAGTCACCTTTGGTGTGTGTCGTGTTTCGGACGTCATGTTGTTTGCCCAGCCCCTCAAGCTGCCCACGCAATGAATGAAATCTCTGAAGTTCTGCTATGAAAGATTATACCGCGGTTGTTACATAACGAAATGGGATTGGGATACTAAAACTGTATTGTATAACGTGAGTGATAGGTCGTGACACAAATAACAACAGATGCTTGTCACTTACTCAATTATAAACAGAAACACCCACGTTGACTACGACGGCATTAGCTACACGTGCATAGAAAAAAAAATGGAAAAATAAAGGTTGAAAAGATAAACAAAGACATAAATAAACAAATAAATAAAGAAACGGTGAAGGCTTGTACTAAGCCACCGAAGTGGTGAAATAGTGTAACCGGCTGATTCCGAAGACTAACCTGCTTGCTTGTTCCTTGTTTCTAGGCCTCAGCTAAGAGATGCAGATTGTTTCTAGGTTGCTTCTAGGTCATTTCTAAGCTTTTTTCTAGATGAGCCTAGGTTGTTTATACGTTGATTCTCGGCGCAAAGACGTTACAGTTATACCACGCACATTGCCTGGCACGAAACGGGCCCGTTGTCATTGGCGTTGGCCTTGCATACTTTCAAGCTCTTATCAGTACTGTAGTTGCCTTTCATATTTCTTAGTATTCTCTCATTGTACTTACTCAGGTTCTTTGGCTCACCACCGCCACTTCCTAAA
Source organism: Rhipicephalus microplus (assembly GCF_043290135.1). Lineage (NCBI taxonomy): Eukaryota > Metazoa > Arthropoda > Arachnida > Ixodida > Ixodidae > Rhipicephalus > Rhipicephalus microplus. The sequence goes on from NW_027464588.1 coordinate 15,182,544, forward strand.
ATTTTTTAGGATTGTTTGTTTCGTTGTAGCCTGGGTACCATAATACATACCCACTCGGGGGGATAGGGCCAAGAAGACATATAGTGTTTTATGAATGATGAGTACGGTATATTGCGTTCCAACAAAAATATTGTGAAAGAAAGAAAACATTGCAAAAATTAACAGTTGAATTCCTTCCCTCTAGTGGAACGTGTGTGCAGTATGATTTCACTCGTTTCTGTGGCACTTACTCGTTTACGTATATGACAGCTTTCTGATAAGTCAGCAAAAAATTACTGTGAGACATAACTGTTTATTGGGCTAGGTGTTACCTTCCTACTATTTAGGGGACCAGGGCTGAGTAGGGGATTTACCCAATATTGGTGGCGCATAACCATTCGTGATGGGGATAAAACTTTGATCGGTTTGTGCATAGATTGATTAGCTCAACAGCTTCGCGGTTATTGAATAAACAAGTATATGTATTGTGCGTTGCCCAATAACTTGAAAAAAAAACCTTTTTTGGGTGTCCTTCAGCTTGATGACCCAGCCTCAGGTCTCAATATGTATTTGACTATGATTCAAAATCGTCTGTAAAACTTCGAGATTAATGCCTTTAAGACACCTAATCACAACAATGAGGTCTGACAATTTGGATTATTGGCCTCTATATATTGGGAAATCTTTTGTTCGAACTTGTTCTATAAAAAAGCTCCAAGCAGCGGACAGTATAGACTGAATAAAAAAGCAGTTCGGTAAGGCATTAGAAACGCTGTTCAGATTGTTTTAGCTCCTGAATATGAGAAGAGCAGAGCATTGTGCCCACGCACTTTGCGCACATTTTTTTTTCACCATTGCGTGCCACACCGATGGTGGGCTGAGCGTGGAGAAACTTGTATGTGTTAAGCGTGTTAATAATGGTCGGTTGCATGCTGCCTTCTTGGAGAGCTGGGAACTCAACAGCGAACATGCACAGCGCATATTAAATGCGAAGCATTTCTTGGCAGTACTTCGGTGACTTTGAGCGTATCTATCTATCTATCTATCTATCTATCTATCTATCTATCTATCTATCTATCTATCTATCTATCTATCTATCTATCTATCTATCTATCTATCTAGCCGCTTACGACTTTTAGATGCCCTGGCCGTTTGGAGAATGGTATCTATACCAAACTTTGTATGACATAACATGACTGTATACTAGTCATAACATAAAAATTATGATATAGATGTCATGAATGTCGTGATTTACATTTCATGGTCCTGCAGCTCTTGCGGTTGTTTCGTTCACATAGCATGTTATTAAACTGGTTTGGTATGACATGACTACATAACGAAGACAAGCGACTGACCCTAAAATGAAAATCTTGCCATGGGAGTCATGTAACAACATGAGTACATGTCACACTCATGATGTGCTCGTGGCCATTTCGCTAGCTTTGCATATGCCAAAATTTGGTATGACGGGACGTGAATGGATGATGAAGGTATGTGACAGGTGCAAACATGATAATCATGAAATGCGTTTCATATAACATGACTACATGCCACGCTCATTATACGCTCGCGGCCATTTCGCTAGCTTCACATGTTCCTAATTCGATATAACGGAACGTGAGTGGATGACGAAGCTATGTGACTGGTACAAACATGGTAATCATGAGATGCAGGTCATGTGAAACATGGCTACATGCTACGCTCATGATGCACTCGTGGCCGCTTCGCTAGCTTCACAAGTACCAAATTCGGCATTACGGGACGCGAACGGATGGCATAGGTAAATGACACGTCCAAACATGATGATCATAACATGCGTGTCATGCAACAACATGACTACGTCCCTCACTGGTGATGCATTCGTGGCCGATTCGCTAGCTTCACATATGCCAAATTTGTTATTACATCACATGTGTAGATGACGAAGGTATGTGACTTGTGGAAACATGATAATCATGAGATGCGCATTATGAAAGAACATGAATAAATGCCACATTCAAGGCGCCTATACACTTCGACGTGACCCGGTGCGCGTGCGCGCCGGCATTTGTTTCATTGCGTCACGACGGCAATGCCACGCCAGGCGCGATATCCCCTTAGTAGAGATCAGTGGGCCCACTGACCTCCATTGTGAATCTGCCTGGCATATACTGGCAGGCACCGCTGCGTTGCTTTGACGCATGCGTGTTTGAGCACACATGGCGTCCCTTCGTCACGTCAATTATATCACGTCAATTGCCACCGGGCTGTACCGACGGACGCTGGTCGCTCCAGTCACGTTTCGCTAGCGTGGCGTCGCAGCGCCCAGCTTGCGTGCGCGTCTACGTTGCGTCAGATTATATTGGGCCCTCCATGACGCACTCGCCGCCCTTTCGCTAGCTTCACATGTACCACATTTGGTATCACAAGAAGTGAATAGGCGACGAAGGTAAATGACACGTGCAATCCTGATAATCATAATATGCATTTCATGTAAAACGTGACTACATGCTACGCTCATAGCATTCTCGCAGCCGTTTCACTAGCTTCATATATACCAAAGTTGGTATCAGGTGACGTGAATAGATGACGAAGGTAAACGACACATCCAAACACGATAATCATGACATGTAAGCCATGTACGGCATAACTTACCTCCGTCTCATAACTTTGTACTGATTTTAAACTGACCTATCAACCTTCCTCATTCGTGCTTCACATATCATCGATTCCCACTGTACGTGGGTTCTGCAAATTTTTTGATTATTACACATTTAGTTGGCCACGTAATCAAGTAGAGGAGGTGACATTTAACACCCCGTCAAACGGGTTTGCAAACCTCGCCAGCTATCGCTAGTGTCTATCAACTCACTACATTCCCATTGTAGGGTTTATAAAACGAATATGAATAGCACCGGCAGTGAATAATCTTGTCGGCTGGAGAGTAAAGTCCTTTGTCCTGATTTTAAAGTGACCTATCCACCTTCCTCATTCGTGCTTCGCATATCATCGATTCCCACTGTACGTGGGTTCTGCAATTTTTTTTTATTAATATACATTTAGAAATAGAGTGACAATATAATTATTTCTTATTCTTGCGTACGTTAATTTACGGCAATTCGTTATGTCCGATTAACTGGCCGCTTTATCTTCTTCGTGCGTCCTGCCAAATATATTTAAACTTGGCTATTTGCAGTTGATTTCAATTTGTACCTCGAGAACTACTCAAATAATATTTGCAATTTAATAGAGTGCATAGCACATGGTTCTTTATTTAATCCGTGAATATTTTCCCGACCTGCGTTCTGTTTTTTCCGCGTTCCTGTAAAACATTTAATGCGAGTTTCCGCCTAATTCTTCTGTTTTTGGTTCTTTGTGCTGCAAAATAGCACAATACATTGGCCTCGCTTGAACTCTTCACGACTATTTTTAGCCTTAATGAATGAAAGAGCCTTTCATTTAGGAGGACATGTGCACTCAAGCTTCGTTGTCAAAAGTAGAATGCGATAGCGCTATCGGAGCCCATTTTGTTCTTGCGTACCAAGTGTCTCCTAGTGACGAAAGCCGTGCTTCTGGTATCGTGAAACAATAAATTACTTAGAGAGAAAAATAGTTTTTGTCTGTAAAGTCTTTTCAGTTTCTTACACCTTTTTTGTCTGTGTGAATAATAAAAGCACAGAATGGTGGTCGCTGACTCATTATCACGTGACCCGCATGGCGCTACCTTCACTTCCTCCACTTCGTCCTCGCGAAAGTGCTGCACCAACGCTCCTCAAGAAGGCGATATTGAAGGGGATTTAACGCATGGCACTTGCCTTTTGGTATCTTCAGGCGGCTGCATGAGGGACCGCTACATTTTTAAAATGTGTTTTTGTCTTCGTTGCAGTTTCAAATAACGAATTCCGGGTGATAAGTGTGTTACCAACCTATCATTCTGCTTCTACCTTTTTCACATAGACGCACAATTAAGAGAGAGTATTGAATTGTTGGTATGGGTCATGGTGATTCAGGAAGAAGAATACGATGACAACGGTCACAAGCACCGACTGGCGCACCAGGAAATGTGTTGTGGTACGTTTCGTTCGTTCTGAGAGCTTTTTTTTTTAAGCGCCTGTAAGCATATCGCGGTCATTGTTCGTTGCAGGTGAACCCTTCCACTTGGTCGCTGCTGTTATAGAAAGCTGACGAGACCGCTACGTTCTTCTGATACAGACGGCGGGGTACAAGGTAACATTTAGCGTCATCATTCCGTGAGGATGTAAAACTTGACACAGCGCTCTTGAATATCGGCACCAGGAGAACCTTCCAAAGACTACCAATTACAAATATATGTCATTAGGTGCCCTCGCACTAGCATTATTTTGCTGGCTGTCAAGGAACTTATGATCTGCTTGAACAGTTGAACTGCCAGGTGTACATGTTGTGGAAAGTTTTCAGAGTTATCAAAGACAATGAACGGCAAGCAGCTCACAGCCCCACAGTGTCGCTCATCTGACGTAAATTCAACGCAAGACGCATGATATTTGGAGGAGCTTCACTCTGTTGTAAGCACTATGTGGAATGACTTCTTCCCTGTCCTAGAGAGCTCCATCAAGAAAGATGTGACGCTACATGAAAAGGTGAAAGAAAGTAATGTCACGGATGAGCCAAGCATCACAGTCCCGGATAATCAGAAAAACTGAAACTTGGGAGATGCCTCCTGTGGGGTTTCCATCGTATATAAAAGTTTAGAACCATCTCTCACATATACTCTTAGCTCCAATGCAGCAGGCAGAATTGATGCGCCTTCAGACTTGGATGGCAGTTCAGCGACTTCCGAAAGCGAACAGACGTCCAGCATTTTAATAGACCACAATGTTCTCGGCTCGCACGAAAAACACGAAAGCGAAAAGTCTGTGCTGAATTCTCCCGGAAGGTTCAAGTGGTCAACACTCGATTCAGCAACCATGTCTCAACTACCAAAGGAAAAGCAGCGACTACCACCACGATCATCCACTACTGTTCCTTCAGACCCACGTAGCAGCGCTGCAAGCTCTGTTGCCAGTCCCATCAGCACCAAAGCGCTGAATCTTTTCCATCGACCTAATGACAACATATTCCAGGAAACTTCGGGGGAGCGTGTCCTCTGTCAGACCAAAGAACCCAACACATTTCAGCACAGTGCCGATAAATTCCAGAAGTCTGCGGAATGCAGAGGCCCTGAGAGTAGCTTACCAGAGGAAACGTTTCTTCACCTTGACTCGTGCGTCTATTCGGACGCAAGTCAAGCCCCGTTAGCAGGTACTCTGGAGGGAATACGGAATGTTATGCTTTTCCTCGAATCTTTCCCTAGAACGTCAAAGTATTCTAGCAAAGACCCGATGGGAAAAGCTGGCGAAACTCATGAAACGAAGCGAGCTGTGGCAGTTGCGTCGGAGCCGGCGAAAGATATGAAGGTCACTAACACTCAAAAAGCCGACTTGCATGAACACGCTAGAGATCATTCACATTCAAGTCCAAGTCAGCCTCAACGTGTGGTTCCTGTCGAACATCATGCAGAGGCACCAAGGCCTGGCAAAGCAGGAGCGACTGCACCGGCTCCAGCTCAAGTTGCGTATCCTCACCGAGTGCCCATAGCCGCCTCCAACCACGACGCCTCCGAAAGCGCTCCGAAGTCGGCGGGACAGCAATCTCTTGGCCAGCGTCTACTACAATGTCTAAAGTCTGCCGTAGCACCAGGACACAGGAAGCCTATAGTCGCAGTGATGACGATCTTTTTACTGGTGGTACTTGTGACTGTAACCTGGAACTTCGACTACATCCTTCCGTCGCCCACGTCCGATAGCAAAGACACTGCGGGGCCCTTCAAAGGCAGTACGAATGAGACTGAAGCTGATGAGGTCACAGTTGTTCCACTGGGGCGTTTGGGAATATTATGCACTGATAATTCGATAATAGACATTAATGAGGAGATATGAGCGATTCAAGTGATATTTACTGAAATCTCCATCTGTATTCATTGTGCTTAATTACGCATTGCTCATGCTTAGAACCACGAAGTATAAAACTCTTATTTACGTTTACGTTTTCGAACTTTCTCACTTTTATTCCTAAATACCATGTGTCAATATTTCCCTATTCAGCAACTGATATCGTAAGTTTCGCAATAAATTTCTTTATCGCAATGCGCTACACGTTTCTTTATGCGCTGTGCTTTATTGCCTGTTCCACTTATCATAAAAATTCTGCACCTGCCACCTTCCAAGACAATCGACGTTAGGCGAATTATGTGAATGAATTGCGAATGCGAATGAATGACGAATGTGAGATAATTGTTTTCTTCAGCGAAATGTAACGGAATGACGCTAGATATATGCACAAATCTCGCGCGAACACACGTGCATTGAACAGTCGCGTATAATTTATATAACCAGTTGTTTACTACAGTGGATGGCACTGAGCTACGCTATGACCTGAAACCTGTGCGAAGCCTGTTTTATAAAGGTGCATATGTAAGGTTTATTAATTAAGATAGCCAGAACCGCAACCACACTTAAGATTTGACCAGCAGTGCGCCTGTGTATGGTCTTTTTCCAAACGGGTGTCGAGACCTGCCGTGGTTTTGTGGAAGAGCACTTGGTCTCAATGCAGAATGCTTCAGTTAGATCCCTTCTGAACCTCCAATTTTTGTTACTCGAATTCATCGAGTGGCCTTTGTCAATTTCACCTTTTTCAAAATGTCTGACATTTACCTGGCAGTAAAGAACTCCGAAAAGCAAGAGGTTCACTTCAAATTAAATTTGTATAGTTAAGGTAGAATGGTGGACGAGATCGAATCGACGAATGTTTGAATTGGCAGCGCGAGGACGATGAATAATATGCACGAGGAGAAGGGCGCGAGACAACGATAACTAGTTGTGTGTTGCAAAAATGGAGGAAGCGATGAAGTTGGTGGTGTTGCCCACCTTGTTTTCTTTCGTGTTAAGCCTCACTTTTCTTCCCCACCCTTTTATATGCTAAACAATACTATACTGTATTGTACTATGCTTTTTTATACTATACTACACAAAACAATGCTATGGTTTACCCACTCACAGCCTTGTTTGCCTCCTGCTTCCTATGAATTTCCCTATCCTCGCTGTACTATACTATGCATGGTTAGAGTAAGCCTGAACAGACATTTTCTAGAATGTATGAAAAATTATCATTTTTATTCATTCACTACAGATTTTGGTCTATTTTTGGTCGATTCTACTATGTAATTACTTGCAAGTTAACTATTTACTTGTTCTAGATTGGTTATATCTTGTCTCCCCTAAGTATTTAGGTCAGGCCAAAGTCATGCAACCATTTTCTAGAAAGTGTTAAATATTGATTGACTACTTATTTAATATTGATAGGATTGATTGATTGATTTGTGGGGTTTAACGTCCCAAAACCACCATTTGATTATGAGAGACGCCGTAGTGGAGGGCTCCGGAAATTTTGACCACCTGGGGTTCTTTAACGTGCACCCAAATCTGAGTACACGGGCCTACAACATTTCCGCCTCCATCGGAAATGCAGCCGCCGCAGCCGGGAATCGAACCCGCGACCTGCGGGTTAGCAGCCGAGTGCCTTAGCCACTAGACCACCGCGGCGGGGCTATTGATAGGATACTGCGCAGGTAATAATTGCTTATATATTTTGTATTTTAGGCCTTGGCTGTATATTTTCGTCATACTAACGGCACTCTAAGAGGTTCTAGTATTTTATGGTTCTCAAAGAATTATCGATAAGCTATTCATACCGTATCGATTGGCCTTTCCTAGGCATTTATCGCAACTGTAGAAGCTGGTTCGAACATACGCGCTTGCAGTGATGCATGCCTGTCAAAGCGACATCCAGTTTTTTTTTAACGATGGATGGGCTGACGGCCAGTATTAAAAGCTCGACCGTTCAACATAGGAGCCATTATATTCACGAGTCCTTCCTGTCATAATGGCAAGCGAAGCAAGGTGGGGCATGCTTGGCGAACAAATTTTTAGCAGTGGAATTGTTCAGTACGACCGCTATTTCATGAAGAGCAAACAAACAAAAACTATCAAAAACATGTCTGTGTTTTTCTCACCCGCTTCTTCGTCATATTTATATTCGGCCTCAGAACACGTATGCAAGTTGTCTAGTGTGGGATGCAACATTAGGATTATGACTGAGTTAGCAAGTATATGCTTAGTGAGAAAGAGAAAGCGATAGGAAGAAAGAAAACAGAGAACTTAAGGGAAGAAAAGCTGAAGAATACCGAAAAACAGACCCAAAAATTATAAAAAAGCAGCAAGGAGAGAGAGAGGAATCAAATAAAAAGATATAAAATGAAGAGAGAGAGACAGAAATGAAACAAAAAGTAAGCGAGAAATAGAGAAAGAAGTGGAATAGGTGAAGATAAAAACCGCGATAAGAAAAAAAACAGATAGACTTGTTCATAGGCAGACGTCTGCTATTAGGCCAACATTTGATCTTTCCAGCAAGAGAGAAAAACTAGCCATTAGTGGCGCAAATCAATTCCCACAAATACACATGACGTTCCAAAGGGACCCCGTAACGAACAGTCATTCCTCGACTCCTTTATCACATAGCAATGAAGGAATGGTCCAAAACACTCCAAGACATCCACAGCAAAAGCCAGCCTATATGGATGACTGACATCGTCATTTGGTACCAGGGAGGCCACCTGGATGAAGTAAAGGAGACCCTTTAAGCAACGCTCAATACACCAGAAGCCTACCTACAATGCACCTGACTACGACTGTCACCCATTAAATCAGAATCGATACTGTACCGGGAATCTCGCCAGCGCGTTAGTTATCCATTCCCTCACACAAGCTACCCATAGCAGCACAAGCCAAAGGTGGGCAACGAATACCGGCGTTGGCTTGACACGCACTCTCGTCGTCCTTGTCGAAGCCTTCATCAGTGGCTACGAAGACATACACATCACATACACATCACAAATACGGTAAAACAAAAACACCCTCACCCCTCCAGTGAGTCTCGCGTCGCAGGCGAGGCTTCACCGAGGCCCGCCTTTTGCGCATATGCCACGCTTTTCTAATGAAAATAAAAGGGAGAAGAAGAAGAATGTGTGCTTTAACACAAAAAAAACGTTAACAAAGTTTAGCGCGTGAGAGACGTTTCTTTCAAGAGGAAGAGGGAGACGAGTCCCCTTGTGGAAACGCCGGCTCGAGCACGCAACCCCAGTTAACGGCTTTTTCAAAACTTTCATAATCAGTCACATCAAACGAACCAAAAACGTGTCACTCTGGGTAAAAATATAATCTGCAGCAGAAATATTCTGAGCATGTATAGCAAAGTGAGACAAGTACACAACTTGTAGATATAATTTTAGATACCAGTTTTTTTCCTAGCCTGTTTAGCTTGTTAACATAATCAATGTTACCATTTTCATAATTATGTTAAAAAAACAAGTAACATTGTCTTCTCCTCTACTCTCTCACTTTCTCTTCCTATATATATTGACACTAGCCACTCATTACTTGTGTTGATCGTCGTCTTTTCTGCCCACCAAATCTTTCGACACATACTAGTAACGATGACATAGCCACGTAACCTCCAGAAACCCACTACATGCTCGTGTCAATATATATATATATATATATATATATATATATATATATATATATCAAAAGAGAGAGAGCATCGAACGCGTCATTGGAAGGTCGCAGGTTCGGATCCTGCCCACCACAAGGTATCTTTTCACCAACTTTTCTTTCTTCACATTTTCCATTACAATTGGCCTAATTACTCCCCTATACTTTCTTTGGCATTATTGTCTGTTAGATCTCAATAAATATTGTGTCTAAACAAAGCGAGCCCTTGAGTATACACCTCTTTCCTATATATATATATATATATATATATATATATATTGTAAGCACATTCCAAGCATTTGATCGTTCTCACTTGCACATACCCATCATCATCGTCCTCGCTCTTGGGGGTTGTTCTGAGCCGAGCGAGACATCGCAGAATAAACGCTTCTGCTCGCCCTGCCTGCTCGCCGTACCTAGTCTGCCTGCGTCTTTCAGAGTGGTGGAAGTGCGGGGTATCGATCCCGACGTCCTCCTACGTTCATTTCCCACCTGGAGCTCCGATCTGGTCGCCGATTGCACCCAGCCACCCACACAGGTATGCAGACATCGGACCTAACGCCTAGCCCTAACGCTACAGCCCCTACGCCGGCGGCTGCCCGCTCTTCATCTACTGTCACCAGCCCTCAGCGCGAACCGCCCGTGTTCGCGGGTCTTCGCGGTGACGACGTCGAGGAATGGCTTGACCTTTACAACCGTGTGGGTTCAGCCAATCGATGGACCGAAGCAGAGAAACTGAGCTACCTTCCTTTCTATTTGACCAGCGTAGCCAAAACCTGGTATTTTAATCACGAAACTGACTTCGTTGATTGGTCGACCTTTGCCAACAAACTGCGACAAATATTCGGATGCTCATCGGGTCGTTCCGAAGCCGCGAAACAGAAGCTGGCTGTGCGTCTACAACTGGCACATGAGTCGTACACTTCGTATATCGAGGATGTTTTGGCCCTCTGTCGCCGTGCGAATAAAGACATGACGGAAGATGAGCGCGTTCGCCACATCCTTAAAGGAATCGGCCCAATCGCATTCAACGCCTTGGCTGTTGGCAATCCCGCTACGGTTAACGACGTCATTTCGACATGCCAACGCCTTGACCAGTTGCAGTCCCTCCGGCTTCAACAAGACAGTGATCCACGCCTGATGCCTCCCTCTGAATTAAAAACCCTTATCCGCACAATTATCCGGGAAGAACTTCGAGACCTTGAACAGCAGCGGTCCACTGTCGCCTCCGCTCCGTCTCCACCATTCGACCTGCGGAATCTTGTTAAGCAGGAGTTAGCGGCAATGGCGACACCGACATCCCCGGTCGCTCCGCCAGCACGCCCGATGCCCACATACGCCGATGTGACGCCCAGGTCGACACCGGCAGCACCGGTTGTTCAAACGGTAATGCCCACATATGCGGAGATCGCTGCGATTCCGCCTGCTCCCGGGGCATCTAGCTCTACGGATACTGCTAGTAGCCATTTGGCTGCTATGCGAGGTGGAATGACTGCTGCACCCTGGTATCCTCAGTGGCGTCAATCCCGTCCTGTTTGCTTTTACTGCGGTATGCGAGGCCACATTTCTCGTTACTGCCGTCGCCGCCAGCAAGAGGAACGACGAGGCTATGCTGAGTTCGAACGAGACCGGTTCCGAAGACCAGATCTTTATGCTCCAGACACCTACCCGTCCGCGCAGTACCGGTCTCCGTCTCCTCCAGTGTCCCCTCGTCAACATCAGGAATACCGCTCCTCCAGACGACGCTCTCCATCGCCCTACCGCCGCTCCGCATCGCCGCTTCGTCCAATCATCTCCCGTCCTGTTGACCAATCTTCGGAAAACTAAGGATTGCAGTTTTTGGAGGGAAAACTGCGTCCCGTCGACCAACAAAAATACCTCCTGTTCGCCCAGCTAATATGTTGTCAGTGACTCTTGAAGGTATTCCTGTGCAAGCTCTCGTTGACACCGGTGCAACCACTTCTGTTTTGCGTAGTGACTTGTGCTCGCGCCTCCGTAAAGTCAGAACGCCCTATGTGGGACCTGTGTTGCGTGGGGCAAATAACGTGCTGATTCAACCTGACGGACAGTGTACGGCTCGTGTTTCTATTGATGGTATACGTCACCACATCGAGATGATTGTGTTGCCCACGTGCATTCATGAACTTATCCTTGGTTGGGACTTTCTGCATTCTGCTTCCGCTGTTATATCCTTTAAAGAGAACGTCATTCACATAACGGATACAACGGATGCGCCCATTCCAGTTTCATCACCCTCGATCTCCAACTTGGTCATTGTTGAAGACTGCGTCCTGCACCCTGGTCACGAACACGTGATAGCTGTCGCATCTACCCAAGTAACCGACGGTGATGCACTTGTGGCTCCTTCGTTTCGCTGCACCTCCCGTGGAATTCTCGTCGCCTCTTGCCTCCTCCGGTTTTCCTCTGGCTGCGCTTTTCTGCCCGTTTCTAACACAACTGCAGAATCTGTGCTGCTGCCCAAGGGAATGACAGTGGCAAAGATTGACTTCTCTCCATTGACCTCCATCGCGACACTCTGCCCGTCTTCGTCACCAGTACCAGCTCCAGGTTCACGTTCTTTCCCTTTTCGAGCTGTCATTGGTTCAGACCTCACACCAAAACAGTCTGAAGCACTATTGGCCCTTTTGGCTAAGCACAAAGCCTGCTTTGATAGCTGTGCCACAACACTGAGTCAGACTTCCGCGGCTGTACATCGCATTGAAACCGACGGTTCTCGTGTGATACGCCGTCGCCCATATCGGGTTTCGCAATCAGAGAGAGAAATAATTGAAAAAGAAGTGAACGAGATGCTATCGCGAAATATAATACGACCTTCTTCGAGTTCCTGGGCATCTCCAGTCGTTTTAGTTAAAAAGAAGGATGGCTCTGTTCGTTTTTGCATTGACTACCGCGCGTTAAATAAGATCACACGCAAGGACGTATATCCTATGCCTAGAATTGATGACGCTTTAGACACACTGCAAGGGGCGAACTATTTTTCGAGCCTTGACTTACGATCAGGTTACTGGCAAATCCCCATGAACGAGGCTGACAAAGAAAAAACTGCATTTGCCACACCGGACGGCCTTTATGAATTTAATGTAATGCCATTCGGCTTGTGCAACGCTCCAGCCACGTTTGAGCGAATGATTGATACTGTTCTTCGTGGCCTAAAATGGAAGACCTGCCTCTGTTACTTAGATGATATCGTTGTTTTTTCATGTACCTTTGCCCAACATCTTCAACGATTAGACGAGGTGCTACAATGTCTCTCCAAGGCTGGCCTTCAGATAAATACAAAGAAGTGTACATTTGCCAGCAAAAGCATCAAAGTCCTCGGTCACGTCGTTTCCAAAGACGGAATCCAACCAGATCCCGAGAAGATCGCAGCTGTGCTACAGTTCCCTCGACCGTCCAACCAAAAGACGTTGCGCAGCTTTCTTGGTCTCGCGTCCTATTTTCGTCGCTTTATACGCAACTTTGCTACCTTAGCGGCTCCGCTAAATAAGTTATTGGCCACTGGTGCTCCTTTCTCATGGTCCAACGACTGCGAGTCTGCATTTGAAATTTTGAAAGAACGCCTGACTTCCGGACCAGTGCTGCGTCACTTCGATGAGAGAGCGCCTACCATACTCCATACTGACGCAAGCGCACAAGGCATTGGAGCAGTCCTTCTGCAGCGTGATTCCACCTCTAAAGAACAGGTTGTGGCCTACGCTAGCCGGACTCTGTCAACAGCTGAGCGGAATTACACCATCACGGAGCAGGAGTGCCTGGCTATCGTATGGTCGATACAGAAATTCCGCCCGTATCTCTACGGTCGGCACTTCACCATCATCACCGACCACCACGCACTCTGTTGGCTTTCATCAATGAAGAATATGTCAGGACGTCTTGCGCGCTGGATACTGCGCTTACAAGAGTACGACTTTACAGTTACGTACAAGTCTGGCAAATGTCATCATGATGCCGACGCGCTGTCCCGGTGCCCACTTTCGCTCTCTCGTGACAATACGTCCACCGCATCGCGTTCGAAGGACTCTGACACCCAGCTTGCCTCACAACACGTATCGCTCGCATCGCTGGATCCAATGCAGCTATCTTCGAACTCCGATTTACGTTCACTTCAGCTGGCAGATTCCTACTGTCGGTCTTTCATTGATCGCCTTCGCGGTGTCACTAAACCACCCAACAGCCGCTTGCGACGCCAGCTTCGACAATTTCGCCTTGAGGACGGTGTGCTTAAGCGCTACATTTACCATCCCACCGGTAACAAGTGGGTGCCAGTTCTTCCCCGCTGCCTTCGTCTTCGAGTTTTGGAAGCATTCCACGATGATATTGCTGCCGGTCATCTAGGCTTCCACAAGACCTACGATCGCATCAAGACGCGCTGCTTCTGGCCTGGCTTGTCCACAACGGTGGCCAAATACGTGGGCTCGTGCGCGTTGTGTCAGCACCGCAAGCGATCCACATCCCCGCCTGCTGGTTTCCTTCAGCCTCTTCCCTGTCCCACCACACCATTCGAATTTGTCGGAATAGACTTGTACGGTCCTTTGCCGTTGACACCTTCCGGTCACCGTTGGATCGTCACTGCAGTCGACCATCAAACAAGATACGCCGAGACTTCACCTCTTCATTCTGCTACCGCCACAGAAATCGCCAATTTTTTCTTGAACTCCATCGTCTTGCGCCACGGAGCCCCTCGCGTCCTTTTGAGTGACCGTGGCAAAGCCTTCCTTTCCAAGGTCCTGGATGAAGTCCTGCAGGCGTGCAATACAGTGCATAAAACCACTTCTACATACCATCCGCAAACGAATGGCCTTACCGAGCGCTTCCACCGAACACTCTCTGACATGATATCGATGTACTTGCATCCTGACCACAAAAATTGGGATAACATTTTACCGTTTGTCACCTTCGCATACAATACTGCGGTACAACGATCAACTGGCTACAGCCCGTTTTTTCTCGTGTACGGCCGATCTGCCTCCTCGGTCTTCGACACGGCATTTTTCTTTGCACCGGCTCCAAGCAGTACCTCGCTCCCAGAAGAGTTCGCAGCCCGAGTCACACAATGCCGTGAAATTGCTCGCAAAAACACAGAAGCAACCCAAAAGGAGAGAAAACATCGCTGTGATAAAAAACGACGCGACGTGGCCTTTAATGCTGGCGATAAGGTTTTACTATGGACCCCGGTTCGAGCGTCGGGCCTTTGCGAGAAATTTCTTCACCGGTATGTTGGCCCATACACCGTTGTACGACAGACATCTCCAGTTAACTACCTCGTCACCCCGCTTCAGTCTGTCACTGACCGCCGTCTGCACAGCACGGAAATAGTTCACGTCTCACGCATGAAGCCTTTTGTTACTCGTTCGGCCGATCTCTGACTGGCGGCCAGGTTGGCCGCTTCGCAGAGGGGGGGGGGAAATTGTAAGCACATTCCAAGCATTTGATCGTTCTCACTTGCACATACCCATCATCATCGTCCTCGCTCTTGGGGGTTGTTCTGAGCCGAGCGAGACATCGCAGAATAAACGCTTCTGCTCGCCCTGCCTGCTCGCCGTACCTAGTCTGCCTGCGTCTTTCAATATATATATATATATATATGGCACAACGGGAGCGTTGTCAACAAGGATAAATATATTTATTTCCCAACAGTTTCGGGAGGGGTCCTCCCTTCATCAGGGGATGAGTTATACTAACATGAACTTCAAAACTTCGTTGCTGCCGCGTCCCTCTCGCCTTGAAAAATGCTTGCGAGAGTGAGGGAGAACTAAAAAAAAAGAAGAAAGAGAAGAAAAAAGACAAAAAGAAAGAAAGATAAAAATGAAAGTAAAAAAAAGGAAGAACCACTGTCAACACTGAGAACGAAACCAAATGTCCGTGTACGTCCACATCCGGTTCTTGTCCCGTGGTGGTCAGTTTTCGACGCATGTCGGGCCACCCAAGATTGTCGCCGCGGTGGCGCGAGAAGTCCATGATGGCGTGCATAAGGAAAGAATTTCCCCTTACTGGGTCGGTCGGCTCTTTACCTTTCATGTTCGTCCGTTTCCCTTCAATGGTCATCAAGTGGTTGGCGAACATAAACACTATGTATGTGCATGTGAAAAAAGGAAGAAAAAAACAAGAAAGGACAGTGTACACGTACGAGTCAGTCAGAAAAAACAAGCATGGTCTCCAGCTATCAATCTTTGTCACCAATTTCCTCTTGGCTTACTTCTCAGAGGCAGGAGAGTCTTCCGCGGTCCTCGTTGATGCCGGCTACTAATGTTCGAAATTTGAAAATAAAATATGCCTCACGCTGTTCGCACTCGCGCCTGTTTGAGAAACCGGACTGCAAAAGAGCTACGCTGATATTTTCAAAACCGTGGTT
Source organism: Rhipicephalus microplus (assembly GCF_043290135.1). Lineage (NCBI taxonomy): Eukaryota > Metazoa > Arthropoda > Arachnida > Ixodida > Ixodidae > Rhipicephalus > Rhipicephalus microplus. The sequence goes on from NW_027464588.1 coordinate 15,198,501, forward strand.
TGGCAGGCGCAGATGTCTAGATAAAGGCAGCTTCGGCAGTGAAGTGGCGTCAGAGCTCCCGTTGTGCCATATCCCATACCTTCACGAAGACTAACCGGCCCATCGAATTATTACTCCCACTGACCTGAACCATGGCTGCCAGTACATCATCAACGGAGCGTTTGTCGCGGAGATATCCAAATTACCCTACGAAGTGTGCCGTCATCGGGGACTCAATCATGCGGTACGTCCACACGCACTTAAGCACGAACGACTCAACGACGCCGTGCTTCATCTCTTATGGCGGGGCTATGTTTTCGGATATTCCGGCGCTACTTGAGTACCTACCTTACAGGGTGGACACGTTGTTTCTGCATGTAGGCACCACGGACATCTTGAAGACTAGGTCTTCAAGATCACTGGAATTGTTGAGGGAGGCATTGAAACGAATGAGGCAGATGCGCCCGAACATCAAGACACTGCATCTTAGTCTGCCACTACTTCGCGCACCCAATCGCCGACGGCGGGACTCAAACTGGCGATCAATGAATCGGTTTGATATGGAGGTACAACGATTCAGCAGAGAGGCCCGCCGTCTCTGCCACTACGGGTTGTTGGCAGCAGGCGTCTATTACGTCGAACATGGTTTCTCAACACTCCCGCTGCGCTGCTTCCTGGCTGCTGACGGCTTATATGCAAGCTTCGAGGGAGTCGCGCTGCTGACACAGCACACGAGGGTGCAGCTGCGATGAACGTCGGCGCCATGGAGATCGGCGGCAATCGCTTGCATGGACAACTCCAGTGCCAAGCCTCCTCAACAACAAGGAGCCGAGCGACACACAGAGCCATCCAGGGCACCAGCAGTGACGTTGTTGCCACTACCACCAGCGAGGCCAGCGAGCCAGCGAGTCCCACCAGTGAGTCAGAGATCGGCGGCAACTGCTTGCACGGCAAACTCCAGTGCCAAACCCACTCATCAACAGGAAGCCGAGGGACACAAAGAGCCATCCAGGGCCCCAGGAGTGACGACGTCGCCACTCCCACCAGCGAGGCCTTACAACACCAGGCGGACGAATGCAGCGAAGACCAAGGCGGCGGCTTCCAAATGACACGGGGAAACAAAAGGTATGGGCAGTCTTAAACACGCATGGTCCTATTTATTTCTATCGATTAGGAAAATCATTGAAAAACGGGTGCAATCCGAAAAACACGAGGAACAACTAACCAAATATCTATCTCACGAAATTGCACCTAAGGGCCTCCGCCTAGCCTGCAACCCCTCAATGTCTACACTAAGTGAAGCAGAAAGGGGGAAGTAGGAAAAATATTTCTAGAAGCGTCCTTGCAACTGACTCGGATCATTGCGGAACATAGTGAGCGTAAGGCCACCGAATACAGTGTCACGTAGGCCACGCAGAAATTGGTATCTAATCTCGGAGAGCATGAAGCAAGAGAACTGGAAAGATATAAACTAAAAAACAGGGGCGAAATTTCAGTAGTAAAAGATAGAAAACTCAATCGGGACTACAGAAGCTCCACTGCTCTGCAACAGGAAAATAGGAATGAGGCCGTACAAGAACGCCAGGGACCACCCGTACCACAACCTAACTTTGAGGAGAAAAATGGGAACTCGAAACTACAGTGCAATCCTAATCAAAACACCCTTACTCTCAAATATGAGGCTGACACTCCCGTGCCACGTGATAGTAAAGAGCAGCCAAAAACTTATGAGGAAAGTGTCCTCAATCTGTCCAACACAACGCTCACACCCGCTCAGCTTCAACTTTTGTCGAGAGGCTTAACCTTTTGTCCATCATCCGGTAGATTCAATGAATTTGAACTGTACCAAGACTTCGATAACTTTGCGCGTAATCTCCGCCTCCGTGAATACTTTCATGATCGCAAGGACTGTGCGGACAAGAATAGATTGATTGGTGGTGACGAATTTTGGTGCCCAGGTGAGCAGAGGGACAAACACCTCGATATGTATATAACAGCAGTTCAAAAAGATATCATCAGAGCGCATGAAAAAAATCGGCCATCTCGAAACAACATATCACAGTCTGAACGAAGGCCACTCGATGAACTACGAAAAAACACTGAAATTACCATCAAATCGGCTGATAAAGGGGGCTGCATAGTAATTCTAAACACGTCGGACTACTTGAAGGAAGGGGAACGACAACTATCAGACACAAAATTCTACAAAAAACATCCAACGAACCCGACTCCCGAATTTGAAAAGGAGATAAAAGTAACCCTAAATAATCTACACCGGGACGAGAAAATTACTGGCAAAATGTTAAAAGCAATGTTACCGGCCCATTCTGTTCCCGGTCGATTCTATTCGCTCCCCAAAATAGACAAGGCAGGCAATCCGGGACGTCCGATAGTATCCAGTAACAACACATTAACAGAAAATATATCAGAAATCATCAATTCCTTAACAAAAAGCATCCCATCAAATTTTCCCTATAACCTAAAGGACACAAAGCTCTTCATCTGCAAAACTTCAAGTCTCGACATCCCGGGCAGTAGTTTTCTGGTGACCATGGACGTCTGCTCACTGTACACCAACATACCCCACCATGACGGAATAGCGGCTATGGTTTCTAAATATGTAAAATCTGACTCATCAACGAGTGTAAGTGGCGAGGTACTGTTTACACTTCTTAAACTTGTACTAAATTATAACCACTTTGAGTTCAATGGCAAGCATTTCCTTCAGGTCAGTGGCACTGCAATGGGCACGAAAATGGCCCCAAATTTCGCGAGCACCTTTATGGCTTCACTTGAAATCTTAATCATTGAGCGACGCACCTTGAAACCTTTCTACTACAGAAGATACTTAGACGATATTTTTATGATATGCAACCACGTTGAGGGAAGTCTTTTCCGCTTCATAGATGATTTTAACAAGTGCCACCCGTCAATAAATTCACGCACAAAATTTTCAAAACTAGCATTAACTTCTTGGACGTCACTCTAACGGTCAAAAATGACCGCTTGTCAACGAACCTTTACAAAAAGCCTACAGACCGTCAAATGTACCTACATTTCAACAGCAGCAACCCAAAGCATTGCAAAATGGGTATTCCATATTCTCAGGCCTACTGGTACCGAAGATTATGCACCGATATGCGGGAATTTGACAGCCATGCAGAACACCTAAAGCATTCCTTATTGAAACAAAATTATCCGGAAGACATTATTGACGATGCCATACTACGTGCTCGCAACGTGAACAGGAATGATATAATTAGGAGACCAAACAGAATATCTAAAACGACTTCCCATACGAACCTTGTACTAACTTACTCCTCATCAGCGCCACGAATCAACAACATACTTTGCCGCCATTTCAACATAATCAGGCAAAGCAAACGACTAACTTCTATTTTCGCGAAGCCACCTCACGTGGTCTACCGCAGGGATAAAAATCTGAAGGACATTCTCGTCAGAGCAAAAACAAACACCCCCGAAATTCAATCAGGGTGCCATCCCTGCGGAAAAGCTCGATGCAAGGTATGCCCACAGATGGTCACAATACGTGAATCCAAAGCGAACTACTCGGATTTCAAACTCTGCGTAACTGAAAGCCTTAATTGTGACTCCAGTAACGTAATATACATGCTGCATCGCAACATCTGCGGACAGGAATATATCAACCAAACAGACACGCCAATTCGCCTACGGTTCAATATTCACTGGTACCACGCCACTTCACGGCCGAAGCTACCTTTATCTAGACAGCTGCGCCTGCCAAACCACAGTTTTGAAAATATCAGCGTAATTCTTCTGCAGTCTGGTTTCTCAAACAGGCGCGAGCGCGAACAGCGGGAGGCATATTTTATTTTCAAATTTCGAACATTAGTAGCCGGCATCAACGAGGACCGCGTAATACTCTCTTGCCTCCAAAAAGTAAGCCAGGAGGAAATTGGTGACAAAGATTGATACCTGGAGACCATGCTTGTTTTTTCTGGCTGACTCGTACGTGTACACTGTCCTTTCTTGGTTTTTTTCTTCCTTTTTTCACATGCACATACAAAGTGTTTATGTTCGCCTACCACTTGATGACCATTGAAGGGAAACAGATGAGGATGAAAGGTAAAGAGCCGACCGACCCATTAAGGGGAAAGCCTTTCCTTACGCACGCCGTCACGGACCCCTCCCGCCACCGCGGCGACAATCTTCGGTGGCCCGACACGCGTCGAAAACTGACCAACACGGGAAAAGAACCGGATGTGGACGTACACGGACATTTGGTTTCGTTCTCAGTGTTGACAGTGGTTCTTCCTCTTTTTTGCTTTCATTTTTTCTTTTTTTTCTTTTTACCTTTTTTTCTTTTCGTCTTTTTTTCTTCTCTTTCTTCTTCGTTTCTTTCTTTTTTTAGTTCTTTCTCGCTCTCGCAAGCATATTTCAAGGCGTGAGGGACGCGGCAGCAACAAAGTTTGGAAGTTCATGTTAGTATAACTCATCCCCTGATTAAGGAAGGACCCCTCCCGAAACTGTTGGGAAATAAATATATTTATCCTTGTTGACAACGCTCCCGTTGTGCCATATCCCTTGCCTTCACGAAGACTAACTGGCCCATTGAATTATTACTCCCACTGACCTGAACCATGGCTGCCAGTACATCATCAACGGAGCGTTTGTCGCGGAGATATTCAAATTACCCTACGAAGTGTGCCGTCATCGGGGACTCAATCATGCGATACGTCCACACGCACTTCAGCCCGAACGGCTCAAAGACGCCGTGCTTCATCTCTTATGGTGGTGCTGTTTTCGAATATTCCGGCGCTACTTGATTACCTACCTTACCGGGTGGACACGTTGTTTCTGCATGTGGGCACCACAGACATCCTGAAGACTAGCTCTTCAAGATCACTGGATTCGTTGAGGGAGGCATTGAAACAAATGAGGCAGATGCGCCTGAACATCAAGACACTGCATCTTAGTCTGCCACTACCTCGCGCACCCAGTCGCCGACGGTGGGACTCGAACTGGCGATCAATGAATCGGTTTAATATGGATGTAGCGAGAGAGGAAGACGGGATTGGCGGCCAACGTGGTCATGTCGTTCTCTCGCCACTTTATTCCCCCCCTCAAACGGAACCGCGGCGGCTGTCCACGTCCGACACACCAGGTGCGCTAGCTTGTTCTAATCATCGCGCAGCTCGAGCAAGCATCAGCTGCGCGAGAGGCGCGGCGCGGTGATTGAGAAATGATGATGGTGATGATGGCACTACAACACAAACCCAAAAGTTGGCGAGATGAGGAAGTTAAGAGAGCCATAGCAAAACGTCCGGAAGCCTCTAGGGAACACGGACATGCTAAGCAGCGGGGTGAACCGACAGATGATGTTGAAAGAAAGTGGGAAACCTTTCTAAACTCTTGAAGGGATGCATCCCTTCTGATCAATGAAAAGATTAGAAGAAAGGGAGCTCAGTGGCTGGCAAGAGTACATAAAAAAGATAGAAAAGCAGCTGCGAAAGTTTGGAACCATCTAAACTCCCTAATAAATAAGACGAGCCTATAGCAGAGTTTTATAACTACAGCCCAAGGTGCTAGGCTAGAAGGGGACGAAACTATTGAATATATTAGAACAAGGGTGACAAAAAAATTTCAACAAAGAAGTACTTTATGCACCACAATAGTCAAGGACGAAACAAGTGGTGCAACGGCTCCATTTTCACAACGAGAGTGGGAAAGGGCTGAGAAAAAGGTTCCTAGTAGTACATCAACAGGCCCAGATGGCATTCCAATTAAGCTGATAAAGACATTAGGTCCGAAGTCTAAGCAGGCTTTGAGAGAGGCAGTGAGCTAAATCAAAATCGATGGTGAAGTTCCCGATGAATGGAAACTTAGCAGGATGAGCATGATCTATAAAGGAAAGGGGGACAAAGTTGACATAAACAACTACCGTCCTATAACAGTGACATCAGTGGTCTACAGGCGGGCGATGCAGATTATAAGCGAAAGAGTGCAGGCATGGATAGAGGATGAGGGCGTGCTGGGAGAACTGCAGAATGCGTTTCGGAAACACAGGAGGTAGGAAGACAATCTGTTCTCACTGACGCAGTGCATCAAAATAGCAGAAAAGGAACACAGGCCCCTGTGGCTAGCATTTTTGGATATCAAGGGAGCGTACGATAGCGTTGGTCAAGAGGAATTATGGAGAATACTGGATACACTATGCATGGAACATGTAGTCACTAATCTTTTAAAGGATATCTATAAAGGTAACAAGGTAGTACTAAAGTGGGAAAAACAGCTATCTAGGTCTGCAGAGATAAAACGGGGGCTTAGGCGGGGGTGTCCCCCGTCACTCTTATTATTCATGATGTACCTACAAGAATTAGAGGCCAAATTAGACGGAAGTGGACTGGGCTTCAACCTCTTTTTAGTCAAACAAGGAAAATCCATTGATCAGGCACTACCAGCATTAATGTACGCAGATGATATAGTGCTAATGGCCAACCACAAGAAAGATTTGCAGAGATTGATGGACATCTGCGGTAATGAGGGAGATAGGTTATATTTTAGATTCAGTAAGAAAAATTCAGCAGTCACGATTTTCAATGACAACAAAGGTAGCTTAAAATACAGGAGGTCACGCTAGAGATAACAGATAAATACAAATATCTGGGCGTATGAATAAGCAATGGGACTGAGTACCTGAAGGAACACGAAATATACGTGACGACTAAAGGTAACAGGAATGCAGCAGTGATGAAAAATAGGGCACTGTGGAATTACAATAGGTATGATGTTGTGAGAGGAATATGGAAAGAGGTCATGGTTCCTGGGCTGACGTTCGGCAATGCGGTCTTGTGCATGACATCAGAAGTTCAAGCAAGATTAGAAATTAAGCAACGTGGAATAGGTAGGCTTGCTTTAGCAGCTCACGGGAATACACCAAATCAGGGAGTACAAGGTGATATGGGATGGACATCATTTGAGGGCAGGGAAGCTAGCAGCAAGATAACATTTGAGAAACGATTGAGATAAATGGGGGAGGAGCGTTGGGCTAGGAAGGTTTTCAGCTACTTGTACATGAAGAATGTCGATACAAAATGGAGGACGCTAACCAGGAAATTGACTGGTTAGTACTTAGAAAACAGCAGGTGGCCAAACCAAAAAGAACTATCGGTTAAGAAGAAAGTGAAGGAAACGGAGACTGACATGTGGAGAATGGGCATGATTGAGAAGTCTGCACTGGAGATCCATCAAACTTTTAAGCAGGAAATTGTCAAGGAAAGGATGTATCATAATACTCGGGGTAGTTCTCTATTAATTGTTTGAAGCCAGGACGGGAGTACTGTGAACCAAGACATATCGGGCCAAATACGAAGGGGTAGACACGATATGCAGTGCATGTGGAGAGGAAGAAGAAACTGCCGAACACTTGATAATATTCTGTAAAGGGCTTCACCCTGTAGTTCAGGTTGATGGCGCAGAGTTTTTCAAAGCAATGGGGTTTAGGACCGCGAGGGCAAAATAGACTTTAAGCGGGTAGACTTAACTAGAAGGAGGTTATCTGATTGGTGGCTAAAGTCAAGGCACGAGTGAAAATTAAACCCTTCATTGCAAAGTACGAATCCTCCAACTCACTTTTTAAAGGGAAAAAAATAAATCTAGTTTTTGGTTCATTACGTATTACGGCTTGGTGGCGCTAGCCACCGCCCGATCTAAAGGGTACAGCCATATCCATCCATCCATCCATGTGAATACTTGACTGGTAAATTGACCGGTAAATACTTGAAAAACAGCAAGGGGCGAAACCAAAAAGAAATTACGGTTAAGGAGAAGGTGAAGGAAGCTGAGACCGATATGTGGAGAATTGGCATGACTAAGAAGTCCGCACTAGAGATCTATCGAACGTTTAAGCAGGCATTTACCGAGGAAATGATCTGTGATCATACTCGGGGTAGTTCTCTACTGTTTGAGGCCAGGACGGGAGTATTGCAAACCAAGACATATCGCGCCAAATACGAAGGGGTAGACACGATATGCAGTGCATGTGGAGAGGAAGAAGAAACTGCCGAACACTTGATAATGTTCTGTAAAGGGCTTCACCCTGTAGTTCAGGTTGATGGCGCAGAGTTTTTCAAAGCACTGGGGTTTAAGGAAAGTGAGGGCAAAATAGACTTTAAGAGGGTAGAACTAACTAGAAGGAGGTTATCTGATTGGTGGCTTAAGTCAAGGCACGAGTGAAAATTAAATTAAACCCTTCGCTGCAAAGTACGAATCCTCAACCTCGCTTTTAAGGGAAAAAAAATAAATCTAGTTTTTGTTTCATTAAGTATTACGGCTTGATGGTGCTAGCCACCACCCGATCTAACGGGTACAGCCAAATCCATCCATCCATCCATCCATCCATCCATCCATATAGCGAGCATTCAGGTGCGCGCGTCTCCGTGTTTTAGGAAGGGACAACTCCGACCATGGTTGCTTACAACTGGCTAAAACGGCCCCCATACTTGACGGGCCGCCATGTTGGTTCTGAGTGGTCGCTCATTTACATTGACGGCAGCGTCGGTTTCAACGAGAAGAGGGTTTTTTTTGTATAGCAAGTGCTGAAGGCTGAAGGGTTGTTTTCTGAAGTTAGCCATGGTTTGGTAGAACAGGAAAGACATGTTCGTGACTCAAGTATGTATAAAATACTGTTAAAACAGTTCGTTTCTCCCACTTGGTTGACCCACCACATTGGCGGAGTGAGGTTATTTAGGGAGCCTATATTGTCGAGGGGGAGAACGTCGATGTCACTATGAATGGACTTCAATGTGTGGGCGCCATTCATAAAAAATATTCACCTTAACACTACAAACACCTCAAAGGCCTCTTAGTTCAAGGCTCGAAACCGTGCTGTTTATATGATGGAACTCGTAACGACAGGGAAGGCAGATAAAACAACAGGGTAACTCGCGATGTTCTCTGCAAAACCGAATAGCTCAGCTAGCCTGTTTCTCATACCCTAAACATTGCGTTTCTTCGTAATAAAATTTCCTACAGCAAGTTTAGTTCCTGCGAACGAATCTGTACAAAGACTGCTTAAAAACCTTACAAGCTGTAAGCATTGCGCGAAAAAGTGGGGCATTCAATCACGTTACACCGCCCTCCCCCTATGCCCACAAGCCTGTATGTATATTAGGCTAGAAGAAAAGCAAAGGGGAGCAACGAGGAACAAATAAAGTTTTTTCCAGGTCAGATTTTATTGCAAACAGCATCCAAACAGCATCTGGCCTAGTGTCTTCGAACCATCCTGCCTCCTTTGCTGGAAGCTTGTGTCCTCGCAGTGGGCCTAGAGTAAAGCAATAAGACAAAAAATCCTACAGGGCTCCGACCGCATATACGGAGTCCATACACATTTTCTCTACAAGCACTAAATAAAAGCGGAGTTTACGATATCAAATCATCTGTGTGTCTGGTTATGAAACAAAAGGACGACACAAATAACGATGCAGCACATAGGGCATATTTGAGTTATGGGCTGACAACCGACTTGCTTAGTGCACATATACTGCTCCGTTCAGGACCGACAGATAGACAGAAGGATGGACGGACACGAACAGTAAATCTGTTGCATTCTATGTCAATAAAGAGAAGTCCTGTTTGCAATTATCGAGCGAGTTTTAGTGTGATTGCGCGTGTCATTGAAGCGAAGAACGAATACCCCATGGCAAGCCACCAAAACACAAAAAGTTAGTTGCGTTGCAACTGTGCAAGACAAGCGCCTCCAGGGAACGCGTTCATCGGCTCGTCTTTCTTCCTCTCCAAATGCCCTTCCTCAGCAACCGAGGTAAAATTGAAGGAATGCGAACATCTTCCTGAAAAGGAGAAGCAAACGGGAGCGTCTGTAGGTGGTTTACGGGCCTGGCGTTTTCCGCGACAAATGCAGCGACGGCTTCGGAAACCGACAAAGTGCAGGTAGTGAATGTATGCGACCACACATTCGAGTAGTCATATCACTCGATTGAGGAACTGCGCTTCGACTACAAGGATAAACAAGCATACTCAACCATCTTCCGCTCGCACAGCGTAGCCGAACGAAGCCTAATTCATTATTATAGTGTGCACGTTGTCGTGCTTACTTTGCTCAAAGTGCTTTTCGTTACATGGCTAAGTCAGCCATTTCACGAAATGTGCGGCGATATACTCAACCCACTCGCAATACAACGCATACTCACCTCACAAACACGGCGAGAAGTAGTAGCCTCCAAGCAGTCTCACTTCACTTGTGTAGCCCAGCGTTTCCGTTGGTTAGAGCAAGTCGGAAAGCGGGAAGGTCTCCAGATGGTTTTGCATTGTGGCACGCAGCTCCCTGGCATATAGACTTCAAAGTTCTTTTATGTGTGGTTAGCACTAGAATGGTGGCGTAGCGGAAGCTACGTCTATGGGGTAATCAAACGCAGCTCATACCGCACCTTGCACACCCGCGCCAACATGCAGCTCGTGCAGTGTGACGGAGCAGCAACGCCTGGCCGCAAGAACCAACATGGCGCCTGTTGCCATGGAAACCGGGACTGGCAACATTGCGTTTTAGGGGGTGGCGGCAAGTGGTGGGTCAAAGCATAGCCTCCTCTATAACTTTTGTGCCCGAGCGGTCGGTCCCTCAGCGCCGTCCCCCGAGCTATTATGGGATGCGAGCGCTCCTGGCGGAGCGCCGAGGCGCAAAACGAGAGAATGGATGGCAGCTATGGAGAAAAAACCGGCTTTGAGTAACTACCGAAAGGGCAAAAATGAAATAAGGAGGGAGGCATTTTACGATAATTCAAGGGGAAGCGCTTTACTGTTTGAAGCGAGATGGGGTTGCCTTAGAACGCGTAGTTATAAAGCAAGATTCAGTAAAGAAGAAGAACAATGCACATGCTGCGGGAAAGATAAGGAAACGGCGGAGCATGTTCTGATTGAATGTGGAGATATCCACCCAGGTGTACTCCTGTATCCGTCAACTGAGCTCGTAATGGTTCTAAATTCTCTAAAGAATTACGCGGAAGTTTTCCTCGCAAGAGCGAGAAAGATGAATCAGCCACTGAAGGCTGCCGTTGACAACGCCGCGCAAATACTACAGAAACGTGACAAACTCAAGTGCTCGACCCCGGGACATCATAAAAAACTTTTGGAGGTTGTGCTCGTGAAGTTTCTCCGCCCACTTTTTCTGAACTTCGCATAAACGCAAGCGTGCATAGGCCGCGTCGTCTGCTGTTATTATGGGATCGGTGCGGCATCTGGCGGCGAGCGCCAAAACTATAAGGGACGGATGGCGCGTATGTATTTAGCGCTAATGCGCGGGCACAAAAAAATATAGGAGGCTATGGTCAAAGGCTGACACCACCCTGAAACACGGAGACGCGGGCACATGAAGGCTCCCTAGAAGTATACAGCGACCCCTTGGTTCAACTTCGGGCTGTCCAGAGGGCCTGCGAGAGGGCGGAGGGCCACGGTCTTCCAGTTCCTACGTGGGTGCGGCCCGCGACTGCTACGGATTTCCCCTAAACGGGGCCGTTACAACGCAGTTCCTCAGGACCTGAATAAAGTTCTTTGTCTGTCTGTCTGTCGGCCTAGAAGTATACACAAACTGCAGTTCAGTGGGTATATTCTTGGTGCCGCTGTATCGCTACTCTCCGTAAAGCCCCTTGATCTTGGAATCAAGGGGTTTCAACTCTACGATTGCCTTATAGGTAGAATGTGCCTAGGTGCGCGGGAAAGGAGGGCCTCCCTCAGTCTCCTGGATCGTCGCCGTACGTGTCGCATCGTTGGTGGGGTGTAGACGAAGCAGAGCGGCGGGCACGCAGGGCCGTTGCTCTCGTGCTTGTCACCAGACAGACAGACAGACAGACAGACAGACAGACAGACAGACAGACAGACAGACAGAAAGACAGACAGACAGACAGACAGACAGACAGACAGACAGATAGACAGACAGAGAGACAGACGAAAAACAGACACACAAGCAGATTCACGAACGCACAGATGGATGGACGCTTCACCCCACTCGTCATTATTCACTCCGTGGATATGCTGGGATTTTGTTGGCTTTCGACATATTTAGCTGACGCTTTTTACCATATTACAGTGTAAAACAGGGCAATGAATGCATTCAGAAAAGATATTCTGGGTGTATTCGGGACAGTACTTCATAAAAGTCGGTTGCCCTTACCGAAATAGATCCACATAACGTAAAAGTGCACGCAGATACATCAGTTTCACTGCGTTCACTTATCGACAGGTCCGCCACAGCACTGGCACGTGCAATAAGGCTGTATTAAAAAAAGATGTTTTCAACTGTTTCTGCACGCAGTTCAATCAACTAATGGTCACGTCTTCTTGATGCACTGTCTGGGAGAGCTGTCTCAGCAGCACCATAGAGTTTTCAGCGGGATGGCTCAGTGCTCTCCCATAGTTGACTACGAAGTACTCGAAATCGTTAAACATTTATTCTAAACAGCAGTCGGTTAACAGCCCCACCTTAGGAAAAAGGGCTTTGTCCACAGTGGTGGGCTCTTCGACCGCGGCGCCCCGCCATGGTGGTATAGCAGCTAAGGTACTTGGCTGCTGACCCGCAGATCGCGGTATCGAATCCCGGATGCGGTGGCTGCATTTCCGATGGAGGCGGAAATGTAGGCCCGTGTGCTCAGATTTGGTACACAACCCAGCAGACCATCTCACAAATCAGCGTCCAGATTTAAGCGTTGTACAGACGGGCATCGACATTTTATTCGAATCCTCTGACGCCAATTATCCTTCAGAATTGTCAAATATATGAGATATAGAAAAGTTCTAGCCTTTCTTTCCAAGACTTGGTGTTCAGTCCTACTCACCCCCCTCTGCTACCACTCTGACCTTCTTGGGTGTCCTGGCCCTTGTGAGGATTTATTTGCTAGACTGTGGTCCATTAGCTAAGCCGAGTTCGAGATCCCAACTGTGCACGCTTATAACACAGCAAGAAAATGGCTGTGGCTTGAACTCGTTATGTTTGGGTGTGCGTAGTGAGAAGTACGGTAAATCATATTGTTTAGCCTGGTTCTCTTAATGGTTGCGCTTCTCGAGGCATACGGCTCGTTCTGACTCCACTTCCTCAGTTCACTGCCTCCTCTTGATTTCGTTCCGATGATGAAGCCTGGCTTCTTTTAGTCTTTCCGACTCACTTATCATATCTGCTGATGAATCCCACCAAGCCATCTCTTCTGTATATGTACGACTGTCACAAGTCCCGTTAATTAGGGATGCGATCGCCGGGCTAATTCCAGGAGTCGGAGTACCGGGCCCCCGAACTGCACTACGAAAGCAGGGACAATTTGAATGTGGTCCTATTTGGCGCGCCAGCACACGCCGGCTGTGACCCAAAGAACGAGTCACAGCCGAGAGTTCATAAACAAAACAAAATTATATTCTCGAATATGGCAGATCAAACGATAAACAATTATGTACACTCAAGAATAGTTGCATACGATATGTCAATAATCAAACAACGTACTACACAGTACGATCAGATACACTCGAAACAACGGACTGAAACAACAATACGCGCTACAAGGCAATCATATGCATCGAACAACCAAGACACCTAAAGACTAGAGAGTTCGAGAACTTATTCAGTCCAAAATCTTTGTAACAATGTCTGAATGAGCCTCAAAACTTTCTCCGACCGTGTTGTGCAGACCGAGTTGCTCGAGTTTTTCGTTGCTGGTGCTATTAGGCAAGCCGAGTGCCGTTTTTAGTCTCTCACGGACCATGGAGTCGACCTTTTTGATTTCAGCCTTCGTAAGTTTCAGAAACGGGAAAGCGTATGCTACGTGACTTACGAGAAAGGCGTCATACGCCTTCATGATGTTGTGTTCTAGGAGGCCTGCCCTGTTGTTGGCGATTCTAGCAACGCCTCTTGCAAAACTGTTCATGCTTTTTTTTCAAGGTGCTTGAGTGTTTCCGTGTTGTGGCCATCCTTGGCGCTTAACGATGGCCCTAGAACCTTAACGGTATATACCTGCGGTATCGTTTCGTTGTTCTCAGCTTTGAGAACTACTTACTACTCCTCTTTTTTGCGAATTTGGTTGAGGGTGAAAGAGGGTTAGTGTGGAATTGGTGGAGGAGGGTGCGAGTCGAATTAGCCTAAGAAATTTTTCGGTTGTAGTCAGTGCTTGTTGAAGGATTCTTTCCAAGGCACCATATGAGTAGCCACGTGGGACCCATATGGTAATATCATCCGCGTATGTGGCATGGTGCACGGATGGGATTTCAGAGAGCTTCTCCGACAACCTGTGCATCGCCAAATTAAAGATCAGTGACGAGGGCACTGACCCTTATGGGGTGCCGATATTTCCGAGTCGTTCGGCTTCGCCGCATTGCTCTCCTGTGCGTATGGTGGCGGTTCTGTTCGCCAGAAAGGCTTTGATGTAGTTGTACAATGTTTCACCAAAGTTCATGTGTGATATTTCTCCTAGTATGTGTTCATGTTTTACGGTGTCAAAGCACTTGGCCAGGTCCAGGGGTAATATGGCTTTGAGCGTGTGAAGGAGCCCGTAAGGTATGTGCTCTCTTAACATCAACATGGAGTCCTGTGTGAACAGTGCCCTGCGGAAGCCAATAATGTTTTATCGGAAGAGCCCATTGCTCTCAATGTGGTCAGTTATACAATTGAGTATTGCATGCTCAGCTACTTTTCCAACGAAAGATGTGAGTTATATGGGCCTTAATTTATCGAAGCTCAGCGGTTTTCCAGGTTTCGGGATGAGCGAAACCTTGGCGCTACGCCATTCTTGTGGTACGGTACCTGTTTCCCATGCCTCATTCATTTTCTTAGTATAATGTAAATGCAAGGTCAAAAGCGGTATCAACGTCGGTACAGAAGCAGAAAGAGCTAGCCGGATGTACGGGCAGCGTCGCAGCAGCAACCAGGCAGTCCTAGCTCGTGCCTCGCACCCACGTGTCGATGTCGCTGCAGTAGTCCCCGAAAGCGCTTGCCTGTGGATGGCGTAACGGGTTCGACGATGTAGGTAACTGGTGAAGTCTGCGAGACAATGCGGTAGGGTCCCTGGTATTTTGAAAAAAAACTTCGAGGAAAGCCCTGTAGGCACAGCGGGAGCCCAAAGCCACACAAGAGTGTCCGGAACAAAGTTAGGGTACGGGTGGTTATCGTCACGCCGAGATTTTCCTCTCCATTGGTCGATGGTTGTGAACGACTGGGCGAGCTTACGGCATTCCTCGGCGCGGCGGGCAGCTTCAGAGATGGGCGTAGACTCGGAGGAATCGGGGTGAAGGGCAGAATGGTATCTAGTGTGGTAGAAGAGTCTCGGCCATATAACAGCAAAAATGGTGAAAAGCCCGTAGTCGCCTGTGGAGCAGTATTGTAGGCGTATGTCACAAAAGGCAGAATGAGGTCCCAGTCGGAGTTGTCTGAGGCAACATACTTTGATATCATATACCCTAGGGTACGGTTGAATCTTTCCGTCAATCCATTCGTCTGCGGATGGTAGGCGGTGGTAGTCCGGTGAATAATACGGCATTCGGCAAGGAGTGCGTTGACGACTTCAGAGAGGAACACACGTCCTCTGTCACTGAGAAGTTCGCGAGGTGCGCCGTGACGGAGAATGAAGTGCTGCAAGAGAAAAGAAGATACGTCGCGTGCTGTGGCAGCAGGCAAAGCGGCTGTTTCTGCGTATCGCGTCAGATAGTCGACAGCGACAACAATCCAACGGTTTCCGGAAGCCGTGAATGGAAGAGGCCCGTACAGATCGATCCACAGATCGAATTAGGCACTGCAGCACTTCATCTAGCCTGCGGAGATGCGTTGGAAAATCCGGTGAAAATATAATCACGTCATCCAAGTAGCACAGGCATGTTTTCCACTTCAAGCCACGCAAAAGATTGTCCATCATCCGCTCGAATGTTGCGGGTGCGTTGCAAAGACTAAAAGGCATGACACAGAATTCGTAAAGGCCATCAGGTGTGACAAAGGCCGTCTTAGGCTGATCTTCAGGTGCCAGAGGGACTTGCCAGTAGCCACTCCGGGGGTCAATAGAAGAGAAGAACTCTGCACCTTGAAGGCAGTCAAGGGCATCGTCGATTCTCGGTAACGGGTAAACGTCCTTTTGAGTTATTTTGTTAAGACGACGGTAGTCAACACAGAAGCGAATTGACCCGTCCTTCTTCTTAACGAGAACGACTGGAGATGCCCAGGGGCTGTTCGAAGGCTGGATGACGCCACGCTTGAGCATGTCAGCTACTTGGTCATCGATAACCTGGCGCTCGGCTGCGGACACGCGATAGGGTCTTTGACGCAATGGCGCATTGGTACCCGTGTTGATGCGGTGACACACGGCTGACGTGCTGCCGAGGGGAGTATGCTGGCAGTCGAAGGAATAACGGAACTTGTTCAGTAGTCGTAGAAGCTGAGCACGTTGCGAAACGGTCAACGTGTCGGCGATGGAGCTGCTCAGTACGTCCGGCCTAGTAGTCTGCGGCGAAGAGGCACAGGTCACTCTGGCGACTTCGTGTTCGGTGGAAGGACCAGCCGGCATGTCGATAATTGCAGAAGGGTCGAGACTGTAAACACGCCCGACGCACTCACCCCGAAGTAGTGTTACACGACATGACAACAGGTTCGATATGAGCAGTCTGCTGCCGCCGTCATGAAGTTCTAGAAGGGCATCAGGTAGCGGCGAACACTTGCGATGAACGAAAAGAGCAGATGGCGTGAAAAGGGCACTAGACTCGGCGTGAGAGTTGCAAGACACCATGGTAAGGGCAAAAGAGTGCGGCGGTATGATGACGTCTTCAGCAACAAATAGTTCGTCCCCGGTTTCATAAGCATCATATAATGGAGCGTCGTCAAACACTTCAAAGGCCACCTCAGCGCGAGAGCAGTCGATGACGGCCTTATTAGCGGAGAGAAAATCCCAGCTTAAAATGAGGTCATGGGAGCAGGAATCCAACACTAGCAATTCAACGACATAAATGAGGCCATCAATCGCGATGCGAGCAGTACAAGCAGCGGCCGGTGTGACGTGATCTGCGCTGGCTGTACGAAGTGATATACTAGCTAGTGGCGTCATAACTTTTTTCAGCAAGCGGCAGAGTCTAGCACTTATCACTGAAACTGCGGCACCGGTGTCGACAAGAGCGAGTGCAGCGACGCCATCCACATGTACGTCCAGAACATCCGTTGGTGAAGTGAGAGGCCTTGGTCTTTTCGCTGGCGACGCAGTTCCTGCTTCTGGAACTGCGGCAATCAGTTTTCCCGCTCCGGCGATGAAGGACGACGACGCATCGGCGATGGCGAGCGGCGTCGAGGTGATGGCGAGCGGCGGTTAACAAGAGGGCGGTGGTCGGCGTACGATGACATCTGGTCGGGTGGCTGAGAGCCTGTGAACGAACGGCGCGGTGGCACATAAAGGGCAGGTTCGAAGGTCTGGTCGTAGCTCTGTCGGTAGACAGGGACGCGCCGACGGCAGTATCGCGCTATGTGGTCAGGTAGCCTACAGGCAAAGCATATTGGGCGATTGTCGAATGTACGCCATTGTCCACTACTCTGTACGGACTTTGGCTGAGCGAACCGAGGAGTGGGTCGGAGCGGCACGGCTGTGGGAAGTGACGTAAACGTCTGAAGAGGTGGTCGAGCCGCTACTTCAGCATAGCTTAGAGGTGCATTTACCTCGGCACAGGCAACAGGGCTCGGCAAGGGTGAAGTGTCACGGGCAGATGGCAGAGCCGCGCAAACTTGCTCCTGGATGACCTGACGAATGTTTGCTGGCAGAGGTGACGCTGGTTGGCCGGCCGTTGATAGCAGCGAAAGCTGACGAGCGACCTCAGCACGAACAAACTCCTTAATCTGCGATAGCAGCGACTGAAGGTCAGATGTGGTGGTCAGGCTGGAGAGGGTGTCATCCGGGACGTCAGGGCGTCGAGTGAGAAGACGGTGTCGTCGCAGCTCGTCGAAACTCTGACAAAACTCAATGACCTCAGAGACAGTGACAGGTTTCTTGGAGAGCAGCATTTGAAAGGCGTCGTCGGAAATGCCTTTCATGATATGTCGCACCTTGTCAGTTTCTGCCATCGACCGGTCGACACGCCGGCAGAGGTCGAGGATGTCCTCTATGTAGCTGGTGAATGTCTCACCAGTTTGTTGGGACCGGCCTCGTAGGCGTTGTTGTGCGCGAAGTTTGCGCACATCAGGGCGTCCAAAAACATCTGCGATGCAGCTTTTGAAGGTAGTCCAGGTGAGGATATCCGCCTCATGGTTTCTGTACCACAGCTTGGCAACATCCGTTAAATAAAACATCACGGTGCCAAGCTTTGTGGGATCGTCCAATTTGTTAGTAGCGCTGGCTCGTTCATACGATTCCAGCCAATTCTCAACGTCTTTCTCGTCGATGCCGCTGACGATGTCGGGTTCTCGCAAGAGATGTGCACCGGGACAGCTCCTGCGTGGCGAAGCCGGTGGGTTGTGAAGACAGCGTCGTCAGGCATGACGGACGGCAGCTTTCGGCTACGCAGTTCCAGGACTGGGGAAGACCGCAGCACTCTCCACCAAAATATAATGTAAATGCAAGGTCAAAAGCGGTATCAGCGTCGGTACAGAAGCAGCAAGAGCTAGCCGGATGTACGGGCAGCGTCGCAGCAGCAACCAGGCAGTCCTAGCTCGTGCCTCGCACCCACGTGTCGATGTCGCTGCAGTAGTGGGCATTCCTCTTCACTACATTAGTAATGATTATGATTGCTTTATTGTCTAAATTCTATAGAAGTTTATTGCCGATGCCATCTGGCCCTGACGCCGATGTGCCATGGAGTTTTCACCCCTCAGGTGGAAATCCTCTTCGTTACCTGCTTTGTCACTCAGGACAGACGCCTTCGCCGACAAGGCGGAACACCCTACGCCCCCTGGCGCAAATTTACTTCTTCTCCTGTTTTCCCTTGTTCGCTGCTTGCTTGAATACCTTTCGGACAAGATTCAAGAAAATTCTCATCGTTTCGTCGACACGATGCACAGCGAAGGCTGGGGGAAAAGCGAGACGTTTCGAGGGCCGTCCATGACACGTGACGCCACTCTGCATCATCACGCCCCTTTCCTTCGAGAACCTTCCAGGGCTTGCTCGGCCGCCGATGTGAGAAGGTTGGTCGGCGAAACCACGCTTCCGAGGGAGAGGGGGAGAGACGACGTGCCCGGGGAGTTTTTGGATGCTTGTTTTCTTTATCGTGGACCTTGAGGCTTCTCTCTGGCTCTTGGTCGCCAGAATTCAGCGGTGCACCTTTTTTTGAGCACTCGTTTGTGACAACGACGCAACGCCGCTGCAGCCTCTGTTGTTGCAATGCAGTTTTACCGGCTCCTTTCCTGCGCTTTGACAGATGGCGTAGTGAGCTGCACTGCCGGCTGCGGTGGTCGATGGGCGCCGGCTCAGCTTGCGGTGTGGCGAACGGTCACAGTGAAGTGGCTAGAATATGGCCAAAAAGCTCTCGCAACAAAAAGTTGTTTTTACACCCAACGAACCACGGCGCGCTGGCCCTTCTTTTATGAAAGACAGTCGAGTTTCCGATAAAACTACTAGTATATTTTCTTGGCTAATGAAATGATTGTATACTAGCTTTGTCGTTTCAACAGAAAACATCAGTTTTGACTGAGCAGTGACGTCAGAATAACTTACTAAATTTCCAAGGATATGTTCAAGTTTCTGACGTACCACCAGCGACACCAACGTGGGTTTCCATGGAAAATCCGACAATCTAAAACACTCGCGAAGTGCTTGGCGTCACAAAATTAATACACGCTATTGAAACCTTTAAGGTTGTTTTTTTCTCCCCGACGGGGACGCCTTCCTGCGCTTCTGTAGTAGAGTACTACGTACTCGAATTTGTTTGACACTTTTCCTCAATACACAGTTCCACAATTTCGTAGCATAAGCTATGCGGGCCGAGTTTGAGAAGTTCCGCGTGGCTTACGGGGAGCAGTTCTGCGCAAGCGCGACAAGCAGTGACGTCAAAAGGCGCACAGCTAGCGTTCTGGAAAAGGCCTGGAAGCAGCTCCTGAAGTGGCGCGCCATTAGCGGGCTGGCGCTTAACTCGCGTGATATTGTTTGCTCCCTAATTCCGTTCGTCCATCCGTCCATCTACCCGTCTGTTCATCCGTCCGTCCATGTGTGTTCATCCATCCGTACGCCCGTAGCTTTCGTTGCGTATGGGAAGCCAGCGCTGCCCAGGTGGCGCGCCTACCCTTCTTCATATGTGCCTAAAATTTACGTTATGCGTAGTCCTGGCGAGCTGGTTGAGAAGCAGGTATCAGAACAGTTGCTGTGAGGTGTACTATATACGGGCACATTTTAACGTGCCTTCGTACACATCGCACGTGCTTAAACTCAAGGTGAACGCCATGCGGCTCTATTTCAGGCTTTTCCCGATGTGTGTCGTGTTGTGGATATACTTTGGAACGTGTTAGACACTTCGCTGAAAACTTCAACGCAGTGGGCGAGCAGCGATGCCAGCGATTATTCTCCGCTATGTATTCAGCGATGCGGTAGGCGCGGTCGGATATTTACATGAGACTGTGTTGTCGAAAGTACGGACGCTGTCCGCTGAGAAGTACGTCTATGACACGGAAGACACATTGTGACCTTTCGACGTAGTTCCAAGCATTGTACGGCGTAAACTTACAGGTATGTGTTTAGTGCTTGCCAAGCTCAACGTAGTGTGCCGGTGGCTCACTATGTGCCCGTTTTGAAGTAAAATTTGTAGTTTCTCAGGCAGCGCAGAGGTAGCATTTAGAACAGTGACCGTTGTTTTAAGCGAGAACATCCCGTTTGCGTAGTTGGTTGTCGCAGCTCTTGCACTATATATTACAGAAGACGTTTTGCTACGTGCTTTCCTTTATGGTGTGCTCAATGTGAACCTATAGGATGCTTGTTTCACAGTCTTTATTATAAATTTTTGAGGCTGAAGGTGAATCGCGAAAGAAACCTCAAAGGCAACCTTTACATGAAAGGCCAGTTTAAACCGAACATTAGTGGGGTTAGCGGAAATGCAAACGTGTCGCAGTCGTCGTGCATTAACGAAGTCGACTCGCCGTCATCTGCTGACCGTTCGAAAGCGTGCGGTCGGGCGTCGTCCAAGCACGATGCCTAAAAAAAGAAGAATGCTTTTCAACAACCTGGTGGTAATTCACTTTGTGTAGGTTCCACAGTTGACATAATAACAGACATAGATCATCACGGTTTTTCTGGCAGTCATCGCATTGTAACCGGTCTAGAACTGCACACGTGACGGTCAGATATGATACCGTATTCACTTGAATGTGACGCAAGGGTGTTTTTTTCTTTCAAATTTTTGGGGGCCAAGCACCTTATAGCGGCACCCGTTCGTTCCTCGTAGTCGTAGAAGTAGTGTTTAACCAGTCTTACATTTTGACCTCCAAGGTGATGCCGGTGGGAGATTTCTTCTGGTCGTTGTTGAACAATAAAAAAATCGCACCGTGCGCGTTAACTAAAAGCCGAATTCTCCTGTCTCTCATTCCCCCTTAGCAGCCATTGCCATGTACATTAGGCACTATTTGACAAGAAAAGGTTGCTACGTTATACTCGCTGGGCATAACCTCCTTGGTTTTAGAAAGGTTTAGGGAGCGTTGGACCGCAGTCCCATGAATGCAGTGAACTAGTATATACTATGAAGTCGAGGTGGTTAAAGGTGGGAAGTAGACACGAAGCTCAAGCCGTAAGAGAGTAAAAGCCGAATTATCCTGTCTCTCATTCTCCCTTAGCAGCCATTGGCATGTACATTGAGCACTATTTGACAAGAAAAGGTTGCTTCGTTATACTCGCTGGGCATAACCTCCTTGGTTTTAGAGAGGTTTAGCGAGCGTTGGACCGCAGTGCCATGAATACAGTGAACTAGTATATACCATGAAGTCGAGGTGGTTAAAGGCGGGAAGTAGACACGAAGCGCAAGCCGTAAGAAAGTGTGCCTGTGCCACCTCTCGTTTAGTCCTTGGAATGTCCGCTGGATGGCGGTGCATATGCGGAATATATGAAGAAAAGATGCGAGATGGTGGTACTCGGAGTGTTGAATAGATGGACGAACGGATACACAGACAGATGCATGGACGGGCTCACGGATGGCTGCACCGACGGTTGGACGCATGGACGGACGCAGGGGTGGATGCATGGACGAATGCCGGGATGGACGCACAGATGGACTTGCGGACGCACGAACAGACGCACGCACGGACGGGCAAATGGATGCACGGACGGTCACACAGACGGACGCATGGATGGACGGAATCAAGACTGAATGGACGGACGGATGCTTCGCCCCACTCTCCAACATTCACTCCGTGAATATGCTGCCATTTTTTTTCGCGAAAGTCGACCATTGCGTATACAGAGTACCGGAATTACATATTATTTTAGAGGTGAAACCCTCACGCCATGGGTCTTATGCCCCGTGTCATCCTAGTCATCGTAGTAGCCAGTTGTATTGAATTGCACATGAATAAAATATGTTGTCACAGCTTAACCACGAAGTGAATGATGATGAGTGAGGCGAAGCGTCCGTCAGCCCGTCCGTCCGTCCTTCCGTGCGTCCTTCCGTCCGTCCATCTGTCCATGCGTCCATCCATCTATCCATACGTACGTGCGTCCGTTCATACGTTCATCCTTCCGTCCATCCCTGTGTCCGCCCATGCGTCCGTCCATCCATCAGTCCGTCCATCCATCCACCTCGTGGGTATGCTGTGATTTTTTTTCTTCCTAGGGTAATGAAGTGTGTGTATGTGTATATGTGTGTTTGTGTATACGTGCGTGCGCGAGTGTGCAAAAATAGGTAGCACGGATAGGTGGCTAAAATCACTCTTAAGGCTTTTTTAGGGGCGAAGCTCCTTGAAGCGGCACCCGTTCGTCCCTCGTACGCGTAGTCGTAGTGTGTAACAAGTGTTACATTTTGGATGGACGAATGGACGGACGAATGCTTCGCCCCACTCTCCATCATTCACTCCGTGGATATGCTGCCAGTTTTTTTTTTCTGTGAAGGGTGAAGGCAGCTTAATATTACCGTCTTTAACGACATTTATGGCACACGTGAATTCCGCAAATATCAATTTCTGCTGTTTTTTCACTCCACTTTAATATGTATCGTACTCTACTATGTGGTAATTTCAAATCGGCCGAGTGTATTATGACACCGGAAGAGGTAATGATGCTCTGTTTATTACACCCAAAAAAGAGGGGACGAGTACAATGGCGGGTTAGGCATCTCCGCCGACAAGATTAGAGCCTAATGGAAGACGATAGTTATTGCGCGAGAACAAAACGACGACACAGAGACAAGAAGTGTCGTCGTTTTGTTCTCGCGCAATAACTATCGTCATGCCATACCAACTAGCCCAAGCTGCCACACTCCTAATGGAAGGATGTCAAAAATTCGTTTAAGCCAGCCGTATATGTACAATGCGCTAACCCAATTCGCTGGTGGGGAGGACAACCGTATAATTAAGCCGAATGCATTTTGCCGCTTGACCTACCGTCTGTTTCCCACCAACAGCTGCGCTGCATTGAATGTACACCTGCATCGAGATGTTAGAGTTCCTACACCACACACGCAGGCTGAAACCTCAGGCACGCGTCAAGAAATTTCTCCCGGTGCCAGTCTCATATAATCCCGTCCGCTGAATTGCGTGGCCTGATAAGCACTGCGTTTAACGTGTTGCTCTATTTGTCGGAGTTTCAGGCACGCTTTCTGCATTACTCTGCCGCATACCTGTTTACCTAAGCATCCTAACTTGCTCAAGTGTGATCGGGCTCTCACGGGGTCATTTAATTAGCGGTGCCAGTTCAAAACGACCGCGGCATTCCTTGACAAAGCTGTCCATTGCAAGTGGTGCGGAGAAGCACTTAGCGTGTCGACTGACCTATCGTCAGTTTACGGAAGCTCGCAGCACGCTGTCGATGCGAACGACATCGTGTGTACTTACTTCGCTGTAAAGCTGCGCCACTTGCGGCGTCGCGCTGTGTAGATACCCCAGAGTCAGTACGAAAACGCTGAAGTGACCCGGAAGATAAAAAGAAAAAAACTACAGGAGGTTGTTTGCACAGGCACTGGCACCCATGCGAGTATGGGTCTGCGTGGTCTGCGTGCGTATGTGTTTGGTGCATTCCTCTTTCCGTGCCTGTTTTTTTTCGCTCTTACATTTAAACTATGAAGAAACAAGCCCAAATAGCCACACATGTGTTGCCATGCCGTTGTAACAGCTCATGCTAATTTCACCGCTGACGTTTTATTGATTACCTGGGTAAATTAATATTCTTGTTTTCGTGTCTCGTCTGCTCTTTCGATTAACACCCACAACAATGTTTGAGTTTACAACAACTTGCTTCCTCGTATTCATTCAGTCTTTTTTGCGTAGTTTTTTTTCTTAGATAGATAAGTTTGTTTAAAGAAAGAGAAAGGCAGAGGGGTCGGTCTGAGCAATAGCATGCTCTAGCCGGCTACTCTGCACCGGAGAGCAAAAATGGGTGAAAAAAGAGTAGTGGTGGATAATTGTAAGTCGGAAAGGTAAATATATACAATATATTCTAGCTGAGAAAAATGTTTTAGCCACGCATATAGCCCAGTAGCTTTTCATTCTTAACCGTTCATAATCGTTCTTAACCGTTCATAGCAATTTTTATGACCACATTTGCACTGTTGGAGTCAAGCTAAAGGCCTAACAATGTCTAATCAGGTATAAAATGAACTATTGCGAAATCGTTCAATATAGAAGAAATCGGTGTTTTTAGTTCACCAACGTATGCTGGGCAATCACAAAATGTGTGCTCAAGTGTTCATGGCACATCACATCGTTCAAAATTGGGACCTGTGTCACTGTAGGCGTAGTTGTTTCTTTTATTGTTAAACTCTTCAAATGAAACGTGTGCTGAGAGAGCAAGATATCGGAGAGAGCCATTCATACAACGGTGGGGAAACTATTCTGTTTATTTGCATACATGAATTGTTTGTTTACGCATACTTGTTGCACGTGCCACGGTGAATCACTTATCTCGGACCATATTGTATGCCTCACTACTTCACTCTGAAATACAAGTTCACAACGGCTAAGGTATTTTTTCACTATGTGTGACGTTTTCGTGTGACGATTTCTAATGGGTTCATGTGATCATCTGGTGGGGCTTCACACATAGAGTAACATAAAAACTACAAGAGTGAACACTCGGGCCAAAAGCAAGTTCACGTCAGCCGTAAGATGGCAACACATCACTCACTGCTTCAAGAATACACGCGTACTTCTTATTTACTACAGTACTTTTTATAGTGCATTATACGTCTACGTTTCAGGGGACCAGATTTACGTTAGCCTAAGCTGCCATTCTGTAGCCACCAAAACAGCTATTCTCCCGCTCCGTTATTTTTTTTGTTATTGTCATTCTCGACTTGCTGTACAAGAACTTTGAAAAAAGAATTCCTGGTACCATAGCATGGCTGCCTAGTGTCAGGAACAATGATTAGACATACTGTATAAATTAAGCTAGCATTATACAACGGTAACAAACGTAACAGCTAAAAATACATATATTAATCGGTCTCTTAGTGGTAAGCTAATATACATTCAGTGAATTGATTAGTCTTCACGCATGCAGTGTTTTTACGTGTAGAGTAGGAGTCAGCTCAACAGCATGGCCCTTTCATTGTTTCGCTCCCTGAGTCTCACCACATTTTCATCATCTGGCAGTAGACATGTCTCGTCAAAAATACTGCGTTTTAAAATTAAAAAACATGTATGTTCTATGATTTACATCTAATAGCTTAGACATTATTTGTCACATCTGAAACCATGCGGGTTCTACAGCCCTTCCATACACTGCTAGTAGAGGACACACACACCCCGACACGGGCATGTATTACAGGTAACTATTGTGAATTATAGGATTAGACACAATAATAATGAGATCTAACAGACAACTATGCTAAGGACAGTATAAAGGGAGGTACTATAAGTAAATGTAATGTAATTTTGAAGAAAGGAAAGTGGACGAAAAGATAGCTTGCCGGGGGCAGGGACCCCACTGCGGTGATTGGTTGTCGCTGTTTGGTGAAAGAAGCGCTGTCGTACTGTTACGAAGGGCTATGTTCCCAAATGTTTCTTCTACCACTTTCCCATCGGTTTTCCTAGCGAAGATGTTCTTTGTCGACACTTGCAGGCCCGTGATCCCTGATTGCGTTGCGTCATAAACGACTATGTGCCACAGCTATTGAATAAATATCACTACTCCTCACTGCATGCTCCGCCAAAACTGGAGGTGACAGTTAGCCCAACAAAACGAGTACGTGCCACGGAAATCTGTGTGGCTTATCGGAAAACTATCATCGTCATGAACACACATGTGCCATACATGTGGTGAACTCGAAGGCTAACTAAATACAGCCACAGAAATTGGGTACACACAACTTCCACTGAATACAAGAAGAGAACACCTATAGCCTAACAGATGTTGTGCTCGATACTGCAGTCACACAAGCACCACGTGATCCTATGTGATTTTAAAAGGTGGTGACTATACAACCCTTTCAACGCTCAACAAATGGAGTTTATTAAAGAACTGCTATGGAACATATCGGAGCAACTTAAACAAAGGCTTCAAGAGTGGTATGGTCACGATACCATGAAACTATACTAACCCCCTCAATATGTATTAACGAGACTTACATTAGGAACATTTATACAACACATCTGAAAGACTTGGAAAACATCGAAAAGCGTTAGCATCCAGCTTCGCTGTTCAATTGGTGTCCACGAAGAGGACCTGGTTGAATTTTTCTCTACTATATTTGAACACTTACAACCGCCTAAAACGGCGGACATTGGCCATAGGAAGTGCCCAATTTCGCTGAAACGCATAATATAGCAGTTGAAGTGGCTGACAGGCTACAGATCATTTCACTTGGTCTATTTTTTCATCACACACTCCCTTTAAAGCGCGTTTATCCAAAGAGCTTCGGAAAAATAATTATTATAGCATTTTATTATGTTTCGCTATATGCACCAGTATGATCACTTTTTCCTTGTAAGTATGTGCCGTTTGTGAGCAATCACCATCAAGGAACTGCCACTGCCGCTCGTGCACGCCCTCGACCCTGTAGAAACCGAGGTTTCAGATCATCCTAGTCCACTACGCCAAAAGGCGAATTCGCAGGACCGTTCTCATCTGCGGTCACTACTGCTAGAGTATGCAGGGCATCGACACGATTACCGACACGGATGGCCAGAAGCAAATAGACCCGCCGCAATACATGTGGCCGGTACAAAACGCCTATCCGACACCGGGAAACGTCCAGGGTTGGAGCCAGAACCCTATTCAAGTGACGAGTCAAAGCCAGTGGCCTGCTTCAGGTGCTGTTTACGGACCTTCCAAGAGTGGCCTTCAGCCGCCCCGTGGAATCGGGCCGCAGTTCACCCGCTCTGCTCTACAAGCAACGACGATGCAGCAGAAAGAGGCGAACGACAAACAATACACGACCATAGACACAGCCCTGTCGCCAGTAGGACAGCCAGCGCGTTCGGGTCACTGCTCAGCGTCTTTCTCTTTCCGAGGGCAGCACTCTCACCTGGGCGACGGCAGCTGTTGTGACTCGACGTCCAGCTCCACGTCCAGCAGTGGCCACTGCTGCATCTGCAACGCGATGAGTGACAGCGACTTGATTCCTCCTCGCAGTAAGCGCCGCCTTGCAAAGTCGGGAGGTGACAAACGGGAAAAGAACTTCTCCTGGACAACCTGTGCCCCCGTGGTAGGTGCAGCGTTTGTCGTCGCCTCTTTGTTCCTGCTCGGCATTTCAATCCGGTTACGATCGCACCGCGTGGCGTTCTCTCTCACCGTCACTCAGCAAATGCGGGAAGCTGTTAATGAAATGCATAAGGAAACGTCTCCGGCTAGCGACTCGCCAGCAACGAGCACGTTGACTGAAGAAAGAGGAAACGAGGACACTGCAAAAACTGACCTGAGCACGACGACAGAGGGCGCGACGGAGCTAATTGAAAGATCTGCACCAACGGCCAGGGCTAAAACCGTGGCTCCAGGTCTGAAGAGGAAACACAACAAGCATGCTCTGAAGACGCATTCTTCACCCAAGTGGACTTCCAGAAAGGGCAAGAAGAGCGGCCGGAAAGAACGCAAAAAAACTCGGGCCATTTCATTACGGCAAGCAGTGAGTAATTACATTTTTTTGTTTTTAAAGTTACGTCTGTGAAAATTACGGCATCAAAACTTCGATTTCAATTAACGCTGGCCTACTTCTAGGCGTCGTGGTCGAGTGTTCTCCACATTCATGTTGTATTTTTTGTGTACTCCATGTACAGAACTTTCCAAGAGGCTACGCAAAATGAGGCATCTTGAAATAATTTCGCAAGTGTTTGTTAATACATAAAGACCTATACTTCAAATTTCGTGATCAATTACTACCATTTTTACATCTTGAAGTGACCGACAAAACGCCAGAACGTGTGTATGTATAGTAGTAAAAATGAAGAAAAAGCATAAAATAATGTTACTTATTCCAGCACTCTTCTTGCGTTTTTATTAGGATTTATATTTTTAGGTCATGCTTAAAATTATCAAAAACCGTCTTGTTGCGCAGCCTAGCGAAAGAGCCTTGAAGCTGTAGTACGGAATATGGAGTCGATTCCTTTGCTGAAGCGGGTGCATAGTGTGATGCTGTCGTGCGTGACAGTACTCAAACTTAGAATATGTATATTATTATACGGCCCCACTCAGTTTTGTGCCGCTTATGACGTAAGAGAAATATCACCGTGAGGAGCGGCGCTGCCGTCGCGGCCACAGTGGACCAAGTCGGGCCGTGGCACATCCGCGCGGAGTGCACCCATGCGCAGTAAACCACCACGCGCTCACTGTTTGCAGAATGTGAGCATAGGATTTCGTACTCACTGCAGATAGAAAAAAAAATCTTACAAATCTTTGGCGGCGTTTACCAATCTATCATTTCGGGATCAGACACATTGACGGGTAAAGGCCTGACCCCACGTAAACGTCGCAGCACGTCGGCGCGTGTCTTTGTGGCGCGGCTTCGAGCACTCTCATATGGAGAGAGAGAGAGCGTTGCTTCGTGTAGCCACGTGCCCACTCCCTCTACAGAGAGGGTGAGTGGGATTGACTTTATTAAACACATCCTGAGGAGGCTGATAAGGGGCAATTTCGACTCTTAATTCAGCCCGGAGGCTCCACCAAGGATGGCGCTTGTAGCCGAAGGCTTGAAGCGATGTCCTGGGCTCTCTGGACCATCTGTAGTTGCTGCTTGTATTCGTTGCTCTTGGGGGCTTCCCGCCGAGCCTCATGGATATTCAGTTGTGCTGCGCTTTGGGTAGGGCACAGCCAAAGCATGTGTTCGAAGTTGCAATAGGGATGGTTGCAAAGGAAGCATGTGGGTGATGTGTCGTGGTCGACTCTATGTAAGGGTCGACTCTTAGAGTTAGAGCTTGTGCTTTCTTAAGCTTTGCGTGTGGTGCTGGGATGGCACGTCTTTGTCCCCGGTAATGTGAAGTAATCTCGTGGTATGTGAGTGTTTTGTCGTAGCTGCAGAGATTACCGTACCGCCCACCCCTCGACAGGTC
Source organism: Rhipicephalus microplus (assembly GCF_043290135.1). NCBI lineage: Eukaryota > Metazoa > Arthropoda > Arachnida > Ixodida > Ixodidae > Rhipicephalus > Rhipicephalus microplus. Next base: position 15,228,076 of record NW_027464588.1, read on the forward strand.
GTTGTCCGAGTTCACGCGCCATGTGGTTGACCTTTTCGTTGGGATTGCAGTGGTCGAGTCTCGGTCTGTCCCAGTTGTGCTGGAAACCAGGATACGTGAATTTGAGATTTCTCTTTTTCAATAAGAATTTCTTCGCTCTTGTACTCTCTCATTGCGTTGACGGTGAGTTTTTCAGTGCTTCTAGCAACTATAGGCCAGCCGCGAACGTTCGTGCCGTGGTCTTGGAGTCTCTGTATATTGTGGATTGGGCTTGGCGGCTCTGCAAGGCTAGCGCGCTCGTTATTTCCTCCGCTTCCTGTGGACGGCTGCCGCGTTTCTAAGGTTTCCGTCTACATCAACGACCGCTATTGCAAACGCCTCCCTGCCGTGGTTGCGGGCGGCATCTACGAATAGCGCGTGCGTGTCGTGTTTTTGCCTTGTTTACGAGCGCCCTCACTCTGTCCTTTCTTCAGCCTTTGTTGAACGTTAGATGAACGTTGCGGGGGATCGGCTCAACCCTAATGTGTTTCCTCACGTCATTGCTAAGTTTGGTTATTTTCTCTAGTTGTAAAATTGGGCAAATGCCCGCGTCTCGGCGGTTGAGATGGCCTGCCTGCGTCAATGACAGGCGTGTGATTTGTGCCCCTCTCTTAGCCTCAAAACTTTCTTTGACCATGTTGTGCAGACAGAGTTGCTCGTTGCTCGTGCTATTAGGCAAGCCGAGTTCCGTTTTCAGTCTCTTACGGACCATGGAGTCGACCTTTTTGATTTCAGCCTTCGTAAGTTTCAGAAACGGGAAAACGTATGCTACGTGACTTACGAGAAAGGCGTGATACGCCTTCATGATGTTGTCTTCTAGGAGGCCTGCCCTGTTGTTGGTGATTCTAGCAACGCCTCTTGCAAAACTGTTCATGCTTTTTTTTTCAAGGTGCTTGAGTGCTTCCGTGTTGTGGCCATCCTTGGCGCTTAACGATGGCCCTAGAACCTTAACCGTATATACTTGCGGTATCGTTTGGTTGTTCTCAGCTTTGCGAACTACTTACTACTCCTCTTTTTTTGCGAATTTAATTGGGGGTGAAAGAGGGTCAGTGTAGAATTGGGGGGGATGGGCGCAAGTCCAGTTAGCCTAAGAAATTTTTCGGTTCAAGTCAGTGCTTGTTGAAGGATTCTTTCCAAGGCACCATATGAGTGGCCACATGGGACCCATATTGTTATATCATCCGCGTATGTGGCATGGTGTACGGATGGAATTTGAGAGAGCTTCTCCGACAACCTGTGCATCGCCAAATTAAAGATCAGTGACGAGAGCACTGACCCTTGTGGGGTGCCGATATCTCCAAGTCGTTCGGGTTCGCCGCATTGCTCTCCTGTGCGTATGGTGGCGGTTCTGTTCTCCAGAAAGGCTTTGATGTAGTTGTACAATTTTTCACCTGAGTTCATGTGTGATATTTCTTCTAGTATGTGTTCATGTTTTACGATGTCAAAGCACTTGGCCAGGTCCAGGGGAAATATGGGTTTGGGCGTGTGGAGGAGCCCGTAACGTCCTCATCATCATCAGCCCGACTACGTCCACTGCAGGACAAAGGCCTCTCCCATGTTCCGCAAGGTAACCCAGTCCTGTGCTTGCTGCTGCCAATTTATACCCACAAACTTCATCTCATCTGCCCACCTAACCTTCTGTCTCCCCCTAACCCGCTTCCCTTCTCTGGGAATCCAGTTAATTACCCTTAACGGCCAGTGGTTATCCTGTCTACGCGCTACATGCCCGGCCCATGTCCATTTCTTCTTCTTGACTTCAGCTATGATATCCTTAACCCCCGTTTGTTCCCTAATCCACTCTGCTCTCTTCTTGTCTCTTAAGGTTACACCTACCATTTTTCTTTCAATTGCCCATAACGTATGTGCTCTCTTAACATCAACATGGAGTCCTGTTTGAACAGTGCCCTACGGAAGCCAATAATGTGTTATCGAAAGAGCACATTGCTCTCAATGTGGTCCGTTATACAATTGAGTATTGCATGCTCAGCTACTTTTCCAACGAAAGATGTGAGTGATATCGGTTTTAAGTTATCGATGCTCAGCGGTTTTCCGGGTTTCGGGATGAGCGAAACCTTGGCACTACGTCATTATTGTGGCACTGTACCCGTTTGCCATGCCTCATTCATCTTCTTAGTAATGATCATGATTGCTTTATCGTCTAAATTCTATAGCAGTTTATTGCCGATGCCATCTGGTCCTTGGCACCACTGTGCCATTCAGTTGCTGTAGAGCACCGTATTTCAGCTTCGCTGAATGGTTCATCTGGCTTTTCTTGCGGTCGACCTCCATATGAGGAATTTTCATTTTCCCGGGCTACGGCTTTGCTTTCCAGAGGGAGATATTTCTTGCCTAGCGTTTTGAGGAGAGCTTGGGATCCACCACTGTCCTGGGCGGGCTTGTGCACCAATTGTTCAATTTGCAGCTGGGTGCCTCCTGTGGTGGGTTTGTCGCTGTCCGCCAAAATGTGTTTGAGCAGCCCCCATTTGCTTCCCCTCCGCATTTTGTCATCTGCTTCGTGACATGTGTTGTTCCACTCATGGGCGCAGGGTGTTTTGGCGTGAGAATCGATTTCGCGGCCAAGGTCCGCGATTATCGTGCGTGTCTGTTGAGCTTGTTTTCACGCCATGCTTTTTCTGCAGCAAACTGGTCAGGTGAGAGTTCATGGCCTGGATGAATTCATCAGTCTCGACTTCTTTGGTTGCCTGATTGACTGCCAATTTTTATTCATTAAGAAGGCTTTATACAATTGTTCTGTACTGCCTTTCTGCTCCTTTATTTTACGGAACTGGTTCCCGTCCGTGATTTGAATTTTCTTGGCGCTTTGACCTCGTTCTCAATGGCAATTTTCAGGATGCAGTGGTCGCTACCTAGGTACTCGGCGAGGTTATCCCAGGTAGCTCTGACATTCTTGGTGAAGGTTAAGTCCGGCATTGTGTCCCACTGTACCGAATTACCTCTTCTTGAAAAGAGAGCAAAGTTGTTTCGAGGCTGCAGGTTCAGCGCATTTGCGCTTTATGCTAACATTGTGACTTTGCCTTCGTTTTTGTAAGTGTTCCCACTCGGTTCCCTTGGCATTAAAATCACCCGCCACTATGGACAGTTTGTCACCCACCATTTTTACCGTGGAGATAGGCCGTCTGTTGAAATCTCTTTTTTTATGTGATGAAGGAGTGTAAAGTTTGAGCACCAACATGCTTGTTTTAACAGCCCTGTGCAGTAAGATTGGCGCCAGAACCGATTCCAGGCCTTTTTTGTATGCGGGGGTGTCCCTTTCGGCGAACATCATGTCCCTCTGGATGAAGGTAGCCACTCCTCGCGCCTTGTTCTGCTCGGGGTGCAGGGTTGGCCTGGCTACCCCTGTATGCCAACGCTTTTAGCAGTTTTGCTTTCTCCACATGCCTGTAGCAATATTATATGTGGCTTTTTTGTAGGCTAGCAATAGTTGTGTAAGTGGTGCTTTGCGTTTCTGAAGTGAGTTACAGTTTCACTGCCAGGTCTTAATATTTTTACGGTCAGCGGCCATTTTTGCTTGGTAGCTTATGTGCGTCGCGGCTCGTTACCTCCGCGAAATAGCGTGCTTTGACTGGTCACACCTTAGCTCTAGAAGTGATGCTCGGCACGCTTGCCGTAACCGCTGGTTTTTCCATGATTAGGTTCTGAAGAGCAGCCGCCACAGGTCGGTTGGCTACATCTTAAGGCTCACGAACCTCTGGTCAGCTTTGTCAGTAGAAGTCTTGAAGATTTTCATAAAGTTGGCAAGCGTGTTCGCCAATTTGTCAATTTTGTCATTGATTTTAGTTATCGCAGACTGTGTTTGTCAGTAGGGCTTCTTTATCACTCGAGACCATCTCGACCTCCTGCGTCGTATCGCTGTCGCTGTGTATGCCTTTGCCTTTGTGCGTGTTGTGGATCGTTTGTTGTATGGGTGTTGTCGGTGGTGCCGGTTAGCTCAACTGGTTAATTCTGTGGCCGCTCTCTATTCTAGCTATTGAGGCCCGGAGCTCTTCAAGCTCTTTCTTGAACGCCTTGTTTTCTTGTTCAAGCGCTAGTATGCGAGAATCGGGAGCATACTCTGGCTGTGCCTTACCTTTCCACTGGCTACTTGTGCTTCGTGATGCACCTTCAACCCTGCTGACCCAGGAGTCATTGTTCGGCTGCTGCTAATGCTGCGTGGCTGCTGGTCTCGTTCTCGATCGGGATCTCGAGCACTCTTGAGATGGCAGGTGGTTGTCGGATCCCGACAGGGTCGAGGGGCACCCTCCGGAACGCGAACGCCCTCTGGATTGGAAACGCCTTCTAGATCGGGATATCCCCCTGGATGGAGAACGGTGATGGACGCTCGAGACGCTCTCCCGTCCCGGCACCTGGTTGTGGCAGGGTTCCTTGAACGTGACGGATGTTGGCGTGTCTTGACATTGTTGTGCTTGCCGCTCTTGCTTTCTGTGACTTCTTCTCCTTTTCACTTTGTATGGAATGTGCAAGCGTTTTTTGCATTCGCGATCTTCAGTGGGTTGACTGCCATTGCAAAGCAGTCATGCACACCGTTTTCTTGAAGCGTTTCGCCGCAGTTGTGACATTTCTTGCTCGTTGCGTATGTGTGCCATAGAGAAATAAAAAAAGGTTAAGAGTGGACACTCCCGTAGACCCCAGATGCCCAATCAACCCTAGCACACCTGGTGGTTGGTGAGAGCAAGTGGCGTGCGCTTCCTGTTTCGGTTTCACTGGTGCAAATTTTGAATTACTTTGCGTAACCGACGTTTGGCTATGACGAAAGTTCATGATTTCAGACCACTTTTCATCGCCCAAATGGATAGTTTTTGTAGGTCGTTTTGATTTAGCGATTCCCTGTTTTGTTTTGTTCAGTGGTTCATGCGAATTGGTCGTGACGTAATTTTTATTTCGATTAAGTTATAATAAAAAGAGATGCAGGTAATGATAATTCACTATGGTTTTATTCATCGCGCTTGTGTTTTTATTTTGGAACAAGTGATCAATGTATATATCAGTCAAAGAGACAGAGTATCCACAATGTTTTATTCAAAGGCAAGGTAGAGTCTGAGAACATAAAAAGCACAATATGACAAAGGTAGACAACAAATGCATCTCGCCTTACAAATAAATTGTAACAAATACAGAGAGAACACAGACAACGCACACATCGCTAGAGTTGGCAGAAGCCGAGAAGCTGGTGAAGTATGACACACCGGGCCAGTGGGTAACTAAGGATCTATGGCAAAAACACAGCGCACAATGCTGATGAAGAAGGAAGAAGTGACATATACACAGCAATGAAGTCGCGAATCGCGCCTGGGATTAACCGAAATAATGGATAGAAAAAAACGCACAAAAACCACACGACACAATATAGCAGAAAGGCAAAGGTGCAGTGTGCTGGCTGTGCTTAAGAACAGCTAGTCCAAAATGAAAAAAAAGCAGACTTGATGCCTGCTTGCCCTCAGAAAGGTAGGGCTTTGCAGCTTGCTCACTACGTGAAAGACAAACTTTATGCTACAACACTCTCAGGTCTTGTGGCTCTTCTTGTGCGTCGCCTTCATCAAAAACTTAAGATCCCAAGTGATTTGCGTCTGCGTGTTGCTGTGACGCTTGCGAGCTAAAATAGATTGTAGTCATAACTTATCCAGAATTGTGGACCTTAATTGGTGCTACGAGAGCGGTATTACAGGGCTAATAAATAGCAGGAGGAAATCACTTTGGCTCATTATTTTTCACAAAGGCTCTACATCGTACGTTATCACTCACAAGCTATATAAAAATAAAATGGCCGCGTCCGCAGCCCCATCAAACGCAACAAGTTTGGGTATCCTTTTGAAAATTTTGATGGGCGAGATGAGGAGGTTGATGAGAAGCTAAAATACGAAAAGCGTGATAACGTGAACCGTGCCCACTTCATACTGTGTTCCTTACCCGCTCGAAGACATTTCAACAAGCGGTTTCGTTATCGATATATTACTTGAGCTGGAGAGATAACGCCTACACAGTGACCAAGCGACCCACTGTAAAGTGTACAGTTCGCCCGCATTTGCTACAAAATTACAGACAGGATACTCATCATTCTTTTTAAGGTTATGCAAATCACTTCGAGCGAATACACAGTGTTCGTACTCCTCATAGCGGGTAACCAAAACAATGAATGCAACGAAAGAGTGGTTAGTCCAGTTGATCTGAATATAAGCATATAAGACCATAATGAAGTCTGCTGTAACGAAGTAATAACATAACAAAGCTATTGCAGGATTCGGCTCAACTCGAATACTTTAGTGTAAACCCGCCGCTAATTGCTAACCTTTGAACTTGTCAAGCTGTATGCCTGAGATTGAAGACTGGAACCTAACCCTATCTAAGTTTCGGTTCACAAAACGCACATGCCGACATAAACGAACCCGGCAAAACATTTTCAGAAACTTCGCGCGACAACCAGCAGAGCAGGAATGAAAATCGCCAACACTTGACAGATGGTGATACAAAACATTGCACACTTTCAGGTGATGTGCAGTGGCCTCAATCATGGCAAGAAAGTGAGATTCAAGTTGTACATATGCAAAAGCTGCTTCTGATGGCACAGTGAGATTCCCAAAAAGTTTCCTGGGGACGTGGTGTGCTATGAGAATTGTGAAATACTGGTGGGTCCGCTGTGCTGCTACTTTGGCTTGCAGATGTTTAATGGTTTGCTTGTACTTCATTGATGGAGACATTGTCGCTGACACACAGGAACGCACCGCAATAAACAAAAAATGGATGTAAAAGCGAAGAACAACTAATACCATACGAGCACTTTCCTCGCTCTTTCAGACCCAAGGTGCACAACTTTCTGTGGTGCAAAGTTTTCGATTCCGCTACCTAAAAACAAATCATTCACAATGTTGACAATGCACAAAAAAATGAAAATCACTGAGAGCCCACCCTTACATTTTGTATGTGCACACGTAGTGTCCTTTTGAGGAGAGTTTTTTCAGAATGCCCTAAACATAAAATAGCACATTAAAAACAACTGCAATAAAAGCATAGTCACCAATTTATCTAGGGCACTCAGGCGTGGAGCTGTTGGCGGAGACGTCTTCTGGAGGGTCTTGCGAAGCTTGTTCAGTGCCTCGGACAGTGCTGTCGGAACAATCTTGCGAGCGGCCTGCGGAAGTCTCTATATCAATCCACTCTGGCGTTGAAGTGAACATACAACTTACTGGTCACACAAGTTCCTATTGTGACAGCCGAACGACTGGTTAAGGTTTTCTCCGGCAAGACGAAGTCAGCAGAAATTCTTTCACCAGCTACAAAGGAGCTGTCACCTGCAGAGGTTTGGTCAACAGTCAATTTGGGTAAAAAAAAATCCGACACTGAACGCACCCTTCTCATCGGGGCACCTTAATGTGTGTGAGCCGCTTTTTGAAGCCTCTACCGCAGGTCCTGAAGAAATGAAATTACGACAATGTGTCAGTAAGAGGCTGAAAATAACACAAACTGAAGCTCATCCGCACCTTGCAGTGCAGCTTCTGCAGTCATGTCACACTCACTATTTGAAGCGACGCTCAGAAAACGTGCATATATGTGCAGTTGGTACAAGTTACAAAGCTTGTAGCATGGGGAAACTTTAACAGCTCTTTCAAACGCATAAATTGGTCGAACGTGGAAGAAAGGAGAAGGCACCAACTAGGAAACAAGTAATTTGTGATTTTTGGAATTATCAACAGTGCCAGCTTTTACCGATGAAAGGTATATGTACATGTGCACTCAGGCTTGAAGATAACGTGAAATAGCCCTTTAAAGTCTTTCAAAACAAGTTGCGCAGGTCAAGAGCATAAAAAAACGACAGAAATGTAAAGCTGCTGTTAGGAAGGTAATAGCCCACAATTCACAAAATTTAAGACTTTCCAAGTGTTACTTCTATAGTGAGGTTTCTCCATCGGCTACAAAGATCTTCGCAGTTAACTGTCGCCACTGATTCAATACAAGTGGCTGCTATTGCACATATTTGAGTTTCAGTCAATCACTTACATGGTGGAGCTGGTTGCACACTGGGAACAGCCATTCTTGTAAGCCTTGTGTGCCCAGGGTCCATGAAACTTTGAGCAGTAAAATGGTCGCTACAAACCCTGTACGTTGCGTACAATAGGCTGGCCGCTTACTCAGGAGATCATCGCGTCCAGCATACTGCATCCATGCTTTCATCCTGCATTGGCAATGAACTATCAGCTGAAAGGGGAAGTGCTTGAATAGTGATTTTTTATTGTTACCTTCACTGAGCAAGTACGAACAGTAAGCCTAAAGACATGCAAACCATACAAAAGTTTTAACACGCCTGCTGTCCCGTGGTATGCGGAAGAAACTCGTCCCAGGCTTCTTGTAGGTTCTGCCATTGTTGGAGCACCACGATACACAGCAGCAGCTGTCGTAGCTTGGAACGCCGAACGGCATGGAATCAGCACGGTCTGAAAATGTTAGTAAGTGGATGCTTCGCTGTCAAATTACGAAAAAGATATGTGCATGTCATAAGTGTACCAACAAACCCCTTTGAATGATTAGCTAATCGATGCACAATACAAAAACAGTGATACATCTCTGACCCATAAAACTCTGACTTGCAAAGATATACGTCAAGACCACGTATAAAGATCTTCAGAAGTTTCCAGGCCGCTATCCCTTGTAATGCAATGGTATCGCGGCCTCGGAACTTTGGAACACTTTCGTACGTACGCAGTAAAAGCAGTACATTGGGAAGAAAAATCGTAGTTGAAATTTGTGCGGTAAAATTATATTGGAAACGTCAAAAAAATTGTGAGCAACTTGCACTAGTGGCACAAGGCTAGCGAAGAAACGATGATGATGGCCACTTGGCTAGACCAGATTTGCCTCCGGCACACCAAGAATTATTCGTGTTCCGAGCCTTCGGGAAACGCGTCGTGAAGCATGCGAGGCCCAGCGAACGCTTCTCAATATTTTGCACCGAGCCACCGAGCCTATCACCTAGCTGCCCAGCTATGCTCAGTGCACAGACGCTCGCGTCCGTGGCAGACGCAGCACGCGTCGCCTCGGCTTGACGCCGTGCCGCCTTTGCTAGACTGCATACGTTGCACAATGTTCCCGTCTAGCCGCCGCATAGAGCCACAAACTTTCTTTTTAACGAACCTCCCAGTCCTTACAAGCTTCAGAAAAAGGTTACAACTACGTGAATTAGACGCCACGTAAGAAACAAACTCGCACACACGAAGCGCAACGTGTGTGTGCATCTTTCTATGTTTGTTGCATGGTGTCTTATTCGCGCAGGTGTAACCGTTTTCTGGAAAAATGACCCAACAAGCCCAACAACATGTCATTCAACAAGCTTCGCTTGAAAACGTGCCTCACCTGTTATCTCACGCACGAAAACGCCGATGCAGCCGACGTTGTCGAAAGCGACGAAAGCTTCTCGTTGCCAGTCATGCATGGGCTTGTCGCTGGGTGGATGGTGTTTATGACAGTACGGCTGAAGAAAAATAATCGCGTAAGGTGTGTTGAATAAATTGTTTTTATGTATAAAGAACAAACCAGATTTGGGCGTATAATTATAATTTTGTGAAAACAATTCTGTTGCATTGATTATAACTGTTTTTTTTGCGCTTGCGCCCTCTGACGTTTGGTGAGAGCACTAGTTCTTTACGTAGTCGTGACGCACTTCCTGTGGCCAGGTTTCGCGGAGTGTCCTCTCTTGTCTTCTTCTTTCTCTATGTGTGTGCCGGCAAACATCGGCGTGATGACCGACTCCTGCGCACGTTCTGCAAACATTGACTTGTCGCTTGTAGAGCGAGCAGGGAACCATGGCAGTACCGCACATCACTGTGCTCAGAGCGCGCTACCCGTCGAAGAGGATTGTGATAACTTTGGTCTTTTCGAAGCGTCCTGCCTCGATGGCAGTAGAATTTCGGCCGTGCACAGTCATGCGTTTGAGCGTTGCATCGTCAAGGGAGAGGTCAACGTTCTTAATGACGCCCTTGCATGTATTTCGGGTGCGGCCACGATTGTGGCAACATTGAAGGAGCCTTGGTTTGTGTGGAGTTTCTGCAGATTCACGTATGATGTGGCATAATTTTGGTGCGGTGTAGGAATAACGATGATGTTTTGCATCTTGTTGGGGCAGATCGTGTCCTCCCGTGCTTGTTCGTTGGTGATCTTGGCGGCCATGATGATGGCTCTCGCCAGCAGAACAAGGTCGACTTTGGCTACGTCTAACTTGGTCTCATGATTACCTTGATCTGGTCATTGGGTAGGCGGGGTAGCCTGGAAGCGGATACCACCCGGTGTAGAGCCGATTGACTCTTTTTGGAGCCCCTGGGGTGCTTCGGTTGGTTGTTGTGCTCGACCATCCCATAGGCTAGCTTCTCGTTCAGTAGATTCGTCTGTCTTCGGCGTCGCATGGCGGTGGCCCATCCTGGTCCGTCGACGATCTCCGCGCTTACTTCTATTCCCTCCATGGTTATAGTGAAAGACATTTTCTGTGCCTGGTTGTCGGCTGTGGCGTGCGGGAGGTGATCCAGCAGCTGCAGCGCCTGGCCGTGCCCTTGGCTACGTGTAATAACCGCACTCCTCGCCAACCCTAGGCATGGTTAGGGTAAGCAAGGACACTCGGCGCTTCGCAACTCTAAAGTCCTAAAAGATGTCCAAGAGTTCACTCACCGCCAAAAATCGCGTCTCCACTGAAACCGCAAAGCTTACTTGTTCGAATAAGCAGAAAGTCAAGTATCTTGGAGAAAACAAACGACCAAAAACATTTAGGAAAGCGGGAGCAGACGTTTTCACGTCCACGCTCTTCGACGCCACCTAACGGTCCCCCCTTTCCACAGAGAGAGGGCGCGGCGCCGCGTCAAAAGGCTTCGCGCTGGCGCGCTGCGACGAATACGTGTGGTTAGGCTTCAAAGAAACACTAAAGGCAAATAATAAATCGACGTTGATAGTTGAAATGGCAGTCCAGAAACCTTGTAGTGTTACTTTTGTGCCAAGGAACGGCCTATTTTGAAATAAAATCCCGTTTAATAGTCCGCATCGGGTTATCACGCTTCAAGTTACCCGCCTCAAGAAGCAGACCGACCGGACTGATTCACGTCACTGTCGCCGTGGACAACCTTGCCAGTCTTTACTGTGCTAGTAGTAGCAGGCCGAAAGCAGCGGGAGCCACAGCAGCAACAACGGCCATTGATCAATTTCCCACCATTGGCTCTGAGCATGCAGACGTTTTTTTGTTGTTGTTGTTGTTGTTTCAACTGCGCCCCGCTAGATAACACCGCCTGTTCTGTGTAACAACGTGAAACTTGAATTTTTGAACCACTCGCGTCATTCTCCATGGTAGCGTCAGGTGGTCCTTTCTTCCATGAATCAAGCAAAAGCAAACTCGCAGCATTTTATTGCGTCTGTTGATGTACGGAAGGTTTTTATTTATTGCAGTTAGATCGACTACTAATGATTAATTTTAGGCGCTCCTTCTGATGTCATCTGCATCATTTTCAAAATGTCCTATTGCGGTGCTTGGGCTCTTGTGCGTTTACTTTAATTTCTCGGTAAGTAGGACATTGTTGTTGATAATATTGTCGTTTTAGGTGTCATACATTGAGCTTTCACTCTGACGTAAATTGTTGTTTGATTTAGGTTCCTTCAAGAATTACTTTGCACCAAAAATAAGCACCATAAAAATGGCTGTTGTTCCCTTTACCGCAATGGCCATTGCTTTCTTGCGTGCAGATCCTTCCTAAGTGTAGCCATGCGTTCTACACGTATTGTCGGCATGCCCGGCACGAATTTTTCTACCAACCCGATACCGACATGTGTTACGAGTCCAATGGGGTGAACGTCTGCACCAGAGGAACAAACAGGTTCGCCACCCTAGAACACTGCGTTCACAGTTGCGTTTCTACCACGCACCCGGCTGGCAAGTGCTTCGGCAAGCCGATGTTCACGCGTTGCGCAAGGCATGTGTAGGATATCTTACGATATGTCTCGATCTGTGTTTTTACTACAGACCTGAACTGTGAAGGGAGAGTAGAACCGGAAAGGAATCTATTTAGTACTGTCAGGTTCTAAATACCATTTGCATTCATGATCAATAAGTCGTCCAGCAATGTTAAGTTCTGATCGTACAGTATGGTTAGTGGTGGCGTGTTGCAGTTCTTGTTAGGTGTCATGCAGCCACGGAGTACTACTGGTGACCCCACAAGCATATATGGAAGCCACCATAACAATTAGAACACGTCTTATTTATTATTCCTGTGGACTTCATAAAACTCTCTAACCAATTACTACATAAACCACCTTATTTTATCTTTTTTAGCCCGTTGTTCAGCATTCGTTATTGCTCATCTAACCAGCCACTCGCATGATACCATTTCTGAAACCTCTAGCGTCAATGAAATGTGAGGATGGTATCTCAAGCAGAAGTGGATTTAGCATGCGATAAATACAAAAATACCACGTCGTCGTGGTCGCAACGTTGCTGTCTTATCCTACACCACCTCTACTGATATGCTACAAGTATCTCATCACTCTGCCGCACGCTGAGGACAACTCGCACAGATAATGTGTTTTCCTATAGTACATTTAGCACGATACGGTAATACCGTAGCGTAAACGGTACAGTGTATGCGGCCCTGCTTCGAAATTCTTCCGTGTCATTCGCTGTGTATAGGCGAGATGTCGTGTCCGACTGGTGGTACTACGACCACAGCAAGTGCGTGCCCCGGTCCTTTCCTTCTGGTGGCTGCCCGGCCAACGGAAGTATGGTGTTTGCAACGGTCAAAGAGTGCGAGAGGCGTTGCCGAGATTCACACCATGAACCCCGCTGCGCAAAACCTGACCTAGTGGCCTGCGGTCGACGCCACCTCAAGTACCCGTACTTCGCCCACGTGTCGCCCGAAGACGGCCGCATGAGATGTTACCGCTCTTCGTCGGCCACACTGCGGCAGCACCAGTGCATCGTTGGTGAAAACCGGTTCCCTAACTTCGGAACTTGCGCAGTCGCCTGCCGGCAGAAGCCGCCATCTTACTAGCAAAGGCGACACTGTGCACCATTGTCGTGCTCTTCATCGTGTTCCTCCCAGTTTTTGCGCAGCCCGAAACCCCAGTTTTTTGCTCGGCGTTCGTGTACACGATGTTCAAGAGCCAATTTTTTATGCTAATTGGTTGTCATGAAGGATTTCACATTCACTTGGCAATCATTTTTTTTCACTGTTCTATGCGGAAAATATATTTAATCTTTAATAGATACAACTGTATTATGCTTTTAGATAATGAACATGTAAAAATTGATGCTTCAGATATCCGCACAAATTAAATATATCAATGTATTTCACTATACCCTAAAAGCAGGTAAACATGGCAAGTATACTTCCACTGCAAAGTCACAAATATTCGAAAATTGAAAAAGTCGTTAGGAATTGCAAACTTGGCATGGCTAATCACCTACTGTAGTTTTTTATTGTTGAGAACATCGCTACACATAAGACATTTAAATATCGACAACAATGAGGTGATGAGCAGTGTGATGGAAAAAAAATAGATGTTAAGCTTGCCTTTTTTACGCATATTGCGCTGATTTGGGCTTCTAGGCTGAGGACTGGAATAGCAACTGTTAATGGCTACCTTTCAGTGAACTTAAATAAAAACTGCAGGCTACATAAAGGGCGAGGCAAAGCTTCATGTAAGTTTGTTTCAAATAAATCAAGATGTGTTATTGAGTCTCATGCTTGCATGTGGACCCGAAAAGTGTATAGCACACCTTGATATAAACGGAAATGGTAGTCATTGAATGAGGCAAACAATTCGCTATATACTCTAGAAGCTTTCGTCACTCTAAGAGTGTATTAGGTTAATTAAGAAAACATTCTAATTAATACAGTGGCAATTGCACAATTTCTTTTTTGCATTACCAATTTTGGATACGTCAGTCGTTATTCATTCTCTGTAGACATCTAGGTTTATTAACACATCAATTGTAAATATAATAAAGCTTCGCATCGCTACTTTCTCATGTCAACACACGCACATCTGTGACAGCTTCTGAACCCAGTAACAACCGCATTTTACCACGGTTACTACAACATAAAAAAATTAAACGCACACACTTCCTTAACAGGAATGAACGAAATATTTTTTGTTAATTTTGGGTTAATGGGAGGTTGCGGTGGGATAAAGGGTAAAATGAGGAAGTAGATAATTAAAGGTGGCCTTCTTAGCCTTTTAAGCATAACTTCAAAAGGCCTCCTGAATGTCGGGTCTCGAGCTGCGGAAGGCAGCCTATGAATGCTCCTTGGCCTCACTATATACATTGAAATATTGAGGAAAGGCTGAACACCGCTTGATGTCGTTTGTCTGCACTGGAAGCGAGCGAGTGAAACAAAACTATTAGGTTCACAATAGACGCGAGTTAACTCAGCGTCACCTGACTAGGCCCACTCGGGGACGGTCAGGTCTCGCGGGCCCTCTGGACGGCCAGGATTTGACGCAGGTTCTTCTAGAAGGGTAACTGGAGCCCGGAGAAAGGGAGGAACGTTAATGTGTGTCCGCCCGGTACTAAAAATAGACGCGGAAGTAGCGACGTGCTCGTGGCTCAGAAGACGGAATACAGCGATGAGAAAGCGCTACTTCTATAACTCTACAATGCAGCATGTCATGGCGCCTCTAGAAAACCTGTCAAGTTGTAGAGAATGAAAGATGGGGGGAGAAAGGCGTGCCTGGTCCAGCATGTAGTGAGGGACAGGTGTCACGTCCAAAAGGATATTCAGCCCAGTGTATCAACTTAATGCAGCACCCACGGGAAAACGGCTGTGCTTATGGGCACGAAGAAGTAGATCTGCATGTGTCGTCACTGGCGACGAAGTTCGATTAACATGGCGGCTTGCTGGGATTGTAGCGCAGGTCAGTGACACAAAGCAGGTAGCACTGTGTACGTCCGGAAGGACCCGGTAAGACCAGGGCAGTGCACAAAGCTAACAAACACAGCATGACATCGGAACTTCATGAGGACAAGATCTTACTAACAACTTACTGCAACAACTTCTAATTACTCGAGATAAGCACCTTCTCAGGGTTGCCGTTAGCGGGTACTATGCGCCGAATTGGCTGCTTTGCGACTCCGTCTTGTGACGGGAGTTCATGTTGACCCCATGTCTAGTTTTTGACTACTTTCAAACTTATGCCTTGGTACATTAACAAGGCAATATTCATTGTTTCCTGGTAAAATTCACTCTTTCGAAGATATTCTGTCCTGTCAGCCGACGTGCGAAAGCGTCCTCAGTGCAGCAGGCTCAATGAGCATCAATGCAGAGTTTGGTGTGCATGTATATACGGAGTGGCGAAGTTGTGTGCGCCTTGGAAAATGCGTGGACGCTGCTCACACAGCCAACATCTTTGCAGGTGCAAGTTTGTCGCATTCCTGTATACATGCAGTGCCTGTTAAAGAGTGAAATTGATAAAAGCACTCATCCGAAACAATTTGAAGCTGGGCTGTTCATCTTGAATCATACTGTTACGTGAAGGATAGTCGCTTGCACTGTTGACCATTTAAAAGGTATCTATACAACAGTGGTCGCACTGCTAACCAGTTCAGGTCAGAGCGGGAAGCGAGAGATCTTCGTTCTCTTTGTCGGGTGCATGCGCGCATGGTTCAAGAGGCTATAATTATGCATGTGGCAATAGTATTTGAGGACGGACTGATGTTGCGTAAACTCCACTAATCAAATTCAGTCTCCTGCTTTAATGTTGAACTTTCGTAATAACTTTTTGAGTGCAATGAATTACTCTTTCTTGAAGAAACTCTTTTTTTTGCGTAAACCACGTATACGCACGCACACTAAATTTAGGACAATATCAATTCACTTTTTTGGAACCTATTTGTGCCTTGAAGACCAAAGTAGAGAGAAAAGGTTGATATAGTTTTGCTTAATAGAAATTATGTAATTTATTCTTAAATAATAAAAAATTGTACTGATAGTACTGTTCTTGTTCTATCTGGCTATACATTTGACGATAAAATTTTATTAGTTGCCTACTTTGGCTTTAGCATAACCTCTGATTTTAAAGCCTAGCCAAGGCAAATCTTGAACGTCATGTCACTACAAATCTTGGCACTAGAGACAATGTTGGCTGTGATGAAAGTGTGCGAAAGCGGCTAGAAGGGGAGATGATGGAAACGACATGGCGCGCATAATTAAGCATTAAGTTTATTGAGCACTGTACGTTCCAGAACTTAAAAGAACACCAGCGATTTCGCTGTATTATATAGCCTAGCATGTATACGAGCCAAATTGTTCAACCAAATGGTCATTTTTTGGCAATCTTCGGCTGCAGGCAAAGCTATTGTTGTACTGTGAGCGTTCTTACTCTTGGTCTGCTCAAGTTCTCCATCGAAATAAATATGTTTATTTCGATAGTTATGTATTTATTGACTGAGCTCATGCATTCTTCGGCATCACACCAACATGACACCTCATAAAACTGTTTAGGCGTCCGCGAACCAAATACACACTTGAAGTTGTGAAGCAAATTTCAAATGTGAACGGAGTACTAATGTTGCCTCGGACTACAAAAGCACCCTTAATTATTCAAAGTTTAATCCTGAGGATGGGTTACAACCTGAAAAACAAAACAGCAGGACGATTGCAGCTGTCGTGTTGGAGCATTCTATAGGAAACCACGAACATACCACTAGTTAGCATTCTAAAACGCAGAAGTATCTATTTTCCAAGTGGAAGTTTCACGGCCTGACTATAGCTGTGCCATGCTCACTCTTCAGAGAAAGGTAGCGCAAAGACATGTTTGGAAAAGCGAGAGTCGATTCTTTCAGCGTATATCGAGTCTCGGCTGTGGACCTTATTGTATTTCCCTGATGCACACATTCCAAGCCTTCACTCCGGCATTTTAATGCAGACTACGAGCAGACGACCGGGACAGCTCGTGCTTAAAATACACAGATGCACATGCATCCGGTACACATAATTTTGGCGTCACTACCGCAGCTGAAACTTCTGTGCAATGTTGTTGCTTTGAAAAAAAAATTGCCCGCAGCTTCCCTCGGGGGAACACTCAGGAGGATGCGGAGCATATAATTGGTTAACGGGGTGTTAAAGTGCGACTTACTTGGGTCGATGGCTAAATTGGTTAACGTGGTTGTGAAATGGGGTGTTAAATTGCGACTTACTTGGGTCGATGGCTAAATTGGTTAACGTGGTTGTAGGAGGGGGTGTTAAATGAGTGAACACGTACACACGTATGCGAAAGGACGGCGCTGGTCGAAGGGACGTCGATCATTGTGTTTGTGGATTCGTTGGAATTCATTTCACCGCGACCTTGGACGTCGACGCGCCGTACAAACCAACCGACGAGCGGCAACTGAGCGAGCGAGCGCCGACCTTGAGTATATATACAGCGCGACGGCGCATGCACTGTCAGCTGTTGAATGTTCTTGAAGGAGAAGCGCGCGCGCGGCACAGATGGCGACGGTGCGACAACGCATGCGCTGTCAGCTGTCGAATGTTCTCGAAGGACAAGCGCGCGCGGCACAGATGGTGGGCGACGGCGCGACGACGCATGCGCGCGCGTCAGCTGTCGAATGTTCGAGAAGCGGTGCGGACGGCGCGGACGGCGCACTACAAGGCGCGAGTATAAGATGCTTCCGCATCTAAAACTCATTGCCGAGCAGCATGTTTACGGCAGCACAAACGCAGCTTGCAGTGGGAGTTCGCGAAAAACTGGCGTCCCCGTTCATTCAACATTACGGAAAGCGAAAAAGGACACTGCACAAATGAAGGTTACACCATGTGTTTTCTATAGCACTTCTTAACATTGTTGTTGCGCACAAGCTAGGCCCTCTAAACCTAATTTTATAAATTGAGCCTATTCAACGTCAACTGGAACCGCATGACACAAGTCAATCGTGTCAGCTGTGCGTCTTACCCTATTCGGTCTTACGAGGATGCAAAAAACACATTTTAGAAAACAGGAACAGGCATACGAGGCGGGCGACACCCACATTTTTTTTAACCTGCTCCAAGTGACGCATTAAATGCCCTTTACGAGTCCAGTCTTGCGAGAAACTTCAATGCGAAAGACTTCTGAATCCCAGCAAGGTCGGCTTCCTTCGTGGCTTCTTTGCCCGAGTGGAGCTTCTGCGGCAACGCATCTGCCGAAGTGCGCGCACTTTTGCGGCGTCGGACACAGGCCAACGACGACTGCTTTCAGAGAGATCGGTGCCGTGCCTGCGTCAATGTTTGTCGCATACAACCGGAGCACCTGCAAACGTTACAGCGGTGCCTGCGCTTTTTCCTCAGCTCTCAAGGTAAGACGTTTGCTCGTTATTTCGGTCCGACCTAGCACCAATGCTTCAGCACGCTTCGGCTGTCAGTCAAATGTTTAATCTTATCACTCTTAGTCAGATTTGATCGTTATCGCTAAGCTAAATCATTGCCGAGCTTTAGTGCAGACAACAAAATAGATCAAAGCGTGGCGTATGTATTCCGAGTGATTAGAGATTTCTAAATATAGAATACATATTTTAAAATATTTGTCAGCTGTCAGCCAGGCAGATAGCTTTCTCTAAGCCAATCACCGGGGATTGAAATACGAGTAAAATGGACCACAAAGCTCGGCGCCATCCTGAAACCTAAGGAGAAGCAGTGCGAGTTTCACGCTTGCTTTCGCATGTTCTTTTCAAAAGAGAGCAAAAATGTGTTGACTTTGTATACTACGAACTAAAAAAGAAAGAAAGGAATTGCCGCACGTAAACATCCTAGGGACTACGAAGTTTTCGCGATTTATCCAAGTGGTTTAGGTGGCCAATGTCGATGGACTAAATAGACGCGACTAGCACATAGTGAGCTCTTCCAACGTTGGGGCGTGCAGACTTAAGCAACACTGCCAAATCGTGGGCAGTGCT
Source organism: Rhipicephalus microplus (assembly GCF_043290135.1). Classification (NCBI taxonomy): domain Eukaryota; kingdom Metazoa; phylum Arthropoda; class Arachnida; order Ixodida; family Ixodidae; genus Rhipicephalus; species Rhipicephalus microplus. Next base: position 15,247,001 of record NW_027464588.1, read on the forward strand.
GAATTGCCCATAGCTGATCTCCGTGGCTGATAGCTGATCCCTGTTGTTGGAGTTTCTGATAGCGCAGCAACACTTTGCTTGGTTGGCTTGATTGCCACCCAGTTAAGAAAGACATGGCCAGAGTACCCCACTTTTCAAAATTTAAGTGGAGGTCTAACTTCATCTGCATTTTCTGGTGGCATATTGGCAAAATATTAGTATATATTTTGTTATAATAATATATTTTCTATTTTCTTTTTTTAGTTATAATACACCAAGAGAGTGAATAAATCTTCCCCATGTCAAGTTCTTGGTGAACGTTTTTATGTAAATAGGAACATCATCATCATCATCACCACCATCCATAACAACGCATGCTGCAATCGGTCGACCGGCCAGTTACGCTCATCGAGGATGGTAGCGACACCCGTCGGGGGAGCTTCACAAAGCCCCGTCCGCTCGCCTGGCTTCCCGTGTTGCTGGTGTCGGCGCTGATTTCCTGTGCCTACTACGCCTATGTTCTGGTTTTCTGCCGGCTTATTGTCGCAGAGGAGAGCACAGCCAAGGCCGTAGCGTTCGGCGCCGGATATCATCTGCTTCTGTCCATGTGCATCTGGCAAGTCGCAGAGTGCCTAACCAGGACATTCGTTTCTCTGGTGCTGTGCACATGTTCTGGGTGTCGCTCCTGTAGGTCTTCTTGCGCTTTGTTTTGTGCGTGCATGTTTCTACGGGAGTGAGAATATTCGAAATATATACCAAACGCAATATATTTACAAATGTACACGGTGAGTCCTCCAGCAGAGAGAGTGGAACACCGCAACCAACAACAACACGAGTAAAATTGCAATCGTTATCTTCAGCGCCTCGATTAATGGAGCATTCCTTTTTATTCGTCTCGACTTTTAACAATGTTAACAAGCTTATGGCATCTTATATTAGAGTAACTTGAGGAATAGTGTCATTGCCAACGTCTTTGCATTGTCTTTTCTATACGAGAACGTTGAGATCAAATACACAGATCCTGGGGAACGTGGTGCGATCGCTTTCGCATCAGGCTGATCACCTGCGCTCGTACCATCACTGCGTTCGTACGGAGCAAAAGCTTAACTTCGTAACAAACTTTAATTTGCTGCGTCTCCCCACAACCGTTTAGCATGCGCTTCAACTCCTTTCTTAGGAATTCAAATGAACGTCATGTTTGTTTCCATAGTCTCTGAAATCCAAACAGCCACCTCATAGATCTTCTTTCCCACCCTCAGTCAACTATACTCTGCACAAGTGTTTTGCGCTGTGGAATTTACTCTAATGTATTGCTTACGCCGTACTGCTCACGTGTCGTTTTACAGGTAGTATGCAAAGACGACGGCGACGGCGATTCCCGATGTTCCACCAGCGTACCTGTTGAGCGTGGACCAGGAGCAGGTTCTGGCCAACTGTCAAAACGAGCGCACGCGGTATTGTATGCTCGAGATGCTGGCATCGCAGAAAGGCGTGTTCACTCAGGGGGCCACACGGCTCCGCGCGTTACTGCGTGTTATGCCATCTCCTCAAGCCGGACAGATGCCACCACTGCTTCACGTGCCGAAGGTGAGCCCGCGTACACTATGCACTTTAACGCCGACCTCCTATAACATAAGACGTCATCTGGTGGCTATAAAAGAGATTACTGCATCAATAAAAGATTTTGTTAGCGATGCATGTTGACGCTGCTTAAAAAAAGAAGCCAAGAACCTACCCTTCGTTTGAGTCTCGTGCTTCTTTGATGTGCGAATGCTTTTTGTTCATAAAGTGTTCTCGTTATGAGGGGCGTGTCACCTTTTTAGTCCTACAGTAAATGTGTATATGGACGCGTGCGTGAAATTAGTGACCCTTATAGAGCGGTTTTCCTCTTTGTATGTCATTCCTAAAGTGCCTACAGTACAAAGAACTGAGGATTAAAATGTTATACAACCTCTCTCGCAGTTTGTCGATATGCCACAAACGCAGGCCTCCTATAAATATTTTCGCAGATGCATCATGAAGATGGACCATCACTGCCCGTGAATCAACAACTGCGTCTGCTTCAGCAGCTACAAGTTCTTCTTGCTCACTCTCTTCTACACGGTTGCACTGTGCCTATACGGCTTGGCCACCCTGACAGTCCACTTGGTTGAATGGTGGTTGGACGCGTGGCTTCGGAAGCCGTACGCTTTGAACGTAGGCTTCCTCGTGGTCGTGGGCACCATGCTGGCCATCGCTCTTGGCTACTTTCTCGTCATGCACCTTTTCATGGTGTCAAAGAACGAGACGACGCTCGAGAGGCTGCGCGACGTGACGTTTCAAGAACTCGGGGACTCGTTCGATCTCGGGAACCGCTACGAGAACTTCGTAGAGGTGTTCGGTCAGCGAAAATCATTTTGGATGATTCCCGTATTCACGAGTGTTGGCGACGGCGTCCGTTTCCCGACCAGACAGCACACCACGCGAGACACGGTCGAGCCTCGGGCATCTGCCGTCGCGGTGAACTATTCTGCGGCTACCTACTCGATGGGGTCATCCGGTTTCGATAGCAGAGCTGACGTCGTGTATATAGAATGACAATCGATCGAGGCCTCTAGAGACTGCTGTAAAAAACGTAACACGACTGAATTTTGATGGTTTTTTTTCTTTTGAATTACGTTGTGATATGACTCGCAATAAGCACATCACATGCTCCTAATTTCCCGAGTGTGGCGCTCCGTCTCCTTTTGTGCCAAGCTACACCACATCTGTTCATTATATTTATCTTTGTTTTAATATTTTAGTACATCTGCGAATTGAGTAAAGGTCTCTCGCAACCTTTCACGCCCCCCCCTCTTCCCCCTTCTACCGCTTTCACCACCCCGAGCTTCACACAGTACCAACTGAGCACACATAAGGATTAATTTCATTTAGTAAAAATGACACCTCTATTAGGATTCCCAAGATAGCCACATCACTATCTCGACTCCACCTCATATGTAAAACAGGTACCATGCTGTGATCCTACGAAATGCGCAGACCAGTACTCTACTCGTACGTAAAACCGCCTTTATGATAGGCCGGAATGAATACAGAAATGATTCAAACGTGGAACGCACCCACTTTTGAGAAATGCACAATGAACTTATATGAAGTGACTATTTAACAAAACTTTGTATGTATATATATATATATATATATATATATATATATTGTTACGTTTGAAAGAGACTGGTAGACGTTGAAAGGGGCCGTTTATTAGGTCGTGAGGGGCAGCTCAGAAGCGGCCGAAAGATTAAGGATCCTTCTGATCCTCTTCTTCCTTTCTCGCTTCACCTTCTACGCTTCTTTGTCTTCGGGCATGTGCGCAAAATTCCTCTCCGCGCAGACGAAGGCCGCTGGACAAGTCAGTCGAGTTGTCGTGGCGTGTACAGTTTCAGGCGGGCAACATGAACCACTTGAGTTTTGGCAGCTCGTCGACCACTCGCCGCGAGACGAGCTATTACATAGTTGACATCTGCAAGTCTGTCGACAATGACAAAAGGTCCATCGTAATTGGCCAAAAACTTTTGGCTTAACCCGCGCTTGCGCATCGGAGTCCACAACCACACCATATCACCACGGCGATAAATCACTCGTCGATGGTGAATGTCATAGCGTACCTTCGCCTTCTCTTTCGATGCCAATGTGATTAGTAGAGCTATGCGACGCACCTCTTCAGCGAGGCAGAGAGTCTCGGCGACAGTGACGTTGTCGTGATCATAGAAAGGTAATACTGTGTCGATTGTGTGCTGGGGCAAACGTGCATAAAGCAAAGGGCTATAGCCTGTAATCTCATGCTTAGCGGTGTTGAACGCGTAAGTAATGAACGAAAGTACGTCATCCCAGTTCTTGTGGTCGCATGAGACATACATAGACAACATGTTGATAATGGTGTGGTTGGTACGTTCCGTTAGCCCGTTAGTTTGGGGGGTGGTATGGTGTCGAGTGATCAGGCGGGATTCACATAAACAGAGTAGCTCCTCCACGACATCCGCTGTGAATTGTCGTCCACGATCGCTGATAATCAGGCGAGGAGGGCCGTGTCGGAGGATGACGTACTGTAACAAAAACGACGAGACTTCGCTGGCAGTTGCGAAGGGGACGGCCGCCGTCTCGCAGTAGCGTGTGTGGTAGTCGACGCAAACAATTATCCATCGGTTGCCCTTAGCCGATTTTGGGAAGAGGCCCAGAAAGTCAATGGCCACTTGTTCGAAAGGTGCGCTTGGAGTAGGCATCGGCTGTAGAAGACCAGCTGGACCAGTTGGTGGACGTTTGTGACGCTGACATTGCATGCAGCTTGCCACATAACTTTCAACAGACTTCTGCATACCAGGCAAATAAAAGCGCTCTTTAGTCCGGTGAAGCGTCCGCGCCAAACCTAAATGTCCAGATGTAGGGTCGTCATGCCTGACACTCATAATAACTGTTCGCAGGCTCTCCTGGACCACTAGAAGGAAACGCGCGCCACTGCTGGAGAGGTTCCTTTTGAACAACAGTCCATCACGCATACTGAAACGGCGTGCACTAGTGGAAGCGGATGCAGCGGCAAAGAGTGGTGCTAGTTTAGCGTCCTTCCGCTGTTCTGCTCTGAAACTGGGATAGTCCGGGAACGTAGGCGACACAGACGCTACAAGCTGGTCAAGTTCATCGGATTCACAGTCTTTTGTGCTAAGTGGCATACGTGAAAGACAGTCCGCGTCAGCATGTCGACGACCACTCTTGTAAGCGACGGTAAAACTATATCCTTGTAGCCGGAGTGCCCAGCGCGCAAGGCGGCCACAAGGGTCACGAAGGTTGACAAGCCAACACAACGAGTGGTGGTCGGTTACGACTGTGAATGGGCGTCCGTACAAGTAAGACCTAAACCGCTGAATTGCAAATAATACCGCCAGGTATTCTTGTTTTGTAACAGTGTAGTTTTGTTCCGGCCTGCTTAGGGAGCGGCTTGCGTATGCGATGACGTGTTCGCGGTCGCCGTAACATTGTACTAAGACGGCTCCAATACCTATGCCGCTAGCATCCGTGTGAAGCTCTGTCGTAGCAGAAGGACTGAAGTGCTGAAGGACGGGTCATGACGTCAGCAAAAACTTCAATTGACGGAATGAAGAATCGCACTCCGGAGTCCACTCAAAGGAATTGTCATTTTGTAAGAGGCATTTTAGAGGATACGCAACGTCGGTAAACTTCGAAATAAAGCAGTGGAAGTACGAACAAAGCCCCAGGAAACTACGAAGCTCCTTGACGGAACGCGGCGCATTGAACGCCTCAACTGCTGCTGTTTTCTGGGGGTCAGGGCGGATGCCATCCTTGTCAACGAGATGCCCGAGCACAAGCGTCTGGCGGTCTCCGAAGTGGCATTTATTCGAGTTTAAAATTAGGCCAGCGTTACTGATGCAGTTCAAAACAGTATCCAGACGAGAATTTTGTTCACTGAACGTGCGGCCAAAAATGACGACGTCGTCGAGGTAGCACATGCAGATGTTCCACATCAAGCCACGCAGAATGGTGCCCATAAACCTCTCGAACGTTGCCGGTACATTGCACAGTCCAAATGGCATCACGTTGAATTCAAAGAGCCCATCAGGGGTTACAATGGCAGTCTTTTCCTTGTCCTCCGGGTGCATCGGAATTTGCCAATAAGCGGATTGTAAGTCTACGGAGAAAAAATAAGAGGCCGAATGTAAGCAGTCTATTGCGTCCTATATACGGGGCAGCGCGTGTACGTTCTTTTTAGTCACGGCATTCAGTCGGCGATAGCCGACGCAAAATCTCCAAGATCCATCTTTCTTCTTAACAAGGGCTACCGGTGCTGCCCACGGACCGGCTGGCTCTTGTACCACTCCCTTTTGCATCATTTCCTGCACTTAGTCATTGATAATTTGTCTTTCTGACGGGGAAACACGATATGTTTTTGGCGAATCGGACTTGCCGCACCAGTGTTGATGGTATGGCGCGTTCGAGACAGGGGATAGGGATTACTTTGCCCTTCTGCGCACAGTCAAATACCGAAACCTGCTTCAACAGCACATGCATTAAAGTTCGGCGCTCGCTTGAGCTAAGCGACTTATTTATCGTTGCCATAAGCACCCCGTTCAAATTTTGACAACCAGTTCCGTAACGTTCTTCCGTCACGTCTGTGAGCTCGACCACTGATAAGGTCGCGTGTTCTTTGCTGAGTGTCACGGGCTCAGAGGAACACTTTACAGTCCATAGGCCAGTTCGTTCGCCATCAATCAAAACCACACAATGGGGAACCAACACATTCTTCTTCACGCAGTTTATGTGCATTGGTTCTACGCTCGCATCGATGCTGTCAGAATCCGCGCCGCGACAAACAACAGGAACACGTACGATAGACAACGCAGGTATGAACGTATCGCCAAAGACACACAGCGTAGTTTGGTCATTCGCTGGAGTTTCCAGAAGTTCTGAAGGCATCTGGCCACTCACAAAGACTTTCCCCGTGCGACAGTCTAGAGTGGCACCACATTCTCGCAAGAAGTCCATGCCGAGAATGACGTCATATGTCGACCGAGGAATAATCGCAAACTCTGTCGTTATCATAAGGACTCCCAAAAATACCTCAGCACTGCACACACCAATAGGGCGCAGTGGCTCTCCACTCACTCCACAGAACGTCGAAGTTTCATCCCTGGTAAAAACAACTTTCCGCCCTAACACGTCTTTAAAGGAACCACTCATCACGGAAATCGTTGCACCTGTGTCCACCAAGGCCATCACAGGCACATGATCCACCAAAACACGCAATTTTTTTAAACATACACACAGGAGGTATTTCTTTCAGCAGCACGTTTCTAGCGACCTCACCCCCATTGGCCGCGCTGGCTAGTTTTCCGGTGGCGAAGATGGCGCTTTGCGACGCAGCGGTGAAGAAGAACGATGAGCACGAGGTCGTGGTGGGGGAGTTAAACTTCTGTCAGATGCCGGGGAGTGGTTGCGGAAGTTGCTGGGCCAATAGTTGTCATCAGGTGGTATGTGGGCCGGCCACCGGACACCATGTGGCTGTTCGAAGGGTCGTGAAAGTCGGATGGTTGGTGATACCGAGGAGTCATCCGAAGGTTGCAAAATCGCGATATGTGGCCTGGCACACCGCAGGAATAGCACACTGGCTGAGGTCGAAACGTCGGTCACTCGTCGATGAATAGAGCGTCATCATTTGCTCTTGTGCGACGTATGTACTGGTCGGGTGCGTCGGGAATCGTGTGACGAACCACACCAGAATGGTGTGGTAGAATAGTAGAGAAGGAGGAAGACGAAGACAAATAAATGATTCATCGTACAGCCATCACGTCTCTTGCGTCACACACACACACACACACACACATATATATATATATATATATATATATATATATATATATATATATATATATATATATATATATTGCTGCGTACTGCGTACATGCACGAAGACAAAGAAACGTATACGGTGAACGCACTTGTCGCCCAGAGCGAGAGAGGAAGAAAAGGATCAGGGGGATCTTTAACCAGTTGGCCGCTTCTGAGCTGCCCCTCACGACCTAATAAACGGCCCCTTTCAACGTCTACCAGTCTCTTTTAAAGGTAACAGAGTGGTGGAGGAGCTGGGTAAGCGCTTCAACTACGGAACAATCACTGCCACAGCTTCGACGAAGCCGTCGACTTGCCGGTCTCCCACCATCTGCCGTGAGTGACTTCGACATGCCCGAAGAAGCAGGCGTTTCCAGGACGGCACCGTCTCGCCCGCTTCCGTACTACCGAGTTCCACCGCCCTTCGGAGGAAAAGCCGAAGAATATGTCGACGCCTGGCTCACCAAGTACAAACGTGTGGGCAAGTCCAACGGTTGGGATGCAGCTGCTATGCTAGCCAACGTAGTGTTCTTCCTGACCTACACCGCACTGGTATGGTACGAGAACCACGAGTACGCACTCATGACGGGGGATCTTTTTGTTGAAGAGCTCAGGGCGTGTTTCGGCGACTCGGTTGCTAGAAAGAAGCGGGCTGAGCAAACACTGTCGCAACGGGCACAGCTACCAGGTGAGACATGCACCGCTTACATAGAAGAAATGTTAAGGCTGTGCAAGGTGGTCTGTGCTACAATGTCGGAAGAGGACAAAGTTGGGCATCTGCTCAAAGGGATTGCTGAGGATGTGTATAATTTTTTAATTGGAAAAAAAGCCTCAGTTCTGTGTCAGACGTCATTCAGCATTGCCGAACGTTTGAAACGCTCAAGATGCGTCGAATTGCGCCCAAGTTTGGTCGGCTGGCTAGCGTTACAACTGTTGCCAGTGTGGACACGAATCCTGGCCTCGACCTTTTTTCTACCATTCAACAGATTGTTCGTGAGGAACTGTCCCACCGAGAAATGTCGTGTTCGACAGCTGACCATCACAAGTTGTGTCTGCCACGTGAGGCTATGGATGTGCCTTCTTTGACCCCATGGCAACCGACGATGAGCCCGGCAACTGTGGAGTACAGCCCAGCCCCACAGTCAAGGATGACAACCAGATTTCCCGCGTCGCGGTATGAACGACGCTCTCAGCGCATGCCTCCTCGACACCCGACGTCTCGATACCCCGCACCTCCACCACTCTGTTACGTTTGAAAGAGACTGGTAGACGTTGAAAGGGGCCGTTTATTAGGTCGTGAGGGGCAGCTCAGAAGTGGCCAACTGGTTAAAGATCCCCCTGATCCTCTTTCTCCTCTCTTGCTCTGGGCAACAAGAGCGTTCACCGTATACGCTTCTTTGTCATCGTGCATGTACGCAACAATATATATATATATATATATATATATATATATATATATATATATATATATATATATATATATATATATATATATATATATGTGTGTGTGTGTGTGTCTGTGTGTGTGTGTGTGTGTGACGCAAGAGACGTGATGGCTGTACGATGAACCATTTATTTGTCTTCGTCGTCCTCTTTCTCTACTATTCCACCACACCGTTCTCGTGTGGTTCGTCACACGCTTCCCCCTCCCCCGAGAGAGACGTAGATGCAGGGGCGAATGATATCGTTTAAGTCTCTCGACATGAACGATGTCACTCTGGCGACCGAGTGGTCGATCTCGTAGTTAACTGCCGAAATCTTGCGTATGATCGTATAGGGTTCTTCCATGATTGCGCTGAGTTTGCCGCGGTTCGGGTGCCAGGGTGTTTCATATAGAACGAAGTCTCCCACTTCAAGCTCTAATGGAAGGAAGCTCTTGTCATATATGACCTTGTTTTTCTCGTGATATGCCTCTGAATTGCGGACTGCATTTGTACGAGCTTCCTGCAGATTTTCGGTAACGCCTAAAAGAAGACAGGGATACGATGGTGTGCCATACATAAGAAAGCAGGGTGGGTAGCCTGTGACTTCGTGAGGTGTTCTATTGTACTCGTCGACAACATCCGAGAGGAGACGCGGCCACGGTTTTCGGGGTTCGTCGTTGATCTTGCATCGGAGGCGAGTAACGATCGTCTGATTAGTGCGCTCGTTTAGGCCATTACACTGTGGGCGTTGTGAGCTTGTTAAAAGCTTATGAATATTGTTGTGGTTGAGGAACTGCTTAAATTTGCCGGCGGTAAATCCTGTGCCGCGGTCGGAAAGGAACTTCCGAGGCTTTCCAGCAGCGAAGATACTCTTCAGGCAGGAGATGTACGCGTCGCAAGTCTCATTCTTGTGTGCAAAAGCCCAGACATAACGGGTGGCATGATCAACGGCTAAGTGAATGAATCTTTTGGATGAGCCGTAGTTGCCGAAACCTCCGATAATGTCCATGGCCAGAAGATCAAATGGTTGTTCCGCTGGTGGCAAAGACTCCAAGGAAACAAATCGTTTGGTCTTCGGTTTCTTGCAGCGCTGGCAAGTATCGCAGTGGCGTATGTACTCGCTCACGTCGTGATGATGTCGGACCAATAGTACTGTGGGGAGAGAAGCCGCAACGTCTTCTTTACCCCGACATGACCGAAAGCGTCATGAGCTTTTTCAGAAGAGAAGACCAGAGGGCAAAACGCACATAGACTTTTCGTATTCCTCTGCGTGTCACTATACTCAGTCTGTTCTCAATGGTATGCTTTCCGGGTGGTTTGTCGTGATGCTCTCGCAGTTGCTCAGAAGATTGGAGTTGAACTACCGGGCTTCGAGATAGTGCATCAGCTTCAATGTTGTCAATGACCTTTTGGTGTTTGATGTTCACGTCGTACATGGAGAGTTTCAAAGACCACCGGAAAAGTCGGCCTCGGGAGTTCTTGATTCTTTTAAGCCATTGCGACGCTGCATGATCTGTGATCACAGTGAAGGGTTTCCCGTGTAGATAGCAGTGCCATTAATCAATGGCGTCAATAATTGCCAAACATTCGAGTTCTGCGATGGCGTAATTAATTTCGTGTTTTAGTAACTTCCGTGAATGATATGCAATTTGGTGTTCTCTACCTTTATCATCAGCCTGCTTCAAGACGGCGCCGATACCTCTGTTGGATGCATCGCAGTATAGCACACAAGGCTTAGTGGCATCGTAGATGTTAAGGATTGGCTCTTCATTCACGCATTTCTTGAGCTCAGTGAAAGCCAGTTCACACTCCGAATCCCAGTTCCAGGTGGCGTCTTTGCTGAGCAGCCGCGTCAGTGGGTGAGCGATTTGACTGAAGTGGTCGATGTATCGACGGTAAACGTTGACAGTGCCGAGAAAACGCTGCAACTCTTTAGGGCGTGATGGTGTCGGAAACCGTAGTATTGCATCCACGTTGCTTTGCTTTGGAGTGATGGTGCCATGCGAAACCTTGTGTCCCAGGTACTCAATGGAGGTTCGAGCGAATCGACATTTCTTTAATTTCAGCTTGACGCCTTCGCTTTTGAAAGCTTTCAAAACGCCCTCCAGATGCCTCAGATGGTCTGGAAACGTGTCAGAGTAGACAACAATGTCATCGAAGTAATTCGTGACGTTCTGCAAACGGTGTTTTGCCAATATGAATTTTACAGCTCGTTCCAAGGTGGCCGGAGCATTCCGAAGACCACAAGGCATGACGAGCAACTCGTAGTGACCGGTACGTGTGACAAACGCCGTTTTCGGAATGTCATCATGGTGAATCTTGACATGCCAGTAAGCTGACGTTATGTCTAGCGTCGAGAAGTACGTACATTTCCCCAGAGAATCGAGAACGTCATCTATGCGAGGGATGGGCTGATAATCAGGCAACGTCAAGTCGTTCAGCTTGCGATAGTCGATGCAGAAGCGCGTGCGTACTTCTCTTTTTTTCTCTGCCAGAAGTGCTGGCGCAGCGTATGGGGAGGTAGACAGTCGTATGACACCTTGCTTGAAAAGCTCGTTGATCTGTCTGTTCATTTCACCTCTGTCGGTTTCTGAACATCGATAGGGAGCTTTACGAATGGGAACATTGTTGGTGAGATGAATATGCGATGCATTTCGCCACTGATGCACCCAATGTCTGTCTGTGACTTGGAAAAAATGTCATCGTACTTGTGGATAAGCTGCTTCAATGCCAACTGTTGAGTTTTATTTAGATGTAGTACATCGCAAACTTCAACACCTTGCAAAGACGCGCCCATGTTAGCCGTGGTGTGGTTTTGTTTACGAGAATGGAGGATGTCTTTCCCTTGGCGTAGAGTCATGGTGTCAAGGTCCACCGACAAGTTAAATAAACAAGCACTATCCAAGCCAAGAAGTTGCTCTTCATGCTTTGTAGAACATGAGCCTGAATTTCTCTTGTCACTTTTCCTATCTGTACCTTTAGATTAACGCGACCCAAAGTTTTGGTAGATGATGTGACTGACTTCTTGAACTGAGATGCATGAATTCCTCATTATTTGCAGGAGAAGTGCCTTCAGCACTGTTTCGCTGATACAGGTAATCGTAGCTCCGGTATCAAGAGTAGCGCTGACAGGGTACCCGTTAATGAGGGCATCAAACTGAATTATATGAACTCTGGGTCGCCCTCCTTGTTTCCCTGGTTGGTGGAGAGGGCGGAAATGCTTGCGCGTCGTGGGCATTCATTATGCCAGTGCATCTGTCTGGGTAAGTCATCCATCGCGCAGTGTTTGCACTCGCGCACGTGTGTTCGTACCGGGGTATTACGTAGACGCTGACTGGTTCTGTCACTTGTTACGTTAATCTGTGTATTCCGAGCTGGGGGAAAGCGATGTAACTTCACTCTCTGCATGGTTGACTCTACACGAAAAGCAGCTGTAAGCCATGCCGCTGGTGTAGATGAGGTAATCCCAGCAAGCGCCATCTCCATATGCGCAGGGAAGCCGTCGATGAGCCCTGATATAAGGTGCGTGTCCTTTAGGTCGGCGAGGCGTCCGAGAGACATTTTTTCATTATATTATTTCTTCAAACTCTGGCCTGTTCGCAACCGGCAATGAATGAATTGGCGAAAAGGATCCGCGACGCCGCTCGTAAAGCGTCCCTTCATGCGTTCACATAAGCTCTCCCAAGACGCGCCTGTGTTGAAAACCTCAGTGAGAAACCATCGGAAAGCCTCACCTTCAAGGTAATCGGAGAAGCAGCACAGCTTGTCTCGCTCTCTCCATGCTGCGGCCGCAGCCCTCACCTCAAAGAGCCGGAGCCACTTGTCAAAGGGGACGTCCGTAGATGCTCCCGAGTACTTCGGGATGTTGATGACTTTCTTGGATGTCGCCATGATGATGGGCATGGTAGATCCTGTCGACTAGTGTGACGCAAGAAAAGTGATGGCTGTACGATGAATCATTTATTTGTCTTCGTCTTTCTCCTTCTCTACTATTCCACCACACCGTTCTCGTGTGGTTCGTCACACAGACACACACACACACACACACACAAACATATATATATATATATATATATATATATATATATATATATATATATATATATATATATATATTCTTTGAGCGTCATTCACGCTGGACCCGACGTATTGTATGCAAGAAGTGTCTAAACGTTTTCAGCTGGTGGAGCAGAAGGCTGGTCAGTGAATCTGACGAAGGCCCGTCTACCAGCTGGAAACGTTAAGCAAAGATGCTGCCGTAAAGATGTCGTCTCTTTCTCGCATATATATATATATATATATATATATATATATATATATATATATATATATATATATATATATATATATATATATATATATATATATATTGAATTAACTTGCAGATAGCACATAAGAAAAGGATCGTATTTACTAACGTTTCGGCCGTGGCACGGCCTTCGTCAGAGAGTAGCGGTATGATGTATATATATATATATATATATATATATATGTGTGTGTATGTATATAGGGGGTGAGTAATAATTCAATGGGCCAGTTAGTCTTCGTGAAGGTATGGGACATGGCACAACGGGAGCGTTGTCAACAAGGATAAATTTATTTCCCAACAGTTTCGGGAGGTTCCTCCCTTCATCAGGGGATGAGTTATACATATATAATTTGAAATCTTTGTCTATTTCGCCTACAGGACGAAGCACCAATTATCCAACAGCAGCCACGGACAGTGTGCCTAAGATGTACCCCTGCGCGCCCTCACTCTGCATGTGCCATCTTTACCAGGACAGCGAACAAAGACAACACCAGTCTTGTCGGTGCTCCTATCATAAAAATGGCTATAGAAATCTACCTAATCTGTACACGTTCTGGGTCAATAAGGAATGTTACATGTCAGGGGCGGCAGCCTGCAGCCCGGGGGCGGCATGCGGCCCGTGGAGCGGTAATATGTGGTACTCAGCACGACGTCAAAACTTGCTATCTCCTTGTCACAGGCCGAAATCGTTATCCACTTTATTTCTAACACGCTTGTTGGGCGTGCCCCAGGAAATGAGCTGTGCAGAGGAAGCCGTAGCAGTTCTGACATCAAGTGAAATTTTTATAAGTAACCTATCTTTGCAACCGACCCTTTTGAACGGTCTAGCCAGAACGCCCTTCCTGTGTGCGTTTTTGCTTTCTCCTGAGTGCACGTGCGTTTTTTTTATTTCTCTCTCTCTCTCTACACCCTCTTTCTTGGCCCTGTTTCCCCATCCTCAGTGCTGGGTAGCAAACCGGATGCCAACATCCGGTTGATCTCCCGACCTTGCCTTTCTCTCTCTCTCTCGCTCTTTTGCAACCTTGTGACATGTATCCTTAAAGTTAACATGATATCTTTTCCAGCTTGGATGCATAATTGTCTACTCCCAGAATTTTTCTCTTCAGCAACAAAGCCCCTTCTCCCACACCCTGGACAACACAATGTCACCTTGATTCGACCCGGCCTTACCCCTCAAAACGTTGTTGACCCCTGCTATAAGTTGCGTCGTCGGTGATCTCAACGAGGAGAAAGTTTGACTACGTGAGTGGACGCAATGCCGTAGGAGCGAGGACTACATGCATCATTTTATTAGCTTAGAATTGGTCGAATCGTACCTCTGATCAGCATTTTTTTTACCATGGCCTGTAGCTCCAGCCTGTGCACTTCTCGGACAGTTAAAACAAGCATCGAGAAACTGACTGATTCCCCCTTCCGGCTATTCATGCGTGAACTTTAGGCCTTTTGAACAAAAACTAAACAACTTTGAAATACTCCAGGCGCATTTATTTCACTCGTGAGGCTACACGCCCCCTTAGCACCACCAGGCAATCGTTCACACATCTAAAAATTTTTGCTCTAAAAGTCTGAATAATAGGCACTGCACTGCTTTTTTCACAGTTTCCTAAAATCATTGTGCTTAAAATGGGAGCGATGCTCCCTATACACTTTGCATCTGTATTAAGAACTGGTCATTAAAAAAGTGTCTTGGCAAGATAAGAGTTACAATATGGTCACGTGATTGTGGAGGAAAATAAACAGGTAGTGGGGATGATTAATTACTTATTGGGGGTATTTGTACTTAGGAAAACTCCGAATACAGTGAATAGGCTCTAAAAACTTTCTAGAAAAAGCAATTCTAAAAAAACTTTCAGTCAAAAGGCCGGAAGAGCTGCGAAAGTTCTGAGGGTCCGACTCCTCGATAGCATGCTTTACGTTCCTGAGAATGTCAGGCTGAAGAATAAAACTTAGAACTTATACCAAAGCAATAAGGTGAAATACGCAATCACATCAGGGCGATCCACAAGTTTCCACGTCAGTCACGCGTCCAAGGGCTTTCTAGGAAACAAGCGACGCTGCTTCAACGGTAAAGAATTGACTCCGCAAACACGCCGGCTTGGTCATTGAAGACTGTGTGAGGCGTCTTCCCGTTTTGTGTCTTTTGTGGTGACATTGGCGGCATCAAACATTTGAGTGCGCCCGAAGTTTGACAGAGAAAGAACAAAGATGGTACACAACTTGCAGAAAGGTTCTCACAAGCACAGGACATTTGAAGATGTCATTTTTCCCGAGAGAACCCATGGCGGCGAGAAGGAGTGTGCAATGGATCCTGATGTCGTTCCTGCGAGACACTGGGCTGAGTGACATTTGGTGACGGACCCCTATAGTTCAAGAGATGGTCAGGTGGAACAATTACCGGTCATTTATGCCAGGCTATAACCTCGCCTTTGCAGCATATCACAACCACCACCTCCTTCATTACATCATACCGCTACCCGCGAGCACATCAGCCGGGCTCCCTTCAGGCCACAGGATACCCAACCCAGGGCCGAAGAGATGGGGGTTGTACAAAACACCTATTTGTCACTACCTCGACACTAAAGACTGGAGTGACAGGTGTAACCTCCAACGCACCCAAAACCGACTGAAGAAGGAAGCGTGTCATACGCCCGAAAGCAACATACACGGAACATTGATGCACCACCTCTATCCAATGAAACATGGATATCTGCGCCCACTCTGAAACGTACCGGTCATCTCGCACTTGCTCTTGGAATGCCAATACCATGCAAACAACACATTGCGACCAAAGAGTAGGGTGAACTAAGCACCAAAAACGAATCACGACCACCTAATCGAAACATATAGGAGACCAAGCTCGTCCTAGAGGACCCGGAAGACCAGTGAAAACTTGTCGCCAGGGCCAAGAGGGCAGTCAAAGTCAGAGGTTTCCGGGACTATAGGGAACCCGTAGGTTGGTAGGCAACACTGCAGGTTGGCGCAACTATGTACTTCGTTCTGTCGAGCAATAGGCCAGAAGTGCGACTGTGCTTGTTTAACCAGTGCCTGGCGGCCGAAATTCTCTGCCTGCCACAGCAGCGGCAGATGCTCAACTATTTCACCAAGGCTGTGGTGGATCAAGGTACGCCCCGGGGCC
Source organism: Rhipicephalus microplus (assembly GCF_043290135.1). Taxonomy (NCBI): domain Eukaryota; kingdom Metazoa; phylum Arthropoda; class Arachnida; order Ixodida; family Ixodidae; genus Rhipicephalus; species Rhipicephalus microplus. The sequence goes on from NW_027464588.1 coordinate 15,263,220, forward strand.
TTCGCAGAACCTTATGGGGCTACCTTTCCGGATGAGTAGCCAGAAACAACCTTACGCCACGTTGGTGTACTCCTCTACCCATTGAGAAAACCCGGTGGGTTCTGCGATCAGCACTGGGAATCGAGCGCGGTACCTCCCACATTGGTAGCGAACACTCTAACCATGTAGCCACCGCTGAGGGGAATGACATCAGGCATCGGTCGGAACACTGTTTCGGCATTAAATGTTTACTTCTCTCTGTCTCTCAGCATCAAGGGAAAATGCGAATTCTCACTTCGAGGGATTTTCATTTTTCCGGAAAAATTCAAGCACTTCATCAGAGTTCCGAACCACAAAAGGATCAGTGATATTTAATGCCACACAAATGTCGCTGGAGTAATCCAGAAGTTTCATTGTGCCGCTTAACCTCCTCTGAGACATTGTGACAACTAAACGGACGGAACATGTTCTTTATGAATTTTTGTTGTGAAAAAAAATCATGGTAGCCTTTGTTAGCAGTAAGTACTTTTTTTCAGACAACACAAATTGAACTCATAGCGCAATGCAGCGGTCTCGTGCCAGCGGCAAATTATATCTTTATCAAGTTTTTTCCACATTTACATTACATTTACTTCTAGTATCACCCCCTATACTTTCCCTTGGCATCATTATCTGTTAATTCTCATTATTAATATGTGTGTGACAGAGAAAGCGAGCCCTTAAATTTACACTTCTTTCTTACGATGCTAGCGCCTGCTTTTTAGGGGCGAAGCCCCTTATGGCGTGGCTTGGGCGTCCCTCGTATGTAACCACCAGTGGCACATACCCGAAATAGGTATAACACTTGACCTCCAAGGTGGTGCCAGTGAGAGATTTCTTCTGTGAGTTGTTTAACAATAAAAAATAGTGCTCAATGTATATGCGAATGGCTGCTAATGGGGAATGAGAGACATGAGCATTCGGCTTTTAGTCAACGCGCACGCTGCGATCCCCATTAGCAGCCATTGGCATGTACATTGAGCACTATCGGACAAGAAAGGGATGCTACATTATACTCGCTGGGTGTAACCTCCTTAGCTTTAGAAAGGTTTAGCGAGCGTTGAGCCGCAGTGCCATGAATACAATGAACTTGTATATACCATGAATGAACTCAAGGTGGTTAAAAATGAGAAGTAGATACGAAGCGCAAGCCGTAAGAAAGTAAAAGCCGAATTCTCCTGTCTCTCATTTCTCATTAGCAGCCATTGGCATGTAAATTGAGCCCTATCTGACAAGGAAAGGTTGCTACGTTATACTCGCTGGGCGTAACCTCCTTGGTTTTCGAAAGGTTTAGCGAGCGTTTGGTCGCAGTGCCATGAATACAGTGAACTAGAATATACCATGAACTCGAGGTGGTTAAAGGTGGGAAGTGGACCCAAAGCGCAGGCCGTAAGAAAGTGTGCGTGTGCCACCTCTCGTTTAGTCCTTGGAATGTCCGCTGGATGGCGGTGCTTCTATATCGGGAAAATATGATAAAAAGATGCGAGATGGTGGGACTTGGAGTGTTGAATAGATGAACGAACGGACACACAAACAGATGCATGGATGGACGCATGAACGGACGCAGGGGCGGATGCACGAAAGAACGCAGGGACGGGCGCACAAACAGACGCATGGACGGCCACACAGACGGACGCATGGACGGACGAATGCTTCGCCCCGCTCTCCATCATTCACTCCGTGGATATGCTGCCATTTTTTTATTCTTGGTTTGCAGCTTTGAAGTGCTTCGGAATTGCTTTTTTTTGCTTTCTCACAGTATATTAACATATAAATAACGACAAATGCACCTTTTTATCGACTATCAGCCGGGAAAGCAAATATTCGCAACTGTAATATTCGTTCCGACGATCTAATGGTGCATAAAAAAGTGCGATCTGCATTTAGCATAAATTGGACAAAATTTGACAGTACTGCGGCTTGATGACCCTTTACGGAGTAGAAATGTCCAAAGAAATGGAGCAGAGTTTGACATTGAGTGTTCCCTTTCTTTCTAACACAAAACGTGCTGAGTGAGCGCTCTTTTTCCTGATGCAGGTGAAGGATCAGGAGAGAAAGGATGAGAAAGAACTATTTATTAAAAAGCAGAGATTAACCGGCATATGCGAATGGCTGACTTGTCATGGGGAAGGAGTTGAAAGTAGAGGGAGAGAGAAAATCACATAAGGAGTTGAAATAGAATAGAAGATTATAGAAGACGTCCTCGTTGTATGTAGACGCAGCTGTTCTTATCTTTTCAGGCTCCCTGTGTGTTTCTTCGCACAACTGCAACTGCAAGATAAATGTACATATGCATATAATGAAGAGAGGATGGCCTTATTGATGCCTTTTTTGCTATCAAAACGATAAGTATGCAGACTTTTCGGGATACGACTAAGATAGGAAGTGTGCAACCTTAGACGATGTATAAGCAGTTTTATTTCTTGCAGTAATGCACCCAAATCCATTGTGACATTCACTTTATGAAGATAGTTTTTGTTTAAAACGTCTTATGTGACCATTTTACTCAGAACCGAGTTTCGCACTACACATTTGAATTTCGCGCGTAAGGAACACTGGTCTGGAGGGCATCATTGCATGAAAGACCGCGGTTTTCCCTTTGGCTTGCGACAAAGTAGACTCACTGCTTTATTTTAGGCACTGTATTACTTTATTGATAAGCATTTTTGAGTACGGCGTAGCGGGCGCAACTGGTGCTCAGAGGACAGTCGATTGAAAGACAGGGCCTTTGAGATTTGTATTTTTATACAGAACATTGCAGAGAAAACAGAGTTTCATACAATAATACCTAGAGGGGAATCTGGCGATAGTGCCTATACGTGGGCGACTTCAGCAGTGCTTGTACCCTCGTGGGAGTATAGTGTACTAGAATATTCTAGTTCACTATATTGGGAGTCATGGGAAGTACAGGCTTCGGATCTGCTTCGAGTGGATCACGTTCTTGAAATTCAAGACACTTGTTTGCTGTATGTAAAACAAAGTGATATGAATGCATGTCTAACTGAAACTCGCTTAATTTTTTTCTACGCAAACTTTATTGCAAAATGTTTTTGTGACTAGGTGGTAAAAATTAAAACCTGGACAAATTTAACCACTAGGGTGCGCATTTCTCTGCCATAGCGTTCGAGATTTGGCACCAACAGGTGTAAATAATTATTCTTCAAAACATTTCGAAATGAACACTTTTGTTTTGCCCTCAAAAGTACGTAAATTTTATTTATGTAAATAACAGTGCAGTATTAAGTGAGAAACACTTAACGTTTTGTCTGCTGCGATGTCAAGTGGTCTGTCCACAACGCACCTCTCGTTTTGTTGTGAAGTCGAATCTAAAGAGCGTGGTGGTGCGTCCACTTCACGTCGCCATTGTTTGCAGTTTATTTCAAGGAGTTTTGACCAGACGCACTAACAAAAAAACGTGAACGCGATGTAATATCCTGCACAAGTATGGGACGCTACATCTATGCACAGCCCCGCCACGGTGGTCTAGTGGCTAAGGTACTCGGCTGCTGACCCGCAAGTCGCGGGATCAAATCCCGGCTGTGGCGGCTGCATTTCCGATGGAGGCGGAAATGTTGTAGGCCCGTGTACTCAGATTTCGGTGCACGTTAAAGAACCCCAGGTGGTCAAAACTTCCGGAGCCCTCCACTACGGTGTCTCTCATAATCAAATAGTGGTTTTGGGACGTTAAACCCCATATATCAATCAATGCTTCGCTCAAACTGTCAATCCAGCGTTGCAGTTAATTGCGAGGTCTAGCAGTTTTCAGCTTCTTTTAACAACAAAGGCGCAGCTTCAGTCGATTGCACCCACACCACTACAAACTCCACACAAAGAACGAAGCTGAAACTGTTGAAAAAGATTCGTAGACAGTTTGCTGGCTAGTATGATCATATCCGAAGCCTGTACATAATTCCTCTGAGGCACGGAGGAATGAGGGTACACGATTGCAGCGCCAGATTCCTCTCTAGGTATTATTGTATGAAACTCTAGGGCGGAGAACGCTATCTCACTGAAAAAAAAATAGAGGACAAAGTACAACTTTTGAAATGTGCACCTTCTAATATAAATATATTGGTATTGCAGGCACATACACAATGTTACTTTTTTAAACTAAGAGAAGTTTTGGTTTTGAAGGTGACAGCTTGCGCTTTCTGACCTTCTGTACTCCTGACCTTCTGTACTCTTGACCTTCTGTACACCTGACCTGCCCAGCTTGCGGTGGTCTACGGAGCTGCCTGCTCCGGCTCAGATTCCGAACTATGCCGCCTAGGGGCGCTCGAGTTACCCCAGCTGAGCGCCGGTGGATGCAGAGAAATGCATGGGTTGCCGCCGGTTTGAGAAGAGTTTCATCACGGTTTGAGTAAATGTGACGGGTATCTTGAATCATTTTACTTTATGTGACTTTGAGAATCTTCTTTTGCATTTTATATGACATTTCAGAGCATTAATTTTCAAATGGAACCACAAATAAGATACAAAACATGTGTCATCGTGCAAAACAAGACAGAATGATGACAGAGACAGCTTGTAAAAAGCGCTGACCACCAAACGTTTATTTAACTCATGATACCGGCTATACGTCTACACAATGGTAGACTTGTCGCACACTCAGCTGGATTCAATTTACTGTCGGGACAAGAAAGTGCAAGGACTATGACATTTGACAGTGGCCGCGGCATCCAGCGCGCATAGAAAACAACCTAATACATACAATTTCGCGCATAAATACCTTCGTCTCAAATGCAAATGTAGATCGCAGGTACATGAATAATTAATAAAAAACACTCTGCAACTGTTTTGAAGCGACACAGCAAACAATTTTTCCTGCAAGACTGCAGCGTTTGCTCTTTTGGAGAGCAGATTAACCGCTGCAACTTAACGGTTCAGCTTGGCTATTTGCGCTTTTAATACAGCATTATTCCTTGCCATGGTTTGGCATTTCCCGTGCGTTGATTTTGCGGAAGTCATCACACGACGTATCTTCTGGCTGATTATAGCTGTTTGCGTGGTCAATGAGCGTCGGTCAATCTTTTTTTTTTTACTTTGTCGCCAGGTGCAGTTTCAGGTGGTTCTGTGCGTTCAAATTCAGTGAGAGGGTGCATGAAGTCTGAGGACGGTCCCGAAGTTGTGTTTGCGGATGGTACTGATGACATATGTCGCTCGATGTCAAGCTCTGCTGTGCGCCGGGACTGAACCTGTTTTCGTCTTGCATTGAAAAAATGTGTTCTGTTATACGCCTTTCCTTGAAATTCGTTTTCATTGGTCCAATTCGTATGCAAAAGCCGTGGGGAAACGTCAAGCATTAAACATTGTTAGTCACTTTTTTTTGGAGGGGGGGGGGCAGGGTCTATGTTTTTGAACATTTGAACGTTTCAAGGTGCGGCGGACTTTTGCCAAGGGCGGCACCATGTACTATGGGTAGTGTGGAAACATGACGGCACAGCATCCGCTTTCAGTCTTTTTATCTTTAGTCCCGGCTTATAGTCGGTTGGAGCAAAGTGCACACTGCACACCTTCAACCTGTCATTTGGGAGCTAAACTTCATTGCCAGCACCTTGAAAGGAAGAAGATGAACATTCAGTGAAAAATTGTGAATAAAATACAAAATTTCTTGTTCTTTTCTAAGGAGTATATCATGCAATTAGAAGTTTATACCATGGTGGCGAAGTTATTAAAACACAGTTATGAAGTGAGCGTATGAATTCACCTCGTTAACCTTGTGACACACGTAACTGGCTGAGATACATTAGCACTAAATAAAACGGATGACCACAAGAAAGAAGGCAAGGACACACGCTACTCACAACGTTTCATTAGGAGAAAAGTTTTCACGTATATATCCTTTTGTCATGCATGCGCGTAGACGGGTAAACTAACACGTTTATAACAGACGGGGTAGCACATAAATTCAAGTTCGAGGTCAAACTAATTAAGCGACAGAGGATAAATATTCACTTATGCAACGATCTCTGCTCTTTTTGGTAATGTAATTAAACTACCAAAGCAATCTCGAAAAAGCTGCTTCTTCCCACAATGGGTGTGTTCGAAAACCTAGTAGCATAACCACATTTAGTGACATGGCTTGCACATGTGGACTCTTGTCATATTTTCTTTTTTTTTGCTAATAAAAAGTTGTGAGTATAGCACGTCGTCATTTACTTTCTTGGGGTTGTTGGTTTATTTTTTATTTTATTTTTGCGCTAATATGCGTCTCAGTCTGTCATGCACCACCAACCAGCCCAGCAACTCACTCTTTTGAAGACACGTAGTCATTTACAACCCATATGGCAATTTCAGCATGCCAGACAACGCCTAATTGAGCAGACTTACCCTTTGTAGAAATCATCTTGATCCATTTTTCACCAACCTCGTTCACTGGAAACTCATGAAAAGTCACGTCAGAAGTCTTCCCTTGCCTTGATTCACAAGACACGCAGCACACACCATCGTGATGGTTCATTTGCACCAAGAAACCTCGCTTCGCTGGTGTACAAACGCACCTACCTGCACGCTTCTATCGCAGCTCGGCACGAGAAGACGGTAGCAAAAGATCGTCATTATACAATACTTATTCAAAAATTGGCTTTTATTCATTTTTTTAATCGTCCAGAGTGTGTGTACGCGTAAACATTGCTGTTTTTCTCCCAGTGTCACGTGAGCAAACGACATAGAAAAAAAAAGCGCCGCGGCCCCTGTTTTGGCCGTCAGCAACCGGTGCGGATGGGGTAAGTTGTAGCGCCAAAGAGCGCATAGCGGTAGGTGCCAGTACCAGAAAGGGCGTGCTGGCGCTTCGCTCGCTGGGCAGGTCAGTACAATACAGTAGGTCGTGGTCATAGTAAATAATTATAGAGGGCGACACCTGCACCTCGTGGGCTGGATGGATGGATGCTATGAGCGTCCCCTTTATAACGGGGTGGTGACAAGTATGCCACCAGGCTCGACAAAAAAAAACTTTTTTCTTTTTTGATGTTGGCCTAATGCCTCTACTTCGATAAATTCTATCTTAATGGAAAAAAAGTAAATTTTCAGCTTAAGTTCTCTGCCATTTATGGCACACTGTCCATATTTTATTTTTCCAATATTTATTTTTGTCCTTTCTCTGTAATTTTCTGCCACCAATACTCTAACCGTCTCTTACTTATTTCAATCGCGGGTGTGTTCAGCTTTCCATTGTTGTCCCTAAAACCCAAGGCTTCCTGTAGGCTCGTGCCCAAACGTACACCTGGGTGGATATCTCCACATTCAATCAGAACATGCTCCGCCGTTTCCTTATCTTTCCCGCAGCATGTGCATTGTTCTTCTTTACTGAATCTTGCTTTATAACTACGCGTTCTAAGGCAACCCGATCTCGCTTCAAACAGTAAAGCGCTTCCCCTTGAATTATCGTAAAATGCCTCCCTCCTTATTTCATTTTTGCCCTTTCGGTAGTTACTCAAAGTCGGTTTTTTCTCCATAGCTGCCATCCAGTGAATCGTCTCCGCCTCCCTGACTTTTCCCTTAACGCTCTTTGTTGACATATGGCTTACAATACCAGCCGTATATTTACTAGTGAGTCTTCTAGTTCTTTTTCTCCACTGTGTGTCCACGCTCTTCCTATACAAATAACGGAACACCTTCTTTGCCCATCTACTCTCCTTCATATTTTTTAGCCTTTCTTCGAACCTTATTTTGCTCTGCGCTTCCCTCGCCTCAAAACCTGCCCACCCCATATCGCCCTTTACAGCCTCGTTTGTCGTCTTCCCGTGAGCACCCAACGCGAGGCGTCCCACAGTCCTTTGATTTACATCCATTCCCGATTGCACCTCTGCCCTCATGCACACCACTGAGTTCCCAAAAGTAAGCCCTGGAACCATTACACCCTTCCACAGACCTCGAAGCACCTCATACCTATTGTATCCCCACAACGCTCTGTGCTTCATTATTGCCGCATTCCTCTTTCCTTTTGCTGCCGAGGCTTTTTCCTGTACCTCCATGTATCTATCACTCTCATTTACCCATACTCCAAGGTACTTGTATTCACTTACCCTCGGTATTTCTTGGCCTTGTATGGACACCGTCTGATCACAGGGATCATTGAATACCATCAATCCACACTTCGTTACACTGAATCCTAGTCCAAGAGCTTCACCTTCCCTTCCGCATATATTTGCCAGCTGCTGTATATCATCTCGACTGTCCGCAAATAAGACGATATCGTCCGCATAAAATAAACCTGGAAGCTTCTGCTCAATCATCATGCCGCCCTGTTTGTGTGACAGATTAAAACCAATGTTGCTACCTTCTAGCGCTTTTTTCATACTCACCATGTACAGCATGAATAACAGCGGGGACAAAGGACATCCCTGTCTCAGACCCTTGCTAACCTCAATGTTCTCTTTGCTACGCATTCCTTCCCACTCTATGCAAACTGTATTTTCTCGGTATATCTCCCTCAAAAGCTGTATACAGTCGTCGCCCATGCCCATTCCTTTCAATATATCCCACAAAATTTCCTGATTAACGTTGTCGTATGCCCCAGTGATGTCTAGAAAAGCCACGTACAAGGGCCTATTCTCTATTTTAGATATTTCTATACACTGAGTGAGAACAAACAGGTTATCGTCTAGCCGCCTGTCGACTTGAAATCCGTTCTGAAGTTCTCCCAAAATATCGTTATGTTCGGCCCATGTTTCTATTTTCATTTTTACTGCTTGCATCGCCAACCTGTATAGTACCGATGTAATGGTTAGTGGTCTATACGAGCGAATCTTGTCCTTTTCTCCCTTGCCTTTATAGATTAAGTTCATTCTACTTTGTCGCCAACTGTCCGGTATTTGTCCGTCCTTTAAGCTTTTTTCTACTGCTTTTAACAATGCTTCTTTAGTGTTATGTCCTAGTTCGTTAATGAGGCTAACGGGAATCCCATCTAAACCCGCGGCAGTGCGCTTTGGAATTTTTCCTTCGGCCTTTTTCCAGTTGAAGTTATCAAGTACTAGCTCTTCCTCTGTTGCTTTCTCCGCCACACTTTTACTCACCAGGAGATCCCCTGGACGCTCTTTTTAAACGAATCGGCTGTTACCTTTTGGATGTAACCTAGCGCTTCGTACCCTTCCAATTGATTTCCTCCTTCCTCTAGAATATGTTGTTGCGTTGTGACAGACTTCCTACCTAGCGCCTTTATGTGGCTCCAAAAAATCCTAGGCGCGGCCTCCTTTTTTTGTGTATCTCTGTCATCCAGCGTTCACTTTCACCTTTAATTTTTGCCTCTACCAATTTCTGTACAAGGGAGTTTTTCTCTAAATATATTTCCCATATTTTTTTGACTTCGTCCTGCGGCCGCTTCTCCTTTTTTGCCTTTCTATGCTCCCGTGATGCTTCGCGTCGCTTCTCGATCGCCTCCCGGATTTCCTTGTTCCACCAACTTTTTGGCTTCCTTTTTCCTTTCCAGCAAACAGTTTTCTTCTCTTTCCCTATCTCCTTCGTCATTAGATGTAACAGCTCACTATACTCCCAGTCCTTGCCTGGTATTTCGCCTACTTCTTCCTCGACTCTTGCGGCTATATTTATTATTTGTTTGTCATTTAAATACGAGCTGCCAGACTTTGATTCCATGCTCATATTTTCAGTTTCGTATCCCATTTGTAATGTTATTCGTTTATGATCACTACCCAAGCTGTTAATGCCTTCCTCGTCTATCCTCATTTCTGTCAGTTTGTGGTAAATTCCTTCAGTCATGAGACAATAATCAATACTTGATTGCTTGTTTCCGACTTCCCATGTGATCTGGCCGTCACATTTAGGCCCCGTGTTAACTATCTCCAGACTATGTTGCTCGCAAATATCTAGTAATAACTTCCCATTGGTGTCTGAATATCCGTCAAGGTCATGTATGTGGGCATTCATGTCCCCTAGAAGGATGATTTCGGCCCCATTACCAAATTCCTTAATATCCGCACTCATGCAATCCACTATCTCCTGATTCTTTTCTCTGCAGTTATTTCCCGTCCACAAGTAGGCTACCCCTAGCCACGTTTCCTTTCCACCTACTGTGCCCAGAACCCAGAGGTGCTCTGAACACGTCTGTTTCACTCTAACCCATTTGGCTCCGCGATGAAGTAGCATTCCTACACCCCCACCTTTCCTTTCCGATAAGGTCCTGTTACACCCTTCCCAAACATAATTTTCAATATGTGGTGGCTCTTTCAAGTCTCTAAGGTGTGTTTCTGTAACCGCATACACGCCTATCTGTTCTTTGTTTAACTGCTCCTCAATCTCTAACCATTTTGCCTTCTTTCTGCCACCCTGCATGTTTATGTAACTAATCGCAACACGCGCCTTTTTCCTTTTTCTTTTACCTTTTTTCTGGTTTTTCGCAATTCTACCTGTCAAAGCGTCCTCCTGGTTGTTTTCCCTGTTACGAGCTACCCCGGTCTCCGAAGGGCCCGTGAGCCCCCCAAAAAAGCTACTGCGCGTCCTGCCAGTCGCCAGCCCACCTCGTGTCCAAGCCTCTTATCGAAATGAATCTTGTCTCTTTGGAATCCACCCCACCTGTGCACTTCCCTGTTTAAATCCACTACCTCGAAACCCTTCTCTCGACTAATTCGTCATATCTCTTTGTTTGCGTCGACAACCGCTCATTGCAGGTTGACGTTGCGTACTGGTACTTCCGGTACTGTGCATACTACAATTTGCACCTGGGGGGACACGGCGCGCATGTCATCCACCCCTTTCGCCAAGGTCGTCGCTAGTCCTGACGATTCTTTTTTCAGGACGTCATTTAGCCCTCCCGCAATTACAACGAGGTTACGATTGTTAGCTTTAGCTGCGAGTTGTTCACCCGCTTGACTCATTACTGTCCCCAGCGTTTGTCCTGGGAACGTCCCTATCGCAACTCTCTTGTCGCCTTTCACCCTTTCTTTGATTGCCGCTGCGCAACGGACTAAATTTGAGTCACCGGCGATGATGACCTGTTTAGACATTCCTTCTGAAACCTGCACCTGGCTGCTGACTAGGTGACTAGCATGAGTCACGGCTGCTGGTTTGCTCCCTCCCTCCCTCAAAACTACTTCCCGGTAGCTGGGCCCTGTGACCAATGTATCTGCCTTTGTCATGCCTGTTTCCTTCATCTCTCCCGCACGGGGGGTCGTCGCCATAATGCTTCCGCCGTCACCTGCGTCTTCGTTCCCTTTCACGACCTTCGATAGGCCCTTCTCGGCTGACCGGAGCCTTTCTTCCATGGCTGACGTTTTCTCTCGCTCCTTCGCCAATGCATTCTCCAGCTCTGCGATTTTCTCCATGAGCCCACTCTGGACCGCCATCATATTTTTCATTTTCTCCTCGAACTCGCACTGTCTACACTTGGCGTCATCTTCTGCTTTCTCCTCCGCACTAACTTCCACCTTCCAACCTACCCCGCACTCTGAACACTTTACGGTCTTTTTGACCATGGCTAGCTCAGTTTACCGATGCCCACGTGTTAGAAAACTGTACTAAAATACACTGGTCTAAGCCAAAAAGAACCACAATAATAAATAAATACGCTACACTTCACAGCACCTGCGCATGCACGTGGTCGGTCTACGCGCAGACCTCAGCCACGTGGTGGCTACTAAAAAAAACGTACACCGTAATAGACCTAATCAAGCTTTACGCTAGCGCCTTACGTTCTCATAACGCTACAGACAGAGGCAAGCTGGAAACATGCAAAAACACTTATCTGTAGCTGTCATTCCGGAGCTCTCCAAAGCGCGCGTGCGTGCTTTGGAGAGCGCGCGTGCGTGCTTTGGAAGCGCACGTGCGGCCACAGCGCGCGTGCGCGCTGCGAAAACGGAGTGTGGTCGCCGGAAGTATCCCTGTTCGAACGAAATTTAAATCAGCCGCTGGCTCCCGCCGAGAACCTCGGTTGCCTCGGTGCCCCGGCATCGGCAACACCAACTCAGAAGTGACTAGGCAGCCCACAAACTCCTCATTCTCGTTTAGATGCTTCAGCATTCCATTCGATTCCGTTGTTGCGTTGCTCCTTGGGCCAATGAAACGAAAAAGCGAGCACAAGTGGTAGTGTGTTCCGTGGCGAGCAGTGAGCGACCACTTTGCAGCGGCTACGGTTCTCAAACCCACGAGGTTTGTCAGCTTTCTGTTTTCTCTTAGTTCATTGTTTTTTCACCAAATGATTGATTGATTGATATGTGGCGTTTAACGTCCCAAAACCACCATATGATTATAAGAGACGCCGTAGTAGAGGGCTCCGGAAATTTTGACCACCTGGGCTTCTTTGAAGTGCGCTCAAATCTGAGCACACGGGCCTAGAGCATTTCCGCCTCCATCGGAAATGCAGCCGCCGCAGCCGGCATTCGATCCCGTGACCTGCGGTGCTTTTTCACCAATTGGCAAGCGTTTTTCTGCGCGCGAAACCGCTCTCAATAGACACTGCTTGGAGTATGATGCCCCACAAGATTATACTTTGCTGTACGTACTCGGCCAAAGCCGAGTACGTACAGCAAAGCCCGTCTTCGCTGTACGTACTCGGCTCTCCAGAGCGGAGAGAGGGACTAGTTGGGCTAGATCACTTCGTACTGCCGAGAGAGTGCTCTACAAAGTGCTCTCTAGCACTGAGTCCCTGTCGAGCTCGAAGAAGCGACCTCAACAATCTCGTAGCTCACTCGGCCGCTGTACTTAGTAACGTTGCCTGTGCTCACTAGTGCTTGTTTTCTTGGCGTCTGTTGTTGCAGTGGCCCGGCTGTACTCGGACCATTTCGGGCTTGCAGCTTACCTTGGTCGCGACTTGATCTGCCAGTGATGCCGAGGACACACCAGGTGAGCTGCACGAAAATTCCAACTTTTCTTGCACGGTTGGGGTAAGCATCGCCGGTTGGACCTTATGGCGAAATGTTTGCATAATAGTGGTTTGCTTTGTTTTCGTTTTTCTAACACAACGTGAGAAAGTAGATCAGTATAAGATATCAACTGTGTTACTCATTCGGCATTAGTATGCAAAGCATGCAGCACATTAGAGCACCGAATGTGAGAGTGGAACAAAAGTTGCTTTAGGAAATATGGTATGATACGAAGAATTGGTAATGACCATTACCTAAACATGAAATAGATATGTTCCCATTCAATGTGAACTTGGTTTACAGTGTGACACCAGAAACACAGGCACAAGGAAGCAGGCAGGCAAAAGAGAAAAAAAGAGACTCCGGCGCCCTCCACTATGCCGCTTCTCATAATCACGTGGTCGTTTTCGGATGTTAAACCCGGCATATCAATCAATCTGTCGCAAAAGAAAAGACAGCATTTTGCACGAACAGGCTCCTACCAGTGCGGTCCTGTCTTTTCTTTTTCTTTTTTCTCTTTTGCTCCTTCCTTGTGTCTGTGTTTCTGATGTGCGCTGTAAACCAAGTTCAGGATAATTCCCAACCAACTGGCCCAACTTGCCATCTTACCAAGATATGTCCCTAAATGAACTGATTTTCTGTGGCTGGTGGCCTTGCTTATATGTTGCTTAAGCCTGCCATGAAAGCTTTGGACGGAACAAAAAGCTATCATCCTCGTTAACCATTGTGACTCACCCAAAGATGAATACCGTGGATGCACATTTCAACTTTGCTGGAGCATCTGTGCAGAGTGCTTCAGCGGTGCATACGAGAGAATAACTAGGGAACTGGAAAGGCAGCAGCCACTGTGTGGAAACATCTCCCCTCCCCCCTCACCGAAGTGATCGAAGCCCTGAGCGAACGACGACATGCACATAGATTTATGGGAGGTGCAGACTTTTGTATTTCAGTGAGAGTTTCTGTCCTTGGTGCTAGGGCATCCGTTTTGTGTCTGTGACTCACTGTGGTTTAACTCTCTCAAGCCTCTCTTCGTGGAGAAGCAGCCAACAACACCTAGCCTTGCAACTTCCTACAAGGAAGCAGATCAAACTTAAAAATCAGCCAGATTCACTGTTTCAGGCCTTGCATGACTTAGCGGTAGCTTTGCCACTTTTTTACACTTCAAACTTTTATTTTTCTGATGGTGGTCATCGTAGCTTCATGCTGCGACTGGTAGGTCACAATCTTGTCCTTTCTGGTTGAAATGTTTTGACGAACTTTCAACAGAGGAACTTCTGTACTCTGCCACCTGAGCCTTGGTTTAATTGAAAAGTCCTGCTTGAGATGGTTTAAATACTCGCGGTGGCTGGTGATCTTCATATAGTCTGCTAGAACATGTTTGTCATGTGACATGTGAACATGTTTGTCATGTGTTTGTCATGTGTTTGTCATTCTGAGGTAATGTCCCTGTGGCTGGTTTGCTATTTGTCGATAAATCAACCACTCCACATTGACGAGCCACCGAGACAACTTTGTGACTTGCGCGGACTTTCAATGCAGTCTGAGAAGCTTAATACATTAAATTTGTTTCAGTCGTTAATTGGTGCTGAATTCATAATTGGCCATCGTAAATACTCTGTACAGTGTGGAAAAAGGCTTCAAGGAAGCTAGAGCTTTCTATGCACAAGTAGCACAAGAGAGATAGCATGATGAGTCTCTCTTTGCATAGTCTCCTCATTGGCCTTGGCTTTGCTTCTCATTTTACGCCACAGTTGTTGCTACTAGAAAAGAAACATATGTGTCCTTAACATTGGCTGTAAATCATAAAATCACAAACATATTTAAGAAATTTCTGTGGGCTTTTGTAGGTACAAGCTTGACTGCTGACCCGAACGTGGCGGGATCGTAGCCTGGCCGCGGCCGCTGCATTTCTGATGGAGGCGAAATTGTTTGAGGCTTGTGTCCTTAGATTTAGGTGCATTTTAAGGAAACACAGGTGGTCGAAATTTGCGGAGCGTTCTACTACGACACCCCTCATAATTGTATAGATTAATACTCTATGCACAGGTACACCTCTAGCTCATTTAAGCGCATTGTTATCAAGGACTGCTATAACGAGTGTCTAGCCGCTCAGGGTAGGACTGGACACCCTCGGTTCTGAACTGATTCACCACCTTCTGAGGGCACGTTCCTGAACATTATGGACATGCCATGCCCTCTCAATCGCTGCAGGTTCTCCAAGGAGGTGCTGCTGCCTCCAGCTCTGCTTCAAAGATGGCCAACTACCAGCACAGCCCCGCACATCGTCGTCGCCTGGCAAACGAGCCAGTTAACTTGTACGTCGCTTCAGCATGGCCACTGCCGAATGGCTCACCTCATGGCCTGGAAGACTCTGAAAAAGACAGGCTAGGTCACGTAAGTAAACGCAGTTTGCACTAACAGCTTCTGTTCAGGTACTACCAGTTGGCTTTGCTTTATGAGGTTTCTCATGTCTGCATCTGCTAGTTGGCAGTGTCGACATTAGGACTTAGTTCGTTTCTCTATTCATGAAGTCAAAGTTTTTTCCTAAGGGAAACTCTTTAGTTTGTTTCAACTTCCAATGAGTGTGTAGAAAACTCTCTCAGGCAGTAGAATAACAGTGGCATTTCAGAACTCTTGTTTAGATTGGTTGAGAGAAGTTGCTACTGGGGGAGTGTTGTAGAATGTGCATGTGCACAAGCTGCTAACCTACAGAGAAATGCCTGAGACACAGGTTATTGAGGGGTTCTTTTTATGGCAAGTTAGTTAATGCGTGGTGTCTGTGATCTTACAAAGCAAATGGGTGTCCAATATGATGATCGTTTGAGAATGCTTTTGTTTTCCCGCACAATACGTTTGAATGAACTAGCGGGGGTTTTACTTTACGCTGTTCAATACTCTGATATTTGTGGTGCATTAAATTTTCTCTGTTTAGAACTGCAGTATATTCATTTTATTTGTAGCATCTTTTTATTGCCCACTCTGCTGCATTCTAATAAAATCTGCATCTTGAATTTTGTATTTATCAATAACCTTTCTTTGTTCAGTGGGCTTAAATACTCGAGTATGTGCTACTATATTATGCGAACAATGCACATAAATCTATCATTTTCATGCAAAGCAGTTCTCCTTGGTGTAAATTAAACGTTATTTTTAGGCTTGAGCGGATGTTCAAATGCTTCGACTATTCGAACAAATAATAGAGTATTTGAATTCACTTCGATTCGAATTTAGATATCGAATGTTGCCCGTGTGCTCAGATTTGGGTGCACGTTAAAGTACCCAGAGTGGTCGAAATTTCTGGAGCCCTCCACTACGGTGTCTCTCATAATCATATGGTGGTTTTGGGACGTTAAACCCCACATATCAGATTATCATTAAATATCGAATGTTTCGAAGTATTTGCCTTGCCGTTGACCCACCTTACCAGAGAAGACGTCGCATTCGTATGGAATGAACAGCAGCAAAAATCATTCGACGAGCTGCGGCAACACCTTCAGAAGCCACCAGTCCTCGCACACTTTGATGATGACACCCCGACAACAGTGCACACCGACGCTAGCAATGTCGGCTTGGGAGCTGTACTCGTGCAGTGGCAGGATGGTGCTGAACGAGTAATTGCTTACGCGAGCAGAACTCTTTCACGTGCGGTAGAAAATTATTCCACCACAGAAAAAGAGGGCCTTGTGGTAGAGTGGGCCATTATGAAATTCCGCCCATATCTGTATGGTCGTCCTTTTAATGTTGTCAGCGGCCGTCACTCCCTCTGCTGGCTGACAAATTTAAAAGACCCTTTAGGACGGTTGGCGCGCTGGAGCCTGAAGCTTCAAGAATTTGACATGACGGTGGTCTACAGATCGGGGAAGCGACATTCAGACGCCGATTGCCGCCTTTCTCATGCGCAATACCAACCTGCAATGGCTGATGATGACGATACAGTCTGTGTCGGAGTTGCAAACACTGCTACTATCGCACAGCTGCAACGAGACGACCCGGAACTAGAACCCGTATTTCGTTTTTTGGAAGGTCACACTTCAGCTGTACTTAGACTGTTTGCGAGAGGGCTTTCGTCGTTTTGCTTGCGCAACGACGCCCTGTATAAAATGAACTTCACGTCGCACGAAAACGGCTACTTATTTGTCGTGCCAACATCTCTAAGGAGTGAAGTATTACAGGCATGCCACGATGAACCAACATCCGGCCACTTGGTTTACACGCGTAGGCTGTGCAGAGTGAGGCAGAAATACTATCGGCCAAGACTGACGGTGACCGTTCAACACTATGTTCGGACGTGCCTTGATTGCCAGCGCAGAAAAGTCCCACCCGTCAAACCACCAGGCCTTCTCCATTCTATTGACGTGCCTGTTACTCCATTCACTCAAGTCGAAATGGATCTTTTGGGCCCATTTCCCGCCTCATAGGCAGGTCGCAGGTGGATAGCCATCGACTACTTCGCTCGTTATGCCGAAACCAAGGCTCTGGAGAGGGGTACGGCAAGTGAAGCAGCCTGATTTTTCATGGAGAATGTGGTGCTGAGGCATGGCGCTCCTTCAGTGGTAATAACTGACATGGGAACTGCATTCGCAGCCGAACCATTACGGACGGTTTAAAGACTTAGTGGCACTTCCCACAGGCGAACAATGGCGTATCATTCGCAAGCAAATGGTCTTACGGAGCGTCTCAACAAGACACTTGTGGATATGCTCTGCATGTACGTCGATGTGGTGCATAAAAACTGGGACGAGCTCTGGCCGTACGTCACATCCGCCTATAACACGGCTCATCAAGAAACAAGAACGCCATTCCGCCTTCTTCATGGTCGTGAAGTCACCACTATGCTGGATGCTATGCTGCCACACGAGTGCGAAAAGGTTGAGACGCATGCTGATTATATCACCCAGCCTGCCAAAGAAGCCCGACAACTTGCACGCCTACGTATTAGTCGCCAGCAGGACTACGATTCAAGGTGGTACAGCCTTCGTCACCGTCTAGTCTCGTACAAGCCAAGAGAGAAAGTTTGGATGTGGACTTCTATTTTTCTCCGTGGCCTCTCGGAAAAAAATATAAAGACGGTACTTCGGGCCCTATAAAGTTCTACGACGTCTCAGTGACAAGTTGTTTGTGATACTGCGCACTCTTTAAGGCGTTGAAGGTGTGCTCCAGAAGTTGTGCACGTTGTTCGGATTAAACCTTATTTCTCTGAATGAACTCGTGCGTTTCCAACGAGTACAAACCACTTTGATCATAAAGCATTGGGACGATGCTTTCTTGAATGGGAGGCTAATGTCACGGCTAAAGGCCGGGCAAGAAGACTGAGGACTACGAATTAATGAGCGTGGACAGCATCCACGGTTGCTCCGAGGAAGATGACGTCGAAGCGGCTGCTTTTTTGTTCTGTTAATACAGACCTCGTTTTTCTTGGTCGCATCGTCGTCCTGTATCCTGTTATTTTCACGTCGCGACAATATGAACGAATAGATCTATATTTGTCCCCTTGTAACCGCGTGTAAGGGTAGTTTCACTGCAGTGTAGTGGTGTTAAGCTGTGAAAGCACCTTGTTAGGGGAATTTCGCTCTGCCGCGAAGTTCTACTTTAAATTTACAGGGGCCCAGCAACACTGGTTAAGTATGGCCAGCTAACGCTGCTAATCGGTAGTCGAGGCAACCGAGAACATGTGAGCTTAATATTATCGCGCAGCACGTGACCTGGAATTCACTATAAATTCTCAATCGGATAAAAATTGATCTCTTCTTTCAGCAAATGACGCCACTATGTCGAAAATCACTCGACACAGCCATGGTACCAGCCATGGTACCAGCCATTGGCTGATTTGAGCATGGTTGTTATTGGGGCCACCGTGGGTAGCCGCGTGCGTATTTAAAGAAAAAGAAAAGAAAAAGAGTTCGTAAGGTCACCACGCACACCCGACATATTTTCTTTCCGTATGCCATCTCTCACGGCTTTGCTTCAAGCGCTTTCATCGAGACAAGAAGGGAGAATGAAGTTGTAGCATGTGGGGAATCTCTAAACTCCTCTCATGCTGGACAGGCTCTAAAAGTTTTTGCAGCGGTTAATTAGTGAGGCAATAAGCCTCTTTAGTGAATCTATTCCATGGCTACTTGCAAAGTTGTTGAAAAACACTTTAAATGAACATATGATCCTCAAATCGATTGATTATTTTTTGTAAGCTTAAAAGCCTGCTTTGTTGACTTATACATTCTAACTGTAATGAATAATGTTACGTATTTTACAGGTTATCACTTGCATCCTACTGAAAGTCAAATCCTGCTACTTCACTAAGTTGTCTCGACTTCATTTGAACGGGAAAGAAAAGAAAGCACTTTTGCGTAGAGGCCTTATTTATATTTAAAAAAAATTGTGCAGGACAGTTAGGTCATGATAAATATGCCCATTTTTTATACATCGTATAATCTATTTGATTCAAAATTATTTGACCAATATCGCTATTCGCTTCGAACCAAAAATACACTATTCGCACAAGCCTAGTTATTTTTGTTGTAACACCTTCTACGGAGATACTCTTGGGCAAATTGTAGGCTGCGAATGAATGCACGACTCATGCGCTAATGAGTGCAAAAAAAATTAGATCCCTTGTCTCTAGGTCTCAATGGCTGCAACCCCAATAATCCTCTGTTAAACAAGGTAACGAGAATCTCTTAGTGGCAGCTAACACTTCAAACAAGGAGGTGTACATATGATTCTTATTAAAATTATGTACTTTATCCAACTTGTAGCAACACCCCTCATCTCGACACTTCAGACCAAAGTTTTTCTAGACTCCGTTTGGAGTACGGCACGCGGAAATGAGAAATTGATCTGTGAACCCTCATTTAATTGTGCTAAACGAGTGTACCGATTTATGTGTCGTGATATTAGAGAAAAAAAAACTGTGCATTCCTTTATTGTAACAGTCTCTTGGGACCGTCATGCAGTCAGACCTGGCCTGTTGAGTCAAATGCGTGCGGCCATCGGAATATTGGCATTTTTTTACTGCCACTGTTAAGCACGGTGGCTTACAGCTTGCGCATTAGAACAACCAGATTGTCTGAGTGCATGTCGAGACTGATTTCTTCAGTGCTTTTAGCCGCTTAATGGAATTCACCACCTGCCCCGATGACCTGGCCAATAACGAGGGCCTATCGTAACTACGTAGCTGAGCCAAACCCAGTTTTGGTCCAAATTGTAGTTTTTAAATTTAAAATTGAGGTCACGTGCTTGCGTCAGTGATAAAAGTAATACTCGAACTAGTGAAGATGGAACTGCATATTTTAAAACCTGTGTTCAGAAAATGAGACAACCTGTGCAATAAAACGATAGTCAAGCAGAGTTGTCAGTTTTTGTCCGTAATCTTATTATCGATGGAACATCTCTTCGATGCATGCATGGTCAACTATTGCAGTGTTATCGCTGGAATGTTCGATAATGTATACATAATTGCTGAACTCTTGTTGCTTGCATACATTGGCACAGCATAAGCAATGAAAGGTTCCAGAATTTTTTGGTGTGGCCTGTCCCCATAAGCGGTTAGAAATGTATGCTTTAATAATATAAGAACAGCTGCGGTCTAATGTCCTAAAACGACGTTATGATTATGAAGAACAGTGTAGTGGGGGCAAGTTGGGCCAGTTGGATTACGTTCATAATTGAAAATTTTGTTGAAGTGCACTAAAGTACGGACGCACAGAAGGCTGTACTTGTCGGTCTCTTCTGTCCGTCAGTTTTTAGTGTGCTTCAACAAAATTTTCAAATATGATCGTAGTGGGGGGCTTCGAAAATTTTGACCAGGTTCTTTAATGTGCTCCTAAAGCCAAGTACATGAGCCTCCCACATTTTTGCATTAATTGAAAGTGCGGCCAATACGGCTGGTATTCGGTCCCGCGACCTTAGGGTTAATGTTCGCGCGTAATCGTCGCTACACCACCATAGTGTGCATGTATTGGTTTGGCCAAGTGTAGCATGTTACGCCTTTCTGTCGTCATGGCACTTCTCGGGGCTCTTCTTCTTCTGCGTGGTCATCTGCATTGTTCAAGGCCATCTCAACGATATCTGCATCCGACAGCATACTGGTAACGGGGACGTCCGCCTCGTTAGAAGCTTTGCTCAAAGCCTTCCAAAACCGTTTGCTTGTTTTTAAGCACTGTCGAGAGGATTGACAAGGGGGTGCCGAATTCTTTGGCGATGCACGACTTGCTTCGACATGCTCTTTCCACTTCCTTGATTAAAGCGACTTTTCTCTCCAACGTTAGCGATTTGTACTGCTTTGGGGGGCAGATCTTGGTTGATATTTGGAAGGATTTGTTGCACAGACCACGCACTGAATATTCGTCTCGCACAGATTGCTGGGAACACAGACAACTACCTCAAACATGCAAGGGCTAGCTTACGTGCTGACGGTGCTGACGGCACGCTGCACACCGTGCAGAAGGCGTTCACAGGTGCACACACTTGATCATTCCCATATTTGCTTGAGAAGGCGGATAGCAAACGGCTGCGACAGTGGGAATTTCAAATTCACCCTTCACGACCGCGTTTAGCACGTATAGTAAGAGCTAAGCATTTGCACAACGTCCTCGTTTCCTGTTGGGAGTGGACTTTGCCTTCTTCCCTCCGGGTCAAGATTTGGAGATATGCGCTGTCCCCTGAAAAAACCTTTCAAGATAAGAGGGGGCAAATGCACGGCGCCTATGGTGGGCGTGGCGAAAAAAAAAGTTTCGTCTTGACCGAGATTTCGAGATATGCGAGTTCGAGTTAGCGAGGGTTTACTGTACACCCAGATATAACAAAATATCTTATAACAAAGTAAATAAAAATTGTCTTGCCATAGACGTACTGTTAGGAAAGAATTTTCATAACGAACTTTCGGATATGGCAAACTTATTTTTCGTGTAAGATGCAATTTCGCTATGATGAGATTTGAGTGGTTTTTTTCGCATGCAATTTAGGTAATGTATAGTACCGCACACAGGCAGCATCTTTTACGCAAGTTAAAATGGCACTGTCCTATGGCTTGCTTCAGGTGTTAAGTGCCTTTTCAGCTCTGATCAGGTTAAAAGTAGTGCATGCGCCTCATTGACCTGCCTGTTGCTGCAGGCACATGCGAGCAATACAGTCAGCCCTGCATCCAAGACCACCAGTACCCAATTAAGCGAAGGCCATGCTGTGGGTCAGCCCAGGAGCTTTTTTGGGACCCCCACACGGCCCCTGTCAACAGCTTCGCCTACTTCTCATAAAAAGGGGACCGGTAAACAGAGGCTTCGCCAGGTGAGTGGCTCATAAATGTACCTTAATGAAACGAAAATAAATTGCTATGCACTCGATCTTTAGCACTCGCCTGCAAAAACGAATGAGCACTTTCTCAAACCAAGGTGTCGCAGACCTAGAGCCTTTTTTTAGGGAAGGCCCCCTTTTTGGGAATGTAAATAAAGGGACACTATAGAGAAAAAGCGATTTTTCGCATATTAAAGGAGTACAAATGTCACAATCTCAAAAACGCCACTCTTGCTGCGATACAACGCTTGGCAAGTGAGACAACTCGCGAAAAGAAAATATAGGTAGAGACGCCGCAATGAAATTCATGCACCAGACCGAAGCTTTGTAGATCTCGAAGGCTTCTACTGGGTCCTACGTAGCTTCTAATAGTTAAAAATGAAGCACATTATCATCTGCGATTGCTGTAGATCTAGCATACGAAGTTTCAGAATACTTATCTAGCCCATGTTTTGAAATTACGAAAAATACACTTTAAAATTTCGGACGTCACCTGCCAAATTAAAAAACAATAGAACCTTAATTGTCTCCGCTAATAATGAACTTATGTTAGTGAAACATATGGCATTAGAGTTCTTTGAGTGCAATTTGTCAATATAAACCAGCCCGTCGCTTCTCTTTAGTGTCTCTTTAAAATGAAATGTTTAGAGTTACTTTTAACTTTTGCATAGCATTTGTCAACGTGAACTTCAAGTATTTAATCTTTCTAGTGCAACATGTAGGTTTCGAAACATTAATCAGTTTATCGTGTTAAGAGCAACATCTTTTTTTCAGAACTGCAAGTTGCAGCAAATTGACAGGCAGTGTTTCAACAATGTGTAATTACTACTGACTGAAAGAAAAGTGTGTTCAAAGTGCTCTTGAACAGAAGGTATATTGCGAACTCTTCTTGACGTCGAACACAGATCGGGTTTTTGAAAGTCGAGCAGATTCAGCACCGCCTCCGTGCACTCGAACATCTGTGAAGCAGTCTACTCTTAGCTGAAAAAGCTAAAAGGTTGCTATTTCTGAAGTAATCATTCAGATTTCACAGGTTCGTGATACAAATAGGCTGATGCAATTCTTTCTTCCTTCTGTGAATCTTTTGCCACATTGCATGCTTCTTTAAAATTTAACATTTCCCAATTATATTACAATACTGATCAAGCCAGCTTAGGCTTCGCAACAGTTTTGCAAGCTGGTTGTCCGGGCTTGCAGCTGGCTCAAACCTTACCCGTGCCGGATGAGGTTTGCTACACTTGCAGTAAAGCTTGACATGGTGTTAGAGTCACAGTTATACAATGAAAAGCGCCGCTCTAGCAGAGGCCCCGCTTAGTGGGTGTACTGTATTTCTGCTGTTATATTCGATGACAAGTTCAATCTCGACCGTGGCATCCTCATTTCGACAAGGGGATGCCACTGCCGAGATGGAACTTGTCACTGAATGTAGTACCAGAAATGCAGCATACATACATGAAAATACAGTATAACATAGAAGCACTGATGCAGCCTTAGATTTTTTTTTCTGAAGGCAGATGAACATAGACTTGCACCCTACACCTAATGTCAATCACTGTGCTATCTAGCTCTTGAGTGGGACTAAATCTACATTCTACTTTAATCGTGGAGGCGACCTCCAGTCGCTTTTCACATCTGGGTGGGGCCTCTCCGGCCCACCAAAGTTATTTCAAACTGTAATGCAGATTGTTTATGTGCCTGTTTCAATTAAAGTCCTTCCATTGCAAGCTTTGAAACTGGTTTGCATGTTTTGCTCGTAAAATTCCAGAACTTGAGGTAGCAGTGACTTTACTTGGGCTCGTCTCTTTGTAGCTCTGTTTAGCACATAGCTTGTGTGCTAGGCTTTGTTGGAGTGTTCACTTGTTGTTATTTCAGTTTTGTTGACAGCGCTTATCTTTGCGAACCGTGAAAATGCTCTAGGCATGTGATTCATAGTGCCATACCTATAAGACCAGGGCACGCTATTATGTAAACATACCCTGAGTACTTCTTGTTAGGCTAGTTGGTAAAAACATGGCTGAACATAAGGAATGCAAGGCAGAATACGGCTTAGGTTTTACTTGTATAGAGTCGAACCTGCATATATTGAGATCTCAAAGATATTGCAACTATACTCTGTTTCAGAAGTTCCCTTCAGCACTGTGAAGGCTGCAGGGCCCCCAGCCAATGAGACAGGCGATCAGCCCCTCTACATGTATTCATCCGCGCTGTGTCTGCTCATTGAATTGTCCTCCCACGCTCATTGTATGTAACGTGGGTGGTTTATGGACTATAAAAAATAAGTAATACTGTCAAACTGGCCATTAATCTTCAACTTCGGGAAGTTTAGCGTCCTAACTATATGATTTGTGGCTCGACGGAAGACCGGTAGACGCTCGTGCCGGCAGATATCTTCACTTTGTGGCTCACTGACGCTGTTCGTGGCTCTGGTATGACTGCTTCTCTTTCGACGCGTTCCTTCTAGTCTCTCGCTGCAATGTTTCTTTTCTATTTTTTTGTTTCACCGAAAGAGCATCTGACACGCGCGGAACGCTGTGCGAGGTCGCATGTCTGATATTTGGCGATGCAGTGTTTTTCGCCTGGTGGCACAGCCCTGGCATCAGCGCGTTAGGCTTATCAGATATGGCTACACAAGCAGCATATCTCGCTAATAACGACAAAATGTACCTGATGCTTCATCCTCGGAGTAAAATCAAACAAATCGATGGCTTCTTTGATCATTTATTTGTTGCTGTCAGCGCGGTGGGCGTTTAGCCGGTGCAAATTCGAATCAAAGCGGGTGGTCGCTCTGCATTGGCGCTGCCATATTGATTTGTAACCATAGTTACTGCCGGTAACTGACACTAAAAATTAGATGCTCAGGAAATAAATGCGATGAAGAAACATATTGCACACACCAAACAAATGTCAATTTTAGACAACCCTGCCAATTTGAAGGCACTTCTATGAGGGGCTACGTTTCGCTAAGCAAGTGTGTGGCTTTCTTACACCCCATAGCTTTGGTAGTGCTGAACCAAAGTGGTGTAACAGAGTATAGTTAAATATGTCATATGATTCAACAGGGAACTTTAAAAAGGGTTAGCCATATTTTCAGTGCGCAAGCTCATTTTACCGCACTGCTTTATGTTAATGCAAGAAAGCTAGCTTTACAGCAGTGTGTGAGGACTCTTTAAGCTCCTATTTTTCAGTGTTCAGTAGTTACATGTGCAGTTTATATATGAAAGCAAGGGTCATGTGTAAAAGTAATACAGCATTTATGTAAACAGAACCACTACCCACATGTGCAGCTCTTTCGGCGCCAAAAAGCCATTAGTCTGCCTCTGCCTGAATTTCGGCCTTGTTCTGTTGGCATCACTGATTGTCGCTCTTCGGCTTGCTACAATTTCGCATGTGGCATGTGTTTAGTAACTCAGCCCTGCGTTCTTTTTCGTGTGCACTTTCAGTTCTGGGCACAGGTCTTGGAGAAACCTGACACAGCACTTCTCTTGTCACCAAGCCGGCAACGACCACAGGTGGGTTTTGCTCTTTGTGCTGTTGCTCTAAGGTTTTGGAAACATTTTGCGGTACAGTATCGTTGGGAGAGTGCAGCGCTGTTTGCATTATGCTTCCGTGTTTGCAGCTTACGTACCAGTGCCTTGAAGAACTGTTTATTTTTCACAGCAACAAGTTCTAGGTACAATAGAATAACGTTTATTGGAACACATTTGAGAGCACTCAATGTTGTTGGCCAGGCAATAAAGAGCACGTTGCATGAAGTCATCGTACTTACTCAATCTCATTGTCGACTCTAATGTAGGTCGACCTTTTATAATTGCTCAGCATAACACACCCACAAAAGAAAATCGTGAGCGCATTTAATAAAGACATTTATGTACCATGTCGCTGAAGAAAAACTGGAATTTCAGTTTAGAATGGTGGCTTCATGGCAGCACCTCAGACCTCTACAGACAAGCTAGCTTCACGACAATCGGCAGGGATTATCTGTAGAAAAGCTTCTGCGAACCATTGCTTAAAGTACTGCTTGCATGCAAAGAAATGTAGTATATGTCACAGGCACGGCTGGAAGATAAACTTAATGTTGTAACCATGCCACAGCGTGCCAGATTTCTTGTTAATTTAGGTTTTGGTTGTAAGTCTACCACGGAAACTAAACAAATTTTGGTTTCTATTGAAGTCAACTGCCCACATTAGATTTCAGATTTAGATAAAATGGGTATATCTACAATGGTATAAATACGGTACTAGATAGGGGGAGGGGGAGAAATACAGGTAAGGTGAGCATCTGGGAGTTTCGCGCCAGTGCAAAGGAGGCAATCGAAAGTGAGCAGCTAAGCTAGAACTGAGCTCTCCATGTGGCCGATAACAGAGACAGGTGGCACTCCCTCTATCTTGCAGATAACATGAAATGATTGCCAAAGCTGGGCAAAATGACTGGCTACTAAATGTGTGTTGTCTTCACACACATGCTCAATATTGGAGGTGACATGATAAAAAATTAGAGACATTGTGTATAGGCACCTGAGCTGCCTGTGCAGTCTATAAGCACTACGAAATTCTTTCAACAGCAAGTATTTCACTTTTTGTTTCTGTATACGTTGCTCGGAATGGTGGCTTGACTGTAGAAGCAAAGTTTGGGGTGCCTACACCATAGTCGGTAAAACAAAAGTGGAACTCACTCACTCACTCGAGAGATACATCTTGTGTTTTGCACTCGCTCGGACCCAAACTCGCCAAAATATTGCGCCCCGATTCGTAGCTTGATCTGTGTCTGAGTGAGTCCAAGTGACTCGACTTATGAGTGAGTTCGCCGACCTATGGTCTACACCGCTATGCGCTTCTTCACATCTGTGCCTACGATTTTTCTTTCCTCAGGTGGCTGATGGTAGGGTTGATGAGAAGACAAGCAAGTGCTCGTCAACAAACATTAAAGGTAAGCTGCACACCTCTCTCAAAATATGTCGCTGTGAAGTGCATGTTGAAAGGGAGTATGGTTTCTTCTAAATATTGTACGACAGTGTAGAAAATAAAGGTGTTGGACAAGGGCAGGAGCATGGCAGGCAACCCCGTGGCAGGCTGGCAAAAAGGCAGAGCAACGGGAGAACGTGCAGAGGGAGAACACATAAACCGAGCTTCGGCGAGACTGCTCTCCTGTGTTTACTGCAGGCTGTTTTATGGAGTGGAAAGAAAGGCGATTCGCGAGCGAGGCATGAGCAACATGACTGGCATGCCCACACTGGGATGGTAGCAGGGTTGATAGCCCGCGTTTGTTCTATTCATAAAGGGGTGCCAAAAATGTATTCTTGAATTACCGTTGATATCGATTCTACCGGTACTCTATAGTTTTTGAAGGAATAATACACTCCAGACTGGAATGCTTTTTTACTAAGCACCTGATAATCAATAAAGCACAGTATGGGTTTCAAAAGGGTAAATCTACGGAGTCGGCGCTATTAGATAAGAAAGAGGAGATAATAAAAAACACGAAAAACAGAACCTACGCCTTAGGTCTTTTCATTGACTTGAAGAAGACCTTTGACATAATCAAACATGATATTCTGATATCTTAGTTGCATGATTATGGTGTAAGGGGCGTGGCAGCTAAATTAATACAAAGTTATCTTACCTAAAGAAAACATTATGTTAAAGTGGGTAACTTTGTTTCCCCAATGAAAACTGTTAAAAATGGTGTACCGCAGGGTTCAATCCTTAAACCGTTACTATTTATAACATATATTAACGATCTGTGTGACATTCCAAGATCACCAAAATTAATTATTTACACTGACGACACCAACATATTTTTTACAGGTAGAATACTCATGCACCTTAAAACTGAAGTAAATGATTACTTACTCAAATTAGAAAAATGGCTTCATCAAAATAAGCTCATGCTTAATATATCTAAAAGTAGGTACATAGTATTCCAGCCTATTAACAAGCCCTACGAGGATGACATTAACATCTTTTTCAAAAAGCAAAAGCTGGAGCAGGTTAAATCGCAAAAATTTCTCGGAGTGTGGTTCCAAGAAAATTTGTCTTGAAATACTCATGTTGATAGTCTCGCATCCAAACTAAGTAAGACTGTTGGGTGTATATTTAAAATAAATCCACTTATACCAATTTGGCTTTAAAAAAAAGATATACTATGCTCTTTTTTATTCGTGTTTAAATTATAGTATGCTAGTATGGGGCACTACAAGTGAGAAGAAGTTAAATAAACTAAAAATCTTACAGAAAAAAGTTCTCCGCCTATTCGATTATTGTTATGGCAACCCAAGGGAGATTCTTAGCGGTCCATTATTCATAAAACATGGTATACTCAAAGCAAGACAGGTGTATGAATATAAGCTATTACTTTACATTTATAAAAATAAACTCCACACTATTACGGCACCGGAAGACGCACTCAAATACTCGCTTCGTAGGCAACAATTTCGCGTTCCTGCTACTAAGACGGGATATGGTAGAGCCCCAATTGCATACCGTGCCCCACGGCTTATACATCATTTGGGTGAACAATTCAATTTTAACCTTTCATTAATGCAATTCAGATATCACATAAAACAACTCCTCTATAATTGATTAAAGTAAACATCATGTTTCCAATAAAGTTCTGCTAAATTCCACATATATTCTCACCTTTAGGTACAAAACGCGTGTATATACAGTAGCATGTACGTACATATGGGCAGATGTATGTATTAATATGTGAGTGTATTATATGAATATATCAATACGTATGTGTTTTTTTCATATGTAATGAAAAGAGCCTCGATGTCCGATTCAGTGTGTCTATGCAGCCTATTTTTTGTACCTATATGTCATCTATTTTTGCTTTTATGTTATTTCTGTGTTTCTGTTATTATGCTGCTTCTTGTATTGTGTTAATTATTATTCAATGTAGCACTGTTTGCTGAACTTTTTTCGCGTAACGAAGCCACGTCAGGCCGAATGGCCTTTAGCTTCGCTTCGTGTTTCTGTATTCTCTCCAGAAAAAAAATCTGCTCATTTCATTTCAAAAGGGCATAGCAGTGGCCTATCTCCACGCAATGTCATGGACAGTGTGCTTGCATGACACCGGGGGTCTCATCACACAACAAAAGGGATTTTTTACAAACTGAAAGTATATCAATTACGATTCCACATGGTTGGGATGAACAAAAAGAAATGCAGCCTGGAAAAATGGAACACTTTATTGGCCAAAATTTTGCGCAATGGGAGAAACCAATGCTCAAAGTGCAGTGAAAACAGCAGGGATAAACGCCAGTCACCTGAAATCTGAAAATCTGTCATTTCTTGCTCATCAGTGTAAAACTTTGAGTTTTTGCAGAGGAGTGGAAACATTCAGAGGCATTCGCAACCTGAGCAGGCCAGTACCTACGTGTGTAACAGGTCGTTGCATAAAAATGAAGTGCATGTGACTTTACACTCTCGGAAAACATAGTCTTGATGTTTGAAACTGAAAATAGAAGCGAACCTTTCTTGGTGGTCTAGTGGCTAAGGCACTCTGCTGTTGACCTGCAGGTCATAGGATCGAATCCCGGCCGCGGCCGCCATATTTTCGATGGAAGCGAAAATGCTTCCAGCCTATGTGCTTAGATTTAGGTGCACGTTGAGAACCTCAGGTGGTCGAAATTTCTGGAGCCGTTCACGAGGGCTTCCATCATAATCATAATCATCATCATAATCATGCGGTGGTTTGTTTTAGGACATTAAACTCCTACAAGAAAAGGGCAATAAAAAAAAATCGCCACCATATCCACAATGTGAGTGACCTTACAAGAGCTTACTCGGTGGTGCACGGGGCGTTTCTTGGCGAGACCATTTCTGTAGGAAGGCTTGTTAACGAGCCAGCGCATGATTGGTACGCTGAAGGCAGCATTGTCGGGCACGTTAACCACCTGTTCCTTTATGCTATACTGGCCGCTGGCAAGAGTCGAATTCCTAACGATCATAAATAGCAGATGCGGAGCTATCTGGCGTTCTTCAATGGGGTTGAGAGCAGGCAAGTGTTTTTTTTCTTTCCTCCCAGTTCGGAGGCGGCGCGAGTTTGCATGCGACCAGACGAAACACCGCTGACACCCTACTTTTTTTCTCTCTTTAACATTCCTTTCTCTCCTCCACTACTCATCCCCCGCGTGGTGTTATTGAGGTTACCTCCTGAGAGAGAGACAGTTACGACGCCACACTTTTCTCTTCACTTTTCTTTCTTACAAAGCCACTTTGTGGAGAAGTGTGGGCAGGTCATTGAAAACCGAAGCCTTGGGTGGCAGCTTGCCATCTAGTGAGCATTTTGGAATCGCCGGAGAGGCAACCTTAAGCGCCGACCGCAGAAGTGCACACACTGGCAACACTAGTGTACAAGCCGGCAGCCGCCGTACATCAAGCCGTGAGCAAAAGGAGCAAGCCCCTAATAAAGCAAATGGTGTCCTCCAATACTCCAATGCCTACAACACTGCTCAAGGGGGGAGGCTACCACAGAAGGGCAACGTTTTTGTGTGTTGAGATCTCCCAATGAAATTTCAGGGTAGTCTAATTTTAAAGCCATTTGAATAACCACAAAATTTCATGCATTTAGGTTCACTGGTTCCCAAGTTACAGTTAATTATTAGGGTAGTGCGCATAGGTTTTTCAGTCAGGCGCTTGTGAATTTAACCAATGGGCTAGCGCCGTGAAATTCACTGTGTCGTAGTGTAAAACATCCATCCAAAAATCATCAGAGACCTTTTTTCAAATTCCTTGCAGAAAATTTATAGCAGAGCAACAAATTTGGTGTTTGCCATTGAGATTTTATCAATGAAATTTTAATTATCACAAATTACAGATGCAACAAATGTAAAAAGCAGTTTTGTCACTGTTTGGCCTATTTATCAGAGTACATAATAAAACAAATATGATAGAAAAGAGATGAACGCTTGAAGAGATATCGCCAGACAAAACAGCCTCACTGGCCAAAAACAGTCATTCTGAGAAAACTGGCTTTGAAAGTTTCGAACTCGTATTTTAGTATAAAATTACCCTGCAATGTAGCTAGAAATTTTTTTAGAACTCTTTTCCTTTTCCGCTTTTCCTGCTTGTGTTGCAGCCGTTCCTGAGCCTTTTTCACACGTAAAGCGTTTTTCTCCGCTGCCATTGGTTGCCGGGATAGCGCCGAGGTTTGGTTGCAAAACAATCGCTATCTTCCGCGGCTAACTCCTCGTTTGTCCTAGAACCTGTTGGCAAATGCACAGTCGGCGACGCCGTTGCACTGTTCGAGGCCGTAATCACTGCAGTTAGCGAGCGCAACTCGTTAGGCGCACTTGAGCTCGAAACCCCAACACCAGCCTCACTTGTGACGACGGAGCGTTGCGCCGATGGCGTAGCAACCTCGACGTCGCGATAAGCATCAATGCAGTCATCGTCTTGAAAAGACGAAGGAGAAGCTGCTCAGCATCTATGCGACTGTCGCCCAGCGGTGGCATGTGAACAAGCCTTACCATGCGTACGAGCGTCATCGGACGCTTTCTTGAACAGAATGCGTGCAGGGTCTCAAACTTTGCCCTGCCCACTCTTAGCGACAGAACAACAATCAGTGTGTCGTAAACAAGGGGCAAGATCATCTCATAAAGGCGGTAAAAGATTGAAGAGCCTGTGTGAGAACCGAGCGAAATGATGGCAAACGAGACACACAAAGCACGCCCAGAGAACAGTGGTGCTTGCAAGGCCGCGCTGAGCAAGCACCACTGTTCCCTGGACGTGCTTTGTGTTGCAATTTTTTGGTTTTCAAAAAGCGAGCCCCTCTTAAGGCATTCCTTGTGGACAACTTCAGGTCCTGCATGGTTTCACTGAGAGCTTGCACTGCCATCTGGTATTTACAGTCGCGTAGTCTGAAGTGCCAAGGCACTCTAGTGCTTTGTGTGGAACTATCGCTGTAGAAGTTTCACAAGCCCACATCTGCATCCAGACCCAAACACTCGTTGAGCTTCTATTTTTCGTGAAGTCATTGAAGGTGTTAACGAG
This sequence comes from Rhipicephalus microplus, assembly GCF_043290135.1. Classification (NCBI taxonomy): domain Eukaryota; kingdom Metazoa; phylum Arthropoda; class Arachnida; order Ixodida; family Ixodidae; genus Rhipicephalus; species Rhipicephalus microplus. The sequence goes on from NW_027464588.1 coordinate 15,295,331, forward strand.
GGCAGTCAGTCGTTTGCTGGTTCTTGATGCCCAGATGGGCAAGTTGTCTGGCTTTTCAGGCGCGCTGAAGGTACATGGTGATGTCGAGGTTTTCTTGGTCGGTGATGTTGGGTGGTATGACATCGAGCATGATTGTGAGTCTACTGTCATGAGACATTTTGAAAGGCTTCATCTGGGTGGTTTCTTATAGTGCCGTGTTGCAAGCAAAAGTTGCACGGGTTGAGAGTGTCCCAATTTATGTATTTGACGTTGACTTGCATACTACTATCTTGACAGCTGTCTACAGCTATTCAAGAATTTGTGAGAGTTGGTAGAGCTTTGCCGTCGTTGAGTTTTTCTTTTAGTCTGTGTGTGTGCATTGTTTTAAGACTTCAACTTTTTTTGTGAACCTGCGGCACCTTCTGTACAGGTCTGGCTTTTTGGTGCAATTAACGTGAATTAAGTGCACTCAATTAGGGTTTCTTCTAGTATTACATAGGTGGCACGAAAGAAAAAAGTAGCCTTTCATTCTTTTGTAGCAAAAAGGTGCAAGAAAAGCTGTCTGCATTTCTCGAATATTGCTATATATTGAACTAGTTATTTCAGAGTGTCATGCTCTAGCTAGGAGTGGTCGGATGTGCCTTGGACATTGTAGAACAACATAGTTCTCCTCACATAGTTACTAAGGCTTCCTTTTTGACACGTCAGCTAGGGCTTGCATGGAGTGGGGATTCCCATTTGTTTGCTGCTCAAAACGTGGTGACCGATTTGCTCTTGCCGCTCTTGATTGCTCTGTCGATTGACAGCATATGCGTCTGTGGCACGTGTTTTGCGGCGTGGATTGTGAGCAGGTTCTGTACGGTTTGAAGTCGCTGTTATTGAAAGTTCTGCAGCAGAGGAAAAATTCATACTTGTCGCAGATTTGAACCTGGGACTACCTTTCGAGGACTATCGCTCTTACTATCTGAGCCTGCAAGGAATCTAGTAGATATCGGCCTAAGGGTAAATTAAAAGCTGTAAGCACGGGATGCAGACATAATTTGGCATCCCAGAGTTATGAGATGACTATTGATTTTTGCTGATGCAATCAGTACCACTGGTCAGCATAGATAACAGCATTTTCACTTTTGCTCGGTAGTGAAGGGTAAATTAGTAGAACAGACTGCTTCATATTTGCTCCATATGTCCACTGTGTGTACGGAGGGCCAGAATTCTAGCAGCTAATGGGTGCAATATTAGAATTCTCTCGCAAGCACATTGCCTGTAAGCATCTTGTGCTTCCTGTAAGCTGAGCTTGTTCATGATGGCCATCTGCAGGCCATGCAGCTGCACCGACAAAAGATCAGTGTCGATCACTGGTCCAGCCTAGGGAAATTACCGGTTGCCAGGTTTCACGGTTGCCGCGTCTTATCAAATGATCTGTGCGGACAGCTGGCAGCAACGAGTCTGAGCAAGCGCGAGCGCTTCGACAGAGTAAGCAGTTATTGTCGTTGTCCCTAACATGTTGTGGTAGCTTAGTGGTGTAAGCATGACGGTGGCATTTTAACTCTTAAAAGGGACCTTTGAATAAAATGTTAATTGGTTTGGAATAATAAAATTTAGGAACTTTGTGATGTCACGAGTATTGCGTTGGTAAGTTCATCATTAGCAGACGAAATCGAGGTAGAAGTGTTGTTTTAAAATTTCTCGTTGAAGCCTCCGCCCGTAACTTCACCGATTTCAAAACGATTAACAGCTATGCAGGACCGAGTGATGGTGTTTCGTGTGGAAATGGCAAGGCGGTTCCTACACCTTCACTTTCGTTTTGTGCTTTTTCTCACTTGCAATCTGTCGCCTCATGATTAAGTGGTGTCTTCAGGAATGTGAAATTGTACTTTACTGATACAGTAGACTCCTTTTAAATGAAACCTGAAAGGACCAGGAAAATGTGTTTCCTTTAAGAGGAGTTTTGTTTATTGAGAGATAAACAGGGTTATAATATTGAAGTACGAAACCAAAAATATTACCGGCAGTTGTTCCATTTAAGCAGCAATTTCATTTAAAAGAGTTTCGTGGGAAAAATAGTCGTTCTTTAGTGTTTCTCTAAGCTGGGATGAAACCTTAAAAATGAGTTAGAAAATTTGGCTGTAATGTGGTAATATAAGCTATGGCTATGAAATTTGCAAGGAATCTTGAAGACATATGCAGCTTGGCACAGGGGATCAAAATCATTTCATCTTGCATTTTTATTTTTATTTTTTCTGCCTAGCTTATTTTTTTCTAATTTGCTATCTGCAGAGCATTGCAAGTTTGCTAAAGTGTAACTTAAATTGTGACTGCACTACAAAAGCTTGATTTATGTTTTTGCATTTCCTAATGCATGAAAACTGCCATTTGGGAATGTCATTTTTTTATATACTAAAATTCAAATGCACGTATGCTACAGATTGTAGTTGCATCTATCTAAATGACTCTAGTTAACACACATTAGAATTTTGTTTGCCTATGCTCTATATAGTTCCTGACAAAAGGTACATAAGCCTCTGAAATCCTTTTGAGAGAAATGCAGAGACCACACGAAAATACGTGCTCATTTCTTATCAACATTTCCAAGCCCAAAGACCAAAAGTTATTTTTGAAAAAGTGAGTACCCAAGTGGGATAAATTTTTGAAAGCTAAATAAATTTTCTATCAGGTAATGGCAAAATCGAATTTTTCTACGGAACAAAGCCTCTCTGCACCATTGAGTAGAAGACTGTTTTAGACACAAGGTGCTTTAGTTAGTATACTTCCATGAATATGAATTTTCGTGGGCTTATATTGAGCCCAATTGTTATGTATAAGGTGGAACTTCGACTGTACGTCCCCTGGTTTGGCGACGACCCGCATTTCACAACGAATCTGTTTGGTCCCAGCAAAATCCCCATAGAAGCAATGTAAATAACCCTTGGTTATATAACACAGTTTTACGCGGACCCCGCAGCCTATGACGACTTTCAGTTTCCATCCGAAAGGATACTAGACCCAAACGTCGTCTAAACATTCACGAGTGCAAAACATAAGCTTGTGTTCCCTCTGGCTGGAGTAGTTACCTACAAGTTATAGCCACACAGAGTAGCTTCAGCTGGCCGAAGAGCTGATATTTTTCACGTTTTCAATCCGTGGAAACTTGCTCTGATCGACATACAGCTGATCTCTTTGATTTGTCGTAGTCACAGGCTCGCGCACGCATAAGGAAGCGACACAGCTGTTTTAACCGTGCAAAATTACTTTCACTTGATGTCTCTCTTCGTGATAATAGCGAGAAATCACTAGTTGCACTTCACAAGCCAACAAATCGCAATGCGCACAGCTCAGTCGTGCACGAAGGCATTATACGCAAACTCATGGTCTGTCGCCATTATGTGATAGCGATGACACTGCGACTCTTCTAATGGAAGGCTGTTGGCAACACTGTTTCAGTTTCGTTTTCTCGCACTGGCTTATACAAGTTTGATGATAGGACGCCTGGATTATACAAGTATTGCAATTTCGCATGGTCCCCGAAAGTCGTATAATCGTGGTTCCACTGTACCAGACTATTATTTTTAAGTGATTCACTAAAACTTCGTGGGATCATGTTTTTGATGAACTGGCTACTGGTAGGTGGTAGAGTTTAGCATGTAATGCAAGATCATCTCTTATCTGACAACCACTTGCGATCGTTATGGAAACTGATATCGCTAAAAGAGCTAGTATCTTCCAAGCGGTCTCGATCGTCAAAGTGGTCTTCAGTGGTCTCGGTTGCCGCTTGGCGAGATGTATTAATCAGCCAATTCCGCCTAATGCGAAGGCTAAGTTTAAAAAACCTTGCTAAAGAAATAGGATATGTGTCCAGTGAAAGCACTCGTAACTGTAACACACAAATTTTACTGCTAAGTTTTTGCTGAGTGCCTTGCTACAACAAGCTTCAAGTATCTGACAAAGTTTTTGGAGCAACTTTCGGTCACCCATCGCAAGGCTACCAATGCCTGAAAATTTACAAGTTTATCATATTCCATGACAAAATTAACAAGTTAAGCAGTGACAAAAGGGGGATCCTTCCAAGGAGGGTGAGCAGCGACTAGGATGGAAACGTGGGATAGTTGGTAATTCATAATTGTTCAGCCAACTGGGAGTGTGGGAGGAACACACACACAAAGCAAAGAGAAGGTACGCAGCACGAACACTCGTGCTGTGTGCCTCCTATTTGCTTTGTCTGTGTCTTCCTCCCACGCTCACAGTTCGCTGAACAATTATGAGCAGCAATTAGTTTGAAATTTGACCTCTTTCAGCTGCGCAAAGCGACGCATATCTTGGCAGTCGTAATCATCAGTGCCCAGTGTATGCATTGCCATTGTCAGCTTGAAAAACTCGAACGTGGTAAGGTTCTCACATTGTTCTGGCATCAGGGGTGTATATTGTAGATATCACACCCTTAGAGTATCCAGATTTATCTGCGATATCTAAACATTCGTCACTCTCTACAGGTATTCCTGCCAGTCCTTTGTTTCATTACTGCCAGCAGCAAATTGCCGACATTCAGGCTGAAGGAATCACGACCAAAAAGGGCTCAAAGCTGCCACAACACATAAAGCCATCTGTACCACTGGCAGAGCATAACGACTCAGAGCGGAAGCCAGCACACCCATTGCCTGTAGATCACTTCCAACAGGTACACCAACGTTTTGTTCATGCTTCTTGACATTAATAACGCATGCGAGGTACCCTGTTTATAAGAGACACCTCATATAAAAGGCAAAAATCGCTGTCTGGAGCATGCCTTATAAAGGTGTTCAACTGTATATTCAAGTCATTGCAGCCATACAATGTCTCATTGAAGCACGCCCCACCATATAAGTTTGACAGAAAACAGTTTAAACTTTGTAGTTATGCAAAAATAAAAATTAAGTGAAGATGTATTTCCCACAGCGGCCTGTTTATGGTCCCCAACTTTCCGGGAGCAAAAATGGTACTTAGCTGTTCTTTCAATGCAAGACCACTGTTTCTCTGCTTCCGTTGCCATAAAACATGCACGGGCCTAATCCTGTGCTTTAAACAATGGTGGGACAAGCATGTTTCTTTGAGCATATGGGCAGACATGGCACCCCCCCCCTCTGACTCTTTCGTGCGTAGGCTGTTGTACTCTCCGAATTTTGTAGTAAAAGTTTGTTTTCGGGATTCCTTAATGAATATTGTTGTATTTGAGTCCCAAGCTCATAGTAAATGATTTAATGATCAATCCACGCATTCTACTTAACCTTGTCCCTTCTGCCCACCATTTCACCAAACACTCAATCCCGCACTCACGTGCTTGGCACTTTTGCAAATGACCGAGAAGACAAACGGGCTGTGCTGTAGGTTTTTTGCCTTTCTTGGCCACAGGCAGTGCTATAAAGTTCCTTATCACTGTCTGCAAACACTTTGACAGACGATAGTCTTTCTTGGGGACCTTCGACGGAAAAATTTTGGTCTGTGTCTGTACATTTGTCTGTTTTGCCCACCAATATTGATCTATCTGTCTGTACATTTGTCTGTTTTGCCCACCAACATTGCTTAAGATTCAGCGATCATAGTTATGCGATTGTCAATGAAAAAGCAATTATTATGCATATCTGAGGTGCCATAACAATACGTCGATGTTTTGTATGTGTGCCTTCGTAATAGAAGAGGCACACGCAAGTAACTATAAGTACTGTAGCGTTTATCGCATTGCACTGTCAGTGCAACGCGATGCTCAAAAAGTTAAGTGTTTCCAACACTTTGCTAAGACCACGCGGTGGTAGCACCTGCCCGTCACTTTGCGTTCTACACCTTATCACTTCAGAGACAGGCGCACATCTTTCTCCGCAAGCGCGCACGCCTTCGTTTTCGAAAATAACTGCTAGATGGCGCTCAGGTCTAATATGCCTCGATGCGCTCGTTCGCCTCAGCTACACGCTCGAGGCACTCTAATGCAGAGCCTCCAGATTACGATTCACCGATTTTGTTGCGCAGAACATTGAATAAACATTTTGTTCACTCTCTCCAGAAGCAAGACTATCGTTTTTCGACGACATTTGCAGTTAACATCCAGATTCGGGACCAATTTTTTTAGTCGTAAGCACCATCTTTGACATTTGACAGGGAAGTAGGTTATCTCTACACTGCTTGCTCCCCTTCAGTAGAAAGTGTGGGATAGTACCACAGACGTCTCTGCTCCTTGTGGTTATGAATGCCTGCTCAGTTCAGAATAGGAGTAGCCTTTGCCACGGCGAGACGCACGCTCGTGATTCACACACACGAAACTACTGCTGAATCCTCCTCAGTGGTGGCTTCCTCCGCCTTGTTCTTGTGCTCTCTTATGACCCATTGCTTCTTGTTAGTGTTGCATCTTTAGTTGTCTCATTCGTGTCTCGGACTTTCTCACGCTTCTCTCGCACCCCTTGCTTGCGACAAGCACCTCTTGCCTGCGACAAGCAGCCCGGGCACCTTCGGAAGCTGCCCAGTCGCAGTGGTCTAGTGGATAAGGTATTCGGCTGCTGACCCGCAGGTCACGGGATTTAATCCTGGCTGAGGCAGCTGCATTTTCGAAAATGCTGTATGCCCGTGTGCTGGTTTGGGTGCACGTTAAAGAACCGCTGGCGGTTGAAATTTTCAGAGTCCTCCACTGCTGCCGCTCTCAAAATCATTTGGTGGTTTTTGAACATTAATCCCCACATATCAACCAAATCAACCTTCGGAAGATGCCAGACGTGACACGTAGCTGAAGGCACGTGTCACATCTGCCACCTTCCAGCAGCCCTAGATGAGTCACCCTGGCTTGCTTTTTTTCAGTCCCAAAACTTTGTTTTTATTCCTCCGGCACTCTCTCACAAAGGTGCCATGTTCATTTTGTTTTTCGGCCGGGCCACTTTCGTCGACGCTGCCAGCCTCTTCCTCACTGCTCGTTCCATTCTCTTTCTTGTCCTCCTCTTTCTTACCTCTATCCTTCCCGTTGTCTTCCTTCAAATCGGGATTGAAATGTGCAGCTTTCTAGCCGCTGATGCCTGCATTCTGCGTGGTCTCACTTTCCTTTTGCCCGACGTTGTTGTCGGCTGTACCTTCCAAGTTTTAAGTGCTGCTGTCGCCTCCTGTATTTTCGTCTCCATTCTCTTCACCGACCACCTCTTCACCATCCGGGGACATTACAACCTCATCACCGTGCTGAGACTACTTGACCCAATTTTAGTAGTACCAAAATAAGTCGAGCTCTTCACCTAATTGAAGTCATCCCCTTCACTCATTTCCATGCATTTCATGCCACTCATCTTCGCTACACTTTTATCATCCCCTGACCCTGCCTCATAGCTGATATTCTTCATGTCAGTGGCATCATGCAGATTCGAAAACCAAGTTTTGGTAGGCATGGAATCCCTCTTGGCAGCGTTGCTGTATCTGACGTCATCTGACGATGCCTCATCGGTTGTGGCCCGCTAATTAAGACCCCTCTAGCCCCGAGCGATGTGTTGGTCCTTGTGTTGAGCCGTGAATGCCTCTAGCAGTCGTGCACACTCGAGATGCGCCTGTCACAAAAAGATCACGCTGTGCGCCGGCCGGTGTGGGAGCACCAAGCCCTGCCTGCCCACTGTTTCACAGGCTTCGAGTTCCATCGCGCCTCTCCCACAGGGACGCAACTTTACCGTTCTGTCTGCGGTTAGAAGTAGCTTTCACGAAAGCGTTCTCTTTTAGGGGCAAAGCTCCTTAAGGCGTGGGTCTGTCCATCCCTTATATGTATGTATGTGTTAGTACATAGCCGCTGGTGGCACATACCTGCTCTATAGCGGGTATGTGCCACAGGGTATGCGATATGGGAGATGGGGGTACTTAAAGTGTTCACTAAAAGGACAGACGGACAAACAGACTAGCATAAGGGCGGACGGATGGATAGACGGGCGGATGGATGGATAGACGCGCAGACATACGGACAGGTGGACGCAAGAACAGACAGACAGACAGATGGATGGACGAACTCACAGACGGATGCATGGATGGATGCACGGATGGTCGCGCAGACGAATGGAAGCAAGAACGGACGGACTGAAGCGCGGATGGGCTGACGGACTCTTCGCCCCACTCATCATCATTCACTCCGTGGATATGCTGTGATTTTTTTTGCATGGGAATGGCAGATACGTCCAGGTGTGACTTGTGCGATAGTGATGAGTCAACAGAACATCAACTGTGTTCCTATGATTGTTTTGCGTGTGAACGCAATGTGCTGCATGAAACGCTGAACAACTTGATGATAGACCTTTTTCCGAAGGGCAGATCCTCGAATCATACCTCTACATGTCGCAGGCCAGCAAAGCAAAGCGGGCGTTGCTAGGTTTTCTAATGTCAACTGAAGTAAATGAGCGCTTATGAGCGTGCAATGGACAGGCGCACATGTACCCACATGGAAGGCATGGTTCAAAAACCAAGGCATGGTTCAACAACATGGAAGAGCTCACCAGCTGAGACGTCTGTAAGATGAAGTTGCACGAGTTATTCGGTCAATCTGTCGGGTGCAAGCAGGCCGCTAAGAAATAACTTGGTAACTGTGTCCAGACATCCACGGAGTCTTACCTGGCCTATATTCAAGATGTCTTGACCTTCTGCCGTAAGGCTGATACCACCATGACCGAAGCCGACAAGGTTGCGCACGTACTCAAGGGCATCGCTGATGTGGCCTTTAGCCTCCTTGTATTTAAAGGCTGTTTGACAGTTGAAGACGTCATTAAAGAGTGCCGACGCTTTCAAGAGGCTAAAAGCCATCGCATTGCCCATCACTTCACCCGTCTTCCTAACACCACTGCAACGTCAACTTGTGAGGACCTCAGTTTTGAGACCCAGCCCAATCCATCCTCTGCTGACATTACGAGGGTCGTTCGACGTGAAATCGAAGCAATGTTACCAGCATCCTTGAGGGTCCTGACGCCACATAACCCTCAGCCCGCCATATTCCTCATGCAGAGCGTTGTGCGCCAAGCATTGGCAAACGGGAGCCTTCAGGCGATCTGTTGTGTGCACCGATCCGATGTCCATCCGCCTACCTTGAACACCCGTTGGCACTACAGGTATCCCGCTCCACGTATCCGAGATCCAAACGCATAGAGGACACCTGACGACAGGCCAACTTGCTTCCGGTGCGCACGAGTGGGACACATTTAGCGTCGTTGCTGAAGCACGTGAACCTCACCCCCGTACGCAAGCCCAAACTTCACGAACTTCGATGCATTAGCCTGCCCTTCTAGCCAATAACCACCCTGCCGTGATGACTCGGCCCATTACGACATGACCGCCACGACCAATGCCCAATACAGCCACTTGCCTTCACCGCGATGTAGACTCTCGCGGTCTCCTCCGCTGCCACCCCACTCCCCATCCCCGTCCTTTGCCCGACGGTTTCCTTCGGGAAACTAACTGGTGCAGCTCCTGGTGGTGACGCTGCTGCTACGACTTGCCCTACAATTCCTCTGTTGATACTCCTGACCAAACAGAACTTGATTGATGTAAAAGTGGATGGTTTATCTGTTAAAGCTTTAGTTGACACTGGCGCCCAAATTTCTCTTATGAGCTCGCACTTTCGTGACCGCTTAAAAAAAGTCTTGACTCCAGCCCCTTCACGCTGTGTTCGTGTTGCTGACGGCAGTGCAGCTGCCGTCGTTGGTGTCTGCACAGCACACGTTACTATAGCCGGCCATCAAACCTTCGTCCTCTTCAATGTTCTCACCAACTGCACCAATGATGTTATCTTTGCTGTAGACTTTTTGCCCGCTCATTTGGCCCTCATTGACTGTTCAGCTAGCACGTTGCAACTTGACCTGCCCTGTACGACTGATACGCCCAGTCCGCCCCAAGTTTGTCTCTGCTCTGCTGAACATGTTCATTTGTCACCGTAAACAGTTACCTGCATTGCCGTAACAGCGCCACCACCTGTACCTGATGGAGACTACGTGCTCAAGCCCATTACATTCGTCCTTCTGACTCAGTGTTACTTTTCCGTACACTCTTATTCAGTTACGGAAAACCGTGCTTGCATTACTTTGCTGAGCTTTGCTCTGTGTCCGCAAGTGCTTCCGTGTGGAATAGCTCTCGCCACGCTGACACCTTCTGAGGATTGCATCATCTCAGCTTTGTACCCCAATGATGTGCGTCGCCCCAACTGCACGCAAGTCTGTTCTTCGACAGAGAGTCCATCTTCTAATGTGGAAAAAATGATCGCGGTGAACCTTTTGCCACATCAAATTGACGCGCTCCATCACGTCCTGGAATCGTACTTTGATGCATTCGACTTCTGGGACCGTCCGCTAGGTCAAACCTGCATTGTGAAGCATCGCATTAACACCGGCGATGCATCTTTGGTACATCGACGGCCGTACCACATTTCTCTTGCGGAGCATCAGGTCATTCAAATGGAAGTCGACAAGATGCTCGCCAAAGACATAGTTGAGCCATCTTCTAGTCAATGGGCTTCCCCTGTTGTTCTTGTGAAGAAAAAGGACAACAGTTGGTGATTCTGTGTCGACTACCGACATCTGAACCAGATCACTCAAAAAGATGCTTACCTGCTACCGCGCATCTTCGACGCCCTGGATTGCCTTCATGGCGCTAAGTATTTTTTTTCATCGACCTTCGCCCAGGGTACTGGCAAATTGCTGTCGACGACATGGACCGCGAGAAGACTGCTTTTGTGACCCCTGGTCGTCTTTACCAGTTTAAGGTCATGCCGTTCAGATTATGCAATGCTCCAGCCACCTTTGAACAAATGATGGAGACTGAATGATGGACACAGTGGTCAATTTGCCTATGTTACATGGACGACATCATTGTATTTTCTCTGACATTCGAAACACACCTCGACCGCCTTTTCTCCATCCTTTCTGTTTGTCGTAACACAGGACTGTAACTGAACTCATCGTAGTGCCACTTCGGATGCCAGCAAATAACCATCATGAGCCATCTTGTCGACTCTGGCATACGTGCTGCTCGTGATAAAGTTCGAGCTGTGCAAAACTTCTCCGTCCCGACCAACACTAAGGAAGTCCGCAGCTTTATAGGTCTATGTTCTTACTTCCGACATTTTGTAAATAATTTTGCGGACGTGGCCAGACTTCTTACGGACTTGCTGAAGAAAGACGTTCCACTCTCTTGGGGCGCTGCGCAGGCTTCGGCGTTCTCTATTCTCATCGCTCACAACACCACCTATTCTAGCCCACTTTGACATGTCTGCCCCAACAGAAGTCCGCACTGATGCCAGCGGCCACGGAATTGGTGCTGTTTTGGTCCTGCATTAAATTGGCTGCACCAGTGTTATCGCATATGCCAGACGTTTGCTCTCTGCGGCCGAGTGGAACTACTTGATCACTGAAAGGGAATGCCTGTCTCTAGTTTGGGCAGTTGGCAATATTCGTCCCTACTTACATGGTCGCCGTTTCACAGTCACAACTGATCATCACGCTCTCTGCTGGCTCTCGTCATTGAAGGATCCCACTGGGAGTCTTGGTCGCTGGGCACTATGGCTACAAGGATATGACTACTCAGTGTCTTACATGGAGGCGGAAATGTTGTAGGCCCGTGTGCTCAGATTTCGGTGCACGTTAAAGAACCCCAGGTGGTCGAAATTTCCGGAGCCCTCCACTACGGCGTCTCTCATAATCATATGGTGGTTTTGGGACGTTAAACCCCACATATTTATCAATTATCAGTGTCTTACAAATTTGGTCGTTTACACCATGACGCTGACTGCTTGTTCCGCCATCCAGTGGAACCCCTGAGACTTTAGATGAAGCGCCGCCATGTGTGCTCTCTCTCTCTGCTTTGCGTGATGAACATGCGTGATGAACAGCGCTGAGATCCCGTCTTGCGTGACATTGTTGAGAAGCGCAACTCTCCGATGTTCCATTCGTCTACTCGACTGTTTGTGCTTGAAGAAGGCACTTTGTACCGCTACAATGTCAACACAGATGAGCACGAACTGCTCCTCATGGTGTCTTCCCACCTACGTTCGAGTGTTATCGCCCAGCTCCATGACACCCCCACCGCCGGTCACCTTGGTCTCTCTGAGACTTACGACCATGTTCATCGCCGATTTTACTGGCCCAGGCTTTATCGCTCTGTCCGCCACTATTTTGTCGCATGCGACCAGTGCCAACGTCGAAAAAAAATCGCCTATGAGTCCTGCCGGACTCCTCCAGCCGCTTGATCTTCCTATTGACCCCTTCTTTCGTGTTGGTCTTGATCTTGTGGGAATCTGGGGCGCGCCCGCGACCTTTTCGCAGGCATTCCGCCGCACGGCCACACCCTTTTGCTTTTTCTGGTCTGGTAACGGTGCGTGGCAATAGATGGCGCCACGTGCGGGCGCGGCATGTGGTACGTGTACATTGAGGGAGCTCTCTCTCCTCCGTGGTCGGCGCACGTGTTTCCTTCGTCCGCGTCGCCTTTGGGAATCGCCGGACTGTAGCCTGCCTGGGGTTGCCTTTGGCACCTCGGAAGGCATGTTTATTTGAGTGCTAGCTTCGGTACCGTACGCTAAGGCCACAGCGGTGCCTAGTGCTTGAAGTGGTCGTACCACACAAAGCCGTACTTGCCGTAGGCCTACGTGTACGAGGTTTGCCCTAACACTTGCGACCAGGCCCAGTGGCCATCGTGAGAGTGCGCAGCATAGCCGCGAGGGACCTTTTCCCGACCGGCGTGTCAAAGCTCGCCATTGCCAGCTGCGACGTGCTCGCGGTTTCCCCTTATTGTGAACGTCTGCGCGCCTTTGCTCTCCGCATCCCGGGAGCGGACGTTGTACTGTTGTTCGGGGTGCCGCCAAGGGCAATAAAGTGTTGTGTATTTTTGTATTGGAACACTGTCTGTTTTGTCGTGCCGCGCTAAACTCCTTATTAGATGAGCGCGCGCGGAGCGGTGGGCTACACGCGAGTAGGTGGCAAAGTCGCGGCCCTGTGGCTCGCTAAGTGTGAAGCCACGGTGATCATTCGTTCAGTTAGTAGCGGGGTCATCATAACCTCCTAGGCCCTTTCCCTCAGTCTACCTCCAGAAACAAATGGATAGCTGTTGCTATGGATCATACAACCCGGTACGCTATCACGCGGGCTTTGCCAACCAGCTGTGCCACAGATGTTGCCGCTTTTCTTCTGTACGATGTCATCTTCTATCATGAAGCTCTATGCCAACTCCTCGCACATCATGGACGCTATTTTCTCTCCTTAGTTATTTACGACCTGCTTCGCTTTTGCTAAACCAAACATAAGTTTACGATGACTTATCATCCACAAACTAATGGGCTTATCGAACGATTCAACTGGACTTTGACTGATATGCTCTCCATGTACGTCTTCTCTGACCACCTAGACTGGGACGTTGCATTGTCCTTTGTTAAATTTGCATACAATTCCTCACGCCACGATACAGCAGGGTTTTCACCATTCTATCTCATATTTGCCCGCGACCCAACTCTACCTTTCGATGCCATATTTCAGACAGCTGTTGATTCGCCGACTAAATACGCCCGTGACACTATCACCAGAGCTCTCAAAACACGAGAAGTCGCTCGGAAATGCCTCTTAGCATCGCAAGAGCAACAGAAGCAACGTTACAACGCACAACATCGTGATGTCTCCTTTGCCCCGGGTTCCCTTGTGTTGTTGTGTACCCCGACTCGGCATGTTGGTCTCTCCGAGAAGCTGCTTTCCCGGTGCTCAGGATCCTACCGGGTCTTGCGCCTGGTGACCGACGTTATTTACGAGATAGCCCCGCTGAATTCGTCATCTCTTTTCGATCCATTGTCTACAGACATTGTTCATGTCTCCCAACTTACAACTCTACTACTCCTCAACACCATAGAAAGCATCGAGACGGTGTTTTTGCACCTGGTGGTCATGTTACAAGAATACATCACGCTGAAGAAGCAAGACAAACAGCGAGAAAGACGACGTGATTCTGGGATGTGGAGCACGCTCTCGCTTGCCATCTCAGCTTAGGCTTGGCATTGTGCAAACACATCTCAACTGTCACCTCATTTCGCTGTGTGCCCTCCCGTAACAATATAAAGAAAAATCAGCATATATGTCATGACCTAACTAGTCGACACAATATACATATTTTTTAAACTATAAGTAAGGCCTGCGCAAATGCCATATCTTTGGTTCAAAGGAAGTGGAAACAACTTTGGATAGTAATCGATGACTTCTGTTCGATTGCAAGTGACAGCCTGAAAAATATGTTTCATTCTGAAATTTATTATACTTTGAGCATATAAGCCGACATAACAAGCTTTTAAGCTGAAAAAGAAAGAATACATGTTCATTGAACCTTGAATTGGGTCTTCACGATAGTGCAGATTTTTTTTTCAATAAAGGCGTTATTCTTATTCATGATGCCGCACTCCTCCGCTGCAGTGAAATAACCTTAGCAAATGGGTTACATGCGAACCAGCATACACCTATTCATTCATTTCTTTGACATTTCCAATAATATAAATATGAATCAAAGTGAATTCAAAGACTGTAATATTTGTTAAAATATTTGAAGCTTTTAAATATTTGAACAAACCCACTCGATAGTAATGAACAGACCACTGCCACTCATTCGTCATGATCTGGCGTGGGTCTTGACGTGTAGTTTTTAAACAAGTTTTTGTAATCCCAAAGTGAATATCGTTCACAACTCGTATTCAGGTCAAAAAGCAGGTTCGACAGCATTTCGATGCTTGTGTGCACATTAGACGGCTACCTTTTATGCTTACGTTTTGGCTTGCTAAAACGGTTTAGTGGGCTCCTGGAAGGCTGCTCCTTCAGCTTATACTGTTAAGTTTGTTATGTTTTTCCAAGTAAGAAGTCACTGCTTTTTTCCTTAAATTTTATTTATTTATTGCAATAACTCTTAGGGTCAGAGGCATTATAGAGTGGAATGGTACCCCGCAGGGGCGCCTGCGCAAGCAGGCGTTTGGTGTGTAGCGACACCACGGACCCGAGCTAACGTGGGGGTTCCGACTCCCTCCCACGCCTAGCCGTGCGTGGCTTTGCCGTGTCCGGGGAAAAGGGGATCCTGGGGTTCGAGCTAATGCTGGGTGATTGGACCTTTAAGGCCCCCCAGCGCGGCAACACACCCCTTTGGCCCCGGCTTCACGTAGACGGCACCCCTGGGCTGACCCCCCCAGGGGAAATCAGCAGTCGCATTTTCCTATCTCTCTCTGCCTACATCTTTGTCTTTATCTCTCACTATCTATCTGTCCTGTCTTCTACTCTCTTCTGTTTACTTCCATTTTTCCTGGCGGCAAGGGTTAACCCTGTGCAAATAGCCTACCTTGGTCTAGGCGCATTGGGTTATGGCAGTGTTGTACGGCTGACATCTGCAAGCTTTCAGCACCTGCAAATTTGCAGCGTCCCCTTGTTGGGCTCCGTGGTGGGTGGCCGCCAACGCTGCTGAACAAAAATGTGACCGGCATGCATGGAGCATTCCCTCTTCTGTCTGATCGTACCGGCCTAAAGCGGGTACGCACCGACGACATAAATTTCTTCAACCAGCCAACAGAAACTTTCCTCCACTTCCACGTCATTCACTGTGAAAAAACTGAAAAGCAAGCCAGGACCGTCTCTCCTTTCCTAGTTTCTAGATGTCTTACCGAAACTCTTGGCACAGGATACAAGGTAACCAAAATGGCTAGTGGAGACCTTCTCCTCGAAATCCGTGACAAAGAACAATTTAAAAAGCTAGACCGTCTTTCAGATTTCGGTGACATACCAATAACCATAATACCACATAGATCAATGAACACAACTCGCGGGGTGGTATCTGACATGGACTTACTTGACCTGACTGAGACTGAACTTTTGGAGGGGTGGAAGAGCCAAAATGTCATTAATGTACAGAGAATCATCATCAGAAGCGATAATAAGGAAACACCGACAAAACACTTATTACTCACGTTTGCATCCAGTAAACTACCGGAAGCTATTCAAACAGTGTACACAAAGACATCTATCAGGCCGTACATACCAAACCCTCGTCGTTGCTTCCAATGCCAGAGGTATGGCCATGGCTCTAAAACCTGTCGTGGTCGCCAGACTTGTGCACAATGTGGAGTCCTAGGCCACGTGTCTGAGAACTGCAAACAACCGCCACACTGTGTAAACTGCGAAGGAAACCATGCCGCATATTCACGCTCCTGCACATACTGGAAAAAAGAAAAAAGAAATAATTACGTTGAAGGTGAAGTAGAACATTACATTTAAGGAAGCACGGCGAAGAGTCGCTTCATTTTATGGACCTACATACGCTGATGCGGCGTGTCAGGGGGCACCGCCGCACCACCCCTCGCCACTCCTTTGGCCTGCGCATACCGAGCCGGCGGTTGTGGCACCTGCCCCCAAGGCGGTTGTAGCCCAGGCTACGCCGCCTACTCCCAAACAGAGACCGGAGACTCCAGAGTCCTCGGGTCTCAAGGCCTCACCTCACCAGACGAGGCCGAAAATTCGAACTAGCAGCCCGCACGTGCGGGCATCCAGTGCCTCCGAGGAGGCAATGGATACGTCGGTACCCTTGGTGCCGAAAGAGCGGCGTGGCTCCTTGGAGCGCGCCAAGAAAACAAAAAAGCAGATAACAGGGCCTGGTGATGGCCCTGTTAAGTGAACTCAAACTCCCTGTCTAAACAGCCACCCGCTTTTCGTACACACAGCACTATTTTACATTCACCTTGAACACTCAAATTATACAATGGAACGTCAGGAGTCTTCTCAGAAACCTTGACGACATCCAAGAACTCTTACACGAACACTCACCAAAAGTGCTGTGTGTACAAGAAACACACCTTAATTCAAAACACACAAATTTTCTTCATAAATACGTTATTTTTTGAAAGGACCATGATGATGCCATGACATCATCTGGAGGTGTTGCCATCAAAGTGAATCAAGGAATTGCATGCACACACTTACAACTCCAAACATCCCTTGAGGCAGTGGCTGTTCGAGCGGTTCTTTTTGATAAACTGATCACAATCTGCACTATCTACATTCCTTCTAGCTATCAGCTGCAAAAACGTGATTTACACTCTTTAATTGATGAACTTCCGGAGCCCTATGTTCTCCTTGGAGACTTTAATGCGCATGGCAGGCTGTGGGGTGACTCTCGGTATGACGCGCGAGGTCGACTGATTGAACAGTTCCTTCTCTCCTCGAGCGCGTGTCTCTTAAATCGAAAAGAACGAACCTA
The DNA here is from genome assembly GCF_043290135.1 of Rhipicephalus microplus. Classification (NCBI taxonomy): domain Eukaryota; kingdom Metazoa; phylum Arthropoda; class Arachnida; order Ixodida; family Ixodidae; genus Rhipicephalus; species Rhipicephalus microplus. The sequence goes on from NW_027464588.1 coordinate 15,312,524, forward strand.
TTATAATCTCGCCAATAACACCTACTCCTCCATAGACCTAAGCATAGTATCTCCATCTCTGGTGCCTCTACTCCAGTGGAAAGTCGTCAGGAATCTGTATGGAAGTGACCACTTCCCCATAGTTTTGAGCACAAATACAGTAACTGAGTGTCCACCACGTGTTCCGAAGTGGCTCATAAACAGAGCCGACTGGGACCACTTTTATACCATCGCTCGTCTAGGTTGGAGTGACATATGTACTTTAAGCATTGATGTTGCTGTCGACTACTTCACAGCTTTTTTGATTTATGCTGCAACAAAATGCATCCCACAAACAAATGGACACCCAGGAAAACGGCCTGTGCCATGCTGGAACTCTGAATGCCGAAACGCATGCAAACAACAAAACAGAGCTTGGAAGCTGCTTCGGAACTCACCGACAGCCGAAAATCTTGAAACCTTCAAGAAAATAAAGTCTCAAGGCAGGAGAACGCGTCGGCAGGCCAGAAGAGAAAGCTGGCAGAAGTTTTTATCAGGGGTTAATTCATACACACAGGAAGCTAAAGTCTGGAACATGGTCGGTAGGATAGCAGGAAAACAAGTACACACACTTCCACTCGTAAACAATCAGGGTGATACCTTGAAAGATCAGGCAAACTTCCTCGGTGCACACTTCGAACAGGTATCCAGCTCGTCCCACTATACTGACACTTTCCAAAAATACAGAACAAGAATAGAAAAGCAGAAACTCGAACACAAATCCACTAGATACGAGGCATATAACCAAGCTTTCAGTCTAGCTGAGCTCCGAACATCTCTAAACTCCTGCAGTACTTCTGCCCCAGGTTCTGACCGTGTGATGTATGAAATGTTAAAAAACCTACCAAACGAAACCCGAAAAACCTTACTTTGTTTGTACAATGCTATTTGGTCCTCTGGCACTATTGCTACCTCCTGGAAAGAGGCTATTATTATTCCCATTTTGAAAGAGGGCAAGGACCCTTCTTTAGCTTTGAGTTATAGGCCTATTGCACTTACAAGCTGCTTGTGCAAAGTCTTTGAAGAAATGATAAACTGCCGACTTGTACACTTTCTTGAAACAAACAGTTTGCTCGACCCATTTCAGTGCGGGTTTCGAGAGAGTAGATCCACGACAGACCACCTTGTTCGTATCGAGGCACAGATCAGGGACGCCTTCGTCCATAAACAATATTTTCTCTCTGTGTTCCTCGATATCGAAAAGGCTTATGATACAACATGGCATTTTGGAATTCTAAGAGACCTGTCCCACCTTGGCGTGCGCGGAAGAATGTTCCACATAATCAAAAGTTACCTGTCAAACTGGACATTTCGTGTCCGAGTGGGCACGGTTCTTTCCCAAACATTTGTCCAGGAAACAGGCGTGCCACAAGGTGGTGTACTTAGCTGCACACTTTTTCTCATAAAAATTAATTCCTTGCACTTGACCATCCCTCGCAATATGTTTTATTGTATATATGTCGATTACGTCCAGCTTGGCTTTAGGTCTTGCAATCTGGCAATGTGTGAGCGACAGGGTCAGTTAGGTTTAAACAAGGTCTCCAAATGGGCAGAGGAAAACGGATTCCGATTGAACCCACAAAAAAGCACGTGTGTCTTGTTCTCCAGAAAGAGAGGCATGCACTCAGAACCCGACATTGAACTGAACGGTCAACGTCTGTCTGTTAATACGGTGCATAAAATCTTAGGATTAATCTTGGACAACAAGTTGACCTTCGTACCGCACATCAAGTATCTAAAAACAAAATGTTTAAAAGCCATGAATGTTTTAAAAGTGTTGTCATGTACTAGGTGGGGTAGTGACAGGCAATGTCTCATGAACCTATATAGAAGCCTCATTCGCACCCGCTTAGATTATGGGGCCGTTGTTTATCAGTCTGCGGCTCAAAGTGCTTTGAAGATGCTGGACCCCGTGCACCATTTGGGCATCCGCCTTTCTACGGGTGCTTTTCGCACCAGTCCCGTAGAAAGCCTTTATGTTGAGTCAAATGAGTGGTCGCTTCATCTGCAGAGAACTTACATGTCCTTTGTTTATTTCCTTAAGGTGAAAGCAGACAAGAAGCACCCCTCATACTCTACTATTAATGATTTGTCGAGCTCGATTCTGTTTCAAAACAGGCCTTCAATGAGGCAGCCCTTCTCAGTTCGCCTGAAGAGTCGAGCTGAGGAAACTGGAGTCTCACTTGAACACAGTTTAATGGCTCCTGTAGCATACCCGCCACCGTGGCAATGGCAGACTATAGACTGCGATGTGTCTTTTCTAGAAGTTACAAAACATGCGCCTATTGCCCATATCCGAACATACTTCCTGGAACTTCAACACAAATACACACGTCCTGAGTTCTTTACAGATGCCTCCAAGTCTAACTCTTCTGTGTCCTACGCTGCTGTCGGCCCATCCTTTTCGGATGCTGGCCCTCCATATCCAGGCACAAGTATGTTCACAGCGGAAGCCTATGCGATATTTGTGGCGGCTAAACACATAAAGCAATTACAAATACAAAAAGCAGTAATTTATACAGACTCCCTCAGTGTAGTAACGGCTCTGCACACTCTTAAAAAACACAAAAACCCAGTCCTTGTCTCACTTCATTTTATGCACACTCTACACACTCAAACAACATGTTGTAGTGTGCTGGGTGCCAGGGCACCGTGAGATCCAAGGCAATGTGAGGGCGGATCAGCTCGCTGCATCCGTTCACGAAAGCACTGCCCCTACACCCATATTAATCCCGGCCCTTGATCTGAAGCCGTCTCTCAAATGAAACCGCAGGGACTACTGGCAGAGCAAGTGGGATACACACACACACAAAACAAACTACACATTATTAAGCCACACCTTGGTCATTGGCTGCCAGTGTCAAAATCGCGTCATACCGAGGTAATACTAACGAGACTCAGGATAGGACACACTTGCACGACCCACACTTATCTTTTGTCTGGTGACGATCCACCATTGTGTGACAGATGTGGTGAAGCATTAACAGTCAGTCATTTACATGTTAATCCAGTGCAAACACTTAGAAACTCTAAGAAAACAACACTTTCCATTACCCTACCGACAACATATACCTTTACACCCTGCAATGTTCGTCGGTAGGGAACCGCTTTTTAGTCATAAATCACTGTTAGCGTTTTTAAAAGAAATTCATAGTTTTCATATCATATACCCGGGCATTCCGTAGCACAACCTCTCCAGAGAGGTTTTTGCTGCGGTGGATACACAAGAAAGCACTTGCCTCACGGCCCTTGGACGCAAGGGTATGAACGAGTGAGGCACTTGTGCTAATGCCATTCATATCCACCATCGTTTTTTATAATCACCAACTCTTGTCATCTATTCTCACCACACACCTTTCACGGCATGATCATGATTTTATTACTTGTATGTTTTTACCCGCCTTACCGCGAGGAATTTTATGGCCATTATACAGCCGCTTATCACAATCATTGTCCATATTTTTAGTAAGATTAACTGGCGCTCTTTGGCCGTGAAATGGCCCTTGCGCCACAAAACATCAAACATCATCATCAGAGTGGAATGGTACGCTTAAAAATACAATAGAAACTTTGTTCTGTCATTCTTGATAGGGGTTTAACTGCAGTGGAAGAATAAAATTGCATGGTTACATTTAAATAGTTAGAGGTCATCTCAAAGGCAGTATATCCAATTACGTGCATTTTTCAAAATGTTACGATACCAGTCTAAGACACTGTTTTTCAATCGCTTCATATGAATCAGCTAATAATGTTTCTAAGTATTCTTTTTTTCTGTGAACAATTATAAAGTAGAAGGCCCTAGATGCACCCAACGTTGAAACCAACAGTATAGAATTGTTTTGCTCTTTACTTGCCAGTCGATTACGTGAAGTTCCATTCTTGTGCATTACATGCCTATTGCCTTATCTTCCAACTTGAATGGGTTGTCTGATTTCGTTTTTAGACTTTTTTTTCCTCATTTTTGTCAATATACATTTGGCTCCTCTTTTGCTTCACAAATTGGGTTAGTTCTTTGCTTTATATTGTCTTCATTGTTTCACTACTGTTTTTTCTAAAATGTTCTATGGATAATTCTTGTTTGTAACCCCACTCTGCAACGACTTTGCCCGGAGTTAGCAGTATAGTCAAATAAAATAAAAATAAATAAATAAAATGTTAGCAGGGGTGGCACCAGGATTATTTTACCAGGGGGCCACCCATGATGAGCGAGTTTCTTCAGGGGGGAGGGGGGGGGCTTAGTCATTGTGTTATGACTATGTTTCCTTTCGGGGAGGCAACGGGAGGTAGGGCAGGAGAAAATTTTGGGGGAGCTTCAGCCACGCCGTGCCCACCTTGGGTGCCGCCCTTCAATGTTAGCTGAAAAAATAACAGAACAAGTTGTAACTATGCAAGCAAAAATTAGACTGTTAGTGAAATTGCATATTAACATAGTTAAAGAAGTTACAGTAAAAGTCTTAACGAAATAAACAAGAATCACAGTTTGCAAAAAAAAATGTGATCACATCATTGGTTTGTTGCTCAACAGTACGCTTGAGCCTAAAGTGTCATGAAAATGAGAATAAGGAATAATAGATGTGATTTATCCTAGAAGATCCTTCTAGTTTTATTAGGTTCGGGGAATAAATGACTGATAACATGTGCGAGTCGAACATCGCATGATTCCCGCCTTTTAGGGATAGTCGCAACTAGTGTCGATGCACGGTGGAGGGAAAATAAAGCCCTTATGCAGGGTGTGGCCATAGTATATTTTGGCAAAGGGACATATGCGGGAGAATTTGCGGCGACTGGCGAGTGACGGAAGCTTTATAGAGTCATTCATTCAAGTGATAAAGCAGACAGAATTATATTGGACTAGCTCAAGAGCAGAGGTTAGTACAACGGTGGACTGGTACCAAATGAATGCAGCATATTTGTGCTTACTTTGTACTAAAGTTTTGTGAAAAAGTTTTAAAGGGACAGGGGTTAGCATTACTAATGGTTTTGTTGATGTGAACAGACTAGGTAAGAGTGCTAGTTACACCCAGGTAGTGATGGGATGGTATGAGCTCGAAAGCGGAGTTGTCAAGCAGATAAGCAGTGTAGAAAGGTGTTCGGGAAACGTTTAAGACTTTCTATTCAGTAGTGTTTAGGGTGTGGCTGAACTAATAGAGTAGCAGTCAAAAGCACTGCATCATGTAGAATACTTCTGGAGGTGAAAAGGACACGTGCGATAGATGGGGTGGATCTTGAAATAGAGTGAACTCGGTATGCTCTGTTTCTGATGCCATGTGCAGGGGACCGCATGCGTGAAACCTCAGAAGCTCCGACGGCTGGTATAGAGGCAAAAATGTACACGCCTATGAGGCGAGTTTTCAAAGCCAATTTTTACAGTGTGACGGAATACTTTAGCCTTTACAGTGATGTAGAATAAAATATACTTGGTTCTGTGCTGAGAGGGATGTAAACTGGCATAGTATACTGCTGAATGCTTTATTCGGTGGTTCTGAACTCCGAAGTAGTAAACTGCATTAGACCTCTTAGAGGTGTTTATAATATCGTTTGTGTTCGCATGGTTAGTGTGTATGTACACGCACTAACCAATCATGTAAAATCAATGTATCAATGTAACAAGTCTGTGAGGAGATGGCTGTAAGCTGTGTCGTTTGAGCTATTTGTGGGTGAACTTTTTCTTTGTAAGAATAAATATTGGCAGATCCCACCTACAGTGGCAATCGCTGATATGCGAAGCAGGAATGAGAAAGGTTAATAAGTCATTTTAAAATCAGTACAACAATACGAAGTGGAGGTAAATAATGCCATACATTACTTTCGTGTCATGATTATCATGTTTGGATGTGTCGTTTACCTTCATCTATTGACCTCACGTGATACCAAATTTAGTATAAGTGGAGCTAGCCAAATAGCCACGAGCACGCTATCAGGGCGGTATGTTGTCAATTTCTTACATAACACGCATGTCAGGATTATCATGTTTGCACCAGTCATGTATCTTAGTCATCTATTGACATCATGTAGCACCAAACTTCATATATGTGAAGCTAGCAAAACAGCCGCGAGCGCATAATGAAGGGCCCAATATACCACAACGTTACGCTGATGCGCACGCACGCTGGTCACAGCGACGCTATGTTAACTCGGGCACTCTACAGTCTCGCGCCAGGCGCGACCTACGCGATCAGCGTCCGTCTGCGCGGCCCAACAACAACCGGCGTGAAATGCGACATGCTGTATTTCGCGCCGATGCGTTACCCAGGCATCACTGCGTCTGCCTCTTTTCCTGACGGAGGGACGCAGCACACGCTGAACCGCGCATGTGCCGAAGCAATGCAGCGCGGCGCGCTCCTGCGAGTATGTGGCAGAACATGCGCCTGGCGGGGCAACGCCGGCGTGACGCGACGAAACGAACGCCGGCGCGCACGCGCACCGCGTCACGTTTAAATGTATTGACGCCTTTACGGTGGCATGTAGTCATGTTCTCACAAGACACGCATCTCATGATTATCATGTTTGCACCAGTCACTTACCTTCGTCGTCCATTGACGTCTCGTAATACCAAATTTGGCATATGTAAAGCTAGCGAAACGGCCACGAGAGCATCATGAGTGTGGTATGTAGTCACGTTGTTGCATGACACGCATGTCGTGATTATCAAGTTTGTATGTGTCATTTACTCATGTCGTCCGCTCGCGTCGCGTATTACAGAGTTTGGTACATGTGAAGCTAGCAAAACGGCCACGAGCGCATCATGAGCGTAGCATGTAGTTATGTTGTTAAATGGCACGCATGTCATGATTTTCATGTTAGGGTCTGTCGTATGTGTTCGGCATGTAATCATGTCATACCATACCAGTTTTGCAACATGCCTTGCGAACAAAACTACCGCAAGAGCTGCAAGATCATGAAATGTAAATCATGACAATCATGTAATGGATTTCATGTTGTGACAAGTCATATGTTCTTCATACAGTCATGTTATGTCACACCAAGTTTGGTATAGATACCATTAACAAAACGGCCAGGAGAGCTAAAAGTCCTAAGCGGATAGATGGATACATGGATAGATGGATACATGGATAGATGGATAGATGGATACATGGATAGATGGATACTTGTGTGACGTGCCCGCAAACACGGACTGAACCCCGCTCCTTTCAAGATGTGTACGCTCGTTTCTCAAACCCACGCATGAAAAAAAAAAGGAAAAGAAAACCTTCGGTGTAACGGATGGGCATTCCAGAGTGAAGTACCAGAAGGGTTCTTTCTACTATTCTCACGGGCTCCCCCGTGCAAACATGAGGACCGGGCGGCGCCTTGTCGTCTACAGACCGTGTGGCAGTGTACAATAATCGGCGCGTACCCTTCAGATCTGTGGCATGGGGGAGCAGCAGAACACCTTTTGTTGGTTCGGGGAATGTGACCTTTGCGGCAAGCGCCTGTGCCGGGTCCAGTACGCCTTTCCGTCAGCTTCCGTGGCTCCAGGGCTCATTACTGAGTTCTGCGCAGATGGCCGCCCGCAGCGGTGAACGACGAAGAAGCGGCGGCTACGGAGAATTTCGCGGAAGACACCGAGCTGCATGGAAACGTTGAGACTTGGTCTGGACATCGGCTCACCAAGTACCTGAAGCATCAGGACCATTGTTCGCCCGTAATTAAGGTGTCTTCGGACGGCTCGCCCATCACTCTCCCTGAGGCTCGAGTTTGTACATTGTTACTTGCTCGGCTTTGTTTGGGAGAGGGTTTTCTACTGCTGTAGGCCAAGGGCGCGGCCGCCGAAGATAATACACTCCGACTGAGAAGAAACTATGCTGCGTGGATAGCGGCGATTGGTTTGGTGCCCCGATAGGGCAGAGTGGGAACCCGAGAAAAGCGGCCACGTGTCAGGAAAGGGGAGAAGCGAGGAGAGTTTCTTCCAGGGGGAAAAAAGAAGTAGACGGCGACGGAAGGAGACAGATCAGACCGCGATGTGAAGAACCAACCTTCGGCCCCGACTCGAGCAGCCAACTCCGAGGCTCCGACTACATGGACATTCTGTGAGAAAACTTCACCTGCTTTACTTGAACGAGTTTTGCGGTAAGGAATGCGGCGTATTGAGACATTGCGCGGTTTTATTAATTTATCACTTTATCATTTGTGTCTTTGTATGTTTACTTTGTATTGAGGCACCATTGTATTGCCACCGCTACTCGCTTATGCATCCTGTTTCGCGTGCCGCGAGTATTTGCTGATGTGTTATACCCTTTTGTGTAACAGAGATGTCGTTCACGGGCAATATGTGTGTACGCCATTTGCACTTGTTATTCAATTAAATGCGTCCGTGATTAAGAAAAGATTGTGACGTCTCTTACTTCCCGGCCCCAGCACGAATCCCTGTATGTGGAAAGCAATTGAGACACGTAGCCAAGAGGCAACCGGATAAAAAGAGGGTTGAGAGGCTTCCCTCTCTTTGGCGATCGGTGGCGTAGTGGGGACGTCTCAAGTGGTGGCAGCGGTAGGATTACTGCAGGGGCAACGGTGCGAGATTTTATCCTCGTATTAGGGAAGGAGTGACGGATGGCACGATGAATAAACAGGCTACGCAGGTGGCTCAGGGGAGCGCGCTAGGAACGAGCTCTTTGATGTTAGGAAACATGGTTCCCTCGTTCATGGGAGACGCTGCAGGTCCGAACATTAGGGACTTCCTGCAAATTTTAGAACAGGTTGGTAGAATGGGGGGATGGCAAGACAGCCAACTCATTGGCATTGCGCGTTGTAAGATGCTAGGCGCTGCACATGATTTTGCGTGGAGAGATGATAGTGTCACCGCAGCGTCTACCTACCCTGACTTCAGAGCTTTGGCCCTCGAGCGGTTCGACTCAGAACCCCTTAGTAGCAAGGTGGAGAGGTTTAAGAACGTGAGACAAAACGCCAGAGAGGAAGCGCGCTCGTGCGCAAATCGCATACGATTGCTCGGGACTGCCATCCTGGCTAACTCCAGCGGCGAAGAACCGGCGAAAACTCAGCTGCGCCGCGAGATTCTGGCCGAACAAATGCTGTCGCAGTTCCTAACTGGCCTAAGGGATCCGGTCCGCAGATTTGTTTTGTCTCGCGACCCCAAATCGTTCGACGAGGCGATCGACGTAGCAGCTAAGGAAGAACGTAACGAAAAACTTTCACAGAGCTCCTCGGTGCCCGTTCGGCATGTCGACGAAAACGTGAATGCGCACGAAATGCGCAGCCGCCTCGACCGCCTGGAAAAACTCCTAGAGGAGAGTTTGAGGTCACGCGACCCTGTCGGAGATGATGGGCAAAGAAACGCAAGGCGGCTCCCTTTTTCCGATCGATGTTTTAACTGCGATGGCTTTGGCCATTTCTGGGGAGAATGCGACCGGTATCGACGACGCCGACCGTGGAACACGCATTGTGATCGTCGTACGCCGGAAAACTGTGGCAGCGAGGAGACGACGCCGAAGTCGACGGCTCAGGAAAACTAGGTGCGGCCTCTTCTGGTAACCTTAACAGGCGGAGATCAATAGCAGTGGTAAATTTTTGCGGGGAGACGAATCCGGTCGTTGAGTGTGCCGTGGGGAAGGGTACGCTGAGGCTGCTGATAGATACGGGATCAAAGGTGAGTCTTGTGAAGAGCTGTGCACTGGGAGGAATAGATGAGAGGTGGCAGAAGACATTGCAGAAATAGGATAGTGAGATGTCCCTCGTTGGCATAACTGGTGACCCTATACACACCCTCGGCCGTTTTAGAGTACCCGCAAAAATGAAAGAAACCACGTTTGAGGCAAAATTTTTTATTTGTGGAGACGGACTGTCATTATGGGCAAATGGTATAATTGGCCAAGACATTCTAATAGAACAAGATGCCGACCTCCTGCTGAGTGAGGGGTGCCTGAGAATAGGCAGCGAGCGTGTCCCATTTACCAATTAGGTTGGAAAACCCAGGCCAGCCGAAAAACTTAGTTCCGGTGAAATGAACCACAGTCCACTGAGGCCGCGTAATGTTAATGTTGTCTCCCTGATCGAAGAGGCTACTCTCCCACCACTATGCGAGTGCGTACTGGCAGGTCGGGCTCGCGCACCGGTGCCCCCAGGCGAAACCAAGGTTGTCAAGGTTAATGGCCTAGAAACAAACGGATTAACTGCAGTACCTACTTTGACCACCACACGGGAAGACGGCGTATTGCCAGTAAGGGTGGCAAACCTAACATTGAAGGAGATCCACCTCCCTAAGAATAAAGTGGTCGGCTCCTTGGTTGACACAGAAGCCTACCACGCGGTCGCGATGGTTGAGGGAGCGGGAGGAGGCGCCGTTGACGAAGGAGATCTGTTGAAGATGTTCGATCTGTCGCACGTCGACGGAAAGGAGAGGCAAATGATGGAGAGCATGATAGTGCAGAATCAGTCAATATTCTCAACAGGAACAACAGACTTGGGGCGATGCGAAGCTATCAAGCATAGGCGTAGGGGCGGCACCTGTATATCGCCGGGCATACAGGATCCCTTTCGCACGCAAGGAAGAAATGGAAAGACAGGCAGACTCCTTACTGGGAGCAGAAATAATGCAGCACTCAACCCCCCCCCCCTCGGGAGCGTCCGCACTGCTGGTCGAGAAGCCGGACGGGTCATACCGATTTGTTGTCGATTTCAGGGACCTCAACAAAGTTTCCCGCATTGACCCATATCCGCTTCCACGAAACACTCGCCTAACTGGGGAAGGTGAAATATTTTACGGTCGTGTATATGGTCAGCGGGTACTGGCGAATTGAGATGGAGCCTGGTGATAAAGAAAAAGCAGCCTTCAACACCCCCTCCGGTCATTACGAGTGGAACCGAATGCCCATGGGGCTTGTAAACAGTGCGGCCATCTGGCAGAGAACCGCAGATGTGATCCTCGCAGGCCTACTCGGCAAACTTTGCCACGTATATTTAGACATCATAATATACAGTGAGATGTTCGAGGACCATCTGCGGGACCTCGGTGAGGTGTTTTCGAGAGTGCGAGCGGCTGGCTTGAAATTGAAACCCGCTAAGTGCCAGTTTTTAAAGCCGGAGGTTAAATACTTGGGACACATCGTGTCCGCGGAGGGCGTCCGTCCGGACCCGTTGAAAGTACAGTGCATAAGAGATTTCCCACCACCCAAAAACAAAACCGAGGTGAGACAGTTCTTGGGACTCTTGTCCTATTACAGGAGACACGTTCCTTCATTCGCGAAAATAGCGAAACCAATTACCCGCCTCACCAGCAAGAGCCCATTCGAATGGAATGCAGGCACCCAGGCGGCATTCGAGCAACTAAAAACGCTGCTCGTAACGGCATCTATCCTGCGGTTTCCAGACTTCTCAAAATCGTTTATTTTGACAACGGACGCGTCAAAATACGCTGTCGGAGCGGTGCTATCTCAAGTCCATGACGGACTTGAACACCCAGTGGCCTACGCAAGCCGCCAGCTTAATTTGGAGGAGCAGAAGTATGGCGCGACTGATCAAGAGTGTTTAGCCGTCGTTTGGGCAGTGCGTCACTTTAGATGTTACTTGTACGGTAGGAGTTTCCGAATGGTTACCGACTATCAACCTCTCAGGTGGCTCATGAACGTGAGGGACCCTAGCTCGAGACTGGCGCGCTGGAACTTACTCCTTCAGGAGTACAGCTTCGACATCGTACATCGCCCAGGAAAGCGGAACCAAAACGCCGATGCCATAAGCCGTGTGGGTGTGGCGGGTATGGTCGATTTCACGCCGTCGTCTGATGAAGCTCATTTCCGTGAGGAACAGGGTAGGGATCAGGCACTTCAACAGGTGATCCAGCAATGCAAAAACTCCACAGACAACACCTGTGGGAGGTATCGGCTAGACAGCGCCGGACTATTGAGACTAAAGGAGGGAAGTACTGCAGACGTCGGGAAAATCGCCGTTCCGAGATCGATGGTCGGCGAACTGATGAGAGTACACCATGATTCACCTTGTGCCGGACACCTGGGAATAAGGAAAACCCTGTTGCGATTGAAGAAGGTATTTTCTTGGTTAGGGATGAAAGTGGACGTGGTCAAATACTGTAGCAGATGCAAGTCATGTATTCTCCGGAAGATACCGAAGGGTCGAAAACAGGCTCCACTTCAAATATTCTCTCATGTACACGAGCCGTTTCAGAGAACTGCGATGGATATTGTGGGACCGCTGCCATGTACGACCTCCGGAAATAGGTACGTCTTGGCCTTTGTTGATCACCTGACTCGATTCGCGGAAACATTCACGCTGCCAGACCAGAAGGCGGACACGATCGCTAAGGCATTCGTCGAGGGCGTAGTGTTGCGTTATGGCGCCCCGTTGCAACTCCTCACAGACCAGGGCACCAACTTCACTGGTAAACTCGTGAGAGAGGTATGCGACGTGCTTGGTGTGAAGAGGCTACGAACGACCGCCTACCACCCGCAGTGTAACGGAGCTGTCGAACGCCTAAACCAAGCACTCGTTGGGATCATGTCCCATTACGTGAGCGAGGACCAGGGGGATTGGGATAAGTGGCTCCCGTTTGCGACTTTCGCCTATAATACCGCCGTCCACGAAGGCACAAAAGACAGCCCTTACTACCTCCTGTTTGGCAGGGACCCCGTCGTGCCCGGGGTGGCTTTCTGTAAACCAAAGGGGCACTACGGCACACTCGATGACTACTGCGCGGAGCTAACACAGAGGCTTCAGCGAGCTCACCACATGGCTTCGTCCACGCTCCGTTCTGCGGCAGAGTTGCGTAAAAAGAGGCTTGGACCTTCCCGCAGGGACCCGAAATTTAAAGTTGGAGAGAGAGTTTATATCAGGGTCGGCGCGGTCGTGCGGGAACTGGCCAGGAAGTTAGCCGCCAAATGGGTTGGACCGTATCGCATCATTGAGCGTCTTTCGTCCGTCACCATGCGCGTGCGTAACATTAAAACGCGCGAAAGCAAGGTAATACACGTGAACAGGCTGCGACGAGTGGATCCCTCGGGACGCGCCGAACTTGAGCAAAGCAGCCGACTAGAGTCCTTGACACGGTCATCCGGCAGTCCAGCTATCGGGGCAGGTAACGCGAACATGCCTAACATACCCCCGGAACTGCTGCTGGAGTTAGTTCTACAGGAGCAGCCGGAGCGACTCGTATGTCCAGCAGGCGCCACGTGTTCTAGATACGCCCTTAGAAGCCACGGTCCTGTCCCCGATCTACCTTAGGTTAGGAGACAACGCTATGACCCACCCATACAGCGGACGAACAGGTAGGCAAGAGGCGAGCCGGGATCTTGGGCCACCTGCTATGTCGGGGTCATAAATGTACGTGGTGATTGCTATTTTGATCCCCATGTTTTCACCCATATCCTACTTTCGTTACTTTTGTGTGAGCACTGTGTCGAAGTTTTTCACCCCTCGTGGATTTTGTTTTTGATCTCCATGTTTTCACCCATATCCTACTTTCATTACTTTTGTGTGAGCGCTGTGTCCAAGTTTTTCGCCCCTCGTGGATTTTGTTTTTGATTCCTATGTTTTCACTCATATCCTACTTTCATTACTTTTGCGTGAGCACTGTGCCAAGGTTTTTCGCCCTTTGGGAATTTTTTCTTTGCTCATATACCCGATTCGTTTCAAAGAATGGATTTTGAAGAGGGCGTGTAGTTCATTTGATTAGTGTGGCTTTGTGTTACACGTAATATCTGATGTTGGCCTCTGAGCGAATGATGTGCCTGGAACCGATTGCACCTATGGCATAGGGGAGGAACATAGAGTTAGTGAATGTGAGATTACCTAGACCTCGCCACGTGTCGGAGAGAGGGCGCGAAGGAGACTGGTCTGGGAACGGTGTGGTTTAGATAGACAGGATATGTGACTGGCATCTGTGGCCCAATGTAGGCAGATTATGAGAGGTGGTTGGTCGAGATACCTAAATGGGCGCTGCACAACAGGTGATGAGATGAGACAAGATAACAAACTACGGCGTTTTCCCTACACAATAGTGTCGTGCCTCGATAGGAGGCGGGGAGGGCTGGCTTGCAGGAAGAGATGAAGCAGCCCCGGTATCGACGAGGCCACGTGAAAGTTCAGATTGAAATGGTTTCACAACGTCTCCCCGCACGGAAGTGTCGCGCCTCGTTAGGAGGAAGGGGGGCATTGTGATCGGTATTGATGTATAACGCCTAATGTCACAGTTGCATAGGACAGCATATACGCTACGTTCTCAGCCATTCCGAACACGCAAATCGCGTTGAAGGTCCCTTTCCCTCACCGACAGGTTCGTGCAGCAGAGGCCGGGCAGGAGATGGATGGTATGCGAAGGTAATTCAGTGCATATTCAGAATTCAGATTCAGTGCATATTCAGATTCAGAACATAGGTTATGCTGCCTGTGTGACCTATGTTCTCCCGCCTTCCCGCTTTTCGTCTGGTTTGAAACGTTCGAGGTCTTAAAATTTTGTGCATGTGTGAAATGAAAGTGTATTAAAATGTGTGTATCCTTTGTTCGGTTGTGCCGAGAGTGGACAGTGCAGGCGAAGTGTGTGATGTGCTCGCATGTTAGTGAACCTTCCGCATTGATGACTGAACGCTGCATGTCAAACCATCCGACGAGCAGCTGTGACCAGTGTGCGTTTTGTCCACGCGTCATCCACGAGTTTCTGCAGTGATTCTGAAGGTTTCAAGTGTGTTGTGCGCGGTAGAAATACGGAATCAAACTGCTTCGTGGTGGCTGATGATTCAGCGACAATCACAGATTTGTTCTTCTCAGCGACGCGCCACCGCCACGGCTGAATCACAAGTGTACTGTGTTCGCATATTGTATTCCTAAGACTGCCGCAATGTCTCAATTTCGCTGCGCAACCCGAAGGCGTTACGCGCCCGCATTTCTCGCGTTTGCATTTCCCCGCTGGAAAAATTCTTCTGCAAGATGAAGGGATTGTGACGTCCCCGCAAACACGGACTGAACCCCGCTCCTTCCAAGATGTGTACACTCGTTTCTCAACCCATGCATAAAAAAAGGAAAAGAAAGCCTTCGGTGTAACGAATGGGCATTCCGGAGTGAAGTACCAGAAGGATTATTTCTACTATTCTCACGGGCTCCCCCGCGCAAACAGGAGGACCGGGCGGCGCCTTGTCGTCTACAGACAGTGTGACAGTGTACAATAATCGGCGCGCACCCTTCAGATCTGTGGCATGGGGGAGCAGCAGAACACCTTTTGTTGGTTCGAGGAATGCGACCTTTGCGGCAAGCGCCTGTGCCGGGTCCAGTATGCCTTCCCGTCAGCCTCCGTGGCTCCAGGGCTCATTACTGCGTTCTGCGCAGATGACCGCCCGCGGCGGTGAACGACGAAGAAGCAGCGGCTACGGAAAATTTCGCGGGAGACACCGAGCTGCATGGAAACGTTGAGACTTGGTCTGGACATCGGCTCACCAAGTACCGGAAGCATCGGGACCATTGTTCGCCCGTAATTAAGGTGTCTTCGGACGGCTCGCCCATCACTCTCCCTGAGGCTTGAGTTTGTACATTGTTACTTGCTCGGCTTTGTTTGGGAGAGGGTTTTCTACTGGTGTAGGCCACGGGGGCGGCTGCCGAAGATAATACACTCCGACTGAGCAGAAAATATGCTGCGTGGATAGCGGCGATTGGTTTGGTGCCCCGGTAGGGCAGAGTGGGAACCCGAGAAAAGCGACCACGTGTCAAGAAAGGGGAGAAGCGAGGAGAGTCTCTTCCAGGGGAAAAAAAGAAGTAGACGGCGACGGAAGGAGACAGATCAGACCGCGACGTGAATTACCAACCTTCGGCCCCGACTCGAGCAGCCAACTCCGAGGCTCCGACTACATAGACATTCTGTGAGACGAACTTCACCTCCTTTACTTGAACGAGTTTTGCTGGAAGGAATGCGGCGTATTGAGACATTGCGCGGTTTTATTAATTTATCACTTTATCATTTGTGTCGTTGTATGCTTGCTGTGTATTGAGGCACCGTTGTATTGCCACCGCTACTCGCTTATGTATCCTGTTTCGCGTGCCGCGAGTATTTGCTGATGTGTTACCCTTTTGTGTAACAGAGATGTCGTTCACGGGCAATATGTGTGTATGCCATTTGCACTTGTTATTCAATTAAATGCGTCCATGATTAAGAAAAGATTGTGACGTCTCTTACTTCCCGGCCCCAGCACGAATCCCTGTATGTGGAAAGCAATTGAGACACGTAGCCAAGAGGGAACCGGATGAAAAGGGGGTTGAGAGGCTTCCCTCTCTTTGGCGATCGGTGTCGTATTGGGGACGTCTCACATGGTTAGAGGGATACATGGATCGATGGATAGATAGATGGATAGATAGATGGATACATTCAAAGTCGCCGAAGTTTGCTAAGAAATGCTTCACATTTAAAAATGGAAATATTAGGAGTCATTTCACTTTGCAGAGGTGGCTTGTCATGCAGCAAAGTGGTCACATGGTGGAGTCCAGACTGGTATGAAAGGCTAAGTTGCAAACGTGGCCATTAAAGTTAAAACCTCCGTGACAAGTCTACCATGACACATCAGTGATGACTTTGCCGTGATTATGAATACACTCAAACCTCGATATAATGAACCCGGATATAATGGAATATCGTTTATGAGGAAGCAAATGAAAAATTGTCTTGCAATAGAGTGTTTAGAATATATACCTTTATAACGAATTTTTGGATATAGTGAACTTTTTATGCAACATTTAATCTCATTATAGTGCAGTTTGAATGTAGGCTTCATTGGAACATGTAACATACGAAATCCAGCTTACAATATTAAAGGCTATGCCCATCCTTTTCAAGCAGCGTTTGCCTGTAAACACAAACGCTTACTGGGGAGAAATGGCTTCCGGACGATATAACCCCTTTAGCAATGGTGTGTGCAGCTGTACATGTCAACTACACGAGCACATTGCGCATTGCGTGTTCTTTCAAACTGCCTGAAACGTAGTGTGTGCATTTGCACAGGCTTTGTTATGGACAGCTAGTTAAGTCATTCTTCTGCGTAGTGTTGAACAGGGTCGTTGTGCTGACGTTTCCATGTCTATCGATTGTTTGACATGCCTCGTTCCGGGACCAATGTAAACATCTGCAAAGCAAACTGGGCGCACCTATGTTTTGAGCCTAGAGTTTAGTCCTTCTTGTGCAGCAACGAAATATAGGTAATTGTGTTATAATTAGATATACAATGAGATGCTAATGACAAATAATTACAGAAATGTGCGCATAACAGCAGGTTATCTCATTTCTTCTACTAGAATGCGGTATAGCGGTATAGTGCGTTGAAGATGAGTGTATTGTGTTGAGACACAGCTTCAGTCTATCATAAGGTTCGTCTGAAGGGAATCAAGTCGCATGGAAATGTCATGGCACTAGAATGTTTTTATTTTATTCTTTGACGTTTTCTTTGGGCACTGTTTGACAAAACAACACTTGGAATACCAATGACGCCATTGCTCTGCAGGAGGGGGAGCCATGGCGGTGGAAGACTCAAGGCATTTGTGTGGTTATGCTATATTCACATTTTGTAATCGTAGGTGTGCATTCTAGTCTATGGCAGTTGCCAGGGGTTCCTTGTCTATTTCAAAATGCTTTAATCAGTTTTTCCTTCTGAGCACAAACTTGCTCTCAATGCATATACGGCTGTACTGTGAAGCAAAACGTGCCCATCAGTGGTGGCAGTGGCTTGATTTCCAACAGATGGCTGCGCCAGTGCTTCGAAGTACCTTTCTTGGAAGCCCATATAAAAGCCTCTCAATTCTAACTTTTTTCACTGAAGGAAGGGTTTTGCTGCAACAAAATCCTTCCTCCAATGAGCTACACAGTGTGCCTTGATGAGTACCTAAGTTTATGGATTTGTGCACATTGTGCCTTGATGAGTACTCAAGTTTATAGAATTATCTGATCTTCAAATGTGTGATTATTTTGCTGATTTGTGTGGTACAGATCAACGCCATATCAAGCGTAGGGCCAAAGACTCTTCAGGCAGTCATACACACAATGCTTCATTCTCTGTCGGATCCAAAACCCCTACGGCACTCCAGTAATTGCCAACAAGCCCAGCGCCCAGCTCAGTCATGCCATCAACATGTCATTTCTTGCTATGGCAGCTTTTAACGCTAAGCATAAATGCATGGGTTCGATTTCTGGCCACGAAATCTGTGCTGCAGTTGAAGTTAAATGCGAAAACAGCCATGCGTTTAAATTTAGGTGTGTATTGAAGAACCAAGGGTAGCGAACAAAGATCCGGGCTGTCCTACTATGCCATGCTTCAGAATAGTTTTTTCAAATGGCACCACAGGTTACCACGTGCTTGTGATGGCACAGTAATGCTAGTGACCTCTCTCATGTGATCCTTATTTGCATGAGCAAGGATTGGGCTACACGTTTAGTTAGGCGAACTTCAGCTGTTCAAGTTAGTGATTTCTCCTCGACGTAGCAACTGTGTAGATGCATAACTCAGTTTTAGTGCACATTAGCTGTGCCTGGGTGTCATACAGTAAAACATTTGTGATACGAATGTTGCGGTTTCACCAAAAATATTCGAATCATGTGAAATTTGTATCACCAGACAATATAGAGTATGAGCATCAAAAAAAATCTGGCATATGTTTTTATTACTGCGTCTTGGGACCACATCGTCGCGAACTGCTTTGAATAGTTTCTAGTGAAGTTTTTAGGCAGCAACAATTATAACTGCAGTCTTGAATGCAAGACCCATGCGCACGTGTGAAATTTATGAATAGGGTGTAGCGACCTGCGACATACACTAGCGCCTTCCTAATGCTAGTTAGCTTTTCCGCAAGACACAAGAGTACTGCACCAAAAGTGAATAAGGAATGCTTTGCAGGTAATAAATGAAGGCCTGAAAATTTTAGAAGCAGTGTCCTTTGTTATTACAGTTGAACCCCTTCATAAAGAAACTGATGTAACAGACTGATGGGTGTTAAAAAAACCAGTGTGCCTACATTGAAACAGGGGTTGATAGGAAAATGCATGGTACCCTGCGTGTAAAAGACACCTCATGTAAAAGACAAGAATTGTTGCCTGTTGCACGTCCCTCATAAAGAGCTGAACAGTATTTTCTTACCGCGGTGGTGTTGATGTTTTTTGGGAGATTTAGGGCAATGGCAGCACCACGGGAGAGTTTGCAGAACTGTGCGTTCCCAACAGTCGTGCATGTTGACGTTCTGAGGCGTAGCTCTTTTGCCGAGATCGTCTTCTTCCTCTTTCATTCCTCGTTCACCATTCATAGCATGTCTCAATGCTCGAGGACACTGCCCCCATTGTTGTCCACATGTGGCTGCCACATCGACAGCACAGCATTCTTTGATGTGTAAAAAAAAAGAGCGCGACGTCAATGTTATCTGTAATCTATATATGAAGGCATACGAAAGTGCATTAAGGCTTTTAAAATTAGTGCATGCATTCTTGGAGGCTAGGACATGTCGTTGAAGGCATAGTTTACAAAAATGAACTAGAGAGGACTCTGGCACTGCGATTTTTCAACCATTATCGTAATGATGGGTACTACACGGATTTTCTAGGCTTCTTGCTTTCAGGCTTCGAACACGCTTGTCGATTTGTTCATTGGGGTTTTAGTTTTGTTTTAAAATAAAAAAGGAAGGCACCCTTGGGAACTTCTTGAACAGATTTGAATTGGTGAGCCTGAAAAGTCAAAAAGGTGTAGCGTAACAGCTTAACCTTTGCTAAGTTTTTTGCGGCTAAGTGAATTGAGGACACATGGAGCCAAATTGTGCCGAGAGAACTTAGATTAGACAAATTCGTGGACTACCCAACATTTCCACTTTGGCTAAAGCGCCGCGTGTTACATCTCCCATGCACGCTAGCACCAGAGTCACCTTTAGTATAATAGGACACTCTGTGACCGAAGGTATATTCTGGCGGTGCGGCACTCTAGCCCGCACTTGGGTTTCCGCACCAGTGCATGCTTGTTGCGCATTCTGCGACAGCAGGAGCAGCTCCATATCATAAGTATTTCGTAGCGGAGGTTCATATCAAACGTCCCGGGGTGACAATCGGTACACAACAACCATACTAGATTACATTGTGGGCTTGTAAACCTCTGCTGGACCAAAGAAGAATTCCAATCACCACAAAATTTGTACAAGCACTATTCCTACCACTACGGTTTTACTGTACAATGGGTTTTCTGTGTGAGGCCTCAGAATTTAGTTAGTTTTGCTTCTGAATGATATGAACTTACTCAACCCTCACCTATTTGCTTGTCACTGCTACTGTGAACCTTCAGGTCAAAGAGCAGCCTGGGTCCAACCGATCGTAAAGGCAGTGACACGAGCCTTTCAAGTGGTTGATCCTACAGCCCATTGCCCCCATCTAAAGTGCCGGACTTCAAGACTCCTGACTTTGAGCAGTTCCGCAGTCCTTTCAAGGACTGCACCATACACAGGAATCCCAGCAAAGGTCTTGCCATGCGATATGGTAAGTACACGCTGCATACTTCGATGTCAATGCCTAAGAAGCCCGAAAACTGCCAAAAATTACTCAGAAAAATGTGGTTGCAAAACTTTAAGCATATTTCTGATGACCAGTGAAGCTCTGAGTGGTCTGGTGAGGGCGAATCTTGGGCTGACGAAAAACTCGAGTTCGAGTGCTACATATCGAGTTTTAGACAGTGTCAAATTAACGGAAATATTAAGGTAGCAATAGCCTTCTGTAGCTTGAGTATGCTTTAAGGGAGGATGGAGGGATAAAATTTAGAGACTTTCTGAAAAAAAAATCGCTTTTAGATTTGAGTTGTTTTGGATTGGTGGTGCATTAACGATGCTGAGGATTCTTGGTTGTTTGTGCAGCAGAAGACAATAAAGAAATCATTTTTTTCTCGAGATGTTGGCGTGGAGGTCTCTTACAAAGTCACGGCTGCAAAGTGGGCAAGATGCCGATTGTTAAAGAAACATGAAAGGGCAAAATGTTTTTTTACGTATTAGTAAAGCACGGTTTCATTATCCTGAAAACACTACTCTTGCCGCGACATGAGGCCTGTTATGCGAAAAAATGTGCGAAAAGAAAATGCGGGTGAAGTCGCCACAGTGTGAAATTTAAAAAATGGCACTTCAAGCTTAATTTTCACTGCTAATAACTAATAATGAACTTATGACAGTCAGACTTAAGGCAACACAATTCTTAGAGTGCAGTTTGTCAATCTAAATGAAGTCATTGTTTGTTTTTAGTTTAAGCACCGACATCAAATTTACACTTGTCAAGATTTTAGCGTCGAGTAGCTATTGACCCCCTAGTAGCGATTCGCGACCTAAAACGCATATGAGTGACGAATGAGTATCTGTAATAATAATATATTCACTATCGAACGTGGTTTAAAATAGGTGGAAAACCCGCCAAATTGTAGTGCTGGCAGCGCTACCTCGCGGCCACGTCGAGGCCGCTGCACAGCTAATGCCGCTTTCACAAAAAATAGGGACGTCACACTGGCGTTTCGTCTGCTAGGAGCGCACGTACAGTCAGTCCAGCAGTGTCACTGAATGCTTAGACATGCCTCTGTCGCCAACATCGTCATCCTCGCCGTCCTCGCAGTCCTCGCGGTCAACATCGGCAGGTGATGATGACAGCGACCTGAAATTGGGCATCGCCGTGATTTGCGACGATCCTTGCTTGACAAGCTCTGCGTTAAAGGCTATGTATTTATCAGTCGCGGCCGTACTGTCGGAGCTCAGGAAGACCAACTACACACATCATGTCGCGGACGATTGGCGAGTGAATTGCTGCTTTTAGCTACAGCAGAGCACACGGTAAAAATAGCCTCGGCCTCGAGAAGAGGTCTAGTACTGCCAGTGAAACCCAACTCGTTCGCCAGCACAGTATTTACTCTGTAGCAACTAGCCACAAAGGGAAAAGAGCAAACGCGGCTGTTCTTCACAGGCGTCCAGCCCGTCTGTCCAACGGCGCATATAAAGCCAACCCACTTGCTGCGTTGGGTTTCGTGGCTTGGTGAAACGCCGCACACTTCCCACTTTTTCCGCACCTCGACGTGCAGGTTCTCACTACGCAGTGGTTCCCTGACATTCTGGCACGCATTGTCGCTCTGAATGATCGTACTCACACGCAGTGGAGCACAACGCAAATCAGTCGATGTGACACGATGAATCGCACGCATGCTTCAACATAGCAAGGATAGCGACTAGTGAGAGCATGGCTGGAAGTCGGCTCAAAACACGCTCGAAGATTGTCGACGTCATCGTTACTAGCGTATTGTCACTCGAGATGGTATTTGTGGAACGTGTCACATCGAACACGTAGCACTAGTGTCGATGTCACAGGGCAGTCTATTTTTAGTTTTTTCTCCTTAGCTTTTCTACGCTGTTTGACGTCGCAACAAAATAACTTTTACGCGACGGACGCCATTCAAATTTGGCCAAGAAGGCCTACCGTATTTTTGCACGTATAACCCACCCCTGCTTGTAGGCCCGTGTGCTCAGATTTGGGTGCACGTTAAAGAACCCCAGGTGGTCTAAATTTCCGGAGCCCTCCACTACGGCGTCTCTCATAATCATATAGTGGTTTTGGGACGTTAAACCCCACATATCAATCAATCAAATCAACCCACCCCTGCATATAATCCGCACCCCCACTTTCAGCTCACTGAGAAAGAAAAAAAAATTCTCGCATATTGCCCGCACATTTGATATACAGGAAAGGCTGTACAAAAGCTACTGCTTAAACAACATAGCACATATGTAGACAGAAAAAGCTTTATTTAGCAAGCAGAATACGCTGTCTCCAAGGCCAGTCACAATTCACTCACTGTCACTGCTCTCGCTAGAGCTATCACTTGAGCCGCAGTCCTCACTATTATACACAAGGTCATCTTCGGTTCCATCCATGTTGTTTGTGATGCAGCATTTCTTGAAACTTTTTCGCACCATCTCACCTGGAATCGCCTTCCATGCCTCGACAATCCACTTGCAGAATAGGGCAATATCAGGCCTTCGGACTCGTCCTGTCGGCGTCAAGTCGTAGCAGCCTTCGGCCATTCACTCGGCGTAATAGCGCTTGACATGCGCTTTGAAGGGCTTGTTAAGCGACACATGTAGAGGCTGCAACATTGACGTCATTCCACCGGGTATAACAACTAAGTCGGTGCCGTTGCATGAAAGGCGGTCCTTCACTTCTTTAGTTGTGTGGCCGCGGAACGAGTCAAGAACGATCATGGACCTTTTTGCGAGCATCGCACCGGGCCTCTTCTCCCATACCGTCTTGATCCAGTCTACGAACAAGCCGCTGCTCATCCACGCGTTCTTGTGTGCGCGCACCACCACACCGGCAGGCAAATGAACCTTTGGTAGAGTTTTCCTTTTCAAGATGACGTACGGTCGCAGTTGCATGCCGTCGGCGAGGGCACAAAGCAAGACTGTGATGCGCAGTTTCGTGTTCCTGCCGGTAAGCTCGCTCACCGAACTGCTGCCCGTCTTCTCAATCGTTGTGTCCAGTGGCATTTCAACATAAACAGGAGTTTCATCCGCATTGCCGATTTGCGAGAAAATGTAATTGTGCTGCTTTCGCAGGCCAATTACATATCTCTGGTACTTGAGCAGCTTCTCCTCATAGGAAGCCAGCAAGCGTTGACATATTGTAGTCCGCCGTCTGATTGAGAGCCCTTGCCGCTTCATAAAGCGGTGCGGCCATCCGCGGCTCGCACGGAACTCGTGAGGTAGGCCTAGCTCCCTCGGAAGTCGCCGCGCTTCCACTTGGGCCATCTCGGTCGATACGGCGTGACCCCTGCTTCTCACATCTTCGATGAACTTTACTAGCTCCGCCTCGAGCTCAGGGTAGGCACCGGTCTTGGGGCCATGAAATGACCGACGGTTGTGGTGCGCGGCTTGTAGGCTTTCTTCTTTCTCCGCAGTCGCACGCAGGACTCGTCCACATCGTGCCGTCTTCCCGCTTCGCGATTTCTGTATTCCTCGGCGACGACGATGATCTTAAGCTTTTGCTGTGCCGTGAAGGCCTGCCGCCGTACGTTACATATGGTGACAGAACAGATAGGCTTGGCGAACAGGTCGAGATGTGGAGAACTAGCGGTATCAGCGAGGTAAAGAGCGCTCACACTCGGCGACAACTTGACAACACTACCCCTTCTAGTACACTGTAACAGCACCCTGGAAACAACAGAACCGAAAGGCATGCCTGCTGCCGCTTCAAAAAGTAGTACATTGATTTACTGATAATATCTCTATAGCCACTATAATATCTCGTTTGCCTTGCTGAATTAAATACTGCTTTATTTATTATGGAACTTTCTGAGACAGCACCACCTTTTCGACAAGCCCTTTCCAGCCCCACCGCGGTGGTCTAGTGGCTAAGGTACTCGGCTGCTCACCCGCAAGTCGTGGGTTCGAATCCCGGCTGCGGCGGCTGCATTTCCGATGGAGGCGGAAATGTTGGAGGCCCATGTGCTCAGATTTGGGTGCACGTTAAAGAACCCCAGGTGGTCAAAATTTCCGGAGCCCTCTACTACGGCGTCTCTCATAATAAAATGGTGGTTTTGGGACGTTAAACCCCACGTACCTATCAATTATCAATCGACAAGCCCTTTCCAAAAGTAAACATGGCGTCCGTGACGTAGGGACATGTGGAGGGTCACTGAGCGGCCGCGAACGTCCAAAAAATATACTTGTGGTGTGGTGTGACAGTGGGATTTTACATTGAACAATCGAATTGTATCTCCCCAAATGTTTTTCTAAACGCTTTAATGATGCAAGCAAGCGAAACCAAAATCGGCCGCAAGCTGCCGTGCTACTTGCGGAGCAACACTAATTTGCGGGAACCGCCTCCGTAGCCTTCGCTACACTGTTAAGGGGCTTCATAGCACAACAGGCATTGCTGTGAAGCAGCACTATAGGAAAAACCCCACGTATTATCCGCACCTCCACTTTGCCACAGAAATTTTTGGGTTTTTGGTGTGGGTTATACGCGCAAAAGTACGGTATGCATACCAAGTGATCGAATGATGCGCACATCTCAATCTTGAAATTTGATGTCAGGGCTCTTTTAAGTGAATGTGTCTGTGTTGGAAAACTTGTATCCAGCGATTTTAATTTATGCGAGACTTTGTTGTGAACCAGACGACAATCAAATTAAATTGGCAGGAATTTAGCCTGGCTAATGGAAAAGTCACTTGCTCATTGGTAACGAAGCTCAAGTGGGTGGAAACATATCAAGTGATTGGCATTAAACCGCTGGTTTAATGCCAATTCTTAGTGGGTTATGGTCTTTTTGTGTGCTACTTGGCTGATATATTACTCCAAAGAGTTCATTGCAATTAGCGGGGGATCTTTTTGTGACCAACACTTCTAGTGAGCAACATTCACACCTCGAAAGCTGCGAAAAATTGAAGACGATTGGATCTGATTGTCAGAGCAGCAGCCCCAACTCCGCAGCAGGTCATTTCGATTTTTTGTTTTTGACAATCGACAAAGGATGTTGTAAAATCATCGAATTCTTTCTTCTCAGTTCAAAGTACGTCAGGAAAACTATGATTTCCTAATTGTTTTGCCAATAGCTGCATACATACAAGGTTCTGTTCTAGACAAACTTTACAGGATCAAGGTAGGGTACTTTTCTGATCACAAAGTGTTTTCAATCACATTAAAAAACCTAAATGTCTGACATCCAGTAACAAGGAACAAAAATCTTCACTCTTTGGATTACACCTTTACAAAAATGTCATAAGAGGCGTGTGGCTCTCCTTAGCCTGTACTACAAATCACTTGCAATGGACATAGTTATAAAAAAAGTTGGATATTTTTATTATTTTTCAAATGACAGTTCTCCTAAGTTGATATACCTGATCAATCGCTATAATAGCTGTTTTTTTTAAATAATGCTAGGTTGCTAAAATTCAGAGGTAATCTATGTCTGCAATTTTCGTCAATATTGGTAAAGCAGTTCAATTGTTCAATTCAGCTCTGCAGAACCCGTTAATTATGTACTGAAACCTTATTACAACAAAGTGTCATGCTACACAAAAAATAAGTTTGTGATATATGAAAATTCATTATAAGGTGCATTCCTTACACTCTTTTTATTGCAAGCCCCGCCGCGGTGGTCTAGTGGCTAAGGTACTCAGCTGCTGTCCCGCAGGTCGCGGATTCGAATCCCGGCTGCGGCGGCTGCATTTCCGATGGAGGCGGAAATGTTGTAGGCCCGTGTGCTCAGATTTGGGTGCATGTTAAAGAACCCCAGGTGGTCGAAATTTCAGGAGCCCTCCACTACGGCGTCTCTCATAATCATATGGTTTTGGGACATTAAACCCCAAATATCAATCAAAACTCTTTATATTGCAAGTTTACTCTTGATTTATTTCATCATAGCTGATACTTAATAATGCCAGTGTTCGAGTTTTGAGTGTAGTTGACCTCTATCGACTTTCTATTGGTGACAGAGCCATATTGCTAAGCCTTTAAGGCAGTCTTTATTCAAGACTATCCATAACTGGGTATGAAACGAGACTTTTGTGTGGTTTCCATCCCTCCATCCAGATGACAGCTCTTCAGAGCTCGATTCTCCGGTAAGCGCTACGATCGACGTCAAGAAGATAGTGGCCTTCCCGATCCCTGACACGCCACCACATTACAGTGAGTACTCCGTAAGGACCACACAGTGTCAGTTTTCATGTGCTGTTGTTTCTGGCTGTTCCAAATCAAGGCGTGAGCATGGCCAGGCGATTAAATTTATTTTTCGGACACAAAGTTCTTTATAATAGAAAAAAAAGCCACAAGAAATAAGGTTGAGGTGCAAGTGTTAGTCTCGATAATGCCAGTACGTGAGAGCGATAAAACTGTCCTGTGCGATCAAGAAATCCTTCAAAACAGTACCGCTGTGATGTCTCCTGTGTAACTCCGCCAAAAAATAGTTTTGGACTGGAAACATGAAGTTGACTGACTCCTGGTTTGACTTGTGTGGTTTTACTCTGGCACAACCATACGAGCAATTGGTCCAAAATGGGAACCTCGCGAGGAGTGTATAATTTTTCATATTATGGCGTTTCACAGGCAAAGCCAAAAAAATTAAGGACATCTTACTGCTTTTATTCATGTCGCTATAGTTATCTCTCATGGAAATAAATGTATAGGTATGCATCATGTGCAGGTCTGTTGTTAGTTTTCTGCCATAGGTGCGGATAACCTCAGTGATGTTCAGCACTATCGCAAAAGTGTAAAAAACTGTGATTGGCTCTGAACCTTTCGAACGAGGTTTTTAATTTGTGTACAAGAGTATTAACAAAGGAGAGAGCCACTGTGAAGGGAACTCAGATGACCTACACAGCATTTTCTTCAACCACATTATGTTCAACACCATAAATTCAGTACCCCCTTCCCCCTAATTGAGCTGTTTTCACGTCGGGTTTTTCCTCCACACCCTCAAACTCTTGCGATAGCCTACGAATTTTGAATAAATTTAATGCACATTATTTCGAATGACAAAAAATGCGGGTACAATGAGCACTATAGGTGGTGCTAGCAGGGGGCACGGTGGGGCTGGAGCTTTTCCAGTGGTGCAGCTGTTACCGAGTCTCGGTGTCT
Source organism: Rhipicephalus microplus (assembly GCF_043290135.1). NCBI lineage: Eukaryota > Metazoa > Arthropoda > Arachnida > Ixodida > Ixodidae > Rhipicephalus > Rhipicephalus microplus. The sequence goes on from NW_027464588.1 coordinate 15,340,100, forward strand.
TGTGGCGAAAGCTATTGACCCGAGGGCATTATGACTAGACTGCTTCAGTAGTTTCATTCCTAGCAGACAGTGTTGCTTTGCTTTAGCAGCAGTTGGCAAATTTGATTGTAAGAGCGCAGTTGAAAGCGCTGTTGTGCACACACCATTTCGGCAGACGTAGCAAGTCGCTAGTATACCCGTTTACATGCTGTGCTTCTGCCATTTATGTACTTCATGTTGAGATGACGCACCACAAAAACTTCTTTGTGCCCTGGTGCAGCCGTATCCCCTTAAACGATTGCTTTGTGGAAATAAATCAATCGATTCAAAGTAAGTTCACTGCCAAGTCTTAATTCTTATAACGACATGATTTGTTGCGACCGCATTCATTGCTTCACCCTTGCGATGAAACTGCTTTTTTTTATTGGCGGGTTTTCATTAGAGGTGTTGTTTATATGCAAGAAAATTATAGCAGTTACTTAACTAGGTTATACTATTATACTATATTCACTTGCAGCTGGCACACCCGAACTGAGTGGCAGCCCTGAGGTGTTCACACTTCCCGTCAATGTGACCATGAGGCGGAGGCGTGCAACGAGGAATATGTCTCCTCTTGTTCTTCCGGAATCGTTGCCGGAACACCTTACGGAGTATGTCTGAAATCTTTTGCTTTGGCATCCAATGATTATATATATAGGAAAGAAGTGTATACTTAAGGGCTCGTTTTTCAGTGTTTTACACAATATTAATGAGATATAACAGACAATAATGCTAAGGAAGTATAGGGGAAGATACTAGACCGAATTGTAATGTAAATATGAAGAAAAGTAAGTGAATATATATATATATATATATATATATATATATATATATATATATATATATATATATGCATAATGTGTGTGTGTTGTATGAATATTGCGTGCGTTAGTAAGTTTTTTGTTGGTTAGGGAAGTTTTTCTGTGACAGCCGAGAAAATGACTTGTTGCGAAATCAGTGTGCAATGCCTTTGCATGCTATGAAGTATTTCGAGAGCTTGAGGGGATTTGAGAGTGCAGTTGCAAACATTCTAAAATCCAAATGGTTAGCACGCACACACACACACACACACGTACGCACGCACGCACGCGCACACGCACTCAAGCACTCACTCACTCACTCACTCTGCAGAACCCGTTAATTATGTACTGAAACCTTATTACAACAAAGTGTCATGCTACACAAAAAATAAGTTTGTGATATATGAAAATTCGTTATAAGGTGCATTCCTTACATATGTATATAACAAAGAAAGAGAAAGAGACTATATACATGAACGACAATCCGCAAGGTGTCCGTTTAGGAAGTCCAGTTTGTCAATGTGTAGTGACAGTTGGGAACCGGTGGGTCTCTGGTGGGCGACACTGGGAGTTGCACAGAGGACGCAGGAGGAAGTGCCGGGTCGCTGTGGTAGCCGACAAGCGGGTCTCACGGTGACCTGGTCGGACAGGCCGAGAGTGGGCCGTGTGTCGCGAGGTCATGACAGGATGGCGAGTGACAATGTTGGCGCTGGGTGCAGAGGACACTATACTGCCGCCTGTCGAGATTAGAGGTCCCGACAGGGCCCCATGATGGTGGTGGTGGTGGTGGTGGTGATGGTGGGCATGCGCCAGTATCTGCGGCTGGGTGAACGTCGGTATCTGCACCAGGGATTGGTGCTGGTCTGTGTGGAACGCACTCAGTGCGGGCTGGGCCAGCATGGTCTGCGTGGGCAGCATGGCCTGCAGCTGTTGCAACGTCAGTGGCTGTCCGGGGACTATGGCAAACGAGGGGGGCGACATCATGCGTGGCGGGGCCAGAAAGATGTTGGGCCTTGGCCCCAGGTTCTGTAGAATGACAAGCGTCGGGGTGCCAGGCGGTCCTGGATGTCCCCCATGGGGCCTGGGCCCCGTCTGAGGCCCCAGGGTCAGGCCCGTGGCATGGGGTGGCCGCAGGGCCAGTTGGACCCGCTGTATCTGTCCCAGAGAGCTCTGGGTCTGCCCCAGTGCGCCTTGTATCAGAATCGGGCTGTGGCCCAGGCCCGGAATGTACTGGTTCAGCAGGAAAGTGCCGTGCGCAGGTCCAGCCGGAAACATGCCCGGCTGCGCTGCCGCGGGGTTCCCGATGAGCAGCAGACTCCCCGTGTTGAGCCCCATCGCGGCTCCGCGCTGCACCGTGGTCGCAGGCTGCGGCGCCGGTACAGGCGCGGGCCGCGGTGTGGCTTTGTGCTGGGCTGCCCGGGGAGAATGGGACCGGGTGGTCGCCGCTGCCGAAGGGGTCGTCATGTTCGCGCTGCCGCTCGACAGCTTGGGCAGGATCTGTGGCTGCTTTGGCTGGATGAGCCGGGGGGCACCAGAGGTGCGAGGACTGGGGCTGGCCGAAACCACCTGTGCGACGCCGGGTCTCGACGCAGGTGCCTGCTGCGGCGCCACGGGCAGAGGGGCGACGGTGGAAGTTGCTTTGGTGGTTGCCGGTGTCGACGCCGACGATGAGGGCAGGCTCTGGCTCCGCGAAGGCACGGCGCTGGGGCCCGTCGTAGACCACGAAACAGAGACAGGGACAAGGGCGGGGAGCGGGGACGCCGAGGGTGGTCGGCTGCTGGCCGGGGAGCTGCGAGTGGAGTGTGGCGAGGCACCCGGCAGGCCATTGCTGGCACCAGTGGCAGGTGGCGGAGCGGCAGGGGGCACGGTCGAGGGGCTGACCAGCAGCTGCGGCGAGGAGGAGGCCGAGACGTCTGAGCTGGTTGTCGGAAACGGCGAGGGCCACGGTGTCGCGTGTCGTCGCTTTCGTGGAAAACGTGCAGGTGGCAGGTACGTGTGATGAAGCTCTGCACGGAGGCTCTGAGGGAATGTACCTCTCGGAGGGAAGGTCAGTCGCAGTGGGGGAGTCTTCTACCTCGCGGTCGTGATCACGTGCAGGAGTGGATGTTTCTGCGACCGGATCAGGTGTAGAAGTAGTCGAAGCCGGGGTACCGAGGTAGCGGTCAATGGAGGGCTGCGGACCGGTTCGTACCTTGCTCTGCGACGCCTGGGAAACCTGCCTGGTGCGGGTAAACGGAAGCGGACGGTATGTGTTGCCGCTGCGGGCGAGCACCGCAGTGCAGAGGGCATCGTAAGGCTGCGGGCTGGTGCTTGAAGTGGCAGCGAGATGGCGCAACTCTACCGGAAGGGCGTCGAGAAGAATGGCGTGCATCAGCAGCTGGTCCGTGATGCCATTCACCGCAAGAACGGCGTCGAGCTGCATAAACCGTACCTTGGGGTAGGTCGATTGGAACGGCGGCACTGGCGGGCAGAGTTGCGGGAACATGGCAGCGGGCCGTTCGGCGAAGGGCGTGTTCTCCGGGTCACCAATGTAGCGGCGAGAGAAGAAGAGACGTGAGACGGCGTCGAAGGCGGCCGATGGGGCCGTGCCGATCTCGCCACTTTATTCCAGGCCTGAAGCGGAGCCACGTCGGCTACCAGCGTCTGCCACGCCAGGCGTGTCAGCTCGTTCTAATTCTTGCGCAGCTCGAGCTAGCATCAGCTGCGCGAGAGGTGCGGTGCGGTGACCAAGAAAATGATGATGGTGATCATGCACTACAGATTGATTTATTGAAATCACACCAACTTGCCTCCTGTAACAGTGCACATGCTCAATAAGTCATGACCTCGTGCTGACAGAATGCTCCGTGAAGGCCCCCTATGTACTTTTAAAACCAGCAGGTGTTCAGTGTACAAATAGCTCTTTAGAAATAGGACTCAAACGACTATGTGCCTGCCGCTCTCTCTGCTGGCTTTCTAGAAATCGGTAAGGTGGCGAGCGGTGATGCGGCGGGGACATTCGACGCTGTACATGAAAGGGATCGCATGTGCACGAGAGAGATCCAGTGTGAGATTAGCCTTTCCTCACTGAGATTCAGCCTCTGCAATTATTGCGGTTTCGGCGAGTAGCAGAATTCGTTTGTTACTCCAAAAGCCGGCACGTTGCCGAGCATGTGATCTCTTGCACGTCCTGCGCAATTCAAACTCGGCGTGGTCGTCGGCACTGGGAAATGCGTTTTTGAACACTCGGACTGCGTGTTCAGTTCGTGTTTGTCTCATTGCAAGGAACCATCGATGCGAGACAGATTGTTCTTGAATCGAAGTCTATCGTATACGCGGCCACTGTGTCCAGACGTGCACACGATAAAGTCTCGTTATTAACTGCAGTTAGTCGATGTTGATGTGCTGTGGCCCATTTTGTTATTTTACAGTATGTTGACGTGCTCGGTGTGTCTGCATTCTTGAATAATGGCCTGCATCTCTTTTGTCTGAAACGAGCGTGTCACAATCTGCGCACGTTTGCACAGGTCTTTGTTATACAGACGATGAGCCCGATGACAAAGGCTTTCTTTGTGCGATTTCGGGGAAGTGCCCTGCAGACTTGCGCTTTTTTCGCGTACAATGGCATTATAGCGCTGAAGTTCACGTAGGGAGAGTGTCTGCTGCGCATGGTGGTGGGAACCATTGAATAAGTGAGTGCATGCACCATCTGCCGCCGCGCCCGTGCAGCAGCTGTTTTGCTTGGCACACTTGCCTGGTCTTAAGAGCTTCGCTTGGTGGTGACGTTGAAGTGCTGGGCTAAGGAGCTTCATGCCTAAATATGATCAAGCTCTTTCTTTGCATAAAACACTCCACTTTTCCCTGCAAAATGGGAGTGGTGTGTGGCCGAACGACCTATGTGTGGCAGACCGGGTTATGTATTAAGCGTTTAATAGAGCATTCCAGCTCACTAGGAAGTGAGTGGGAAGCACCTGCTGTTTAATTGTAAGACGTGTGCCAAGAAGCAGAAGCTAGTTGTAATGTGATAATTTCGGAGAGCTCGTTTTGCAGAAATCAGGACATCGGAGTCATTTGTTGAGAGTGAAAAATCACTTTATCCGTGACCGAAAGAATAAGATGCAAATAAAATAAATATTTCAGGGTCCAAGTGGCGAGCGATGCTGTCTGCAAGGCAAGCAAATGTTCTACCACAGAGTCACAATATTTGTCAGAATAGCCTCGGAAAAAAAGAGCACTATATCAGTATCATGTAGTGGAAAGAGCTTACGCTTCATATATTGCGTGGCAGAAGCATACAGTCTCGCCAGGCATCAAAATTTGTGAATTTAGCAAAAAGTGGGTGCTCTAAAAGGCCACCCATTATAAGGTCCTCGGACATATTTAACCATAATCAGCAGCAGAACCATAAACAAAGTGAACAGCTGGGTAAGTTCGCGTGTTGCCCTACGGACACGTAGTGAGCCCTCCGCTGATTCACAAAGTAAATATGGCCTAGGGGCACTTAACAGTGGGGCTTGTAACAGGCATTCATCGATGCTTTGAAACGACCAATGTTACACACACAGCCATTTGGGAAAGGGAAGGAGGTCTCGAATTTCTCGTTACAATTCGCCGTCGCTCCACCTAAACCATTCTGACACTCTGGGTCGGACATATTCTGTGCTCAGAAGACTACTTAAAAGGAATGGCCTGTCTGCTGTGCTTGCTGTTCTCCTTCTGGATCGATCTGTGTAAATACACTAGCAAATAGTTATGTTTCATCTCGTTTTACATCACAGTATCGTGGTTCGTTGGCGTAAAACTACAAGTAATAACTGAATGATGGCAGAAATTGATCCTTATTTGTGGTGTACATTGGCGTGCAAGAGTCTTCTTCAAGTTTCAGTTTGTAGTCCACACTTTCGTTTTTCTTGTTACAGGAGATTAGAACAGGAGCCTGAAAGTGACAAAGGTGATGAATCGAACGACAAAGATGATGAATAAGACGAGTCTGACTATGGCGAGGACACGTGGGGCGCCACAGAAATCCCCAGTGCTCGAGCACCGACAGTGCCGTTTTTTCCAAGCCCGGACTTGGCAGCCACGGGCGCATCATCCACGAGGAGATGGCCAGGTGTTACGGTGCACACATAGTGTCACCAGTCTCAACAGCCGATTCTCCGGCAAGCACAGGTGAGCATACTAGTAATTATAGACTGTGATGGACACTGTGGAACAGTTTAACCTCCACTATAACGAAATTGTCTGTATAACAAACTACAGAAGGCTTTTATTAAATGGGAAATCTGTTGAATGGAACTGCTGCTTATTAAATGAAACTGCCTCTGGTATCATTGGTCTCGTACTTGAATTATACACGCTTGTTTGTCGCTTGGTAAATGGAACTCTTGTTAAACGGAATATCCTGGTACCTTTAGGTTTGTTTGATAAGCTTCCTGTAACATGCTGCCCATATGAAAGACTGTGTTTTCGTGTAGTGGAGTTTGCAGGCCTTGCTGCCAGAGGAATACATAGAACAGTGTTTTTTTTTTCAGCTGCACTATAGCAAGCATACGCACAACTGAAAAGGAAAGCAACTGCGCATTTTGCATTAGAAGTTTAACTCTGTGAGGGTCAAATTTTTTGTGACATAACCTCCAAAGATGCGCCTATTTGAAAAAGCGGAGCTTATCGTGGAAGCCACAAACCACCCAAAGAATTTGGTGTGTGGCGCCGTGTGCCATCAACGATACTTCTTTCTTCAAAGCATTTCCCGAAGACGCCGGCGTAGCGACACGGCGATTAGAAGGAGGTCTTCTTGTATTTTTTTTTGCACTCCTTGTTTTGTTCGTTCTTCTTTCTGCTTTTTCTGTGTTTCAAGAAAACACTAAACCTTCACCTGGAAGCAAGAGCCTGTCTTCATTGTTTCTGTGTTCCATTCTTTCTTTGCGCTAGGCCACTTTAGCAAAACTGGAAACAAACTAGCCTAAACCGCTAGTCTGCTTAGACAAAATCGTTAAAGCAAGCGCCACCATTACAGTGGCAGCAAGGAATTCAGGAGCCTTAATTCCTTTTTTTGGTCAGAGACACATGCTGACCGCCGTACTCGTGTAGGATTAGCCGTAGCATGTTACAAGTAACGGCATTAATGGTAGTACATTGCTTTTTTTAGGTAACACAGTAATGTACTCGTTATAATTTCAAAACTCTAACGGGCAAAATACTTACGTTAAGGTGGCGGTCCTACTCTAACGACACTGGCTCTGCATTTTAGGCACTATTTGCTGATGCACCACGCTTACTGTGTGGTCAGAGTATCGATGTGAATTGTATCCACTATAACACAAGTTTGTGCTCCTCTGCAGCAGTAGAGTGACTTCTCGTTCGTGAGTCTTGTGTTGAGGCCGAATTGACGATGTCTAGATGACGGCCTATCTGAGAAGCTACTGCTGCTGAAGTGCAATTGACGCGCCAAATGTTTAAACTAAACAGACTTGTGTTAAATAAAAGCATAGCTTTTCTCGATTCTTTTGTTAATGGTTCCAGTCCTTCGCTTGAACTATGCTACTTCAAGCATAGCTAATAGTGTTGCCGCCAAGTATCCGGATTTCGGTGTACAATGCATTTGACTTGCTTTCATACAGTATACGCAGTTCTTTATTGCAACTGATATCTGTAAATATGTCATTATTAACAATTATATGCAGTGTAGGCCTCTTTGTAATGCATTAATGGAACTCGGACTACGGTGATAAAATAATGAGGAAAAATAATTGCAAGTTTCAATGCACTGCGCGTTTAAAATACTCTGCTGCACATGACTAATCTCTGTACGAAGTATGACTATCCCCGACATAGAGATAAGTATTTCAGTTTTTGCAAAACTATCTCTGAAATATCCCATTACGTCAATTACAAATGTATCTCAGTATTTGTATTTTAGGCTTCCACACTGTGTATTTCAATATCTGTATTCCGGAAAACTTTTTCGGGTGTCTCTGCCCAGCCTTAGTATTAACTGCATGTAACTCCCTGAAAAGATGATTCTTATGCAATAAAAAAAGAAGGCTAAGCCGTGAAACACCTATCCAGAAAAAATCCACACTTCCGCAAAGCCCCACTTTAACGATAAATGAACATATTGCTTTGGCGTCGATTCATCATTTTCCAAGCGTAAGAGCTTCTTATACCAACTGATGCACTCCATGTACAGGAAGTTCTAATAAAACATAACATATATATCAGGTCATCACTTGCATTCTACCGGAAGTCCAATACTACAACTATTGTGGACATTGCAATACTAGTGTATTGTGGACATTGCTAGATGCCTACCAATGAACAGGCGGCAAAGAAAGTGCTCAGGTTCGCCATTACGCTAGGATGTGTATAAAAGCTTTAAAGACGCACTGGTACTGCGTGTTTGGCAGGCTGTCGGGTTCCTCTGAGCAACTACTTTTGATAAGCACTTAACGCATGCAGACTACTTCAAAAGAGATCATCAAAAAGAATACAACTGTGGCACACAAAAAACACAACTCACGAGTGCAGTTGTCCCACTCCCTTTGTCGCTTGTCTCCGTGCACTCCAAGACAGTACTCAGGTGGCCCTTTTGTTGCGACGACAACTACAGAATCGGGCTCAGCCTTGGCTGTGCCGACAATCCCGCGAAGGCAGTGGCCAGTGTCGACGGCGAGGACGCAGGGCTAGTCTCCACAGCTGGAGATGAGGCAATGTGGCCGCCAGTCGACACTCCTGACACTGAAAAGAGTAGTAAAAAAGGGGACAACAGTGCAGCTGTTATTTTCCAGAGGCACTGTGAAAATGTATTTAAAAATGGCAGACAAAAAAAAACAAAAAATCTTCTCATTGCACATGCAGCGTCTTCATAGCCATTATGTTGAACTGTAACTTTACGGCATTTGGCCATTTGAGCCCAATCCAGCTGGCAAGCATTAAAATATTAAAGTAGGCCCATACAGTTGAAACTTGAGATGAATTCTCAAATAAACTGTATTTACCATGTTTATGCGACTGCATGTTGTTGACTTACGAGATTTCAACTTTACTTATGAAGATGCAGAGTCAATTTTTGGAACTCGAAACATCGAACGCCAGCAAGACTAATCACAAACCTAAAAGCGTTTTTCACTAGGAGACCTGGAATAGCCACAGAAATCCTGGAGCGAGCCCTTGGATTGCACCAAGCCGAATCTGCCAGTAAAACATGTGAATGCACCGCGGAGGTCATTTCGCAAGTTGTTTACGTACAGGTCACTAAACCAGTTCTGGTAATGATTCCCTTTTCAGCTTTCCATGTTTCCATGGCACACTTGTCGCCTCTGCAGAGCATGCATTTCGACCACACTGTTCTTAAAAAAGCAGGGGTATCGTTTTCTTGTGCTGCACTGAAAAATGTAAAAGAGCACACGGAGATTTCTGTGGCTGTGCGCCTGCTGCTGCTGGGCGTGCTTATCGCTAGACCGCAGTTCCTTCACAGCAGTGAACGCAGCCATTTTGCAAAGCTCAGCCCATGCACAATGACTGAAGTGACGTACGCTGCTCCTCGAACTTCCGCCCAAATCTAACTTGGTGGGGGAGCAGCGAGAGCAAGACCGCCTCCGGGCGAGTTGCTCTGAAACTGCCATTAAAAAGAGCGAACCCACTCCAAATCTACCAGCGAAATCCAGATTAGTAGCAACGGAGCAAGAAAACCTGCTCTGGATCTACCAGTGAAACGCGCCATTGGATACTGCAGTGTGCTTTCAACATAAAATTTGCTTTCTGGCTTACTCATTGGATTCTGTTCTGCAGCTCTTTTAAAATGTCTCAATAAGTTTTATTACATGCCACTGAGTTCATAAAGACACCATTAGGTTAATAAATGTCGATCACAGATGTCGTAAGTAATGCAACCATTGATTGAAGAGCCACTGTACTAATAGGCAGTGGCCATTTGTTTGTGGGGTACTGGTAATAATTGTCGGAAGCGCCACTGGCTCTCGCATGTTTTCATTCAGCTGTTGTGTGCTACCGATGTTCCCAACATTCGAGCTTGACCATCATGAGTGCCATCCTCGCCTCAAAAAACTGCACTCGTTCACAACAGTGCTCAAGAAGGCTGCCATTCTCTGCGCCGAAGAAGCAAGTACTGCACAGCACGACGCAAGTTTGGAGTTTTGTAATGGCTGGTGCAGCACTGATCAGAATTGGCTGGAACGGCAAATCATCGCAAGTCATGCCAAAGGATGAGGCTTTCATGTCCAGGAGTCTGGATGCTTTTCGCGCAGCCGAGACCTTCCACCATACACGACCAAACTATGAGATCTGTCAACTGGAAACTTGCAAACGGGTGCAAAATTACGCACGCATTGCTGACTTCAGACGGCCGAGTGAAGTCCAGGCGCTGACGGTTCATCGGTTCATCGTGATACATTAAAAAAATAACCATCAAAGGATGCCATGAGTACGCCTTCTTTGACCCTCGTAACGGCAGGTGACCAAAAGCAGTCTCTGATCAAACTCCGGGCAAAGTCTCGAAGCACTGTGAAAGGAAGCCCGATACAAATCCGAGCTATGCGATAATAAATGAAACCAGCGAGGAAAAAAAACACCAGGCCTGTGCGAAATGCGCAGCACAGTCACACCGAAAGCTGGAGGAGTGGCCATTAAGAGCATTTTATAAACAATCCTTGAGTAGCTGCTGCAAACCCACTTACAGAATACCCACCACCCTATAAATTTTGTGTAGTAGGCCGGCATTCTTGTTCACTTGCTCTTGCAGCTCATACCCACTGTGGAAAAGCGGTCAGGAATTCGTTTGTTTGTAGCCTAGAATCCATGGCTCATACCTACTTCGGTGGATCGGCCAAGAGAACATATAGTCTCATATGGGCTGTAACTGCACTATTGCTTACAACCAAAAAAGGGGAAAAAAGTTGTAAAATCAAGACAGTATATTCAAAAAAAGGAAAACAAAGATTACTATGCTTCATCGGAGAAGAGTGGTACCCACTACGCACTTACAAAAAACTTTGCGCAATTTTCTGATGCTGTGACTGACGATGATAAAGAATTATGCCTGAAGCTTGAGTAATGGGTTTGAGCAACCGACATCTCACTTGTTACGCAATTCACATTGTGCGACGCCTGGTTCTGAAGCACTTTATTATTCATATTAACGCCATTCCTTTCCCGACATCAAGCCTGCCTAAAGCTAGTTTGCAACAAAGTTCCAAGCAGCAGCGTGGCTCTGTGGTAGACTACTGCACTGGCACGCAGGGTACCCTGGTTCGAATTCTACTATGCCCTTGTCTTTTACTTTAGAGAGTGTTTTTCCTTGTTCAGCACAATAGTGGTTATGGACACATGTGGTGGCGGCGCACGCTACCCTTGTTGTGATCTTGTAACACCTTTCGTTGTAAAATCTTGCCCTTTCCTTCGCTTTGGCTGTGCTACGTACAGACAAATCACGAAAAATACACTCCAACCTCATTATAACAAAGAGGCATCTTACATAAAAACAGGTTAGTCATAACCAAAAATTTGTTATGAAGGTACATTCTTAGCACTATTTCTATTGCAAGAATATCCTTCATTTACTTCGCTATAACCGATATTTCATTGTATCCAGGTTTGAGTGTATTTGCAAATCCAGAAGCGAGAGGATAAAAGCAAGCGGTGGCGGAGGAAGTAGGTGAGCAGGATAGCGACACCAATGAAGAAGTTATGTTGATCAAGCGATTCTGGTAGGGTGGTCAATCGATCTGAAAGAATAGAATGATGACTCTGAGAAAAGAGTGAAAAATTGAGAAGCGTCACCAACAGGCCGATGGCGGAAGGGAACAACGACTATCAGCGCTGGAGTTTGTGAGAATGTTTCGTGAAAGGGAAACATTCGAGATACGGGCTGGATACATTATGCAAATGGTCAAAACGGTGTTCTTCAATGCAGGAGATTGCATATATAGTGCGATCAGTTTGTTTCCGTTGTTTTAAACACCATCCAAGTTACACTGCGAGTTATGAGTAACTGTTTTTGATAACCGAGTGTTTAGGTTCGTGTGATGCTTGCAGTCTTAGCCCAGATTATACTTTGCGTTAGGAACTCCCTGCTCTGAATGTTTTTGGACAACAACCATCATTCGTTGCTGCCCAAAAAGAGCCTACCCTAAATTGTCTGTGCATTTGTAGTGCATGTAGAAGTGGCCGGTTTGTTGGCCCTTGGTACCTGTCTGGCGATTGCCTCCTTATAAACAGGATCAGTGACAGTAACATACAAAATATCACAAGAACTTGTGAGCAGATCACAGGAGCTTGGGAGCAGGAACACCAAAGATGTTTCAATGTCACTGGGGCCAGCAATAAAGTATACCTGTGGTTTTACGTCCGAAAACCACGACATGGTTACGAGACATGTCGCTGTAAAGGGCTCCAAAAATTTTGACCTTATGATGTTTCTTAACATGCACCGACATCACACAGCACACTGGCTTCTATTTTTTTCACACTAGGGCCTCCGAACTAACGTTTCATGACTAAGAGCTGTCTTGACAGCTAATGAGGAAAGTAGCAAGTTCTGCAACTAATACATTTATTCTTTCAGGGTTTACGCCGTAAGTGTATGGCATTGCATTGGCTTTTGCTTGCGCATCCGAGCGTGCCTCTAGCAGTGCAGCTGGTTTGGTTTCATCGTTCCGGTGCTTTTCGCTTCTTGCACCCGCAAAACTGATGGCTGTGTGGTGTATAATCTCTTAAAGAGTGACCGCTTGTTACTTTCTCCTTTATTGCTCCCCAGAGCGCAATTACATCTGTTTTTATGAGGCGCTACATTACACAAACAATGCCGCCCTGGTTGCGTTTCCTGTTTTGGCGACTCTGAAACGCTAACTCTCTCTTGTTGCCATTAAGACGAATAATTATTTTACCTTTTTCACTTGTTCTCCTTTTTTTATAGGTGCACGACCATAAGAATTTTTTCCACACTTTTACTCACTTCACTTACGCTATTAAAGTGTGCACCAGTTTATTTGCTGCTTGCGAGTCCAGCAAAAAAGTACTCTGGTGTGCCTATTTTTGTGTGTTTGCAAGCTATGTTTATCAAAAGTAACTTACCGTACTTACTCGATTCAACCGCGCCCTCGACTGTAACGCGCACCCGATTTCCACAACGAAAAAAAAAAGTAAGACATCCGTTGCAACACGCACCCATTTTTCCCGCTGGCCCGAACGATCACACCACTCGAAAAAACAACTCATTTCGGGAGCGTCTTCCATTTAAATATGAGGCACGGGGCAAGCTTGTGCTCATCTGACGTGTAACAGAGCATTGCCATCACTGTAGTTTTACCGTGGACCGATGTCAGAACGCGAACTTCCTTCGGCTCTTCTTCTCGACGGTTGTGGTGCCAGGCATGTCGAAGTAAAGAGACGTCTGATCGACATTCCCGATTCGCCCAAGCAGGCAGCCGTTGTTGTGCTGCAAGTTTAGGACGAACCTCTGAAAACTGTGAAGCTTTTCATCGTACTCCTCCGCAAAACTTTTCGCATATGCCCGTTCACCTTCGGAGGGAAAAGCCTTTCCTCTTCATAAAGTTTAGCCAGCACCCGCTCGCTTTAAACTGGCTCCGCGTTAGAACTTTTTCTAAGGCTAATTGCATAGCCCGCACTTGGAGCAGTTCTGTCGTCATGGGCCACTGTGCCGCTCGCTGCTCAAGCACATACTCGCCGAGCAGTTTTTCAATTTGCGGAAACCGACCCTGCAGTGGTCCACTGGAGCCTTTGCGTGAAGCTTTGCTGTCGACAATCTTCTGCTTTTGTTTCCGCCAGTCTCGCACGCACGTTTCGGGAACTCCGAACGACCGCGATGCGGCCCGATTCCTGTCCGTTTCTGCACACGCGATGACGTTTCTTTTAAAAGCGGCATCGTAGTGCACTCGAGTTTTTGGAGTCGGCCCTTCCATGCCCTCGATGCTAATGCACTACAAGATGACGAACTCCTCAGCACACGTACGAAGTGCTGCACATGGGAAACACATAGGCAGAAATGGCCGACGCGCCATGCCAACGCACGAAGGGGGCGGCCATTTTAGAAATTTCGATGGCAATAGAATGACCGCATTCATTTTTTTTTCGTACTCGATTCTAACGCGCATGCGATTTATGAACTCGCTTAATTGGAAAAAAAGGTGCGTGCTAGATTCCAGTAATTACGGTAGTTCTAAAAAAATCATAAGAGTTTCTTATTTAGGGTTTTGCTTGATGCTTTATGGTCCCTCAAAACAATGAGAATTATTTTAAAGGATAGAATAGCCCAAAAATTTAGTTCAGGAATAAAAAAAATAAACATCTTTGGAGGTTATGTCAAAAAAATTTGACCCTCACAGAGTTAAACTTCTATTGCAAAATGCGCAGTTGCTTTCCTTTTCAGTTGTGCGTATACTTGCTATAGTGCAGCTGAAAAAAAAACAAAAAAACACTGCTCTATGTATTCCTCTGGCAGCAAGGCCTGCAAACTCCACTACTCGAAAACACAGTCTTTCATATGGGCAGCATGCTACAGGAGCTTATCAAACAGACCTAAAGGTACCAGGATATTCCATTCAACAAGAGTTCCATTTACCGAGCGACAAACAAGCATGTAGAATTCAAGTACGAGACCAGTGATACCAGAGGCAGTTTCATTTAATAAGCAGCAGTTCCTTTCAACAGATTTCCCGTATACTGAAAGCCTTCTGTAGTTTGTTATACAGACAATTCCGTTATAGTGGAGGTTAAATTGTTCCACAGTGTAAATCACAGTCTATAATTACTAGTATGCTCACCTGTGCTTGCCGGAGAATCGGCTGTTGAGACTGGTGACACTATGTGTGCACCGTAACACCTGGCCATCTCCTCGTGGATGATGCGCCTGTAGGCTGCCAAGTCCGGGCTCGGGAAAAGCGGCACTGCCGGTGCTCGAGCACTGGGGATTTCTGTGGCGCCCCCCATGTCCTCGCCATAGTCAGGCTCGTCTGATTCATTATCTTTGTCGTTCGATTCATCACCTTTGTCACTTTCAGGCTCCTGTTCTAATCTCCTGCAACGAGAAAAACGAAAGTGTGGACTGCAAACTGAAACTTGAAGAAGACTCTTGCACACCAATGTACACCACACCACAAATAAGGATGGATTTCTGCCACCATTTAGTTATTACTTGTGGTTTTACGCCAACGAACCACGGTACTGTGATGTAAAGCGAGATGAAACATAACTATTTGCTAGTGTACTTACACAGATCGATCCAGAAGGAGAATAGCAAGCACAGCAGACAGGCCACTCCTTTTAAGTAGTCTTCTGAACACAGAATATGTCCGACCCAGAGTGTCAGAATGGTTTAGGTGGAGCGACGGCGAATTGCAACGAGAAATTCGAGACCTCCTTCCCTTTCCCAAATGGCTGTGTGCGTAACATTGGTCGTTTCAAAGCATCGATGAATGCCTGTTACAAGCCCCACTGTTAAGTGCCCCTAGGCCATATTTACTTTGTGAATCAGCGGAGGGCCCACTACGTGTCCGTAGGGCAACACGCGAAGCTACCCAGCTGTTCACTTTGTTGATGGTTCTGCTGCTGATTATGGTTAAATATGTGCGAGGACCTTATAATGGGTGGCCTTTTAGAGCACCCACTTTTTGCTAAATTCACATATTTTGATGCCTGGCGAGACTGTATGCTTCTGCCACGCAATATATGAAGCGTAAGCTCTTTCCACTACATGACGCCGATATAGTGCTTTTTTTCCGAGGCTATTCTGACAAAAATTGTGACTCTGTGGTAGTGTGACACTTGCTTGCCATGCAGACAGCATCGCTCGCCACTTGGACCCTGAAATATTTATTTTATTTGCATCTTATTCTTTCGGTCACGGATAAAGTGATTTTTCACTCTCAACAAATGACTCCGATGTCCTGATTTCTGCAAAACGAGCTCTCCGAAATTATCACATTACAACTAGCTTCTGCTTCTTGGCACACGTCTTACAATTACACAGCAGGTGCTTCCCACTCACTTCCTAGTGAGCTGGAATGCTCTATTAAACGCTTAATACATAACCCGGCCTGCCAAACATAGCTCGTTCGGCCACACACCACTCCCATTCTGCAGGGAAAAGTGGAGTGTTTTATGCAAAGAAAGAGCTTGATCATATTTAGGCATGAAGCTCCTTAGCCCAGCACTTCAACGTCACCACCAAGCGAAGCTCTTAAGACCAGGCAAGTGTGCCAAGCAAAACAGCTGCTGCACGGGCGCGGCGGCAGATGGCGCATGCACTCACTTATTCAATGGTTCCCACCACCATGCGCAGCAGACACTCTCCCTACGTGAACTTCAGCGCTATAATGCCATTGTACGCGAAAAAAGCGCAAGTCTGCAGGGCACTTCCCCGAAATCGCACAAAGAAAGCCTTTGTCATCGGGCTCATCGTCTGTATAACAAAGACCTGTGCAAACGTGCGCAGATTGTGACACGCTCGTTTCAGACAAAAGAGATGCAGGCCATTATTCAAGAATGCAGACACACCGAGCACGTCAACATACTGTAAAATAACAAAACGGGCCACAGCACATCAACATCGACTAACTGCAGTTAATAACGAGACTTTATCGTGTGCACTTCTGGACACAGTGGCCGCGTATACGATAGACTTCGATTCAAGAACAATCTGTCTCGCATCGATGGTTCCTTGCAATGAGACAAACACGAACTGAACACGCAGTCCGAGTGTTCAAAAACGCATTTCCCAGTGCCGACGACCACGCCGAGTTTGAATTGCGCAGGACGTGCAAGAGATCACATGCTCGGCAACGTGCCGGCTTTTGGAGTAACAAACGAATTCTGCTACTCGCCGAAACCGCAATAATTGCAGAGGCTGAATCTCAGTGAGGAAAGGCTAATCTCGCACTGGGTCTCTCTCGTGCACATGCGATCCCTTTCATGTACAGCGTCGAATGTCCCCGCCGCATCACCGCTTGCCACCTTACCGATTTCTAGAAAGCCAGCAGAGAGAGCGGCAGGCACATAGTCGTTTGAGTCCTATTTCTAAAGAGCTATTTGTACACTGAACACCTGCTGGTTTTAAAAGTACATAGGGGGCCTTCACGGAGCATTCTGTCAGCACGAGGTCATGACTTCTTGAGCATGTGCACTGTTACAGGAGGCAAGTTGGTGTGATTTCAATAAATCAATCTGTAGTGCATGATCACCATCATCATTTTCTTGGTCACCGCGCCGCACCTCTCGCGCAGCTGATGCTAGCTCGAGCTGCGCAAGAATTAGAACGAGCTGACACGCCTGGCGTGGCAGACGCTGGTAGCCGACGTGGCTCCGCTTCAGGCCTGGAATAAAGTGGCGAGATCGGCACGGCCCCATCGGCCGCCTTCGACGCCGTCTCACGTCTCTTCTTCTCTCGCCGCTACATTGGTGACCCGGAGAACACGCCCTTCGCCGAACGGCCCGCTGCCATGTTCCCGCAACTCTGCCCGCCAGTGCTGCCGTTCCAATCGACCTACCCCAAGGTACGGTTTATGCAGCTCGACGCCGTTCTTGCGGTGAATGGCATCACGGACCAGCTGCTGATGCACGCCATTCTTCTCGACGCCCTTCCGGTAGAGTTGCGCCATCTCGCTGCCACTTCAAGCACCAGCCCGCAGCCTTACGATGCCCTCTGCACTGCGGTGCTCGCCCGCAGCGGCAACACATACCGTCCGCTTCCGTTTACCCGCACCAGGCAGGTTTCCCAGGCGTCGCAGAGCAAGGTACGAACCGGTCCGCAGCCCTCCATTGACCGCTACCTCGGTACCCCGGCTTCGACTACTTCTACACCTGATCTGGTCGCAGAAACATCCACTCCTGCACATGATCACGACCGCGAAGTAGAAGACTCCCCCACTGCGACTGACCTTCCCTCCGAGAGGTACATTCCCTCAGAGCCTCCGTGCAGAGCTTCATCACACGTACCTGCCACCTGCACGTTTTCCACGAAAGCGACGACACGCGACACCGTGGCCCTCGCCGTTTCCGCAACCACCAGCTCAGACGTCTCGGCCTCCTCCTCGCCGCAGCTGCTGGTCAGCCCCTCGACCGTGCCCCCTGCCGCTCCGCCACCTGCCACTGGTGCCAGCAATGGCCTGCCGGGTGCCTCGCCACATTCCACTCGCACCTCCCCGGCCAGCAGCCGACCACCCTCGGCGTCCCCGCTCCCCGCCCTTGTCCCTGTCTCTGTTTCGTGGTCTACGACGGGCCCCAGCGCCGTGCCTTCGCGGAGCCAGAGCCTGCCCTCATCGTCGGCGTCGACACCGGCAACCACCAAAGCAACTGCCACCGTCGCCCCTCTGCCCGTGGCGCCGCAGCAGGCACCTGCGTCGAGACCCGGCGTCGCACAGGTGGTTTCGACCAGCCCCAGTCCTCGCACCTCTGGTGCCCCCCGGCTCATCCAGCCAAAACAGCCACAGATCCTGCCCAAGCTGTCGAGTGGCAGCGCGAACATGACGACCCCTTCGGCAGCGGCGACCACCCGGTCCCAGTCTCCCCGGGCAGCCCAGCACAAAGCCACACCGCGGCCCGCGCCTGTACCGGCGCCGCAGCCTGCGACCACGGTGCAGCGCGGAGCCGCGATGGGGCTCAACACGGGGAGTCCGCTGCTCATCAGGAACCCCGCGGCAGCGCAGCCGGGCATGTTTCCAGCTGGACCTGCGCACGGCACTTTCCTGCTGAACCAGTACATTCCGGGCCTGGGCCACAGCCCGATTCTGATACAAGGCGCACTGGGGCCGACCCAGAGCTCTCTGGGACAGATACAGCGGGTCCAGCTGGCCCTGCGGCCACCCCATGCCACGGGCCTGACCCTGGGGCCTCAGACGGGGCCCAGGCCCCATGGGGGACATCCAGGACCGCCTGGCACCCCGACGCTTGTCATTCCACAGAACCTGAGGCCAAGGCCCAACATCTTTCTGGCACCGCCACGCATGATGTCGCCCCCCTCGTTTGCCATAGTCCCGGGACAGCCACTGACGCTGCAACAGCTGCAGGCCATGCTGCCCACGCAGACCATGCTGGCCCAGCCCGAACTGAGTGCGTTCCACACAGACCAGCACCAATCCTTAGTGCAGATACCGACGTTCACCCAGCCGCAGATACTGGCGCATGCCCACCATCACCACCACCACCACCACCACCATCATGGGGCCCTGTCGGGACCTCTAATCTCGACAGGCGGCAGTATAGTGTCCTCTGCACCCAGCGCCAACATTGTCACTCATCATCCTGTCATGACCTCGCGACACACGGTCCACTCTCGGCCTGTCCGACCAGGTCACCATGAGACCCGCTTGTCGGCTACCACAGCGACCCGGCACTTCCTCCTGTGTCCTCTGTGCAACTCCCAGTGTCGCCCACCAGAGACCCACCGGTTCCCAACGGTCACTACACGTTGACAAACTGCACTTCCTAAACGGACACCTTGCGGATTGTCGTTCATGTATATAGTCTCTTTCTCTTTCTTTGTTATATACACTTCAAATCGCGCAAAGCGCTAAGGGGGGAGCTTTGTAGTGCATGATCACCATCATCATTTTCTTGATCACCGCGCCGCGCCTCTCGCGCAGCTGATGCTAGCTCGAGCTGCGCGAGAATTAGAACGAGCTGACACGCCTGGCGGTTTGGACGCTGATAGCCGACGTGGCTCCGCTTCAGGCGAGGAATAAAGTGGCGAGTTCGGAACGGCTCCATCGGCCGCCTTCGACGTCATCTCACGTCTCTTCTTCTCTCGCCGCTACAAATCTGCTACAGATGAGTTCTGCGGAAACCCGCAAGGTGGCGGAGGGATTAAAAAAGGGGAAAAAGACAATCACCCATTTGCAGCATGAAGCTATAAGGAAACCCGTAAGGATTTGTCAGAAAGAAAAGCTTCTTAGTTCCCGAAAAATTCGTCCTGGTGCGAGATTCGCACTCGGGACCAACGCCTTTACGGGGCGGTCGCTTTTCCAGGAAGCTAGCAATTGGCACTGCGAGAGTGAATTCATCGACAATTTGAAGCAAATGGACGCAAGGATGTCCTTGTGGCTTCCTGCTACAAAAAGGATTGTCTTCCCTTGCTTTCCGAATCGATCTGTGTTCATCCTGTCCACTTATGCTCTGACGTCTTGTCCCAGCCACAATAAAGCAGTTTATCTTTACAGAATAATGTCTTGACTACACCTCTTCTGTCAAATGTTCTGCCTACAACATTTCCGCCTCCATCGGAAATGCAGCCGCCGCAGCCGGGATTCGAACCCGCGACCTGCGGGACAGCAGCTGAGTACTTTAGCCACTAGACCACCGCGGTGGGGCTTGCAATATAAAGAGTGTAAGGAATGCACCTTATATCGAATTTTCATATATCACAAACTTATTTTTTGTGTAGCATGACACTTTGTTGTAATAAGGTTTCAGTACATAATTAACGGGTTCTGCAGAGTGAGTGAGTGAGTGAGTGCTTGAGTGCGTGTGCGCGCGCGTGCGTGCGTACGTGTGTGTGTGTGTGTGCGTGCTAACCATTTGGATTTTAGAATGTTTGCAACTGCACTCTCAAATCCCCTCAAGCTCTCGAAATACTTTATAGCATGCAAAGGCATTGCACACTGATTTCGCAACAAGTCATTTTCTCGGCTGTCACAGAAAAACTTCCCTAACCAACTAAAAACTTACTAACGCACGCAATATTCATACAACGCACACACATTATGCATATATATATATTATAATATATTATATATATAATATATATATACATATATATATATATATATATATATATATATATATATATATATATATATATATATATATATATATATATATATATATATATATATATATATATTTTCACTTACTTTTCTTCATATTTACATTACAATTCGGTCTAGTATCTTCTCCTATACTTCCTTAGCATTATTGTCTGTTATATCTCATTAATATTGTGTAAAACACTGAAAAACGAGCCCTGAAGTATACACTTCTTTCCTATATATATAATCATTGGATGCCAAAGCAAAAGATTTCAGACATACTCCGTAAGGTGTTCCGGCAACGATTCCGGAAGAACAAGAGGAGACATATTCCTCGTTGCACGCCTCCGCCTCATGGTCACATTGACGGGAAGTGTGAACACCTCAGGGCTGCCACTCAGTTCGGGTGTGCCAGCTGCAAGTGAATATAGTATAATAGTATAACCTAGTTAAGTAACTGCTATATTTTTCTTGCATATAAACAACACCTCTAATGAAAACCCGCCAATAAAAAAAGCAGTTTCATCGCAAGGGTGAAGCAATGAATGCGGTCGCAACAAATCATGTCGTTATAAGAATTAAGACTTGGCAGTGAACTTACTTTGAATCGATTGTTTTATTTCCACAAAGCAATCGTTTAAGGGGATACGGCTGCACCAGGGCACAAAGAAGTTTTTGTGGTGCGCCATCTCAACATGAAGTACATAAATGGCAGAAGCACAGCATGTAAACGGGTATACTAGCGACTTGCTACGTCTGCCGAAATGGTGTGTGCACAACAGCGCTTTCAACTGCGCTCTTACAATCAAATTTGCCAACTGCTGCTAAAGCAAAGCAACACTGTCTGCTAGGAATGAAACTACTGAAGCAGTCTAGTCATAATGCCCTCGGGTCAATAGCTTTCGCCACAAGACACCGAGACTCGGTAACAGCTGCACCACTGGAAAAGCTCCAGCCCCACCGTGCCCCCTGCTAGCACCACCTATAGTGCTCATTGTACCCGCATTTTTTGTCATTCGAAATAATGTGCATTAAATTTATTCAAAATTCGTAGGCTATCGCAAGAGTTTGAGGGTGGGGAGGAAAAACCCGACGTGAAAACAGCTCAATTAGGGGGAAGGGGGTACTGAATTTATGGTGATGAACATAATGTGGTTGAAGAAAATGCTGTGTAGGTCATCTGAGTTCCCTTCACAGTGGCTCTCTCCTTTGTTAATACTCTTGTACACAAATTAAAAACCTCGTTCGAAAGGTTCAGAGCCAATCACAGTTTTTTACACTTTTGCGATAGTGCTGAACATCACTGAGGTTATCCGCACCTATGGCAGAAAACTAACAACAGACCTGCACATGATGCATACCTATACATTTATTTCCATGAGAGATAACTATAGCGACATGAATAAAAGCAGTAAGATATCCTTAATTTTTTATGGCTTTGCATGTGAAACGCCATAATATGAAAAATTATACACTCCTCGCGAGGTTCCCATTTTGGACCAATTGCTCGTATGGTTGTGCCAGAGTAAAACCACACAAGTCAAACCAGGAGTCAGTCAACTTCATGTTTCCAGTCCAAAACTATTTTTTGGCGGAGTTACACAGGAGACATCACAGCGGTACTGTTTTGAAGGATTTCTTGATCGCACAGGACAGTTTTATCGCTCTCACGTACTGGCATTATCGAGACTAACACTTGCACCTCAACCTTATTTCTTGTGGCTTTTTTTTCTATTATAAAGAACTTTGTGTCCGAAAAATAAATTTAATCGCCTTGCCGTGCTCACGCCTTGATTTGGAACAGCCAGAAACAACAGCACATGAAAAACTGACACTGTGTGGTCCTTACGGAGTACTCACTGTAATGTGGTGGCGTGTCAGGGATCGGGAAGGCCACTATCTTCTTGACGTCGATCGTAGCGCTTACCGGAGAATCGAGCTCTGAAGAGCTGTCATCTGGATGGAGGGATGGAAACCACACAAAAGTCTCGTTTCATACCCAGTTATGGATAGTCTTGAATAAAGACTGCCTTAAAGGCTTAGCAATATGGCTCTGTCACCAATAGAAAGTCGATAGAGGTCAACTACACTCAAAACTCGAACACTGGCATTATTAAGTATCAGCTATGATGAAATAAATCAAGAGTAAACTTGCAATATAAAGAGTTTTGATTGATATTTGGGGTTTAATGTCCCAAAACCATATGATTATGAGAGACGCCGTAGTGGAGGGCTCCTGAAATTTCGACCACCTGGGGTTCTTTAACATGCACCCAAATCTGAGCACACGGGCCTACAACATTTCCGCCTCCATCGGAAATGCAGCCGCCGCAGCCGGGATTCGAATCCGCGACCTGCGGGACAGCAGCTGAGTACCTTAGCCACTAGACCACCGCGGCGGGGCTTGCAATAAAAAGAGTGTAAGGAATGCACCTTATAATGAATTTTCATATATCACAAACTTATTTTTTGTGTAGCATGACACTTTGTTGTAATAAGGTTTCAGTACATAATTAACGGGTTCTGCAGAGCTGAATTGAACAATTGAACTGCTTTACCAATATTGACGAAAATTGCAGACATAGATTACCTCTGAATTTTAGCAACCTAGCATTATTTAAAAAAAACAGCTATTATAGCGATTTATCAGGCATATCAACTTAGGAGAACTGTCATTTGAAAAATAATAAAAATATCCAACTTTTTTTATAACTATGTCCATTGCAAGTGATTTGTAGTACAGGCTAAGGAGAGCCACACGCCTCTTATGACATTTTTGTAAAGGTGTAATCCAAAGAGTGAAGATTTTTGTTCCTTGTTACTGGATGTCAGACATTTAAGTTTTTTAATGTGTTTGAAAACACTTTGTGATCAGAAAAGTACCCTACCTTGATCCTGTAAAGTTTGTCTAGAACAGAACCTTGTATGTATGCAGCTATTGGCAAAACAATTAGGAAATCATAGTTTTCCTGACGTACTTTGAACTGAGAAGAAAGAATTCGATGATTTTACAACATCCTTTGTCGATGGTCAAAAAAAAAAATTGAAATGACCTGCTGCGGAGTTGGGGCTGCTGCTCTGACAATCAGATCCAATCGTCTTCAATTTTTCGCAGCTTTCGAGGTGTGAATGTTGCTCACTAGAAGTGTTGGTCACAAAAAGATCCCCCGCTAATTGCAATGAACTCTTTGGAGTAATATATCAGCCAAGTAGCACACAAAAAGACCATAACCTACTAAGAATTGGCATTAAACCAGCGGTTTAATGCCAATCACTTGATATGTTTCCACCCACTTGAGCTTCGTTACCAATGAGCAAGTGACTTTTCCATTAGCCAGGCTAAATTCCTGCCAATTTAATTTGATCGTCGTCTGGTTCACAACAAAGTCTCGCATAAATTAAAATCGCTGGATACAAGTTTTCCAACACAGACACATTCAATTAAAAGAGCCCTGACATCAAATTTCAAGATTGAGATGTGCGCATCATTCGATCACTTGGTATGCATACCGTACTTTTGCGCGTATAACCCACACCAAAAACCCAAAAATTTCTGTGGCAAAGTGGAGGTGCGGATAATACGTGGGGTTTTTCCTATAGTGCTGCTTCACAGCAATGCCTGTTGTGCTATGAAGCCCCTTAACAGTGTAGCGAAGGCTACGGAGGCGGTTCCCGCAAATTAGTGTTGCTCCGCAAGTAGCACGGTAGCTTGGGGCCGATTTTGGTTTCGCTTGCTTGCATCATTAAAGCGTTTAGAAAAACGTTTGGGGAGATACAATTCGATTGTTCAATGTTAAATCCCACTGTCACACCACAAGTATATTTTTTGGACGTTCGCGGCCGCTCAGTGACCCTCCACATGTCCCTACGTCACGGACGCCATGTTTACTTTTGGAAAGGGCTTGTCGATTGATAATTGATAGGTACGTGGGGTTTAACGTCCCAAAACCACCATTTGATTATGAGAGACGCCGTAGTAGAGGGCTCCGGAAATTTTGACCACCTGGGGTTCTTTAACGTGCACCCAAATCTGAGCACACGGGCCTCCAACATTTCCGCCTCCATCGGAAATGCAGCCGCCGCAGCCGGGATTCGAACCCACGACTTGCGGGTCAGCAGCCGAGTACCTTAGCCACTAGACCACCGCGGCGGGGCTGGAAAGGGCTTGTCGAAAAGGTGGTGCTGTCTCAGAAAGTTCCATAATAAATAAAGTCAGTTTCATAATAAATAAAGCAGTATTTATTTCAGCAAGGCAAACGAGATATTATAGTGGCTATAGAGATATTGTAATTGCTAACAAAGTAAAGAAAACATTAGAATTCAATCAACCAAAGGAACAAGCAGGATTTCGAACAGGCTACTCAACAATCGACCACATTCATACTATCAATCAGTTAATAGAGAAATGGTCAGAATATAACCAAACACTATACATAGCCTTCGTAGATTACGAGAAGGCGTTTGATTCAGTAGAAATATCAGCCGTCATGCAGACACTGCGGAATAAGGGTGTCGATGAAGCATATATAAATATCCTGGAAAAAATCTACAGGGAATCAACTGCTACCATAGTGCTTCATAAAGAAAGCAACAGAATAACAATCAAGAAGGGTGTAAGGCAGGGGGACACAATCTCCCCAATGCTATTGACCGCATGCTTACAGGAGGTTTTTAGAAGGCTAGAATGGGAACAGTTAGGGATAAGAGTTAATGGAGAGTACCTTAGTAACCTGCGCTTCGCCGATGACATTGCATTGCTAAGTAACTCAGGGGACGAATTGCAACTCATGATTACGGAGTTGAACAGGGAGAGCAGAAAGGTGGGTCTTAAAATTAATCTGCAGAAAACGGAAGTAATGTACAACAACCTCGGAAAAGAGCAGCGCTTCGAGATAGGTAATACTGCACTTCAAGTTGTAAAAGACTATGTCTACTTAGCACAGGTAATAACCGCAGAGCCGAACCACGAGATTGAAGTAACTAGAAGAATAAGAATGGGGTGGAGCACATTCGGCAAGCACTCTGAAATTATGACAGGTAGATTGCCACTATCCCTCAAGAGGAAGGTATATAACAGCTGTATCTTGCCGGTACTTTGCTACGGAGCAGAAACTTGGAGACTTACAAAGAGGGTGCAGCTTAAATTGAGGACGACGCAGCGAGCATTGGAAAGAAAAATGGTAGGTGTAACCTTTAGAGACAAGAAGAGAGCAGAGTGGATTAGGGAACAAACGGGGGTTAAGGATATAATAGCTGAAATAAAGAAGAGCAAATGGCCATGGGTCGGGCATGTAGCGCGTAGACAGGATAACCGCTGGTCATTAAGGGTAACCAACTGAACTCCCAGAGAAGGCAAGCAGGTTAGGGGGAGACAGAAGGTTAGGGGGGCAGATGATATTAAGAAGTTTGCGGGTATAAATTGGCAGCAGCAAGCACAGGACCGGTTTAACTGGCGGAACATGGGAGAGGCCTTTGTCCTGCAGTGGACGTAGTCGGGCTAGTGATGATGATGATGTATGTCATGTAACGACATGACTACTTGCCAGGCTCATGATGCGTTTACGGCCATTTCGCTAGCATCACATGTACCAAATTTGGTATTACAATACGTGAATGGATGACAAAGGTATGCGACTAGTACAAACATGACAGTCATATGATGCGTGTCATGTAACAACATGACTACATGCCACGCTCATGATACGCTGGCGGCCGTTTCTCTAGCTTCACATGTACCAAACTCGGTAATACGCGACGCGAGTGGACGAAATAGGTAAATGAGACATCCAAACATGATGATCACGACATGCGTGTCGTGTACTGCATGCCACACTCATGATGCGCTCACGGCCGTTTCGCTAGCTTCACATATGCCAAATTTGATATTACGCGACGCCAATGAATGAGGAAAATATGTGACTGGTGCAAACATACTAATCATAAGATGCCCGCCATGTGAGAACATGACTATATGCCACAGTCAAGGCCCCAATATTTCGCCGGCGTTCATTTCGTAGCGTCACCCCAGCGTTGCTACGCCAGGCCCTGGTCTTGCCATATACTCGCAGGTGCGTGCCGCAGGGAGACGCAGTGTTGTCTGGGTAACACATCGGTACAGAGTAATGTTACTCTATGCCTTTGGCGCAAAATGCAGCATATCGCATTTCGCACAGGTTGCCATCGGGCCACACTGACAGACGCTGGTCGCGCTAGGCGTCAGACTATAGAGTGGTCGCGTTTTACTAACGTAGCGTCGCTGCGTGCAGCGTGCGCGTGCATCAACGCTACATTGGAGTATAGTGGGCCCTTCATGATGCGCTCGCAGCCGTTTTGCTAGCTCCACATGTACCAAATTTGGTGTTAGGTGATGCCAATGAATGACGAAACTTATGACTGGTGCAAACATGATAATCCTGACACGCGTGTCATGTAAGAACATGACAACATACTACGCTCATGGCGAGCTCGCGGCCGTTTCGCTAGCTCCACATTTATTAAATGTAGTATCACGTGACATGAATATATGACAAAGGTAAACGACAAATTCAAACATGATTATCATGACACCAAAGTCATGTACGGCATCATTTACCTCCACCTCGTACCGTTGTGCTGATTTTAAAGTGACACATCAACATTTCTCATTCATGCTTCGCTTATCGATTCCCATGCATGCACTGTATGTGGGATCTGTCAATTTTTTTCTTTCTTTATGTCAGTCACATTCTTTAGCAACTTAGACTGTCGAAAATGTGCGCGTACGGCCCTTTTCTTGAGCATGTCT
Source organism: Rhipicephalus microplus (assembly GCF_043290135.1). Lineage (NCBI taxonomy): Eukaryota > Metazoa > Arthropoda > Arachnida > Ixodida > Ixodidae > Rhipicephalus > Rhipicephalus microplus. Next base: position 15,367,459 of record NW_027464588.1, read on the forward strand.
CCCCCTGCAACTTCTTTATTTCCTCTAATGAAACTTTTTAACACAGTTGAAGTCTAAGCTTCAAGCAGGGAACGCACATTGGCAGCCTCGTGAGCACTTCATAGTCATTACTCACGAGGCTGCTTGCTGACCCACTAGGACAACATAACACACTTTCAGCTTTTCTATGTCCTCCTTAAGTTCGGCCAATTGGTTGATGGTATCTGCATAGCCGGCCGACTTGGCTAAGCGATGGCGACGGCTGATAATGATGACTGTCATGTCTTCTGCGAGGACTACGCATTTCTCCTCAAATAGCGCTCGTTTTTCTTCTTTGAACACTATAAACACCACAAAACGTCTTGTTTTACCATTTTCAACAACGTTTCACCAGCACAAAGCGGACAAACAGACGTTTTCTATGTCTTGAAGCGAACTGACGCCAGTTGTTGAAAGCATGTCGGGACTTGAATTTCACTGTCTTTGAGTTCAGTGATCGGAGATAGTCCATTCTTTTTCGCCGATGATATTCTGGAAAGTACCCCACTTCTATCGGGCAGCTTTCGCTTCTTTGTCGGGGCTATTTGAAAGGTAAGCGGGAAAATTCGGGAATATCTGTGCAAGGCATCCTTTGAGAAGGTCCCACTTTCCTCTGGCGATTTGTACCTTTTTACCATTAATGACGTGAGTGAAAGTCTCCAGGACGTCCTCCTCATGAAGGTGCATATCACACACACGTGATGTGCTGGGCAGTTTCTTATCCGCACGAGAAACAGCGTGGTTCCATGCCTTTCGCTGCTCTGGTACACACGAGGCACAAAAAAAATGTCATGGTACATGTCTCTCATTTCCTGTAGCCACTTGTACAACCGAAAACGCAACGTGTGGGCATGATGAAAACACGCAACACATACAAACCAGAAAAGGGCATGCTGAAGCACAAGACTGTTCACGCAGAAAGAAGCCTCCACGGTAGCGACGCACTGCAACATGCACAGCCGACGGAGGTTAGTACGGGAGTGACACGAGCGAGCATGCTGCGAGTGAATCCTGATGTGACAGCAGCGTCATGTTTGTCTCTGGCAGTGGCGGCGCCAAGCAACATGGCTTAGTTTTGCAACTTACCTAGTTCTAAAAATGTTGGCTACAGTAACATAGAAGTTCTGTAATGAAAAGAACCTTTGCATGCCAAATTTTGAATTAAAGTGTCAGCTTCTCAATTTGACTATGTTAAGCAGTAATATTGCCAGAAATATATGTCAGATATTCAATAGAGAGCTGTTCTTGGGAGTCAGAGAAAATTTGTTCTACAAAAAAATTGTTACGAAGGTCTGCCGCATGTTTAAAGTGTCCTGGTTGCCTTCTCTGACAGTTTCCAGCAGCTTCAGCATTGCTTGCATCGTTTTATCAGACACAGGGTTGCATCTAGTGTCACTAGGAGTTCCTATAATGTCATGACGACACGCGCATGGGTGCGCATCAGTGCTACAAAACACATGCGCTGTTTGAAACTGTCTAGCAACCCCACCTGAATTGAGTCAGAACAACCTTAGAGTTCAAGGATAATAGCACCTCAGCTTCAAGTTTTATGGTCACGACGTATTGCATCAGCCTGAGACATCCGCAGCCGTTCCTGGATTTCCTTTGTTTGCATCCTCAAGTTGTCTCCTCTGCGGCAACTGCGTATAGCTTTTGACCTTTGTGCGCAATCTTATAGCTACTCTGGTTACGTGTGTGGTCCACCTTTTGCTGGAGGGCAGCGTGCTGGCGCTGGCTGCGGAGCTTTTCCTAATGAGAAGAAGGCCCCCGGAGATCTTTGCCCCGACTATGAAGCAGTGTGAAAAGCTTTAGAACTGCGTGCGATATTGTCTTCTTTTTAACACAATATGCGCGAAAATGTAAATAAATATGCTTGGATACATATATTGAAACGCCAACCTATGCGGAGTAAGGTGGCTCATGGAGAGAGGTGACGCTAGATGAAATGGTGAAGTTCATTAGACACCTCATTTACAGAGGGATTATTCACATCACGGGTATCCATCTATATAATGGAATACCTAGAGACTTATCACAAGACAACAAAAATTTACAGAGAAAAGTGTACAAGTACACTTGTGTCTCAAAAAAAACCATGCAATATTTCACTGCATTGCACGAGGGAGCGATGGAGCAACACCTTGGTTCTGGTTTTCTTTGTTTATGTGAAGAGAAACATATTGTACAACATTGACTATTTTTCCTGGGCCATTTTATCTACAAAACCTATATTCAAAATTTCCTTTGTTTTGAATATTTTTGCATATATAGTGTTTTTTTTGCACTGTTTACCATGTAATGACCAAAAATTACACACTTCTCACATTTTTATTCATTCTAAAGTATTTTGTTGTTCTACAAGATATATTTTTCAAAAACAGCATTTCACTGTGCCAAGTTTGGTATGCTGCAATGCATGCTGGAGCACTTTTCTAACTGCAAAAACAATTTCCCGAGACATATGAAAAGCAACCATTTTCGTGCAGTAAGAAAAAAGTTAGGACTTGTCGCACAAAACCAATTAGAACATTTGAATGTTGTCACTAACGTGAAACTAGAAATATGTGAATATTCGAACTTTCAAACATTTTGAATTGCACAGGAATTTTACTATAAGAACTTCTGCAACGTAAATAAACAGCCCACGTGCGAATTTTTAGACTGTTCTGAAAAGTTGCACATTCTTAAACGATGAATGCATGCGTTTATATCCTGCTCAAGCAGTAAAATCAGCACAGCTCATTGCGAAATAGTTGCTTTATTGCCTCCCAGTTATCCAGCGTTTTGGTGTGTGGCCAAGTTCTCTAGAACACATTCGGTGATTGCCGTGAAGCCCGCTTGACTCTCTGAAGCTCGGATATTGTCTTTATATTAAATATTCAATTTTTACACAAGATTTGTGAGCAAAAGTTAGAAAAGTATTACGAAATTGCTGCTAACAATAAAGTTTGGATGAGGTGCTCACTGCTAGACCGCTGTACCGGGAGAGTCTATCTACATACTACATACATGAGTAGTGCGATATAGCGACATACTTTGAGGTTTCGCTTTTGAAAATTATCTTTTGTGGTTTTCAGCAAAAATAGTCCAGGGGTAGTTGCCCACACTTCCCACTCGAAAGATGCAAGTTCGAATCGCAGCAGTAGACGGTCGATTTTTATTGTTTGTGTAACTTTTACAGCTGTATTGGCTTGCTTTTTTTCTTTCTAAATCTAGCTTCAGTTGCTATGCATTGCTACGAAAAGTTACGTGAAATATGAAGTTTTTACCGAATCCCATGCAGTGGCACTGCAAATGAATACACTTGCTGTCAAACGTTTTTTTAAATTCATATTTCATGGAATTTTTGGTAGAAATATGTAGCAACTGAAGCTCAAAAAAGGAAACCAAGACAGCAGTACAAGTGACACTAAGAATACAAATCTACTACCTACAGCTGCTGGGTCTTTTGAGTGGGAAGCAGGAACTCTGCCCCTCTACTACTTCAGCAAAGCCGCACGCATCTCTTAAAGCAATGACAAATCACAGACAACCAACCGAAGTTCCGCATGCAGATTGACTCTGTTTGGCCTGCATTTTCTGTGCATTGGTGCTACAGTCGTTCCGGGCACTCCCCTCTCCTAGTAAACTCGTTTAAGGTTGGAGTGTGTGCACCTGGATCCCTGGGTTGATTGACGACGCAAACTATAGATGGCCAACGTGGCCTCCACATCTCGCTGAAAGTAGCGCAAAGTTTCGAGGCTGGTCGGGCATTTTGGTGCAGTGAGGCACAATTCCGGCGAATTTCATGGTTTTGATGCAGCTCAGCGCAAAAAAGGGCAATTGAATCAAATTGGCGCAGGTGTTGCACTCCTGAACACCGCGAAACACTTGCGTCTGCACCTCACCATTCACTGACCTAGCACTGCACTCTGTGCAAGAAGACGAGGGCAAAAAAAAAAAGCAGAAGCAGTGTGCACTGCGTTTTAACTTTAGCTCGAGGACATTTATGGTCAAGTTCAACAAAGTTATCGCAAGTGTAATTTCCACCTGGTAAGAGTGCACAGTTTCAAGTAGTACTCACAAAACAATGCAACTTACGAGCTCTTCATGGCCAAATGCCACCGATGGTGATAATGGTGATATACAGCTGAAATTCCCATCAATCAATGACGGCTGCCTGGCATTCGTTATCAGAGACTCTTCTGGATGAGCCCACTGAAAGAGCAAAAAAGAAAAGAGGAAGAAAAAACTGTCCATTTTCAGATATAAATCTCTAACCTTTCATGTGAAGGCTTGTGCAAATATTCCCAATTCCAATTTGCCTCAATTGGAAATTGCAAAGTATTAGAAATGAATGACTGCATCTATATAATATTGGTCCACATGTAACCTCCTGTAAAAGTGGTTTTACTGCAAGATAAAGGTTCTAAGCCTTGAAAGCACCTACCCAAGTGTATGAAGCACCTACCCAAGTGGGTGGGCTCGGTGGCTACGCCACGGAACAGTCATCTAACCCGCTCCTGTTTGCCATGCAGGTGTACGTGATGCTTGCCATTCACGCACTTGCCTCCGCCTCACTGGGCACAGTGCCCTACAGACAAGCAGCCTGCGAGCCTTTGTGGCTCGATATCGGCGCGGATACGCCTACCCAATGCGGTTTGAACATCGATGCACTGGCCTGTCAAGCGGCGCCCCCACGCGAGGAACTATGGATACGGCAGCCACTAGTAGCCCCATCGCCATCAGCATCACCGACAGCTATAAAACTGGAGCATCCCCGCGCGGCCTGCTGTGGGCTCGGTGGCTACGCCACGGAACAGTCATCTAACCCGCTCCTGTTTGCCATGCAGGTTGGTAGAAAAAGCTCTTTGTTTTCAAAAAAATCAAATAATTACTGTCTCGTCCAGCTGCCGAGCCCGCAGTACTGTGTATGCCTTGCTTTTGAATGTATCGATGCCATTCACTGTTTATTACTGCTACTGTCAGGGGATATAGAAACCAATCCAGGGCCTACTGACCCTGTAATTCTGGCTGAGCTGAAAAAAATATCTACCGGGCAGTCTGCACTCCTTTCCGAAGTGCAAGACTTAAAAGTACAGCTGCATACTACGGGAAAAACTATTCGTGGCCTAAGTGATAGAATAGCACAGTTGGAGGAGCACTACAAAACCCTTTCATCTGTGCGATCAGAACTAGTGACATTGCAGGCCAGTACGGCTGCCACCAGCCGTCACATTGAAACCTTAGAGGCTCGGCTTGAGGACGCTGACAATCGCTCGCGACGCAACAACCTGCTATTCCACGGACTTCCAGATACTAACCACTCTGAAACTTTCTTGGAATCGGAAGGATTAATTATGAACCTCTGCAGTGAGCACTTAAACATAAAAATTGATCCAAAGGAAATTGAAAGGGCACATCGGCTCGGCCGCTACAAGGCTGGCCTGCAGCGTCCTATCATAGTAAGATTTACATCTTTTAAAACTAAAGAAGCTATCTTGTCTAACGGCAAAAAACTGAAAGGTACAACTTACGCAATCAGGCAGGACTTCTCACGCTCGGTTCAAAATGCACGAAAACACCTAATAGCCTTCGCTAGAAACAAGTCAACCGCTTTTTCATGCCCTTACAAAACGTTGTTTCTTGGTTCAAAGAAGTATGCCTTCGATGAAGTATCGCAAAAAGTCAAAGAAATCCCATAGCAAACCAGGCAGCATCGCCAACTGCCACACCGCACCCGTAATGACGCCCGAGCAAATGTCACTACTTCTGTGGTCTACACTAACGTGCGCAGCTTCCTTTCAAAACGCAAGGAAATATGTAGTCTTGTCTCGTCATCTAGCAGCAATATAGTCGTGCTCTCCGAAACGTGGCTTTCTGGTGACGTCACAGACGACAAAATCCTGACCGATCTTCCGAACTTCAACGTTTTTCGTAACGATCGTAAGGGCGCCCGTGGGGGAGGTGTTCTGATCGCCACTAGTAAGCTATTTTCGTGCTCAGTCATCGACATTGCGACTGACTTAGAAATCCTATGGCTTCTCATTCGTTCTACACCACTAACATTGCTACTTGGAGTGTGCTATCGGCCCCCGCAAAGCAACCCAGACTTTCCACAGAAATTTAACCACATATTGAATCATCTCATGTTGAAACACCCCAACGCGCGCGACCTAATTTTCGGCGACTTTAACTATCCCGACATCGATTGGCAAAATCTGGCAGCTTTGTCAGGAACAAGCGCGGAAGCAAAAGAATTCTTCAATGTCTGCCTAAACTTCAACCTCACACAGCTGGTGTTGGAGCCAACCCGCGTGACAAGTAGCTCAGCGAACATATTGGACTTGATATTAACAACACATCCCGAAACGCTATCTTCGCTTACATATTTGCGCGAAATCAGCGACCATAAGGTTATACACTCAGTCTTCAATTTCAGTCACTCGCCCAGCCTGATTCAATCCAAGACTATCAATCTATATGATAAAGGGAATTACGAGGCAATCAACAACGAACTTCAAGGCTTTTTACCAGACTTTGAAGCTCGCCTTTCAAGCAGAACAGTCGAAGACAACTGGACAATCTTCAAAAACAAAATAGGGGAGCTAGCAAGAAAGTTCATACCTACAACTACTTTTCGTACGTCTTCCCAGAAACCATGGTTCTCAAAAACCTTGAAAAGACTAGAAAATTCAGACTGAAAAGACTAGAAAAGACTAGTTCAAACACCTTGAAAAGACTAGACATTCGAGATACGGCCCGTATCTCGAATGTTTCCCTTTCACGAAACATTCTCACTAACTCCAGCACTGATAGTCGTTGTTCCCTTCTGCTATCGGCCTGTTGGCGACGCTTCTCAATTCTTCACTGTTTTCTCAGAGTCGTCATTCTATTCTTTCAGATCTATTGACCACCCTACCAGAATCGCTTGATCAACATAACTTCTTCATTGGTGTCGCTATCCTGCTCACCTACTCCCTCCGCGACCGCTTGCTTTTATCCTCTCGCTTTTGGATTTGCAAACACTACACTCAAACCTGGATACAATGAAATATCGGTTACAGCGAAGTAAATGAAGGATATTCTTGCAATAGAAATAGTGCTAAGAATGTACCTTTATAACAAATTTTTGGTTATAACTAACCTGTTTTCATGTAAGATGCCTCTTTGTTATAATGAGGTTGGAGTGTATTTTCCGTGATTTGTCTGTACGTAGCACAGCCAAAGCAAAGGAAAGGGCAAGATTTTACAACGAAAGGTGTTACAAAATCACAAGGGTAGCGTGCGCCGCCACCGCTTGTGTCCATAACCACCATTGTGCTGAAGAAGGAAAAACACTCTGTAAATTAAAAGACTAGGGCATAGTAGAATTCGAACCAGGGTACCCTGCGTGCCAGCCCAGTATTTTACCACAGAGCCACGCTGCTGCTTGGAACTTTGTTGCAAATTAGCTTTAGGCAGGCTTGATGTCGGGCAAGGAATGGCGTTAATATGAATAATAAAGTGCTTCAGAACCAGGCGTCGCACAATGTGAATTGCGTAACAAGTGAGATGTCGGTTGCTCCAACCCATTACTCAAGATTCAGGCATAATTCTTTATCATCGTCGGTCACAGCATCAGAAAATTGCACAAAATTTTTTGCAAGTGCGTAGTGGGTACCACTCTTCTCCGATAAAGCATAGGAATCTTCTTCTTTTTTTTGAATATACAGTGTTCATTTTACAACTTTTTTTTTCCCTTTTTTGTGGTAAGCAATAGTGCAGTTATAGCCCATATGAGACTATATGTTCTCTTGGCCGATCCCCCAGAGTACGTATGAGCCGTGGATTCTAGGCTACAAACAAACGAATTCCTGACCGCTTTTCCACAGTGGGTATGAGCTGCAAGAGAAAGTGAACAAGAATGCTGGCCTACAACACAAAATTTATAGCGTGGTGGGTATTCTGTAAGTGGGTTTGCAGCAGCTACTCAAGGATTGTTTATAAAAGGCTCTTAATGGCCACTCCTCCAGCTCTCGGTGCGACTGTGCTGCGCATTTCGCACAGGCTTGGTGTTTTTTTTCCTTGCTGGTTTCATTTATTATCGTATAGCTCGGCTTTGTATCGGGCTTCCTTTCACAGTGCTTCGAGACTTTGCCCGAAGTTTGATCAGAGACTGCTTTTGGTCACATGCCGTTACGAGGGGCAGAGAAGGAGTACTCATGGCATCCTTTGATGGTTATTTTTTTAATGTGTCACGATGAACTTTCAGCGCCTGGACTTCACTCGGCTGTCTGAGGTCAGCAATGCGTGCCTATTTGAGCACCCGTTTGTAAGTTTCCAGTTGACAGATCGCATAGTTTGGTCATGTATGGTGGAAGGTCTCAGCTGCGAAAAGCATCCAGACTCCTGGACATGAAAGCCTCATCCTTTGACATGACTTGCGATGATTTGCCGCTCTAGCCATTACTGAACAGTGCTGCACCAGCCATTACAAAACTCCAAACTTGCGTCGTGCTGTGCAGTACTTGCTTCTTCGGCGCAGAGAATGGTAGCCTTCTTGAGCACTGTTGTGAACGAGTGCAGTTTTATGAGGCGAGGATGGCACTCATGATGGTCAAACTCGACTGTTGGGAACATCGGTAGCACACAACAGCCGAATGAAAACATGCGAGAGCCAGTGGTGCTTCCGACAACTATTACCAGTACCCCTCAAACAAATGGCCACTGCCTATTAGTACAGTGGCTCTTCAATCAACGGTTGCATTAATTACGACATCTGTGATTGTCATTTATCATCCTCATGGTGTCTGTATGAACTCAGTGTCTTGTAATAAAACTTACTGAGACATTTTAAAAGAGCTGCAGAACAGAATCCAATGAGTAAGCCAGAAAGCAAATTTTATGTTGAAAGCACACTGCAGTATCCAATGGCGCGTTTCACTGGTAGATCCAGAGCAGGTTTTCTTGCTCCGTTGCGACTAATCTGGATTTTGCTGGTAGATTTGGAGTGGGTCCGTTCTTTTTAGTGGCGGTTTCAGAGCAACTCACCCGGAGGCGGTCTTGCTCTCGCTGCTCCCCCGCCAAGTTAGATTTGGGTGGAAGTTTGAGGAGCAGCGTACGTCACTTCCGCCATTGTGCATGGGCTGAGCATTGCAAAATGGCTGCGTTCACTGCTGTGAAGGAACCGCGGTCTAGGGATAAGCACACCCAGCAGCAGCAGGCGCACAGCCACAGAAATCTGCGTCTGCTTTTTTACATTTTTTAGTGCAGCACAAGAAATTATAGCCCTGCTTTCCGTGAACAGTGTGGTCGAAATGCATGCTCTGCAGAGGCGACAAGTTTGCCATGGAAACATAGAAAGCTGAAAAGGGAATCATTACCGGAACTGGTTCAGTGACCTGTACGTAAACAACTTGCGAAACGACCTCCGCGGTGCATTCACGCGTTTCACTGGCAGATTCCGCTTGGTGCAATCCAAGGGCTCGCTCCAGGATTTCTGTGGCTATTCCAGGTCTCCTAGTAAAAAACGCTTTTAGGTTTGTGATTAGTCTTGCTGGCGTTCGATGTTTCGAGTTCCAAAAATTTACTCTGCATCTTCATATGTAAAGTTTAAATCTCTAAAGTCAACAACATGCAGTCGCATAAACATGGTAAATACAGTTTATTTGAGACTTCACTTCAAGTTTCAACTGTATGGGCCCACTTTCATATTTTAATGCTTGCCAGCTGGATTGGGCTCAAATGGCCAAATGTCGTAAAGTTACAGTTCAACATAATGGCTATGCAGACGCTGCATGTGCAGTGAGAAGATTTTTTTTTTGTCTGCCATTTTTTCTAAATACATTTTCACAGTGCCTCTGGCAAATAACAGCTGCACTGTTGTCCCCTTTTTTACTACTCTTTTCAGTGTCAGGAGTGTCGGCTGGCGGCCACATTGCCTCATCTCCAGCTGTGGAGACTAGCCCTGCATCCTCGCCGTCGACACTGTCCACTGCCTTCGCGAGATTGTCGGCACAGCCAAGGCTGAGCCCGATTCTGAAGTTGTCGTCGCAACAAAAGGGCCGCCTGAGTACTGTCTTGGAGTGCACGGAGACAAGCGACAAAGGGAGTGGGACAACTGCACTCGTGAGTTGTGGTTGTGTGCTACAGTTGTATTCTTTTTGATGATCTCATTTGAAGTAGTCGGCATGCGTCAAGTGCTTATCAAATATATTTGCTCAGAGGAGCCCGACAGCCTGCCAAACACGCAGTACCAGTGCGTCTTTGAAGCTTTTATACACATCCTAGCATGATGGCGAACCCGAGCACTTTTTTTGCAGCCTGTTCATTGGTAGGCATCTAGCAATGTCCACAATACACTAGTATTGCAATGTCCACAATAGTCGTAGTATTGGACTTGCGGTAGAATGCAAGTGATGACCTGATATATATGTTGTGTTTTATTAAAACTTCCTGTACGTTGAGTGCATCAGTTGGTATAAAAAGCTCTTACGCTTGGAAAGTGATGAATCGACGCCAAAGCAATATGTTCATTTATCTTTAAAGTGGGGCTTTGCGGCAGTGTGGATTTTTTCTGGATATGTGTTTCACAGCTTAGCCTTCTTTTTTTATTGCAGAAGAACAATCTTTTCAGGGAGTTACATGCAGGTAATACTAAGGCTGGGCAGAGATACACGAAAAAGTGTTCCGGAATACAGATATTGAAATACACAGTGTGGAAGCCTAAAATACACATACTGAGATACATTTGTAATTGACGTAATGGGATATTTCAAAGATAGTTTTGCAAAAACTGAAATACTTTTCTCTATGTCGGGGATAATCATACTTCGTACAGAGATTAGTCATGTGCAGCAGAGTATTTTAAATGCGCAGTGCATTGAAACTTGCAATTATTTTTACTCATTATTTAATCACCGTAGTCCGAGTTTCATTAACGCATTACAAAGAGGCCTACACTGCACGTAATTGTTAATAATGACATATTTACTGATATCAGTTGCAATAAATAACTACGTATGCTGTATGAAAGCAAGTCAAATGCATTGTACACCGAAATCTGGATACTTAGCGGCAACACTATTAGCTATGCTAGAAGTAGCATAGTTGAAGCGAAGGGCTGGAACCATTAACAAACGAATCGAGAAAAGCTATGCTATTATTTAACTATTTAACACAAGTCTGTTTAGTTTAAACATTTGGCGCGTCAATTGCACTTCAGCAGCAGTAGCTTCTCAGATGGGCCGTCATCTAGACATCGTCAATTTGGCCTCAAAACAAGACTCACGAACGAGAAGTCACTCTACTGCTGCAGAGGAGCACAAACTTGTGTTATAGTGGATACAATTCACATCGATACTCTGACCACACAGTAAGCGTGGTGCATCAGCAAATAGTGCCTAAAATGCAGAGCCAGTGTCGTCAGAGTAGGACCGCCACCTTAACGTAAGTATTTTGCTCGTTAGAGTTTTGAAATGGTAACGAGTACATTACTGAGTTACCTAAAAAAGCAATGTACTACCATTAATGCCGTTACTTGTAACATGCTACGGCTAATCCTGCATGAACACAGCGGTCAGCATGTGTCTCTGACTAAAAAAAGGAATTAAGGCTCCTGAATTCCTTGCTGCCACTGTAATGGTGGCGCTTGCTTCACCGATTTTCTCTAAGCAGACTAGCGGTTCAGGCTCGTTGGTTTTCAGTTTTGCTAAAGTGGCCTAGCGCAAAGAAAGAATGGAACACAGAAACTATGAAGACGGGCGCTTGCTTCCAGGTGAAGGTTTAGTGTTTTCTTGAAACACAGAAAAAGCAGAAATAAGAACGAACAAAACAAGAAGTGCAAAAGAAAATGCAAGAAGACCTCCTTCCAATCGCCGTGTCGCTACGCCAGCGTCTTCCGGAAATGCTTTGAAGAAAGAAGTATCGTTTATGGCACACGGCACCACATACCAAATTCTTTGGGTGGTTTGTGGCTTCCACGATAAGCTCCGCTTTTTCAAATAGACGCTGCAAAAAACAGAGAAGAAAAAAAAACGAGAGAAAAAATTATGCACTGCTCATTCAATTGGCATGAGGAAACACGCCCCGCCGCGGTGGTCTAGTGGCTAAGGTACTCGGCTGCTGACCCGCAGGGCGCGGGTTCGAATCCCGGCTGCGGCGGCTGCATTTCCGATGGAGGCGGAAATGTTGTAGGCCCGTGTGCTCAGATTTGGGTGCACGTTAAAGAACCCCAGGTGGTCTAAATTTCCGGAGCCCTCCACTACGGCGTCTCTCATAATCAAATAGTGGTTTTGGGACGTTAAACCCCATATATCATCATCATCATGAGGAAACACATTTTAAGAACGACACTGTTGCTTGCCGCCCATTGTGCAGTATACAATGCTGCTCGTAATGAAAACATCGCTGCTGGAGTTCAAAATGGCAGTATAGCAGTGTTGGGAAGCTCAAGCAGGTGATCATTCAAACACATTCCAGTTCTGCCTGAAGGTGCAAAATGGAATGCGCGTAGCAAAGCGACTAGCTCACCTTCAGGAAGGTACGAGTCAGTTTCACCCTCAGCAGAAATGTAGAAATGGTGAGTGCATATCTCGCCGCGAACTGCCAAGATCAGAGCAGAAAAAAAATGGTTCCCATTCTAAACAAGTCTTGCCTCATTTCAGAAAAAAAAGTTACCAGATACCCGTGTCCTGGATAGTATCGAGATAGGGGCAATACATTGTAAAGTATTTCACTACTGAGGTACAAATACATTTTTGAAAAGTATCTTAATACAGCTATACAGCTACTCAAAAGTATCTCTGATGGGGGTGTAGCTCAGTGGGTAGAGCTCTTGCTTTGCGTGTGAAAAGTATCTCTGAAATACTGTCGCGATACTCTTGTATCGTAATACTGCTCAGCCCTGGTTAATACATACACTTGGGTAGGTGCTTTCAAGGCTTAGAACCTTTCTCTTGCAGTAAAACCACTTTTACAGGAGGTTACATGTGGACCAATATTATATAGACGCAGTCATTCATTTCTAATACTTTGCAATTTCCAATTGAGGCAAATTGGAATTGGGAATATTTGCACAAGCCTTCACATGAAAGGTTAGAGATTTATATCTGAAAATGGACAGTTTTTTCTTCCTCTTTTCTTTTTTGCTCTTTCAGTGGGCTCATCCAGAAGAGTCTCTGATAACGAATGCCAGGCAGCCGTCATTGATTGATGGGAATTTCAGCTGTATATCACCATTATCACCATCGGTGGCATTTGGCCATGAAGAGCTCGTAAGTTGCATTGTTTTGTGAGTACTACTTGAAACTGTGCACTCTTACCAGGTGGAAATTACACTTGCGATAACTTTGTTGAACTTGACCATAAATGTCCTCGAGCTAAAGTTGAAACGCAGTGCACACTGCTTCTGCTTTTTTTTTTGCCCTCGTCTTCTTGCACAGAGTGCAGTGCTAGGTCAGTGAATGGTGAGGTGCAGACGCAAGTGTTTCGCGGTGTTCAGGAGTGCAACACCTGCGCCAATTTGATTCAATTGCCCTTTTTTGCGCTGAGCTACATCAAAACCATGAAATTTGCCGGAATTGTGCCACACTGCACCAAAATGCCCGACCAGCCTCGAAACTTTGCGCTACTTTCAGCGAGATGTGGAGGCCACGTTGGCCATCTATAGTTTGCGTCGTCAATCAACCCAGGGATCCAGGTGCACACACTCCAACCTTAAACGAGTTTACTAGGAGAGGGGAGTGCCCGGAACGACTGTAGCACCAATGCACAGAAAATGCAGGCCAAACAGAGTCAATCTGCATGCGGAACTTCGGTTGGTTGTCTGTGATTTGTCATTGCTTTAAGAGATGCGTGCGGCTTTGCTGAAGTAGTAGAGGGGCAGAGTTCCTGCTTCCCACTCAAAAGACCCAGCAGCTGTAGGTAGTAGATTTGTATTCTTAGTGTCACTTGTACTGCTGTCTTGGTTTCCTTTTTTGAGCTTCAGTTGCTACATATTTCTACCAAAAAATCCATGAAATATGAATTTAAAAAAACGTTTGACAGCAAGTGTATTCATTTGCAGTGCCACTGCATGGGATTCGGTAAAAACTTCATATTTCACGTAACTTTTCGTAGCAATGCATAGCAACTGAAGCTAGATTTAGAAAGAAAAAAAGCAAGCCAATACAGCTGTAAAAGTTACACAAACAATAAAAATCGACCGTCTACTGCTGCGATTCGAACTTGAATCTTTCGAGTGGGAAGTGTGGGCAACTACCTCTGGACTATTTTTGCTGAAAACCACAAAAGATAATTTTCAAAAGCGAAACCTCAAAGTATGTCGCTATATCGCACTACTCATGTATGTAGTATGTAGATAGACTCTCCCGGTACAGCGGTCTAGCAGTGAGCACCTCATCCAAACTTTATTGTTAGCAGCAATTTCGTAATGCTTTTCTAACTTTTGCTCACAAATCTTGTGTAAAAATTGAATATTTAATATAAAGACAATATCCGAGCTTCAGAGAGTCAAGCGGGCTTCACGGCAATCACCGAATGTGTTCTAGAGAACTTGGCCACACACCAAAACGCTGGATAACTGGGAGGCAATAAAGCAACTATTTCGCAATGAGCTGTGCTGATTTTACTGCTTGAGCAGGATATAAACGCATGCATTCATCGCTTAAGAATGTGCAACTTTTCAGAACAGTCTAAAAATTCGCACGTGGGCTGTTTATTTACGTTGCAGAAGTTCTTATAGTAAAATTCCTGTGCAATTCAAAATGTTTGAAAATTCGAATATTCACATATTTCTAGTTTCACGTTAGTGACAACATTCAAATGTTCCAATTGGTTTTGTGCGACAAGTCCTAACTCTTTTCTTACTGCACGAAAATGGTTGCTTTTCATATGTCTCGGGAAATTGTTTTTGCAGTTAGAAAAGTGCTCCAGCATGCATTGCAGCATACCAAACTTCGCACAGTGAAATGCTGTTTTTGAAAAATATATCTTGTAGAACAACAAAATACTTTAGAATGAATAAAAATGTGAGAAGTGTGTAATTTTTGGTCATTACATGGTAAACAGTGCAAAAAAAAAACACTATATATGCAAAAATATTCAAAACAAAGTAAATTTTGAATATAGGTTTTGTAGATAAAATGGCCCAGGAAAAACAGTCAATGTTGTACAATATGTTTCTCTTCACATAAACAAAGAAAACCAGAACCAATGTGTTGCTCCATCGCTCACTCGTGCAATGAAGTGAAATATTGCATGGTTTTTTTGAGACAAAAGTGAACTTGTACACTTTTCTCTGTAAATTTTTGTTGTCTTGTGATAAGTCTCTAGGTATTCCAATATATAGATGGATACCCGTGATGTGAATAATCCCTCTGTAAATGAGGTGTCTAATGAACTTCATTTCATCTAGCGTCACCTCTCTCCATGAGCCACCTTACTCCGCATAGGTTGGCGTTTCAATATATGTATCCAAGCATATTTATTTACATTTTCGCGCATATTGTGTTAAAAAGAAGACAATATCGCACGCAGTTCTAAAACTTTTCACACTGCTTCATAGTCGGGGCCAAGATGTGCTCCGGGGGCCTTCTTGTCATTAGGAAAAGCTCCGCAGCCAGCGCCAGCACGCTGCCCTCCAGCAAAAGGTGGACCACACACGTAACCAGAGTAGCTATAAGATTGCGCACAAAGGTCAGAAGCTATACGCAGTTGCCGCAGAGGAGACAACTTGAGGATGCAAACAAAGGAAATCCATGAACGGCTGCGGATGTCTCAGGCTGATGCAATACGTCGTGACCATAAAACTTGAAGCTGAGGTGCTATTATCCTTGAACTCTAAGGTTGTTCTGACTCAATTCAGGTGGGGTTGCTAGACAGTTTCAAACAGCGCATGTGTTTTGTAGCACTGGTGCGCACCCATGCGCGTGTCGTCATGACAACATTATATGAACTCCTAGTGACACTAGATGCAACCCTGTGTCTGATATAACGATGCAAGCAAAGCTGAAGCTGCTGGAAACTGTCAGAGAAGGCAACCAGGACACTTTAAACATGCGGCAGACCTTCGTAACAATTTTTTTGTAAAACAAATTTTCTCTGACTCCCAAGAACAGCTCTCTATTGAATATCTGACATATATTTCTGGCAATATTACTGCTTAACATAGTCAAATTGAAAAGCTGACACTTTAATTCAAAATTTGGCATGCAAAGGTTCTTTTCATTACAGAACTTCTATGTTACTGTAGCCAACATTTTTAGAACTAGGTAAGTTGCAAAACTAAGCCATGTTGCTTGGCGCCGCCACTGCCAGAGACAAACATGACGCTGCTGTCGCATCAGGATTCACTCGCAGCATGCTCGCTCGTGTCACTCCCGTACTAACCTCCGTCGGCTGTGCATGTTGCAGTGCGTCGCTACCGTGGAGGCTTCTTTCTGCGTGAACAGTCTTGTGCTTCAGCATGCCCTTTTCTGGTTTGTATGTGTTGCGTGTTTTCATCATGCCCACACGTTGCGTTTTCGGTTGTACAAGTGGCTACAGGAAATGAGATACATGTACCATGACATTTTTTTTGTGCCTCGTGTGTACCAGAGCAGCGAAAGGCATGGAACCACGCTGTTTCTCGTGCGGATAAGAATCTGCCCAGCACATCACGTGTGTGTGATATGCACCTTCATGAGGAGGACGTCCTGGAGACTTTCACTTACGTCATCAATGGTAAAAAGGTACAAATCGCCAGAGGAAAGTGGGACCTTCTCAAAGGATGCCTTGCACAGATATTCCCGAATTTTCCCGCTTACCTTTCAAATAGCCCCGACGAAGAAGTGAAAGCTGCCCGATAGAAGTGGGGTACTTTCCAGAATATCATCGGCGAAAAAGAATGGACTATCTCCGATCACTGAACTCAAAGACAGTGAAATTCAAGTCCCGACATGCTTTCAACAACTGGCGTCAGTTCGCTTCAAGACATAGAAAACGTCTGTTTGTCCGCTTTGTACTGTTGAAACGTTGTTGAAAATGGTTAAACAAGACGTTTTGTGGTGTTTATAGTGTTCAAAGAAGAAAAACGAGCGCTATTTGAGGAGAAATGCGTAGTCCTCGCAGAAGACATGACAGTCACCATTATCAGCCGTCGCCATCGCTTAGCCAAGTCGGCCGGCTATGCAGATACCATCAACCAATTGGCCGAACTTATGGAGGACATAGAAAAGCTGAAAGTGTGTTATGTTGTCCTAGTGGGTCAGCAAGCAGCCTCGTGAGTAATGACTATGAAGTGCTCACGAGGCTGCCAATGTGCGTTCCCTGCTTGAAGCTTAGACTTCAACTGTGTTAAAAAGTTTCATTAAAGGAAATAAAGAAGTTGCAGGGGGAGACATGCTCAAGAAAAGGGCCGTACGCGCACATTTTCGACAGTCTAAGTTGCTAAAGAATGTGACTGACATAAAGAAAGAAAAAAATTGACAGATCCCACATACAGTGGGGATCGATAAGCGAAGCATGAATGAGAAATGTTGATGTGTCACTTTAAAATCAGCACAACGGTATGAGGTGGAGGTAAATGATGCCGTACATGACTTTGGTGTCATGATAATCATGTTTGAATTTGTCGTTTACCTTTGTCATATATTCATGTCACGTGATACTATACTTAATAAATGTGGAGCTAGCGAAACGGCCGCGAGCTCGCCATGAGCGTAGTATGTTGTCATGTTCTTACATGACACGCGTGTCAGGATTATCATGTTTGCACCAGTCATATGTTTCGTCATTCATTGGCATCACCTAACACCAAATTTGGTACATGTGGAGCTAGCAAAACGGCTGCGAGCGCATCATGAAGGGCCCAATATACTCCAATGTAGCGTTGATGCACGCGCACGCTGCACACAGCGACGCTACGTTATCAAAACGCGACCACTTTATAGTCTGACGCCGAGCGCGACCAGCGTCTGTCAGTGTGGCCCGATGGCAACCTGTGCGAAATGCGATATGCTGCATTTTGCGCCAAAGGCATAGAGGAACATTACTCTGTGCCGATGGGTTACCCAGACAACACTGCGTCTCCCTGCGGCACGCACCTGCGAGTATATGGCAAGACCAGGGCCTGGCGTAGCAACGCTGGGGTGACGCTACGAAATGAACGCCGGCGAAATATTCGGGCCTTGACTGTGGCATATAGTCATGTTCTCACATGGCAGGCATCTTATGATTAGTATGTTTGCACCAGTCACATATTTTCCTCATTCATTGGCGTCGCGTAATATCAAATTTGGCATATGTGAAGCTAGCGAAACGGCCGTGAGCGCATCATGAGTGTGGCATGCAGTACACGACACGCATGTCGTGATCATCATGTTTGGATGTCTCATTTACCTATTTCGTCCACTCGCGTCGCGTATTACCGAGTTTGGTACATGTGAAGCTAGAGAAACGGCCGCCAGCGTATCATGAGCGTGGCATGTAGTCATGTTGTTACATGACACGCATCATATGACTGTCATGTTTGTACTAGTCGCATACCTTTGTCATCCATTCACGTATTGTAATACCAAATTTGGTACATGTGATGCTAGCGAAATGGCCGTAAACGCATCATGAGCCTGGCAAGTAGTCATGTCGTTACATGACATACATCATCATCATCACTAGCCCGACTACGTCCACTGCAGGACAAAGGCCTCTCCCATGTTCCGCCAGTTAAACCGGTCCTGTGCTTGCTGCTGCCAATTTATACCCGCAAACTTCTTAATATCATCTGCCCCCCTAACCTTCTGTCTCCCCCTAACCTGCTTGCCTTCTCTGGGAATTCAGTTAGTTACCCTTAATGACCAGCGGTTATCCTGTCTACGCGCTACATGCCCGACCCATGGCCATTTGCTCTTCTTTATTTCAGCTATTATATCCTTAACCCCCGTTTGTTCCCTAATCCACTCTGCTCTCTTCTTGTCTCTAAAGGTTACACCTACCATTTTTCTTTCCAATGCTCGCTGCGTCGTCCTCAATTTAAGCTGCACCCTCTTTGTAAGTCTCCAGGTTTCTGCTCCGTAGCAAAGTACCGGCAAGATACAGATGTTATATACCTTCCTCTTGAGGGATAGTGGCAATGTACCTGTCATAATTTCAGAGTGCTTGCCGAATGTGCTCCACTCCATTCTTATTCTTCTAGTTACTTCAATCTCGTGGTTCGGCTCTGCGGTTATTACCTGTGCTAAGTAGACATAGTCTTTTACAACTTGAAGTGCAGTATTACCTATCTCGAAGCGCTGCTCTTTTCCGAGGTTGTTGTACATTACTTCCGTTTTCTGCAGATTAATTTTAAGACCCACCTTTCTGCTCTCCCTGTTCAACTCCGTAATCATGAGTTGCAATTCGTCCCCTGAGTTACTTAGCAATGCAATGTCATCGGCGAAGCGCAGGTTACTAAGGTACTCTCCATTAACTCTTATCCCTAACTGTTCCCATTCTAGCCTTCTAAAAACCTCCTGTAAGCATGCGGTCAATAGCATTGGGGAGATTGTGTCCCCCTGCCTTACACCCTTCTTGATTGTTATTCTGTTGCTTTCTTTATGAAGCACTATGGTAGCAGTTGATTCCCTGTAGATTTTTTCCAGGATATTTATATATGCTTCATCGACACCCTTATTCCGCAGTGTCTGCATGACAGCTGATATTTCTACTGAATCAAACGCCTTCTCGTAATCTACGAAGGCTATGTATAGTGTTTGGTTATATTCTGACCATTTCTCTATTAACTGATTGATAGTATGAATGTGGTCGATTGTTGAGTAGCCTGTTCGAAATCCTGCTTGTTCCTTTGGTTGATTGAATTCTAATGTTTTCTTTACTTTGTTAGCAATTACCTTGGTAAATAGCTTGTATACTACAGAGAGCAAGCTGATCGGCGTGTAATTCAAGTCCTTGTCATCGCGTTTCTTATGTATTAAGATGATGTTAGCGTTCTTCCAAGACTGGCACTCTTCCTCTCAGGAGACATCTCGTAAACAGGGTGGCTAGTTTTTCTAACACAATCTGTCCTCCATTTTCAGCAGATCTGATGTTACCTGATCTTGACCAGCAGCTTTTCCTCTCTGCATGCTTTCCAAAGCTTTTCTAACTTCTATCATTACTGGTGGGGTGTTATCTGGGTTACTGCTAGTTCTTATAGTATTAAAGTTGTGGTTGTCCCGGCTACTGTTCAGGTCTCTGTAGAACTCCTCCGCTAATTTAACTATCCTATCCATATTGGTAGTTATTTTGCCTTCTTTGTCCCTTAGTGCATACATCTGATTTTTGCCTATCCCAAGTTTCCTCTTCACTGCTTTGACGCTTCCTCCGTTTTTCAGAGCGTGTTCAATTCTCTCCATGTTATACCTTCTTACATCAAATACCTTACGCCTATTAATCAACTTCGAAAGCTCTGCCAGTTTTATTTTGTCTGTTGTATTCGAGACTTTCATGATTTGACGCTTCTTAATGAAATTCTTCGTTTCCTGGGAAAGCTTACCAGTGTCCTGTCTAACTACCGTGCCTCCAACTTCCACTGCACACTCCGTAATGATACTCGTCAGATCATCATTCATTGTATCTACGCTAAGGTTGGTTTCCTCACTAGGAGCCGAGTACCTGTTCTGAAGTGAGACTCTGAATTCCTGTGCTTTCCGTCTCAGTGCTAGCTCATTGATTGGCTTCTTGTGTAACATTTTCTGCCGTTCGTTCCTCAAGTCTAGGGGAATTCGAGACCGTACCATTCTATGGTCACTGCATCGTACCTTGCCAACCACTTCCACATCCTGCACGATTCCCAAGTGTGCACTCATTATAAAGTCTATTTCGTTCTTATTTTCGCCATTAGGGCTCCTCCATGTCCACTTGCGGTTTCCTCGTTTTCGGTAGAAGGTATTCAAAATCCGTAAATTATTGCGTTCTGTGAATTCTAGTAGAAGCTCTTCTCTGGCGTTTCTATACCGATACCATAATCTCCTACTGCCTGGTCTCCAGCCTGCTTCTTCCCTACTTTTGAATTAAAGTCTCCCATCAGTATAGTATACTGTGTTTTTACCTTACTCATTGTGGATTCAACGTCTTCATAGAAGCTTTCAACTGAAGCGTCATCGTGGCTGGATGTAGGTGCATTAGCCTGTACCACCTTCATCTTGTATCTTTTATTCAGTTTAGTTACGATACCTACCACCCTTTCATTAATGCTATAGTATTGCTCTATG
This sequence comes from Rhipicephalus microplus, assembly GCF_043290135.1. Classification (NCBI taxonomy): domain Eukaryota; kingdom Metazoa; phylum Arthropoda; class Arachnida; order Ixodida; family Ixodidae; genus Rhipicephalus; species Rhipicephalus microplus. The sequence continues at coordinate 15,388,665 of NW_027464588.1, forward strand.
TTGCCAGCTATGTTTTTGTGAATTATGAACCTCACTCCCAGTTCTCTTCTGTCAGCGAAGCCCCTATAGCAAAGGACGTGCCCATTCTGTAGCACCGTATAGGCCTCATCTGTCCTCCTAACCTCACTAAGCCTTATTATGTCCCATTTAATGCCCTCTGGCTCCTCGAATAGTACAGCTAGACTTCCCTCACTAGATAAGGTTCTAGCGTTAAACCTTGCCAAGTTCAGGTTCCAATGGTGGCCTGTCCGGATCCAGAGATTCTTAGCACCCTCTGCTGCGTTGCAGATCTGACCGCCGCCGTGGTCAGTTGCTTCACAGCTGCTGGGGACTGAGGGCCGTGGTTTATTTCACGTATGCATGTGGAAGGTAGTGGCCAGATACTGCACCAGGGTGGCCAATCCTTCTCTGGTGAGGGGGTGCGTTCCCGGTGGTGTTTTGTCGGTGAGGCCGCACCCCAGGCCTCTTAATGCAGTTCCATCACCACGCGGATTTTTTTTATCCGGTTGGGAACTGCACGGCACCGGGATTTGAACCGCGGACCATTTGCATGCGAGGCGGATGCTCTAACCACTATGCCATCGCCATGACATACATGTCACGAATTTTATGGTAGGGTCTGTCGCTTGTATTCGCCATGCAATCATGTCATACCATACCAGTTTTGCAACATGCCATGTCAACAAAACCACCGCAAGAGCTGCAGGACCATGAAATGTAAATCATGACATCGATGACATACATGTCATGATTTTCAAGTTATGACTAGTCAGTTATGTTCTTCATACAGTCATGTTATGCCATACCAAGTTTGGTATCGATACCATTATTGAAAAGGCCAGGAGAGCTAAAAAGTCATAGGCGGCTACATAGATGGGTGGGTGGGTGGCACACAGAGACGATGCACACAGAAGTATAAGAAGTGTTATAACCGGCCCCGCGGCTGGGCCGCGCCTCGAAACGCACGAACAGAGTGGCCAGGGCAAAAAGCGAGCGTTTATTGTCCGGCTTGGGTTTTTATAAGAACGAAAAATAAGGGAAGAGGAAGAGGGAGATAAGATAGAAGGCGCGCGCAGCGTAGACTGGCAGCGCTTGTTTAGCGGTGGCGAACAGTTCGTGGCATTCCTTCTTCCTTAGAATCCATAACGCTCCACTGGCTTCTTGATACGTGTGGAATGTCTTAGCTCTGGGGGCGGGTGGCCCGGAAGACCGGGGCCAGTAGCCGCTGGAGCTTCGCAGTCTTGTACTGGAGGGTCCGGGCTTATCTGGGGGCTAGGGAGAGCCTCTGGACTCGGCGGTTCTTCGATGCTTCTCAGCCTGAGCTGGTCCATGTGCCGGTGAACAAGCCCGTTCTCCGTGTCGACAGACACGATGCGTGCACCAGAGGTTGACCGGACCTTCCCAGGTGTCCACTTGTCACCACGGCCGTAATTGCGAAGGTACACAGGATCTCCCGGTGCGAAGTTCCACTCGGCGCTGTCAGCAGAGTGGACATCCCCTGTTGCTCGGCTCTTGGGAGGAAAACACATGTCTAATCGGGTGCGGAGCTGGTAACCCAACAACATTTCTGATGGTGAGCGCCCGGACGGAAGCGGCGTGTTTCTATAGCGGCACAGTGTTCTAGCCAGCGCCCTTGACAAGTCTGCGTCCCCACACTTCTTTAGTCCGTCTTTGATTGTTCGCACCGCACGATCGGCGAGTCCATTACTCTGTGGATGGTGGGGGGGTGCCCGCATGTGAACTACTCTGTTCTGTTGCAAGAACTCCTTGAACTCCCATCCAGTGAATGGCGTGCCATTATCAGACACTACTGTGTGTGGCAGACCGAATCTACTGAACAGCGTTCGCAGGGTATCGACTGTGTTGCGCGAGGTCGCGTGAGCCAGGGGAATGGCCTCAATTCATTTACTGTGAGAGTCCACGACGACAAGAAGCATCTTGTTTTGGATCGGATCCGCGAAGTCGACATGCAATCGCGACCATCTTTCCTGCGTCTCTGGCCAGCGAATGGGTGCTTGCGCGGGTGGCATGGGCAACGCCTGTACGCAGTGCTGACACACAGCGGCTAAGCGCTCAATATCGTGGTCCAAGCCCGGCCACTAAAATTTTGACCGTGCAACTGCCTTCATTGCAGAAACTCCTTGATGAGCTCCATGTAATAACTTCAGTAGCTTCTTCCTGGCTTCCGCCGGAACCACAACACGATGACCCCAGTGAAGCAAGTTATGCTGCACGGACAGCTCGTTCCGCCTTTTGTGATACTCCCGCATCTCTGTGCCTTCGTCCGCAGTGCGTTGTGGCCAACCTTTGATTACGTATCTGCACACACTCGACAGTACGCCGTCTGACTGCGTGAGGGCTTCAAGCTCTTTCATGGGCACCGCCAACTCGTCCCACTGGTTCACGACGAGGACGTACTCGGCCGCATCCTCGTCGTCCTGCAGCTCCTGTTCAAGAGATTGGGGTAACCGGCTTAATGCATCCGCGTTGAGCATAAATTTTCCCGGCTTGTACTGCAGTTTATACTTGTATGCACCAAGTAGTAGCGCCCATCTTTGTATTCTGGCTGCCGCCATGATGGGGGTCTGACGGTCGTGCCTTAACAGGCCCAGCAAAGGCTGGTGATCCGTAACCAGAGTGAACTCTCGCCCCAACAGGTAGTCCCTAAGCCTAGTAACACCAAATATCAAGGCTAACGCCTCGCGCTCAATCTGAGAGTACTTTCTTTCGGCAGTTGTCAGCGTTCTCGATCGAAAGCCTACGGGTCGCTTCTCGCCTTCGGTGTGATGAAAAAGTGCAGCACCAACTCCGTATGGGGACGCATCACACTCCAAGAAGAGCTCACGGTTCGGGTCAAAATGAGTGAGTATGGGTGCCGCGCACAACGCATTTTTCACCTGGACAAAGGCTTTCTTTTCTTTGGTGCTCCACGTCCACTTAGCGCCCTTTTTCAGCAGTTTGTACAACGGTGCTAGAATGGTAGACTAGTCGGGCATAAACTTGTTATAAAAGGTTACCATGCCCAGAAATGAGCGTAGCTCGCAGACGTTCTGTGGAGAGGGGGCTAGCCTGATGGCATCCACGTTCTTTTCCATGGGATGCAGTCCGTTCGCGTCAATACGGTGACCTAGATATGTAACAGAGGGCTCGCTAACGCGGCAGTCATCAGCACGAAGCTTAATGCCATGTTCAGGGAAGCGCTCGAGCACAGCCATCAGATTGCAACTTTGGCTGTCACCCTCTTCCGCTATCAACACGTCATCTAGGTACGCTTGCACCCCAGGCAAGCCCTGTAGGATTGATTCGATCCGCCTTTGAAATATCGCCGGTGCCGAAGCAATCCCAAACGAGAGGCGGTTGAAGCAAAAGAGGCCCTTGTGGGTGTTTATCACGGCCAATTTGTGACTCTTCGTCTAGCGGGATCTGGTTGTAGGCGTCGCGCAAATCCAAAATGCTGAACCGCTCCCCCCCCACCTAATTGCGCAAAAATATCCTCGATAAGAGGCAGCGGGTATTGTTCCAGCTCGCATACTAAGTTCAAAGTAACCTTGAAGTCACCGCAAATGCGAACTGTGCCGTCTTTCTTTGAGACTGGAACAATGGGCGTAGCCCATTCCGAGTGCGTCACTGGTGATATAATGCCAGATGCCAGGAGTCGATCTATTGCCTCTGAAACTTTATCTAACAGAGCGTAGGGTACCTTTCTTGCCTTGAAAAACTTTGGCGTCACTCCAGGCTTGATGTGAAGGCGCACCGGTGGGCCTTTCACGAGTCCTACCCCCTCCGTGCACAGGTCGGAGTAGCGGTCCAACACAGCAGGCGCGGGCGGAGACTCCGGGCTCGACCCGAGTGGTGGCGCAGCTACGTGGAGTACTGCTGGGCTCTGCTCTTGTAGTTTCTGCAGCAAATCACGATCGCACAGGAGAGGACCTTCGCAGTCCAAGACGATTAGGTTGCAATCAACCTCCGCCGATTTGTGGCCTACAAGCATTGACAGTACTCCGAGTACGGGTAGCTTCCCCAAATAGCACGCCACCTTTATCTTCGGCTCTTGCAACTTCTGCCATTGATGACGGTGGGCTTTGTAGGTTGCTCTAGGAATGACGCATACGGGCGAGCCGGTATCAACGTCCATTTTCAGCTTTACGCCGTTCCATGTGAACGTTTCCTGAATCGGTGGCACCAATGAATTCTTCGAAGTTACGGACCAAAGTTGCGACGCGCTGCTATCACTGCCGTTGGCTTGGGCTGTTACATTCAACGCGTTGTCGATTCTTTGGCACATGCGTGCCAAGTGCCCTTGCTTTCCCACATTTGTAACAGTGCCTCCCACGCATTGAACAAGTCGCGCGCTTATGATTACGCTTTCCACAGCACTCGCATAGCTTTCAGTCTTCGTTTTTCTTCTGGCCTCGCGACACCCAGCGTTGCTCCTTCATTGCTGACACTGTTACCGGGGGCGTTTCTCGATTTATGTTCTCCGCATCTAACTCTGCCCTTTCTGCCCCCAACGCAAGTGCCTCTGCTTCTTGTAATGTCAACGCAGATTTCGCGAGCAGCTGCTTTTGCAAATTTCTTGAACGTACCCCGCACACGATACGGTCCCTTAACATCCTATCCAGCATGGACGAGAAGTTGCAGTTATGCGCTAGGCGCCGCATTTCCACAATGAATGCGTGAACAGACTCTCCTTTCTGCTGGTTTCGGTGGAAAAACTTGAAGCTTTCTGAAATTTCGTTTGGTCGTGGGTCATAATACTCGCTTAGAACTTTCACTACCGCATCGTAGCCGAGTGCGTTTGGCCTCTGCGGTGCCACTCTACCGCATAGCACATCAATCGTTCGCGACCCAAGTGCGGCTACCAACAGGGCTCTTTTCCTTGCGTTGTCCGTGACTTCGTTTGCTTCAAAATATGCCTCAACCTTCACGAGGTACGCTTGCCACTTATCTGTGTCGTCGTTGAATTCTGAGAGGCGGTGACTCATTCCTGTCGATGGGGTGGCTGCTTGCCCGCCTTCAGGAAGCAGCTGGGTCTCGTTCTTTGTTGAAATACTCGTCGCCACTGTTATAACCGGCCCCGCGGCTGGGCCGCGCCCCGAAATGCACGAACAGAGTGGCCAGGGCAGAAAGCGAGCATTCATTGTCCGGCTTGGGTTTTTATAAGAACGAAAGGTAAGGGAAGGGGAAGAGGGAGATAAGATAGAAGGTGCGCGCAGCGTAGACTGGCAGTGCTTGTTTAGCGGTGGCGAACAGTTCGTGGCAAGAAGTATCACGCTATAAGAAGTATCATGCTGGCTCTGATAGTGTAAAAAGAAGCGTAATTCACACAACGAAGGTTTCAGCTCACATTAGACGAACGTTTCGGCCGTTCGACCGGCCATCCCCAGACGAAGGCCGGCCCCACGGCCGAAACGTTCGTCTAAATTGTGCTGAAACGTTGTTTGTGTGAATTACGCTTCTTTTTATATATATTTATATATACACACACATATATCGTAACGGGGATTGAAAGAGCGAGAGAGAAAAAGTAGGACTCTCTCGAGCGATGGTGATTCGGCAGTGATGGTTGAGCGCTGGCATTTTCAGTTTAAATAAACCCACCACATCCGTAACAGCTTTGGTGGAGGTGCTGGGTCCTGCACCCCGCAGCAGAAGTTCTTCGAAGTAGCAGACAGTTAGCTGTCCTACTCCCAGACAACATCAGCATGAATTACGACACAGCAATCCCGTTGACGTACTACGCTGCTGCATCCACCAGTGCCACCAACATGGCTCAAGGTGGTCATAGACCTTGACAACCATACTACTGGGCACTTGAACCATGGATATTCTCGGATAAAACTGACGAAGACGTGGATGCTTGGCAAAAACACTACGACAGAGTTAGCTGCTACTACGGATGGGGCGCGCCGGCAAAGCTTGTGAACGTAGTATTCTTCCTTGCTGGGACTGCTTTGCTTTTGTTTGAGAACCATGAACATGTCCTCACCACTTGGAATATATTTGTTGAGGAACTGAATGCCTGCTTTGGGGACACGAGTTCTATGAAAAATAAAGCTCAGCAAACGCTGTAACGTAGGGCTCAGTTGCCCGGTGAAACGTGCACAACCTACATTGCAGAGGTATGGAAGCTTTGCGGGATGGTCAACGCAAATATGTCTGACGAAGGCAAAGTCGGTCATTTGTTAAAAGGCATCACCGAGGACATGTACAATTTTCTCATAACGAAAGAAAACTTGAACACTCCTATTTTCAAGCAGCAGTGTCGCGCTTTCGAGGCGTTGAAGAGCCGGAGAGTTTTACCCAAGTTCAGGCACTTGGACAATGTTCCCACTGTTGCAAGTATGGACGTTGCTGCCTGCAAAGACATTCCCTTCCTCGTACGTTGGGTAGTTCGCGAAGAGCTCGTACGGCTTCGAACAGGTGATACTCACCACCAATGCTCATTCGCCGCGTGCCCCGAGCCACCTCTCTACTAGATGCGAGAGCGCCACGTCGAAAACCAACCGCGCACAGAAACTGCAGATTTCGCCCTGCAGCTTTCATTTTCCCCTACAGGTCACGGCCACCACCGGATGTCACCACATCGACGTGCCGTTGCAGACCTCCGAACGTCGTCAACCAGGCCTCTACCAGAAGACTACTATGCGTCATCACGAAATGTTCCTACAGAGCATGTTGAAATGTATATGAAGCATCGTTTATTGTGGGCAGTTCAGAAAGCCATAATTATAATGTATTTGCCTTATGCTGCTAAATATAGCGCAGTATTAAGTTTCTGCAGCAGCACAACAGCAAATCCCAATATTATACTGTTAGCAAAGCTCTTTAAGGATGGCCGCCACGGCATCTTGCCAGGACGACTACGCGTTTTCGTATGCTAGCGGGAGCTTGTTGCGCCGCCAGCGCCACCAAACCGGAAGCTGTCCTTGCGCCGTGTGACGGGTAGTCTGACTTGGGTAGTTTGACTCTTAGAACTTGCCTGGTTGTAGAAACGTTGACTGTAGCATAATCACGAGGAGCACGCACTTCCATCAAGTTCCCCAGCCTAGTGCACTTTTTTAACAATACACGCGCATTGGTTCGTGCAAAGGTCTGTCAAAAATCACTACGTTGCCAAAACAGGAATTCTAATTGATTCTGAAAGTTAAGTGGCTGGACTAACTACTAGAAAGCGCTGGGTGCATGAGAAACAAATTTTACATGCCAAAATCGATGACCCAAAAGTGTCGATCACTAGTGATAGATTTGAATAGGCGTGGTAACGAAACAGTTGAGTAATATTCATACAAACCTAGCTAGGCCACACTTTTTGTGTGTTAAAACTTTAAAAAGCATTCTTTATATTACCTCAGAATACAGAAGACTTCTGATCGTTAAATACAGTCGAACCCCCTTATAGGAGACACTGATACAAGAGACAAATGGGTATAAGAGACACCAGTGTGCCTACAGTTGAAACCTGCCTTCGACGTCAATGGGCACGTTTTTTTCTTGTCGTCTGCAAGGGTTTTGAAGTTTTAAGGTGAATAACTTCTGTCACCTTGCTCCAACTTCTGTATTTCTTGTTGTGTTCATCTCTGTATTCCGCACAACACACAGCCCAGTGCTTCAGAATGCAGGCAGAACAAGGAACATTGCAGAGCCCCTTTAAATCCAGAGTGATGTTGATAATAGAGGTGTTCAAGTTATTTACTGATGACTCTTTGTACTATATCTAGATGTTTAGCAGTACTCTTATCTCCTTGGCTTTTCTCTCGCAGGATCGACAGTCCGAACAGCCGCTTTCAGACTCTCTGCTTTCGTTCATGAAACACGAGCGAAGCATTCTGCAGGCTTCCTTGGACGAGGGTGCCGTCCTTCCCAATAGCGGAGCAAGACAACTGTCGAGTCTGAAGGCAGTCTCTGTGTCTTCACTTTTGACAATCGACACTGTTTTTGACAACCTTTTTAAATAGTGCGAACCATTTTGCTTTGACCAGCCAACAAAAGGCAGCAGGAGAGGGCCTGCAACAACTCTGGCAATGTGAAAACCTATTAACCTGCTCTTTCAGTTGGCAGAGGTTGTCAGTTTTAGTGCTCTTTTTTTCCTTTTTACAAGAGCGGCTGCATGCATGTAGGCTCGTACTTATGACCATGCAGTAAATTATTGCACCGAAATTTTTTATTGTGGACAAATGGGCTGGCACAATGTATATACTACTCTTTGTCAACTCTGTTTGCATTGTATAGAGTTTCACGCTGTATAGATCTAGTTTTGTCATCCTGGTACCCCGGGAGGCGTCAAACATGACCAGCTTGATGTGTTTTTAAAATTTTGGTACATTAACGAGGCTGTCAGACCTCTTATCAATCCTTCAGATGTTGCATGTAAAAACAACCTGTATATAGTCAAATGTGTGCATAATTTCGAGGCTTTCAACATTTCATTGCTACGAAAATATTATTTATATGTCTTGTAACTATAAATATTAAATATATTATATTTATTGTCCGGTCCTGCTGTTTTAGATAAATATAAGAAATTGTAAGCTAGGAATGCAATGCCTATTCTTTTTCAGCTTCTGTGTTCATTTTGAGAATGAGAAATTTTACTTCAGACGCTGCTTGTCAGAAATGATAGGGCCTTCAGCAAAGCCTTTACATTGTAACTGGAACACTGCGAAATGGTGTTTAATGATGCATATATGTGTTCTTAGCCATTTGTCAACATACCTAGCAAGAACAAGTGTACATAATTTTGTATGAAGTGCCTCAAAGAGCTAAGCTACCACAACTGAACTGTTTAACTATAAATGAATAAATGATAAAGTTGTCTACATTATTGCCATGCAAAAAAGGGGGAAAAGGACCACCGGCCACAAGCTAAGCTACAAAACTAGCTTGGTTGTGCCTGAGGCCCAACTGAATACACTGATGTGGTATACATGGCTAGAAAACTGCACCTAACAAGCAAAATGAATTACTTCATGCTTCACAATAAAAACTAAATTTTTAAGTTGGAACTCGAATGAAATACTCAACCGGTACAATATACATTTAAAAAGCATACGAACTGCACATTACACAATATGTGTTATTTATTTGTTGGTGTGTGTATGTAACAGTCATGTTCAGTGTGTCACCGTCCATAAAGTAATGGCATCCAGAGGGATGCACACAGACGCACTTCACTTTAACTATTTACTTTCAATAAAACATGAAAATGAAATACACATGAAAAGGTACTGACAACAATGTTATAACTGTAGTGGCTGCTTCGAATTCAACATTGCTAATTAGGAGTCCAAATAGTAACCTAACTTCGCTGCACGTTAAAAAACATAGTCTGAATATAGTACTTTTCTTGGTGGAAGTTCGGGTCCGCAGTAGCAATTGACACCGGGCCCTAGAGCGTAGCCGATGTGGGTTCTGTCCAGGAGTCCGTGCACATCTCGCCTTCGCCCGAACCAAGTCTCGACTGCCTCGAGCTCTAGGTCAGCTTCGTCGAAATATCGCGGCTTCTCTCGAGATTTTTTCGGGGTCAATTGCAAGAGAGGAGCCTTTGTTCCTGCTGCGCCGGGGTGCGTGGTGTTTACACTGAACTTTGCCTGGCGCCGGGACTGCAGGGCCCACGTAGGGGGTGACTTCATGTTTTCTGGTGTGCGATATGGGACGCCCACTCCAAGTTTGCACTGTCTGGTGATGTATTTACTGGGCATATTTACACTTGAGTTTGATTATTCAACGAAATCCTTTTGTATATGCACGCCAGTGACAATGTGTAGATTGAAACCTGGATGTAACAAAGCCAGATATAAAGAAATATCGGTTATAACGAAGTAAACGAAAGTCTTGCAATAGTCGGGAATATACCTTTATAACAAATTTTTCGATATAACGAACCTATTTTCGTGTGAGATCGAACTTTGCTGTTATGAGGTTTGAGTTCAGTTCTCAGTACAATGATGTTCGTTTTATGTTGTTAAACTAGCTAATAATTAATTGACTTCTCCGCATGCCATGATGCCAGGTATGCTGTGGGAGCGCAGGTTGATTGATATGTGAGGTTTAGCATCCCGAAACCAGCATATGTATATTGCCACCTACTTCTAGTAGTGGCTCGTATGCCAAAGCAAAGGCTCAAGTTTCAAGTTTCAAGTTTATTCAACAACGATGTCAGTTTACAGAAAAGTGTGTACAGGATTGGTAGTACACACAAGGAGCCCCAAAGTTGGAAACTGTCAGGGGGGCTCCCATACATGATGTTAACGGGAGAAGAAACAAAATATACAACATTCAGTTGTTACGGTATCTTCAGTAAGAGAAAAAAAAAGCACAGTGCGAAAAAACGAAAGTAGAAAATACATATATGTTTAGCAAGGCAAAAAAGAAAACTCTGAAGAACAAACAAGCGCAAGTTATAATACAAAACGTAAGGACAATATAACATGTAGCAATTGTTATCACTACATTAAAAAGCAGTTGCTAAGATGAAGACAACTGTTGCAAAAAATATTTCTTTACTTGGTTTTTGAATGCATGTTCTGTGGTTGATGATTTTATTACGTAAGGAAGGGAATTCCACAGCTTGATTCCCGTAAATGTGGTAGTGAACTTGCCGTAGTTTGTGCGAACTTTAGGCAGAAGGCGGTTATCAAGCTCAGAAAACCTAGTAATATTATTATTTACAAGGCCTTCCAAGACAATGCCATCTATATGCACATTACCGCGAAAAAGCCTATACATCACAACTGATAACTTCAGCTGAAAGAGGTGATAAAGAGGATGTATATTTAAATTCTGATAAAGTGGCGTTGCATTAGTTAAGAAATGGCTGAAAGTCATGAGTCGAAGTGCTTGATTCTGTAGGCGTTGTAAAAGCCACAAAAGAGAAAGAAGTGTGCGTGAGGGCCCCGCTCTGGCAAACAAGCCCAACCAACAACTCCACCTCACAAATGAGGCACCATCCGTTTCATGGCCGATCCCCCGTGGTGGGTTGCCCCAGGACTTTAAGGAACAACCAACCAAGCCCAACCGACGCGCTTGGTTAGAGCTGTGTTGCGCAGACGTCGGTAAACCGTCGGTTGGTCGACTTCGAGCGCGTGGCTGCTTTGAACGAATGGAACGACGCGGCCAAACTATGGCGTGTGTACTTCTATTTGGAGGAGGGAGCACGTACCTGGTACATGAATCATGAGGAACAGATGACATCGTGGCCCGAATTCCGCCGCCAGCTGTTGGATACTTACAGAAGTGCTGATCGCAACGAACGAGCGGAGCGAGCGCTCCAGGCCCGCATCCAGATGCCCAATGAAACTGTCATGACCTATGTAGAAGATATGACGCGCCTGCTCCGACGGGCTGATTCGAGTATGACAGAGGAAAAGAAGTTGCGTCACCTGATGCGGGGAGTTAAGGAGCAACTTTTCGCTGGCCTTGTACGGAGCCCCCCGAACACGGTCGCCGAGTTTTTGTCCGAAGCCGTCACGATAAAAAAGATGCTTCAGCATCGATCCAGCCTGTATGAGCGGCAAGTGAACACGTCCACTGCTCAAGTTCTCACGACTATTGGGAGCAACACCGAGTGTCTGCGCGACATCCGCTCTATAGTACGCGAGGAGCTGCAAAAGGCTGCCGCACCACCACTACCTACAGTGAGTTCCATTGCAAGCATATTCAAGAACGAGCTGCATCATGCCCTTCGTGACCCTGTGAGTCTGGATAACGCCACACCCGCCCCGGCTGACTACCAGCGTGCGACCTATGCGGAAGCCTTGAAGCGCACAGCTTCCTCTTCCCCGCTGTTTGTTCAGGCACCTCCTACGGTTTCACTTCAGTCGGTGCAGCCTCTATGGTACTACGAGAACACACTCACGCCCCCACCCGAGTTTTTGATAGAGTTTGAACCCCGTATTGTTCCTAATCGGCAGTGTTGCCGGTAACACGAACAATATAGTATCAAACTGCACTCTAATATGAAAATGGAGGTTAGATTGTGCTCACGTAGGCACCCATTTAAAAAAAAGAGACATTTGTAGGCACCTATAAGCGTTTTGGCACGAACGCCATAAGTAGGCATATATAGGCACCTAACAACACTATAAAAGCTTTCCTTGACCTCTCATTTCTGCTCATAAAAGCTTAGAATTCTGCTCATTCGCTTAGAATTTGATCGCTTGTCGTGACAAGTGGGCTAATTTTTATATGTGGTATCTCCTCTTCGAATTCGATTTAAAATCATTGGAATTGAATCGCTATACATTTTGAACTTAAAATTCATTACTCGCAGAAGCCTAGATACAGGAGGTGGTTAAAAATCTAAAGGAATACAATAGCGGATGTCCAAAAGAGTGGTAACGCAGGTAGTATACTTAACAATGAACTATCGACTGTGTATGTTCTCTCACTTGACAAATCAAAAGCTAGTGACCGAAAGGAAGTCTCATATGTCTAAGTCTTTATTATATGCTGTTTTAAAAAGTGCCACCATACGCACTAAGTGAGGGATATTAGAGGAGCTTGCTCGGCGATGATCGGGTAATGCTCAAATATTTTGTACACACTCCTCTACAATCATAAGAACACCAATAAATAAAGACGTGACAAGTTTGCTGGTGTCCGGTCCCTTGCACTGCGTCCTGCCCCTTGCGCAGTGCAAGAGACAGGACGCAGGGTATCGAGTAAATTAGTGCTTGGTGGCGCTCTGTTCCCTGTTTTTACAGCGAAAGCTGTTATAAGATCACAACTCGAACTTGTTGGCAAACTTGCCTTAGGCAGGCTTGATGTCAGGAATTCAATCGCGGTAATACGACTTGTAAAACGTTTTAAAACAGCGAAAGAACAAGCTTGCAGTCGTCGTGTAATGCGAACAGCGTAACGGGTGGGTTGTTTAATGCTCCAACACATTACAAAAGCTTGTTTTTGTTCATCTATTAGCTGTTTCACATACCCACTTCAGGCATAATTCATCATTGTTGTCAGCCACTGCATAAGCTATTGGCACGAAATTCTTCGCAATAGTTTAGTGGACACCATGCTTCTCAGAAGAATGACAAAAAATAGTATAGCGAATGTCGGCCAGCCACCCTAAAATATCTATTATTAAGGCCGTAGTGGGCATCAAGCAAGTTTGTTTTCAGCACTCGCCCAATGAGTGTTTAGAAAAGGCTCTGAAAGGCCGCTCTGCTTTCACTGTGACTGTGCGGCACCTTCCGCGCAGGCCCAGCAGCTTTTCTTGTGAATGTGTTGTTTAGCATGCTAAAAAGTTATGAACGAACGCCGACTTGAGGCCAACGACAACAATAAAAAAGGCCATCCCGCCGAAGGTAACCCTGATGGGATGCGAAGCAGCAGCGTTCCGCACGAGTTGTACGGCGCTAACGCGGTTGCTGTGGTGAGCGCTGCGAGTTTTGTTTGAAGCCATGGCTGGCATAGGTCTTGTTGGTGACACGTACAAACATATTTCAACGCGTACGTTAGGCGCGCGTCAGGTTTATTGCTCGTGAACCGACAATTTGGGGGTGTAGTGAGCATTGGTCGCTGCATGTGTTATGGGCGAACAGATGTGGCAAGCAAGAGAGTGACGTTAGCGAGGGGAGCGTGACGCCAACGCGTAGCAGTGCTCTGACCTACTTGGCACCGCACCAACACCTGCGGTGCATTGTACGGAGGGACAGCGTTACACAGGCTAGTCAAAGAGTTGCTTCACAGTGGATGCTGTCGCAACAGCGAAGTTCTCACCTTGAAACTACCACTGGTGCTCGCGACGAGTGACCTAATTCTTCCTCGGACGTACGAGACGTCTCGCCCATCCTTGGAAAAGGAGTGGTGGACATCAACCCCCGCGGCTGCCTAGGGTTTCCACCGCGCCTCTAGCGCCAAGTGGGGCCTTGCATTAGTTCGGGCCATTCCGGCCGACGCCACTTAGAAATACCGCTTCGTCCGTCATTGAGACAGTTGCGCCATCTACATGTGTGCCTAGAAAAGTTTGTCCTTCGTGCTTATGCACAATGCGGTGCCTCGTTCTTACCATTTAAGCCGATGAGAATATCCACTACCCCCAACGCGATGCAACAGGTTTGCACATGCACCCCTCCACCCCCACCTCGGAAAGACTTAATCCTGCCGACGCCCTGTTATCATTACACGTAACTGTAATTCATCCATTGTCGAAAGCCTACTCATGTTTGTGATTTTCAGTTCCAGTCCATTTTGTTTATTTTTTTAGTCTTCTTTGGTCGCCTATTTTAATCGTAATAAAATGAACCATCTATCAATAAACACATTGTGCTTACATTGAAGTTACCTATGTCTAATTATCATTATCAGTGGATACCTTAGTACGTTCCAAGCGTTTGCCGACTTGACGCCACATCAACGGCTACAGAGGTCCCCATTCTTTGCGTGTCAAAAACTATGCAGAAATCGCACAACAGCGAAAACCACTCGAATTTTCTTTTCTTGCGATTAACGAAAACTTGGCACGTTGTGAAGATATATTTGTTACAAATTTATTGTAATGGCAAAGGAACTCTCGAATTCATTGTGTGATAACATAACATTTCTTGCTGGGTATTTTAATTCACAACACAAGAAATACGGGTGGGACGGTTACGGGGATATACACCATAGGGGGTGTAAAAGCGCGTAATCATGAGCTGTGCATGCACATTTTGACGCAGTCGTCCTTCGTTCGGAATCGGTTATCGCCAGTAGGGCAGCGGTGGTGTGCGAGGACGGCTCCCGATGCCTTGACGCAGCGGAAGGTGCCGCTTCCCGCAGTGGGAACTCCGATAGCGAAGTACGGAAACCTAGCATTTGGAATAAGGAAAAAAGAGACATCATATGCGCCACGAAACTTTCGTCATGATTCATGACACTAATGCGTTAGTTATAATATTGTTACGGATGTGATGGGTTTATTTACAATGAAAAATGGCAGCGCTCTACCGTCACTGCCAAATCACCATCGCTCGAGCGCGTCCGATCTCTTCTTCTTCCTCGCTCTTTCAGTCCGCGTTACATTTCCCTCCGGGCAAGACGAAGCTCACCGAGCGAGTAGAAGCGATCGGTTGTTGTAGGGCTTCAATCGGGCAATGTGCACAATTTGCGTCTTGCGCGAACGCCGGTTCTGAGCTGTCACTCTCGCGACAGCGTAAGTGATGTCAATTAAGCACTGAGTAATTACAAACGGTCCTGAGTACTTAGAAAGAAACTTCTGGCAAAGTCCCTTTTTTCGAACAGGCGTCCACAGCCAGACCAAATCACCTGTAGCGAAAGTCACGGGCGGGTGTTTTGCGTCGTAACGGTCTTTCGCGCGAGCGTGGGCGGAAAGAGTTCGGAGCCGAGCAAGTCGACGAGCTTCTTCGGCGCGACACAAAGTCTGCGCGACACTGGCGTTTTCGTTCGTCGAAAATGGAAGTATGGTGTCAAGGAAACTTTGCGGATGACGAGCATAGAGAAGAAAGAAAGGCGTATAACCTGTGACTTCGTGTTTCGCGGTATTAAAGGCGTATGTAACAAAAGGTAATACGGCATCCCAGTTCTTGTGATCCGCTGCGACGTACATTGAAAGCATGTTGATGATGGTACGATTGGTGCGCTCAGTGAGGCCGTTGGTCTGAGGGTGGTATGGCGGGGAATGGCGATACTGACACCCACAAAGCCGTAGCGACTATTCGACAACGTCAGCGGTAAACTGACGGCCGCGATCACTTATCACCACACGAGGGGCCCCGTGATGAAGTATAATCGAGTGTAGAAGAAACCATGACACATCAGATGATGTGGCTGAAGCAACCGCCATCGTTTCGGTATACCGCGTCAGGTAATCTTCGCACACAATAATCCAGCGGCGGCCGGTGGTAGACTTGGGGAAAGGGCCCAGTAAATCTATGCCGACTTTTTCGAATGGTGATGTCGGTGGCTTAACCGGCTGCAGTGGGCCGGCCGATGGTGTGGTAGGTTGTTTGTGGCGTTGGCAGACATCACAACTTGCGACGTAGTGCTTGGTGGTCTTCCAGAGTCGAGGCCAGTAAAAACGTTGTCGGATACGGTGAAGCGTTCGGGCAAATCCAAGGTGCCCAGACGTGATGTCATCGTGCATGGCTTGGAATACCGCAAGACGCAGGCATTCTGGCACGACAAGTAGTAGTGTGGAACCATGGCTGGAGTAATTTTTGCGATATAGTAGGGCGTCATGAATCACGAATGGCGTGGCGCGTTTAGAGCTACGAGCCACATCAATCATTGGTTTCAGCGAAGGGTCACGCTGTTGTTCGTGACGAAAGACATCCAATTTTGGGAAGTTGGATGAGATTGCGGCCAGGTAGTTGTCAAAATCATCAGCATCCACAGTTGGAGATGAAAGACGAGATAAGCAGTCGGCATCTGCGTGACATCGACCGCTCTTGTAGGTCACAGAATAATTATATTCTTGAAGCCGTAAGGCCCAGCGAGCCAACCGACCAGCTGGGTCACGTAGTCCGACAAGCCAACAAAGCGAATGGTGATCTGTGACGATCTTGAACTGCCGGCCGTACAAATAAGGTCTGAACTTTTGGACGGCGAAAACAACTGCAAGACATTCCAGTTCGGTGACCGTATAATTCCTCTCCGCCTTAGTCAAAGTACGACTTGCATACGCCACGACGTGCTGCCGGCTATCGTGATATTGAACTAGCACGGCACCAACTCCGATACCACTAGCATCTGTATGCAGTTCCGTGAGTGCCTCCGGGTCGAAATGGCGCAAGAGGGGCCCGGAAGTAAGCAAATACTTCAGCTGCTCGAAAGCAGCCTCACACTCAATGGTCCATCGAAATGGAGTGTTTGTGCGGAGCAACTCTGTCAGGGGATGAGCAAGCTGGGCGAAGTCTTTGATAAACCGACGAAAATAAGAACACAGGCCCACGAAGCTACGGAGATCCTTCAAAGACGTCGGTTGCTTGAAGTCTCGGAGAGCACTGATTTTGTGCGGGTCTGGTCGTATACCGTCCTTGTCAACTAGATATCCAAGCACAAGGGCTTGACGCTCACCAAAATGACACTTCTTTGCGTTTAAAATGAGACCAGCTTGTTTGACGCAGTCTAGAACAACGCTAAGCCGATGGTTGTGTTCGTGGAATGTCTTGCCAAAAATAATTACATCATCGAGATAACACATACATATCTCCCATTTGAGACCGCGAAGGATGGAGTCCATGAATCGCTCGAAGGTAGCTGGGGCATTGCATAAGCCAAACGGCATAACGTTGAATTCAAATAATCCATCAGGCGTTACAAAAGCAGTCTTCTCTTTGTCAGACGGATGCATTGGTATTTGCCAGTATCCAGACCTTAGGTCGACAGACGAAAAGTATGCGGCCGAGTGCAGACAATCAACAGCATCGTCGATGCGTGGTAGCGGATACACGTCTTTCTTTGTGACGGCGTTGAGACGGCGGTAGTCTACACAGAATCACCAAGAGTTTTCTTTTTTTTACCAATATAACAGGAGCTGCCCAGGGACTGCTTGACTTTTGAATAACGCCTTTCTGCAGCATGTCGTTGACCTGATCGGCGATCACTTGCCTCTCTGACGGGGATACGCGATAGGGTTTCTGGCGTATCGGTGTAGCATCTCCCGTGTTGATGCGGTGGTGCATACGGGATTCGGGCAACATGGAACAATGCTTGTTTTGAGCGAAATCAAAGACTCCCGCGTAGCGTGTAAGTACCTCCTCAAGGACATTCCGCTCGGAAGAAGGCAACGACTTGTTGATCATACGTTTAATCGCGGCTGAGTAGTTGGGCGCAGTCTGACTGATAGCTGGAGACTCTGAGACCATTCTCACGTCAACTGTGGCCTGCTCCTCGAACGTACCCAGTTTGAATCCGGCTGGTAGAACAACAGGCTCTGAGGCTGCGTTGAGGGCCCACAAGCAAGCATGTCCGTCGATGGCTGTAAGGACAGACCGTGGGACCAGCACATTCTTCTTAATGGCGTTTGCATGATCAGGCTCCACAAGTCCAGTGCAGGTTCCTGAGCGGACATGAGAAGAGCATACGGGTACAAACACTGCTGTCCGACCAGGGATCGTCACATCTTCAGACAACGAAAGAGCATCGATGGGCAGAGTCGGAAAATCGTCAACTATTGCAGCGGGCAACGTACTTTGTAGAAGAATATCTCCAGTTCCACAGTCAAGCGTAGCGCCGCATTCATAAAGGAGGTCTATCCCTAAAATGATGTCATGAGTTGCGCGAGCCAGTACGGTGAATTCAACTCGGAAATTTTGTCCACCAATCGTGAGTACAACTGAACAAATACCAACAGGGCATAACGTTTCGCCTCCAACTCCACGAAAAGTTTCTTTACGATTCCACGCGAACATAACTTTGTGACCCAAGAAACGATGTTTGAAACGAAGGCTCATAACCGAAACAGCAGCACCAGTGTCTACAAGAGCAAGAGTATCTACACCGTCTATACACACACGCACTTTGTTCATCAACATCACAGCAGAAGGAGGAATTGGCGAAACTGACCGTCCCGCGACCGCACCTCCATCGGTCGCACCAGTTAGTTTTCCAGCTGATGCGGGGAAGGTGACCGACGACGCGGAGACGGCGACCGGCGGGACCGTGTCGGAGGCGGCGTCAGGCTTCTCTCGGAGGCAGGGGACTCGCTGCGAAATTCGTTAGGCCATTGCTGTCGAGGACGGTGGTCGGCCGAGTGAGAGGTCCAGGTTTCGTGCACACGAGGCGGGTGCGTCGAAAAGCGTGGCGGCACAGGCGTTTCGTACATACGAGCCGGATACGTCGAAAAACGTGGCGGTGCAGGCGGCCGTCTGGGACAGAAGCGCGAAATATGTCCTGGGAGACCACATGTGTAGCAAACGGGGACTTGTCGACTTACGTTAGCCGGAGCAGAGGTGGCAGATGTACGCGGGGACGGGTCGTGCTCCGCAGGAACATTTTGTGATGAAGCATAGTAATCTTCTGGTAGAGGCCTGGTTGACGACGGTCGGGGGTCCGCAGCGGCACGTCGAGATGATGACATCCGGTGGTGGCCACGACCCGTCGGGGAAAACGGAAGCCGCGGGGTAAAATCTGCAGTTTCTGTGCGTGGTCGGTTTTCGACGTGACGCTCTCGCATCCAGTAGGGAGGTGGTTCGGGGCACGCGGCGAACGAGCATTGGTGGTGAACGTCACCTGCTTGAAGTCGTACGAGCTCTTCTCGAACTACCCGACGTACGAGGTAGAAAATGTCTTCGCAGGTGGCGACGTCCATACTTGCGACAGTGGGAACATTGTCCAAGCGCCCGAACTTGGGTAAAATTCTTCGGGTCTTCAACGCCTCGAATGCGCGACACTGCTGCCTGAAAATCGAAGGAGTGTTCAAGTTTTCTTTTGTTATCAAAAAATTGTACACGTCCTCGGCGATGCCTTTCAACAAATGACCGACTTTGTCTTCGTCAGACATATTTGCGTTGACAATTCCGCAAAGCTTCAACACTTCTTCAATGTAGGTTGTGCACGTCTCGCCGGGCAACTGAGCCCTACGTGACAGCGTTTGCTCAGCTTTCTTTTTCATGGAACTCGTGTCCCCAAAGCAGGCCTTCAGTTCCTTAACAAATATATCCCAAGTGAGGAGGACATGTTCATGGTTCTCAAACCAGAGCAAGGCTGTCCCGGCAAGGAAGAATACTACGTTCACGAGCTTCGCCGGTGCGCCCTATTCGTAGTAGCGGCTCACTCTCTCGAAGTGTTTTAGCCAAGCGTCCACGTCTTCGTCAGTTTTACCTGAGAAAACTCGTGGCTCAGGTGCCCAGTAGTCTGGTTGTCGATGTCGACGGCCACCTTGTGCCGTGTCGGTGGCACTGGTGGATGCAGCAGCGTAGGACGTCGATGGGATTCCTGTGTCGTCGTTCATGCTGATGTTGTCCGGAGGTAGGCCAGCTAAGCGTCTGCTTCTTCGAAAAACTTCTGCTGCGGGAACCAGGATGGCAAGTTACCCAGCACCGCTCCACCAAAGGTGTTACGGATGTGATGGGTTTATTTACAATGAAAAATGGCAGCGCTCTACCGTCACTGCCAAATCACCATCGCTCGAGCACGTCCGATCTCTTCTTCTTCCTCGCTCTTTCAGTCCGCGTTACAATATTTATTATAATAGGTACATTACATTGCCATCGAACGTAAGCCAAGACTTGGTCATTGTTATCTATTTCCGGGCTTGTGTTGAATTTACTGTGGGCTTTGCGCAAACTGCAAACATCTTGACACAGGGCAACTCTTCAATGCGAACGCGTAAGCAACACTATAGCCTCACGTTGGCTAGCGCCAGATATGCGAAAATTTGATTTCACTAGTTCTAGTTCACCACAGCTGCTGAAAAATACGTCGGCATTATAACAGAGGTTGAGTGATTTATCTCTTAGGAAAAGCAAAAGAATTGTACTTCGTGTGGGGCTGCGAGGAACTTTAACACGGGGGTGTCTCTTATGCATTCTTTTGACTCTCGGTCCAAAGCCATCGTTTGTTTTCCCAGTGGATGTATTGATACTGTGATATGCTGCCTTAAGCAAGCCTTCTGAAGCTCGCTCGGTTTTGCGCAGCCTCCGTATTTGGCTCACCTTTGGCCAAGCGATAACGTCATGCCGAACGTCATAGTGACGTCATCACGTTATTACTTATGCATCACTCGTGTTGCAGCCGATGGTCAATTATTGTATTTGACGAGGTATACCTAAGGCTTTCACCTTCAAGGACTTCACGTTATTTCCACATATTGCAACTTTCCCCCAGAGCAATTCGCCTTTGTACGGGCTTTCAAACGCGGAAACATGAAGTTGGCCTCGTAGTAAATAGCTTCCTTTTCGTTTTGAGCACGTCCCCTTTAATTCGCTGGCCTCTGAGGACAACCACAGGTTAGAATGGTAACAACGTGCGTTGAAATTAAAATGTAATTATACCCTTGTTGCATATATGCGGTAACTTAATTGAATACACTTTGAGCGAGTGTACTTCGCCACGAGTGTCATTAGCATGCTGTCACACGAAAAACTAGTGTCACTCACTGCAATGTACACAATGCCAGCAAGGGTGTTTGCCAACGTCCCTTCGCTGTGACGGACTGTTTAGCTTCGGTAGCAGTGGCTTGCACATAAATACGCTAGGGTATAAAGAGGCGCTCATGGTATTTAAACATCTGTTGCCGTTATTATGAATACTGCTGTGTGATGAAAGAAGTCATATCAGAACTAAAAGCTCGCTACCCTTGTGATCGAGCAGCTTCCTGTCACGTCTGCTTGGAGAATATGCACATACTTTCTATATGCAATGGCTGCGTCCGCGGCGTTGTTTGCTTCCGTGCACATGCTTAGGTCAGTCGTTCTCTAGTAGTTTGCGATGGCGTGTGCCATTGGGTCACTTCCACGAAGACAACATGGTCCGGCGCTGAGGGACGGCAGCAAAAATAAATTTGTGTTGCGCAACTCTCCGCTGACTGCTACTGCTATCGTTTCCAAAGTACACATCACTTTCTCGTGTAGCTGCACACCTCCAAGGCGGTGCTCTGAGCGTAAGGGGACTTGCACACAGTGCACTTGAGTTGCCACGTGTGGCAGTGGTATTACATTCAGAGTAATCATCCACTCAATGTTAACGGCTTATGTCTACATTTAAACAAATAAGCAGTGTATAGGTTACTTGAAGAACCGTGACAAGATGATTACTCTTTTTGCGTGCTCACAAAGCAGTCCGCTGCCAGCGTTGAAGGTACTGTCGGCTGCGTAACAGTGCGCTGTCTGATATGGCTCAATAATTGACTGGAGGTCCTGTTGTCGAGCTCGGCGGCGTGAAGTAGCTTTTGCAGACTTTGAGGCTCTGAAGGTGTGAGACGCCCGATGAGCAGATGCTTGACTGTTATGTACGTATTCTCTGCAAGTGGACCGAGGAGTGGATTGCGTACTTCGTTGACTATTTTCGGTAATAGGCTAGCAACCGCTTGGTCATATTTTGTTAAGACAGCATTAATTTGACAAGCACCGAATCGCGACTTCACCTTCAGGAACCAAAGATGCGGCTCTACTGTCCAAAACGACGGGAGCTTGGTGTCGATGGCGGAAATGGCTGGTGCGTCAGTTGATCTCTGCATGACAGTCGATATGTTGAAATGGCGGTAAGCCTCGTCCGGTACCCTACGGTTGGGACACGAGTACGCGCGGCAAAGAAATACAACTGCACGGTGAGGATCCCCACTTTCCACTGACTTCTTTATTTTTTTTTCTGTTCACTCTCGCAGTTCTTTTCTTGCTCTCGAGGTGAGGGAGCCGAGTAGGAGAAGGGAGAATCGGTTAT
The DNA here is from genome assembly GCF_043290135.1 of Rhipicephalus microplus. Classification (NCBI taxonomy): domain Eukaryota; kingdom Metazoa; phylum Arthropoda; class Arachnida; order Ixodida; family Ixodidae; genus Rhipicephalus; species Rhipicephalus microplus. The sequence continues at coordinate 15,410,991 of NW_027464588.1, forward strand.
GAGAGGAGAACTGCCGCTTTTTTTTTGCCTCGGACTGTTGGCAGCCACCACAATCCCTTTAACAATCACTCTTTAACACGCTGAGCATAGAATCAACGTTTAATTTCAGAAAAGGAAGATATAAAAAGAATTGCGAAACTTGATACCACCTGTGAACTGCTCACGATTGCGGCAATTAAAGCAAGCACCGCCGCTGGTGACACCTACCGAAGTTGGTGAGCAGTGCATGGCTCCCTGACCGGTGGCATGCAGCGGTGTCTCAGGTGGTGTTGTTGCTGGTCGCCAGCTCCCTCGCAGAGTTGGGCGCATTCATGCCTACTGGTAAACGCCTCTCCACCATCAGCGTCCGTCAGCGGAGGGCAAGCACCCAGCGGGAAATTCCACGGTTGGCATCGGGAGCCGTCGTAGTACCACCACTTGTGGCGCACGTCACGCCTGCGACGAGAGGACACGTACATAAAATCTGTGGTTCAAGGGTGTCAATGCAAGAAATTAACTGAACTCTAGGAAGATATAGGCTTTGTTATTAGAGAGGCGTGCTTGCACGCGTATACAATAACGCCCGGCTACAGTAACGCCCGGCTACAGTGGTCTAGTGACGAAGGCACTCAGCTGCTGACCCTAAGGTCGTGGGATCAAATCCCGGCCGCGGCGGCCGCACTTTCGATGAAGGCAAAATTGCTTAGATTTTTGTGCACGTTAAGAACCCCAGGTGGTTGAAATTTTCGAAGCCCTCCACTACGGCTTTTACTGTAACCGTATGGTGGTTTTGGGACATTAAAGTCCAACAATTATTATTACTATTTATTTTTATTGATTGAAAATACTTCAAAGACTCTAACAAGTGCGATGAGGGCACGCTATCACGTTCTTCTTATTGAAGCGACTAGTCTGAGGCTCCTCTTCAGACATTCAGACGACCTTACTTTCCTGCGACTGCGAATGTCCATCAAAATATTGATAACCATTGGTTAGAATAAGAAAGTGAATCATAGGTGGGATATTGTTAAATGTGGTTTCGCTGTAGGACGAAAGGGGTCGCGCTGAGCGCAGCTTGGTAGGCTGATGATTTGCAAGATGACGCAATGATAATGAAGCGTGGCAGTTAGGGCTAGTTGGTAAGTCATCACGACTGTTACAGTACGAGCTCAGAACGAAGACGAAGGGACAGGAAGTTGAGCGCTGAAAAATCATTGATTATCTACGGAGTGAATGATGATGAGTGGGGCGAAGCGTCCGTCCATCCATCCATCCGTTCGTCCATGCATGCGTCTGATCGCGTTTGAGAATGCAGACGGTGCTCGGGTAGCACCGACGATACGCGCGCCAAGGAAGGCGAGCGCGGGCTTCTTCAACGCGCCCGCCACTCTGCTTCGTCAATGCCCCACCAACTATCCGCTACGTACGGCGACAATTCAGGGACTGAGAGAGGCACTCATTCCCCGCGCACTCAGGCAAAGCGCGCGCAGCATCGTTTTGGAGAGTAGCGCTACAGTGCCATTTAGAATATTCTCACTTAACTTCAGTATGTACTTCTGTGGGAAATCGCCGTCTATTATACTGTTCGGGAGATACTGCCTTCTTTTCTCTCTCGTCTCTTCTCGCGGTTACGCGTGACAAGGTTAGACTAAGAGGAGCTTCGCCCCTCCAAAAAGTTACGGTGCGCCATACTGTTTCGCTTGGCTGTACTAGAGGGAAACTGTATTGTCTTCTTGTCATTATGTCGTCGTTCTGAGCTCGTGCTATAACAAACGTCATGACCTAGAAACTAACCTAAACCGTCACGCTTCTATGCAGTAATCATTCTGCATTGATCTCAGATAGATCATGAAAATTTCAAACTGTTCCGGTTGTGAAATAACACTAAATCATGCGAAGCTTATCAAAGTACGGGTTCACCTTCTGGTTTTATTGCGGTACTTCAGTGTATAGTGTGTCCCAGGAAACGTTTGCTCTAATAGATTTCTGTGCCATTTTACGGAAAGCATGAAGACACTTAAGAACAACCACCAAAGGGCAGACAAGTGCGATATACCGTTTGTTGAGAAGTATCAACTTGAAAAAGGCTTTTTCGCGCAGTTATAGACAGGGACGATAGAAGACGAAAATACAGGACGTCCGTCGTCTCACAACTGAGGCATCAACACCACCGTGTTGAATATTATGTGATCCGATCAGCATTTTTCTTTGTTTTAACACACTTTACTTCTTTAAAGCTATTGTTGTTTCTACTTACAAATACATAAACAACGCCAGATCAATTGCATGACGTCTGGGTTGAAGTCGCCTTTTTTTTTCTCTTTTTCTCGCTGATCTATACTTTCTTCATTGTCACCGTACTTACTAATCTTCTCCGTTTATTTACAAAACTCACGTATTTCTTTAAAGTCCCTTTGTACTCAGTGTACTACAACGATCGAAGCAAAAACGTAGAATCTTGGGAGACCTTATCATGCAACCACGACGTCGAAGAACAACGTGAAGTCATCGACCTCGCCTTGACCACCGCCGTATACCAAGGCGTTCCGGCCGACGGCTAGGGGAATGAACGGGGTAAGAGGCCAAAGCTTCCACCTCCATCATTGTCGATGTGTGCAAATAATTAATATTTCTCTCTTTCTCTCACTCAGTGTACGCGAAAGGGTTGACTTCTGTCAGTTACTGCTTCATTATTTATCACTTTTATTTTATTCCCGGCTTAACGAATGCCGTAATTATCTGAGGCGTACAGACGTGTCATGCATCCTTGAACTGCATACCTGGTGCACATTGAGAAAGTGGCTGTATGAAAGCACTTTTCAGCCGGCACTGCGCTCTCGACGCAGTTCTTCCGGCCGCTGGCGTGCGAGACGAACTTGTTGCGGCTGTGGTTGCAGACGACGGTGCTGTCGGTGGGTGTCATGACGCACGCGTTCACCGCCGGCTGGGAGTAGTACTCGTCGCGCACCTTCACGCAGTACTTGTGCAAAGCGAAGTAACAGCCGTGTTTTGGTGTCTGCTGTGGGAGAAAAGATTGGTGGGAGTCCAAACCATACGCGCTACAATGCGTCAGCGCGTGGCAGGCCGCCTTGCTATCTGCGCGCTTTTCCTGTAAACAGAGGGCGCGCAAGTGCACGTAGTTGCGCGCCCTTTCTATTCATATGAACGCGACGCGACGCCGAGTGTGCACGCCACGCGATGGCGTGTTGTAAGGCGTATGCATGCCTTCAAGCTTTGCCTGTAAGGGGCTCTGAACCATACATCTTAAGTTTTTTAGGGGCAAAGCCCCTATATCTAGATGTATGGTTTGTTGTGACTTTTCGTTGTGACCTCGTGAATTTATTCGTTTTGACTTCGCATTTTTGAACGTGCGAGAAAGTCCCGCCTTTTTTCTTGCACCTCAAACGCTAAGCGGCGTCTTCGTCTACATGAAACGCTGATGGTGCGCCCCCGTCACGTTCCATAGTGTGGTGCACGGAGGAAGGAAAGGTAAGCAGAGGCCCTGACGTCACTCGTTGTGAAGCCGCGATGAAGCCGGAAGTCGGCCATATTGACTAGGAAAATTCTCCTTTCTTGTTTACATATCAATGCGAAGCAGAAGGTGCGACTCCCTCTCCGGCTCGGAAAGCACGTGGGCTGCGCAGCGCGTGTGTCGTGACGATCCGAAACTAATGGAACGGGGCTCATCACTCTGAGCTTGTGGGACACCTTCAGCGAAATCGCTTCGTCCGAGTAATAACAGGAAGTAACAGCTCACCGACAACGAAGCAACTACGAGAGAACGCGCGCTAGATGCACTGACAACGGCGAGTGCTTTCACGTCATTAATTCAGCAACTGTACAGACAACGCGATCGGTCGTGCGCCTTCTACGGTTTCATTCCGCCACGCGGCCGACGCAGCGTCCTGCCACTGTGTCCGTGTTCCACGTGAAACTCACCGGCGTCAGCATTCCGCGACCGTGGTGACTTTGAGCACGGTGCTAGTGACAGTTGAACGTGGTTGCTGTTACGTTGAGATTACATGCAATGCTGGTGGAGAGTGTACCAAGCGGAACAGAAAGGGTGTTTTAATACGCACATGCAAGTTGTTACTGTACACACACAACACGAAACTACGTATGTGCACATGGTCCTCATGGCGTCTTGCTGGGCTCAACAGCGTCGTCCGTTGTCACAAGCAGGAGCACTGCTCAACCGTCACTGACCTGGAAGGCGTTCATCGTCATTCAGCTTCGTCATGGTGCCCAACGCAATTTCGCTGAACACTAACTGCTTCATCCGCGTCATCCGCCGCACGACACGGGAATATGCACTTGTTCTACGCACTGTTGAAACCCCGTGATGGACAAAGGGATTTGTAAACGTTTCTAAGAGTAATGTAACAGCCAGGAGAACACTGCGTAACCAATAATGCGGCGCAGAGCACAGATATTGTCCGCCACGGCTCAGCACGAGACCTGGGGAGGCACACATTCCACCGCCAGACGCGGCCGCTCACTGCTAGACCAGCTCCACTGCGCAACACGTAACCATAGCAACGCCGCCATTGTGCCTAGTGAATATGGCCGCCATGATGTCATTTCCGCCACATTTTTTACGCCCTGCGCAGGCTGGGCATGCCCTCTCCTTACCTTTCCTTCCTCCGTGGTGTGGCGGAGGTGTGCCAAAACGGACTACTCGCATAGTATTACATGTGTAGAAGCTCCGCCTCCGTAGCTTTCCCTTCAGTGCCAAGAAAAGCTGTCGCCGGGTAGTAGTAGTAGTAGTAGTAGTAGTAGTGGTAGTGGTAGTGGTAGTGGTAGTGGTAGTGGTAGTAGTAGTAATAGTAGTAGTAGTAGTAGTGGTAGTGGTGGTGGTGGTGGTGGTAGTGGTGGTAGTGGTGGTAGTGGTAGTAGCAGTAGTAGTAGTCGTAGTCGTAGTAGTAGTAGTAGTGGTAGTGGTAGTGGTGGTAGTGGTAGTGGTGGTAGTGGTAGTGGTGGTAGTGGTGGTAATGGTAGTGGTGGTAGTAGTAGTAGTAGTAGCAGTAGCAGCAGTAGCAGCAGCAGTAGCAGCAGTAGTAGCAGCAGCAGTAGTAGCAGCAGTAATAGCAGCAGTAGTAGCAGCAGCAGTAGCAGCAGCAATAGCAGCAGTAGTAGCAGCAGCAGTAGCAGCAGCAGTAGCAGCAGTAGTAGCAGCAGTAGTAGCAGCAGCAGTAGTAGTAGCAGCAGCAGCAGCAGCAGCAGCAGCAGCAGCAGCAGCAAGTAGCCACGTCTCGTTTTGTCATAGGAATGTCCGCTGGATGATGGCACTTCTATATGATAAAAAGATGCGAGGTGGCGGTACCTGGAAAGTTCACTAGGTGAACGGACAGGCAGACAGATGCTAGCACAGACGAACGGACAGACAGACAGATGTACGGACACACAGACGGCTGGTCAGACACATGCACGGATGGACGGATGGATGCACACACTGGCGGAATCAAGAACGAACGGACTGACGAATGCTTCGCCCAACTCATCAGCATTCAGTCCCTGGATATACTGTGATTTTCTTTATTAATACACAACAGAGAGAATTATATCGCTCGTGTCTGTGGCAGCTGCAACATAATATGCTTCAGACAGCGTGGAAATGATGGGCAGTACACGGAATCGCCTACGCTTCCTTCTTTATAGGCGCCGTACACTGATCAAAGGGAGCTGCGTGGCCCGCACTAGCCCATCTTGTTGTGACTGGCGCCAGGGCTGACGAGGGAGTGGCGCTCTTAGGATCCTCAAACAAGTAACCGACCGACCGGCTGCCTATGACCGCTAGGCATTGTCCCTCCTAGCCGGAGGGTGAGACGTCGTGTTGCCACGACGCCGTAAGCCGTTCGAAAGAGGACAACAAATACGGCATCTTCATTAGAAGAGACCACGGCGGCTGCCGCAAATCGCCACGCTAATTAAGCGAGCAGTTCGGCGGACCCTTTGAAGTATGCTGTCATGAGCTTGGGACCCCTCGACCAGCGGCACACACACGACGAGGAAGAGCCCCGCTGGCGCCACCTTAGATTGCAGAGTCACGCATATTGGACGTTCACGTGGGCCCTGCATGCTCGTCCCCCTCGCCAGTTGAGTGTGATCTGTGAATTAACAGTACCATTTGCACGTGTTCCCCGATCTAGGGATCTGGGGAGCACATAACCTTTATAATGAGCCACCCGGCTCATTCGAATGAGCGCCATGTAGAGGAACGCCAGATTTGAAAGCTTGTCACGTAAGAAAGGGCTTCTCATTTACGAGAGCTCACCTTGTATATAGTGTAAATAAACCCTCAAGTCTCTCTTCTTCCTGCCTCGACAACTTCATCCCGGACCTCCGGTGCATGCAAACCCAGGTCACAACAATCCCAAGTTCGCTGACGTTGGCTGCTACAGGCGTGCGAAAACAAACGCGCGCATGCATCCTTCATGTATCCGTGCTGTAATCCGTTCGATCATACATAGAGAGAGACGCCCGAATCGCTTTCCATTTTGACAAACCCCGTATCATTATTGTGTGTTTTCTCCGCTAGGCATTGCATTCTGGTGCTGGAGTGATACTGTGAACTCTACTGCACGGTGCCTATGCTCCTTGTGGCATTGGGCGGCCTGCAGCCGATTTGTTGCAAGACGAAGTTCCGTGAAAGTTTAGCAGTCCCACTTCACCACCTTCGGTCATTCAGCTGGACAACTTCAAATCAGTTCACGTGAATGATATGATTTAGTTTTTTATTTGATTTATAAATCAGAACACAACGATAAATAAAGTCACGAGTGCATTCAAAGCCATAAGCGCGAAGCCTAGGCAAATATATAGGTGCTTCTCATCATTCATACAGTGGTTTTCAAGCCTGCAGACATAAAGACGCTCGCGAGTAGCAGGAATGTCAGCCCTACTATGATGCGTCAAAACTTGCTTAGTCCAGGAACGAGATAACAGGTGAGACAGAGATGTCCTTGCTGTTTTGTACGCCAAGAAAATTAATAATGTGCATATGCGATGAGGAAAGCTTATCGATTTTTTTGTTTTGCATATTTCTCTCATAATTATGTCGCATTGGTGCTTGCCAAGAAGCGATAAATTTAGTTTGCTGTTTGCACTATGTCGCGTTAGCCTTCTTTGTGTGACGTTCATTTTACTCGAAAGAGGTTTATTCGTACTTACCTCAGTATCCGTTTTCGTAGCAGCCTCTTCCGCTCTTTCAGCAGACCCAAGAGTCGTTGCTGCCGGCGCTTCTACCGCCCCGTCGGTGGTTTCAGACACCCCGTCATCAGCGTACCTGGGTCCGTGGTGGTGCTGGTCTGATCTCGGCGTCGATGACGCGAGTGTGGCTTTGGATGCGGTCACCGTACCGCAACGCGTCGAAGCCATTTCACGGCGGCCGGCAATGGTCTTTTCGCGTACTCTCACGTCCGGGAGAGGACTCCTCGATGAGGCGGGATTGAAGCCATCATACTCACTTACGCTGTAGTCGTTGTGGGTCAGAATATTCGCACTAATGTCTTTGCTCATTATGAAGAGGCCGATGACGCCAATCAAGAACATTGCGGCGAGTGCCGTGACTACGAGGACAGCCTGGAGTAGTTGTGAATATATATGAATAATTCGATTTCAATTGTCAACTACACTATGTCAACTATGAAAGCTGTTTTGATAGCAGATTAATTATCAGAAGGGTAAGGACCGAAGAGCTCGTAGAAATGGGGTAACAAGCCCCAATTCGCGTCTCCCTCTCAAGAAAAGGAAATAGCTAATGGTCCTTGATTGAACTGTGAATTTGTGCTGTTTGTAATGAATTTCTCATTTAAATAAAACTTTGTAACACTAACGCCAGAGCCATCACCTCACCGTCATCTTTCCTATCATATAATCTGCAGTGAAACGTGAAGCACAGCACAGTTACAAGTGCTAAAATTAAGGTTAACCAACCAAGGAGACGTGTGTTTCTTATACGTCTTGCACATAATTTCCTCCAAATTAAACCTTACAACTTTGCGGGTATTGGAATGTGGTAGTTTCGTCCCTTGTTTCATCAATTACTCGAAAAACATGTCATGTGTGCATAAAAATTTACTCAGAGGGCACCTTGAGCACGTATGCGTCTTAAAAGCTTATTTATGCACCCTATAGTCAAACTATAGCCTATATTAAACACTGGTAAGCCGAAATATACTTTCTATTGAATTATTCGTAAACACCACATTTATTTCACGTCCGTGCACTAGTATGGCTGCATAAAACAAAAATGGCTGGAACGCTTCATACATCGAATATTGGCTAGCATGAAACGCCATGCACGAGAAGTACATAGGTTTTCCACAAACAAAGCTTTATGGCAGTGATCGGTGTGTTCAGTGAGTAAACAGTAATTGTTTTTATTTAACAGTGCCATTTGCGTGGAGACCATAGTTTCTCGCGTATAATGCACCTTTGCCTTAAGGTTGTGCCCCTAACAACTAACACCGCAGGAAAAATGAATAAAGAAATAACCCAAGCGCTGTCGTGAAGCCGCTTATCTTTCAATATTGTGTGGCGGCACCGTGAAGTAAACATGCGTGCCCATATTCCTATGCGATAAGATTTTAAATAGGTTTATACTGAATTATACAATATATCACGCTGCTTGCCTGTTTCCCCTTTTTTGCGATTTTATAACCCGCCGCAGTGGTCTAGTGGCTAAGGTACTCGGCTGCTGACCCACAGGTCGCGGGTTCGAATCCCGGCTGTGGCGGCTGCATTTCCGATGGAGGCGGAAATGGTGTAGGCCCGTGTGCTCAGATTAGGGTGCACGTTAAAGAACCCCAGGTGGTCGAAATTTCCGGAGCCCTCCACTACGGCGTCTCTCATAATCATATGGTGGTTTTGGGACGTTAAACCCCACATATCAATCATTTTGCGATTTTATTATTGGCAGGTTCAAGTGTAAAATCCATTTTGTACGCCGAGTTTATATGATGGCTGAGCTTAATTAGTGACTCTATACAGTATACCAAGCTCGCATCAGTGAATCCTTATGCGTACTCTGCCATAATACAGGCGACACGGCACATTGTATGCTTCAGGCGATCACGTATTTATCCGGCGAAAGCTTCGCATCGTGCTTCGCGGCTAAACGTGGCGACACTTTTGTAGCGTTAGCTACACTAGCCTCGCTGAGCCAATTTCGCGTGGCACTGGTCTGCGCATGCGCAATGATACTCCGCCGCCGCGCGCGGTTCGCCACCGGTGTGCTTCGATGCGCTGCGCAGAGTGGTGTCACGCACCGGAGCCGGCACCTCCTTCGCACTCGGCCGCGGCCGCACGTGACTCGCCGCCGCCGGTGTGCGCTTTTCAGAGGAGTGCCGTTATAGCCTTGGTAGACATATGGACGCCGACGCGCGCGCCTTCCCTGTGCAGTCGCCATTTGGCACTGCGCTGGAGCCGCTTGACAGCGCTTCTGACTGGCGTTTGCCACTGTGGTATAGCCATGGAGATGGAGAGTGCAAATGCTGCTCGACGGTGCAGTAGAGCGGAGAAGCTTAACTCATCGGATCTCGAAGTAGTTGCCCGGCAAAATAAATATACATGTGCCACAAAATACGTATACCGTGTGTGTATCATTGGTACAGCTGTAAGCATGATATCTGGAAAGCTAAGAATAATCAGCTGAACCTTTGCTAACGCTACGTATATCTTGGCCATAGCTGAGATAAGCCACTCCCATTTTTTTCCTGCGTAGAAAAGCCAATTCAAGTGAAAACGTGTCATATCGCTATGTCTGCTCACCTTTGGCGCCCACGACACCCGCTCGCGTTGGGTGGCTACATCGAAGTCTGTGGTGTAGTAAGCTCGTGACAGTAAGTGCTCGTCAGTTCCTTGAAGAGCCGACGCACTGTGCCCGCCAGCAGCAGCAGCGTCGCCACGCATGACGCCGATCCTCTGCGGGAGCCGGCCGGGGATGATCCGACAGTTGCCGCTGCTTGGGCTGAGTCGATGGCGCCACAAGGATGCGAACTGGGACTGTGAGCTACGCGATGAAAAGGCTCGCACTCGGTGCTTGTCTACCGCTCCCTTGGCAAGACTCGTGTTGTGAAGCTGTAGCCTTCCTGACGTGGCCATGTCATGGAATGGAAGCCCGTGTGCGAACCATTTGGAGAGACGGTTACGTTCTTCTTGTTTTGTTTGTTTTGTCTCTTAGGAGAAATGGGCTGATGCCCAGTAGGGGGATTGACCACACTGTCTATTATAAATAAAAATTAAATGCTGTAGAATAGCAACAAAAAAATAGGAGAACGAAATCACTGTAAAAAAAGAAAATCAGAAAGGTGAAATACAGAAACGGTAGGAAACTGTGGTGGAAAGATTCCACAATACATAAACGCAAAATAACCTTTCTTTCACGGCATTTACGACATGTGCCTAAGTGCTATTCTGATGCTGATACTTGTAGCTCTAAAGGCAAATACACATTGTCTCGAGCCTCGTATATATTACATAAATGTGTTCTAAGTTCTATAGACTCTCTTTTTCAAAACGATTGCACAGACAGCTATTATATGGACAGAGTAATAAAAATTCATGAAATAATACTAATTCCTGAAGCATTCATAGACTACAGATAACTAAATTTTGGTTTGCCAATCTTTTAGGGATGTGCCACCACAGTGGTCTAGTGGCTAAGGCACCCGGCTGCTGAGCCGCAGGTCGCGAAATCGATACCCGGCTGCGGTGGCTGCATTTTTGGTGGAAACGAAAATGCTGTAGGCTCGTGTGCTCTGATTTGGCTGCACGTTAAAATAGCCCAGGTGGTCGAAATTTCCGGAGCCCTCCCTACGGCGTCTCTCATAATCATATGGCAGTTTTGAGACGTTAAATCCCACTTATTATTAATAATCTTTTAAGGATAGCTGCATAAATGACACTCATATGCTTCATACGATATTCCATTTATGTTTTCAGAGTGGCTCGTACGTCACTAATGTGGTCTCTTTTTTTGATGACCTTGCGTAAACTGGTTTGCTAAATTATACATAGCTCATATTGGCCACTATGCTTTTTTTTCATGAGTGCCTTTTGTTCCGATTCTGATCGGGAAATTCTCAGTGATCCAAAAAGATAATCAAAAGGCCTAGGTCAGAGTGAGCAAAAAATGCATATATTTTGGCGGACGTTTTTTTTTGCTCTTCTGGAGTGAGATGATGTCAGAAATGCGCTGGTGGTTTTACTTAATTAAGAATCTTCTCTCAACTCTATGGAGGATCTAATTAACGAGCTTATAGCGCAAAAAAAGAACATGAAAGGAGGACAAGTGGAACATGCGCTTGTCCTTCTTTCGTATTTTTTTTCGCGCCATAAGCTAGTTAAAAATGAACCAACTCGCCCAACAAGTCACTCTGGTAAATCTAATATTCTCTTGTGCTTTCTCGTAGTTATATATCACATATTGTAATTGAAGATTTTGTGTGAAATGTCTCCTCTTAATTTTCCTTCTAACTGCGCATTCCACTGCAGCTTATGAACTTCACTGTTTCAGCGCGAGGTCGTCCGAAGGCCCTAAAGAAGTTGAAGTTAGGAGCACGCGCTCACTCGAACGTATCACCCACTTTCCTGAACAAGATCGTTCCTGTTCGCGTTGATCCTGTTCTGCGCTGCTGCTCACGGGTTGGAACGGCTTGAACGACGGGCGGCGGGATCGCACTTGAGTTTAACGTTTGCTTCTTTGTTGTTTTAGTGCTTTTTTGGCAGTTCTTTGGGGTTTGTGTCATATGATTTTCTGAGTTCAAGCGACTCAGGCTATCTAGATGTCGGTTTCTTCGCCTGGCCAAGGGCCTTCTCCTTGGCTAGCATCTATACCGGTCAAGGATTGGCCGATTGATTCTTTTCTTTGCAGTGGGGTTATCAACGTCCCCGTGGCTCTGGTACCGACCAATGGAGGTACGATACCTATGAAGAACCCGAAGATGATTCAAATGGAGCTTCGGAAAGCCACAACACACTTTCAAAAGATCACTGAGGTCCGGCATTTCGGTCGTGGTGGTATTTTGTGCTCCTCTGCCGATCAGGAGTGCGTCCGAGAGCTTCTCAACTGTTCCGAATTTGCAGCACAGCCGGTGAGCCCGTTTATTCCAGCGCATCTGGCATGTTCGAAAGGCATAGTCCGCGGTGTAGATACGAGCCTGACCCCTGCAGAAATTCTTGAGTTATTTTCAGTAGCAGGTGCAGTGTCAGCTTACAGGTGCACGCGTCTGGTTGACAATAAAAAATCACCCACCGAATCAGTCATAGTAACCTTTGCGGGAACGATAAGACCATCTGAAATTAAAGCTTGGCCTAGCTCTTATCTATAAGGTAGAGCCTCTATCCCCTAAGCCACTGCAGTGCTTGAATTGTTGGAGATATGGCCACAGCGTGAAAGGGTGCAGATCAACTGCCAGATGTCGACGATGCGGAGAAAATCATGACAGCCGTAAGTGCAACTCGACGGAAGAGAAGTGCTGTTTATGTCATGAAGCGCATCCTGCAGACTCTTTAGATTGTCAGGCGAAAGAACAAGAAGTTAAGCTGCTGGAAATTGTGGAACGCAGGCGTTGCTCCCGGAGGGAAGCTGTGACTGAATTACAAGAACGCTCGGAAGGTTACGCAAGCATAACAGCACGACATACCACTGTTATGGATGCATAGTTAGCAAAATATATAGCAGAGGCTGTAGAGAAGGCAACGGAAAAGGCGATGGAGCGTCTTGCCAGCAGTATTATTGGAGTCGTGGCTGAATTGTTAACATCTCAGTTGACCCAAATCATTGCTTCAGTGTCTATGAAAAATCAGACTTCACAGGATTTGGAGGTTTCAAATTGTGCCGGGACAAAAAGTCCGATAGCTCCTACACGATGCGCATCTCCTAAAGCAGGACCCTCCAATAAGATACTGCGGGCAGATACAGAAACCGTATCAGATGACACTGATGAATTCACAGATATGGATGCGGAATCTCATAATTTCTTGAAGCGCGCCAGATCTCCCCTATCGAAAAAGTCTTCACAGAAATCAAAATCTAAAAAGTTCCTGTCGAAGAAAGACGTTTTGGAGAACCTCTCCAAAAAAGACTTTTTGAAGAAAGATCTTATGGATCAAGCAGTCTCTGTGGCGGGTTTATAGAGTCAAAATAGGCTCCTTAAAAGTATTACAGTGGAATTGTCGCTCAATAGGGTCGGCTACCACAGATTTATCGTGTATTTTTTCGCAAATTTCCCCAGATATTATTACTTTACAAGAAACTTGGCTTACAAATGGACAAAAATTTTACCTAAAAAATTATCGCTTATTTCGTTTAGACAGACCTAGCAGAGGTGGTGGACTTGCCATTTTTATATCAACAAAACTTAGTCATAGAGCGAAGATTAACAACCTGTGCATGGATTCTAACTATGAAATTATGGTATTAGACATCACTCTGCCAGGCTGTTCTCCTTTTTCTTTTGTTAACGCATACTTTCCGGTAGGAGTACAGGACACAAGATGCTTAGATGCAATGTTAGCTTCCTGCAGGAAGGATGTAATATTAACTGGTAACTTTAATTCACACCACGTGTCTTGGGGTTTCAAGACTAATGTAAATAGAAGGCGCTTGTGGGAATGGACTGTTGATAATAACTTATCTTGTGTAAATTTCCCCACTGTTACGTTTATTAGGAGACAATCAAAGTCGGCGATAGATCTGACCTTTTGCAGCTCCTCACTAAACATTTCGTCGTGGAAAACATTAGATTGCGCAACAAACAGTGACCACCTTCCTATTAGCTTTGATATTAACTTTTGCGGGATATTTTTAACTGGTAAAATTGGCTCGTTTGTAAATTATGAGCGTTTACAAAAAGACTTAAAGCCTATTTTGGTTCTTCGCAAGGACATGCAGGAAGACATTCGGGCTATGAGTCTGTGTGCGGTACTGAGAAGAGCAATAAAAAAGTCAACTTTTTCAATAATTTCAGGCACAGGCGGGTCGTTTAGCCCATGGTGGAACGCTGATTGTACGAGGGGGTATAGAAAACGAAAAGCGGCGTGGAAGCAACTTAACCACAACCAATGCCCAAAAAACTTGTGTGACTATAAATACGTGGCAGCAGATTTTAAACGCACAGTACGCAAAGCAAAAGATGACTATGACACTAACAAATTTAGCTATCTTTCAAAACCATACAAGAGAAAGGCGCTTTTTAGATTTTTGCGTTCCAGAAAAATGATACCACCATCAGAGAATATTGATTCTTCAATTCTATCGCCTAGTGAACTCACTCAAATCTTAGAAAATGTTGCTAAAGGATTAGAAGAAAGATTCAGATCAACAATGCCAAGACACATAGTAAAGCCAATTGCAGGGGAGGAGTTCAACGAGGTGACATTAGCGGAACTAGCGGGTGTAGTCAGGCACTTACCTCCTACAGCACCTGGACCAGATGGAGTAACTTCAGCAATGATAAAAGTACTATATGACATTTCCCCACATGAACTCTGTAATATGGTTAATTACTCTTTGAAAAATTCTTGGATACCGGCGGATTGGAAACTTTCCAAAATAATTCAGATACTTAAAAAACAGGGGCTTGGGTATACACTTGACAATGTGAGGCCAGTTTCTCTTACATCTAATTTGGTTAAACTAACTGAAAGAGTTTTGAATGCACGTGTAATAAAATACATTGAGGAGAAATCAATATTGAACCCCAGTCAAATTGGCTTTAAATCGGAATGCTCCGTATGGTGTGCGCACGCGGATTTGGAGAGTCGTATACAGTTGGCTAGGCGTAGAAGAGAGTATTGTGCATTAGTTACTCTGGATTTGGCCAAGGCGTATGACAAAGTGGAGCATAAAATACTAATAGAGCAGATGTAAAGGTCACACTTACCAAAATACATGACATCATGGGTAGCAGAGTTTTTAAGGGAGAGAGAGTTTTATTGCTTTCAAAGGGGTTGTTTTTCTAACAGATATCGACAATACCGTGGCGTACCACAAGGTGCAGTGCTCTCACCGGTGTTGTTTAACATCTTCCTCAGTTCGATTCCAACACATAGCAATATTCATTTATATGTTTATGCAGATGACATTGCTTTCTTTGCGATAAACAGTGATCTGCAAATACTTTATCAGACATTACAGAATTACCTAAATATGATAGAGGAATGGCTTCGAAAAATTGGAATGTCTCTAAATGTAAACAAAAGCGCGCTTCTAGCGTTCTCGTTCAGGGATCCTGTCAACATCTCCTTGATGTATGGCACAGAGCAGATTACCCAGGTGGATTCACTTAAATACTTAGGTATTATATATAACAGCTCGTTAAATTGGAAAAGCCACATCGATCACATTGCGTCCAAAGCAACACGAGCCATGGGGTGGTTACGCAAGCTCAGCAACATAAAAAGGGGGTTGCGAAGAAATACATTGGTAATGGTCTATAAAATGTACATTCGTCCTATCATGGAATTCGGCTGTGTCTTATTTTCGGGCAGTGCGACATATAAAATGAAACCGCTAATACTATTAGCAAAGGAGGCTTTACGACTGTGCCTTGGACTGCCCAAGTTTGTTGCTAACAATGTGCTATACATCGAAGCGCGTCTACCGTCATTGTTGAATAGATTCAAAATGCTTACTATCAAAACATTTTTAAAACTATACACTGTGCCCCAGAGAGCATCATTTTATGCTTTTAATAAAGAACCAAATTTATTTTTTGAAACTTGGTGGTCACGATTCCACTGCCCACAGATCTTGTTCGTTCAAGCGCTGCTAGAACCACTGAACGTCAAAATCAAAGATATTTTCACAACAAGAGACGTTAACTTAGATCCTAAGATAGAATTTGAGAATATTTATCCCTCTAACGAAAAGCAAATGCCATTTCAATATTTAAATGATTGGCTGCAGGATTACTTGGCGCATGTGAACTTGAACAACATAATTGCGACCGATGCATCCGTATCAAATGAAAAGGCTGGGGCAGGCATCTTCTAACGTTCCCTCGACTGGTCCTTTTCGGTTAGACTCCCAGATTACACACCAATATTCATGGCAGAATTATTTGCAATTGTACTGGCACTACGGAAACTTCCTTTGGGTGAATCGGAAGCAGTCGTAGTTACAGATTCTTTTTCAGTATGTGCTGCTCTGTCTTCAGGAGCCAACTTAACACTTATGCACATTTTTCGACAACTCATACCGACAAACTTGAAAAAACTGCAGCTCTTATGGGTACCAGGTCATCGTGGCATATATCTCAATGAGATGGCGGATGCACTAGCCACAGTATCTCTTAGCGGTCCCATTATCCCGATTTTGCCTGATACGGCTTACGCGACAGCAATAAGGTTTAGAAACTTCTGTTTGCGTGATTACGACTGCTACTCATTGGATAAATATCGAGATTTCGCACATCTAAGATGCCGCTGGAATAGACAGTGGTGTGAAACACGGCACTTGGAAGTTACTTTTACAAGATTGCGTTGCAGAATTCCTCAACTGAATTATTATTTGCATAAAGTTGGTCTAAAGGCGTCACCTTTACGTCAGACTTGCGAAAAAATGGAAACGATAGATCACTTCTTTTTGTTCTGTCGCCGGTATTCTCATCAGCGGAAAAGATACCTGGTAGCTCCACTTGAAAAATTGGGATTAGAACTAAATGTGGCAGTAATTTTGTCGTTTGGCAGCATTAAATTCGGTTATAGCTACAGGGACGCTGCTCTGCGGTATTTGAATACATAATTGAAACAAAGCGATTGCCATGTTAATCTGTCTATATATATATATATATATATATATATATATATATATATATATATATATATATATATATATATATATATATATCATTTTAGACCCACCATTACGTCTGTCTCAAATCGCATCTGATGGCCTGCATCGCTCCCTGCTCAGATATACTCCTTTTTCAATTTTCGGCTTTTCTTTCTATATTTTTTTCAGTGCAAAATTACGTTTTCTTTGAAAAACCATTAGCCTTTTAGTTAAGATCCTGCCGCCCGGTTCTTGGCCGATCCCCCTTTGTGGGTGTGCGCCAGAGTGTCAAGGATCATCATCATCATCATCACCCACTTTGCATTCACTGTTCGGGGACTCTTCTTAGAAATGGCGTCAGGCCCTCGTCAAAGCCCGAAGATCACTGACGACTGCTCCACAGAAGGGTCTCCACAGCGAGAACCAGAAAGCGCCGCGCCATGCAGATCACTACGGCGGTTTTCTGGGGGCCCTTTTCAGCAGGGACTTTGCTTTTCCACCGGCGGAAGTAGTGAGATGGTCTCGCAGGTGGCCTCATCGTCTTCAACGCAAGGCCTTCCAAAGCACGATACAGTGGCGGCGCATGTAGAATTCGGAAGAGTATCGCACCCAAGCAGCCGGCAATGGAGCGTCATCAGCAGCTTCCGCGACGTGCGCAGATTGTCGCCGGTGTATTCGAGCGAAGGAGACCGCTACAGCCCGCACAGCATGAGCCGCCTCTTCTCGCAGTCCACGTTTGGTTACGAGTTCGACCAGGCGTCGCTGTCACACCGCGTCAGCTCCATAGCCGAAGACTGGCAGTGGTGCGCTGATGTGGGTCCCTGCCAACGGTACGCGCTGATGATATTCTTGGTTGCGGTGCTGGTGGCCTGCGTCACTGCGGTCGTGGTGGACATGCGATGGACCGCGCTCTCCCGCAACCATTGGACGCAGCTCTTGGTAGACCCGAACCTTCCCATGGTTGTATCGCCAGTCGAGGGCAACACGTCGGTGCAGAGAACCACGTACCTCTTGCGGACTACAATGGCCACAGGTGAGTCGTCATCCAGTGCTAAGGAAAGGGTGGTATTCTACGAATGGATGATCTTGGGCGGTCTCGACGATAATGTAACGGTTGCATCTGATGTGCAAGAAGAAACCACTGTACTGATCATGAAAGGCACGCAACCACCATCAAGCGAGAAAAATATAACAAGAGGAAGGAATAGTACCGTAGCACTGACTCAAACTTTTGCATCTCTGCCCTCGACCACGAAGCGTCGCAGCACGCAACGTCCCGCGGCATCATCACGGGAAGGTTTCCATTCGAGGCGGAACGTCTTGTCGGCACCGATACGCAGACCGCTAAGTTTACTGCAACACTGCCCGCCTTCACAGCTGCGTCCGTCAATATTGATGTTGTCCAATAAACTAAAGCTAGCAATCGCTTAGACAAAAAAAAGCCACAGAAACATCGAGACAGCCACAGTAGGAGGGTCTGTGGTCAGTCAACTCAGGACAGGGCTAATTGCTGAGTGGAATCTTTTGTCTTGTAGCAGGTGTAGAATGATAATGCATGCGATTACTAACAGGAGATATTATATAATTAGTTATAGTTTACCGAAATACAAAACGACGCGCAACCAGGGTAGATGAAGTCGATGGAACTGGAAAGGTTGTAACACATTTTTTTCATAGGGGTTACGCCATGTTTTTTCAATGGTTCTTGTATTTCAGTGACCATGTACTAACTAGTTCACCAAGACGCATTACAGGAATTCTAGGCGATACGTCCATATTTTTGGAAAGTGACGGTTAGGGGACATCTGTGTGCTTTCGTGCACCGCAAGCGGTTACAGTGCTCGGCTACAGACCCGAATGTCGCAGGTTTGATCCAGGTTAAGATGGTGGCATTTGATAGAGACAAAATGGTAGTAGTTGGTGTACTGTGTGATGTCGGTGCACGCTAAAGAGCCCCAGATTGATGGTCGAACCCTAGATTGTATCGATTGTTACGTTGCATTAGGTGTTCCCAATAAACTTCGTTTGGGGATGCTTCGTAAACATCGGTCTCATTCTAGCAGGAGCGAAAAGAATACTCGAACAAAATTTACAAAATGTTGCCTTTTACCTTTCGCAGACAAAGCACAAGTGCGGCCTGGCCTTCTACACGTATTGTTTGACGTTCCTGCACGAGGCCTACCACCGCCACACGACGCGCTCGTGTGTGCGCACTCTGGTGGACGACGTGCACGTCTGCAATCACTCGCCGAACAGGTTCACCTCGCGCAGTGAGTGCGAGAAGAAATGTGTCCACACCCACGTGACATCGGATGCCTGCTTCGAGAAGACCCTATTCTCCTGGTGTAACAGGTGCGTGCCTTAGTACAAAATTACCAAAGAGGGCCGATAACCCGCCACTGCCAGTTAACAAACAACTTGGTGGATTCTTTTTGGCCTCATCTAGCGTTACATGCACAATGTGCGATGAAGGAAATTAGTCGCGAAAGCAAAAAAAATGATATGGTTCCTATGAATTCTATAGCATTCAAGTTGCACACAGCGAAGTGGTGTATAACACCGTTCGATGTCAGGATCATTCGTACTTACCTATACATCGTTGCAGAAAACGTGTTTCAAACATGTATTATTCAAAATTACTTCTTTGATTGATTGATTAGTAACGTCCCAAAACCACCATATCATTATGTGAGACACTGTAGTAGAGGGCTCCGGAAATTTCGACCACCTGGGGTTCTTTAACGTGCACCCAAACCTGAGCACACGGGCCTACATCATCTCCGCCTCCATCGGAAATGCAGCCGCTGCAGCCGGGATTCAATCCCGTGACCTGTGGGTCAGCAGCCGAGTACCTTTGCTACTAGACCACTGCGGTGGGGCTAAAATTACTTCTTCGGGAAGGTGTACTGCCTAATTGGGTGTTTAAAAGAGGCACTTCACTGTACAGGTGCTAAAATGTTACTGAATTTGATATTAAGACTGCCAACATAAAATAAAGAAATCACAAGGATGGGCTCTGATTGTCTACTGACTATTTATTGCAAGTAACCAAGCAGAACTTTCTTCCTACGAGTTGGTAAGGTTGAATTGCTCCATCCTCCTCAGTATTCGATACGAATGACTTAGAACACGAAATATAAACGTCTGTTCTATAATTTCAATTATCGCACTCAGTCTTGCTTTCTTTGCCTTTGTTTTTCTCATGGGCCTGATTGTTATTTTTCTGCTATAGTTTCGTGCGCTGCCTATATGGCCCCTCCTGCAAAGGCTTCATGATGGTCTTTGGAATTGGTGAATAAATAAAAGAAATCAGGATGGAACATGGTACAGCTCTAGACTCAGATGGAACCTGAATGACTGCTTGTCCTATAAGTAGATGGCGGCTGCGCTTTCGAGCTCTTTTGTGCATTAGACGGTTGGACGACAGCCGGCCCGAGGAAAACAAAGGACAGCCTTCTCGCGCATGCATATATTTTGTGCTAATTATGATGTGCTGTGTTCACCTTTCTTCACAATATCACCAGTTGGCACCTTCTTTGCTTCTGTGCATATTTTTTCTTTCGAATAGACAAGATGTCAAGTTCAGTTGGTGGATTTTCGATGGTCAGCGATGTCGGCCATGCGACTTTCCCAAGGGCCGATGCCCAAGCTCCGACGACAGCGACATCTTCGGAAGCCTGGACGAATGTGTGGATCGCTGCTCATCGCCCAAGCTTCTGGGTGATAGCGATCGCCAGAAAAAGTGTAGGGGACCCGGAGACGGAGTCACGTGTGACTCCAATGTCCTGCGGTTCCCGTTCTTTGCCGACGTGTCGCCCGGCGCTGACGGTCACGTGCGATGCGTCCGCGCGTCGGCGGCAACTCTGCTGACGCACCGCTGCCTCATCGGCTCCAACCGGTTCTCGTCCGACGAAGCCTGCAAGCGAGCGTGTGTGGACGGCGCTACGCTGCGGCGAAGACTGAAAAAAGAGGATGTGTAATGAAGTGACTTTTTATCTTACTTGGACCCATTGTTTTGCCTACACATCTTAGTTACACTTCTTGTAACAACTATTGCCTTTATATGAAGGAATACGTTGTTACTTAGTAGCAGAAGAAATACTGCCTATAAACAAAAGGGACAGTTGCTAGAAAGAGGCTAGCGCCTCTCTCTTTAACAGGTGTCTATTTTTGTGCCACCAGTGATAATGACACCACGACTAGCTAGCCCGAGAAACCACTGTTAGGTCGTGGTATCGCATTCCTGGATAGGTTTCTTAACCCTTTAATAGTTTTGGATGAGCCCAGCTCGTCCTTGCCAGACTATGCCCAAACCGTTTGGGACGAGTGGCTCGTCCACTTGAAATATCTCTCCACGAGCATTTTGAATGAGGCTCGGTCGTTGCTTAGTTCATGGTTACAATGCTAGAGTAAAGTAGCAAATTGATGATGATGATGGTATGTGGGGTTTAACGTCTCAAAACCACCATATCATTATGAGAGACGTGTAGTGGATCCGAGAATTCAGACCACCTGGGGTTCTTTAACGTGCACCTAAATCTGAGCACACGGGCCTACAACATTCCCGTTTCCATCGGAAATCCAGCTGCCGCAACCGGGATTTGATCCCGTGACCTGTGGGTCAGCAGCCGACTACCTTAGTCACTAGACCACCGTGGCGGGGCAAGTAGCAAATTGGACTACTTGGTACAAACTCATCAAGATCAGCCCCCCCCCCATAAAAAAGACATGAAAACACTAGTAAGTGGGTGGTACAAGTGCTGTCCAACAAGTGAATGAATAAACTTTCTTTTAAATCCGGTAGTTTGGTTCGTGCGAGGTGCGCAAAGAAAGGATTAACTTCTGTAATTTTTTCCTCCATCAATTATGACGGTGGTGCCTCAGGAGACCGCTTGAAGTCCTTGAACCCGGGCGGCATCTTAGGCTTGCCGGATGGCCCTAAAGTCCCTGGGTATCTTTAGGAAAGTAACGCCAATTTTTTTAACCAAGCTGCCGTGCCACGCACCCTCCTCACCCGCCTCTCGTGTCACCACGAACATCGTACGTGTTATCAGAGTTACATAGCATTCTTGATAGAAAAGTGACGCGAGGCGTGGCATAGGGCCAGTGGCCGCACCGTGAACGTTGTGGAGAGGATTAAAAAAAAGCCTTATGAACACTTTGGAGAGGAGGGCTGGACACTTTGGAGAGGATATGGGGGAGAGTGATCGTCTCGGAGTTCGTTACTGCCTGACATGGGTCGCGGAGGGAGCGACGGCAGCGACATTAGCTCTTCCGGCACACCCCCAAAAAATGTGCCGTGATGTGACACTTTCCCCGCTCACTTTACAAGCGTCCATCGGGCATAGGCTTGAATAACACAGGCGTAGGATCACAGGGCTGGGGTACGTATTTGTTTGATATTATCTCGTAGTTGCGGCCTGTGTTTTCTTCAATTTTTGGGGGGCGGTGGGTATTTGCTTCTGTTTATTCTGTATTGTTGTGTAATGTCGTTGAATGTGGTCAGGCAATCACGCCATGAACACTCTGGTTGTTTTTCTTGTGTTGATAATGTCAACGCCCTGCTCTCGGTGGTGGAGGTGGCCATCGAATTGCCTGCGGCTCGGTGAGTGAGATCTCGAGTGGCGGTGTGCGCTGCCTGGTTGCCTGTGAGCGGGACGCTGGTGTGCGCCGCGGTTCACATAAGGAAGACATCCGCATTTTCAGTTTTAAAATACGAGGACGACAACGCCGAGGCTATCGCTCCTTGCAGCTCGCCGCCGCCTTTGTTGCCATAACTAGATTGAAATATCCGGGCCACCTGACACGAGATGCGGCCGCGCGCGAAGCCACATATGGCATCTTGCGAGTCGCTCTTCACGACCGCAGCCTCCGGTGCCACGACCATTGCAAGAGCAATCGCCGCCTCTTAGGCAGACTCTGTGTGTTCCGTACGCATTGTGGTGCTCGCGATTCATTTATCCGTGCTATTCACAACTTCGATCACGTGAACACGCCTCCCCTCTGCGTATCGCGCGGCGTCCACGAACCCTGCCTCGTCGCTGTTGCCATACATTCTTTAGACTCCCGCTTTTGTCGTGGCGCCCGACGTGGTGCGTTGGGTGAATGTTCTTGGGGAGCAGCGGGACAATCAGACGGTCACCAACCGTGATCGGAACCATCGTCTTCTCTCGGCATCGTGTTTCGTATGTTATGCCTGGAGACTCGAGGATGTGCCTGACCGTCTTGGACTTCGACAATCGCTCATATTGTGCAATGTTCTGCACCTCGATCAGTTCGTCCAGGGTGTTGTGCAGGCCCAGCTCAAAGAACTTGTCGGTGCTCGTGTTCAAAGGTATGCCAAAAGCCCTCTTGAACGCCTTGCGAATCATGCAATCGACGTTGTTTCGTTTGGACGCCAGCCACTTTAAATGAGGGGCTACGAAGTTTATGCGGCTGATCGCGTACGCCTGTACGAGGCGGATCGAGCAGCTTTCCTGCATACCGCTGCGTCTGTTCGTTGTATGTTTAAAGAAGAAAAATTGCCCGCAGCTTCCCTCGGGAAAACACTGAGGAGGATGCGGAGCATATAATTGGTTAATGGGGTGTTAAAGTGCGACTTACTTGGGTCGATGGCTAAATTGGTTAACGTGGTTGTGAAATGGGGTGTTAAATTGCGACTTACTTGGGTCGATGGCTAAATTGGTTAACGTGGTTGTAGGAGGGGGTGTTAAATGAGTGAACACGTACACACGTATGCGAAAGGGCGGCGCTGGTCGAAGGGACGTCGATCATTGTGTTTGTGGATTCGTTGGAATTCATTTCACCGCGACCTTGGACGTCGACGCGTCGTACAAACCAACCGACGAGCGGCAACTGAGCGAGCGAGCGCCGACCTTGAATATATATACAGCGCGACGGCGCATGCACTGTCAGCTGTTGAATGTTGTCGAAGCGCGACGGCGCATGCGCGTCCACTGGAGAATCAGGAGAATTGTAGAATGTTCTCGAAGGGGAGAAGCGCGCGCGGCACAGATGGTGGGTGACGGTGCATGCGAGCGTCAGCTGTCGAATGTTCGAGAAGGGGGAGAAGCGCAACGGCGCATGCGCGCGCGTCAGCTGCTGATGTTTTCGAAGCGCGACGGCGCATGCGCGCGCGTCAGCAGCCGATGTTCTCGAAGCGTGACGGCGCATGCGCGCTACATTATACAGCTAGCGAATGTTCGTGAAGAGGAGAAGCGCACGCGGTGTGTAGAGGAGGAAGGGTGCACAGATGGTGGAGGAGTGAAGCGCGCGCGGTGTGTAGAGGAGGAAGGGATGCACAGATAATGGAAGAAGGAGGAAGAAGCTTGCGGACGGCGCCACACTACAAGCCTCGAGTATTAGATGCTCCGCATCTAAAAAAACAACTTGTCATATATAAGTATAAAAGAAGGCGCTAAAGATTGTATCGACCCCGACCAAGCATGTAGTCACGTGTGCTGATCGAATCCCAGCTGCGGTGGCTGCATTTTCGATGAAGGCGAAAATACTGTAGGCCTGTGTGATCAGATTTGGGGGTACGTTAAAGAACCCCAGGTGGTCAAAATTTCCGGAGTCCTCCA
The DNA here is from genome assembly GCF_043290135.1 of Rhipicephalus microplus. Taxonomy (NCBI): domain Eukaryota; kingdom Metazoa; phylum Arthropoda; class Arachnida; order Ixodida; family Ixodidae; genus Rhipicephalus; species Rhipicephalus microplus. Next base: position 15,435,333 of record NW_027464588.1, read on the forward strand.
CTACGGTGTCTCTTATAACCGTATGTTGGTTTTGTGAGGTTAAACCCCACACATCAAATTAATGCTGTAGATATGAAACTTGAGCACTTGTGAGTGCGATAGAAGGCTATTTATAACACTTGTCTTTTGTTTGAATGATTTCAAACGCGTCAGTTATTTCACGCTGATCGTGATGTGCAGTGCTAGCTATCCAATTCTATAAACATTACATATGTAATCCCATCACACAGCAGTCTCGTCGGGTTAACGTCACTTGTAGGTGAGTGTCATCCACTGAAGTGAGTTTATGTAGCAGTGTTCGGGGCTCCCAACTTCGCGAGCACAAGCGTTAAATATGGGCTTACCGCTTCTCGTGTTGCTAATACTCATGTTGCTATTGGCATCGTTGCGCAAGTGTAAACAGGTGGTTGCATAGAACATGGGTAACTCTCTGTGCGTACAACATGTTTACATATATTTAGCGTAATTTCGTAGCGTGTCGCTCAATACCAAGGATTACGACATGGTCAACTTCCCACTGCATGCGTCGCATAACGTAGATTACCAAAGTACGTGGGATCTGACGCACTTCTTTTTTTACCCACTCCTTCTCATTGTCAACCTCATGTGCCTCCGGGAGACCCTGTAGGAAATTTCGGAAGTGCGTCTTGCCATTTGTGGCAAGAAGATGTAATAGCATGCGTATTGAAAAATAAAACGAGAGCTTCGTCTTTTTATACGCGTTCAATTTACGTCGGGAAGTAGAGGAGCCAGACAGCTGGATGCTTCATAATGAGTCACCTTTCACGGTTGCCGCATCATTCAGTCATTCGTTAGCTATGGGCCCATGGTCAATGAGTTATGTTATAGCACTAACCAAGACAATTAAAAAACCTCAACAATATAATGGTCGACCTAATCAAGTATAGTAAGGTTGAAACGATGAAGGTGTCCCATCTAATTCTAGTTGGAATTTGAAAATACGTGAACGCACTTTTCGACGATGTTACTAACGGCTTGGAGTACAGCGTGACATGAACGCTTGCCCAACGTAATTGTTTGTTCGGCCAAGTAACGACAATTTCATTCGGCCCCGCGTGTCCCAGCATAAAAAATGACCAGACAGTGACGCTCGTTGATGGCACGCGATGAAGAGACGGTTGCTTGCGGCCGCACAAGCGATAACCTGTGCGCCTGCTTATCGCTGTCATTAAGAACGGCGATGGAATAATCGTTCGTATGCGAAAATGAGAAAACACTGCAATATATTGCGCTAGTGGGTGTGTTACGTTTGGTGTTTTTGCGAGTGTGTACTTGGTGAGCATATTTTTCGAGCAAGCGGAATAACGGGAATTCATACAAAGCAACTGTCAAATCAGGCGTTTGTGAACCGATTAACAAATTTTCTATATGAAAGTTTCTAAGCATTTTCGTTGCATTAGAAGTCCTTTTCTCTTAGTCAATTGAGCAATTAAGCATAACCCAAACGTTTGTGTGACCTATGCCATGCAATATTGAGCAACAAACATTTGGATGCGTCGTTGGAAAGTGCGTCGGCATGCCTTTATACTCTGGCTATAGAGCTAGCTAGGGCCACCCTGCGCATAATTTCAATTCGCAGTTGATTGTTTTTTGAGATAATGTTTACAAGACTAATGTAAACCAACTAATCATGTACCTAGAACTTTGTGGTTGGACACGTGTTACTTTGCAGTCTTTCGAACTAGCTAGCATTCGGAGATTCGGTATTTGCTTCTGTAAAAAGACTGACAAGTGAAAGAAGAAGTAAAGAACACCATTGGGTGCTTGTTACTCGAGAGAAAAAAATAATAAACGAAGCAAGGCCTTCTGTCGGCTACGATTCTACCGGTGCTGTAAACACAAGAAGACTGTGGGTTTAAGTTGGCCAGAAAAATGTTTTCAAAGTGGGTGTAGTATTACTCGGCGGCGAGGCTTTCTTAACATACTGGTTTATTCGCCTCAAACAGCACCTGCAATAAAAAATGACAATCAGGATACCGTCATATGCAGTCATGTTACCTCCCAGCACCAACGTTTTTTTTCTTTTGAGTGCGCGGTGTAAAACGTGCAGCTGTCGCAGTATATGCAACTGTGACAGTCTTCTTCACGCTTGAATGTATATATGTTTCTGCCAGGAAGGTGGACATGCGTAGGAAATTTCATTTACCAGCCTTCTCGATGAAATGCTCTCGATCCACCCACGCGAAACATGTTTCGAATAATGAAAAAAGACGCAGGTACATTGAGGGGCAAAGTCTGAGTACAGCAGGTGAGTCGCTCTATGCATGTTCCTCCAGAAAATAGTGATTGCAGTGTGCTAACCAACATGCCAGTTAGAGCTGGTTGAACACTTTGCTAAGTGGTACTTTGAATTCAAGTAAGCCATTTATCTGAGTAGCTTGAAGGTGAACATATTTTTCGTATGTGTATGGCTTGGTAAAAATTTATAGGGTTAAACTAACTCTCAAGCCATTATTACTCTATATATAGTGTGTACAGCTAAAGTTAGACCTAAAAACTGTCCCGACGTTTTGGGAACAATTCATCATCATTATTCTCATAATTCAGGTTGTTCCGGTGTTTTTGTGACTATTTCCGCATACTGTGCTCATATAAACTCTGCAAAATGCACTAAAGAAAGTCTCTAGCTTTGTATATAGTTGGTTGGACAGTAACCTCTGAAGAAGCGACCGAATAGGTCTCGACACATCAGGCCAGTTTTTAGTTCTCAATTTTTACAATAGAAATTGCACACTAAATGTTGCCGGGGAGTTTATTTTATTTTTATAGTTGTAACTGCGTAACCTTTTTGCATGTATAGGTGTAACTCCGTAACCTTCGTGTTGCAAGTCACGCACCTTTTCGTATTGCATTCGCCGGAGAAGGCTGTACCTTTGTGCATATAAGCGCGCACAGTGCCAGCAGACCCCCCTTACTTTCTTTTAGGGGAGTGCGAAAGCAAGGAAGATTAACAATGGTTACGAGGACAAAAATCATAGTTCCCCACAATACTTACTAGAGGGAACTCTGGCGCTATTGTCTACGGGAGTTGCAACATACGGCGCTTCAGCGAGCATGGGAATGATGGGTAGTACACACATTTGTCTAATTTTCGTACTTCTGGCCTGCTTCTGGCTTCGTGTGTGTTCGTGTGGCCTAGAGCTGTTTTTTGACGAAAACATAAATTAGCAAATGTTCACCGTTCGCGCTTCACAACCTTATACTTTTAATCTTACTATTTCGAATCAAGTACCTCAGTTCAAAAGGGTTTGTTTTTTCTTTCAAAACAAAACCGTAACCAGTAATAAACATAGCCGCAAGTACGATTCGCCGCCCACAAGTACGAAGACTAGGCAAATGTGTTTACTACACATCATTCCCATGGTCACTGAACGATCGCAGCGCCAGAGTGCCCTCTAGCTAATTTTGAGAAACTCTATGACAAAAATGACATTATCGTACGCTTCTCACAGGCCTGCCTTTAGTCTCCGACATTCTAGGAGTAAGCATAGAAGTGAGCAGCTATTGCAATGACATATCACAAGGAATGGGCAACCATCGGCTTCAAAAACCTGCCTAGCGATTGGCGGAGAAATCGGGCTATAAGTGGCATAAGCGCCGTCTCCGCAGAAGTGTAGATAGGCGGTTGGCGGCGCGTATACAAATAGACGCAGCGGCGCTGCGTTACGTGCGGTCTGAGCCGATTGTCGGCGAGTAAAGTGCGTTGACCATAGTTTACTGGTTTTATCTATGCTCCTCTCTACCTAATAGATGCACGAAGCCTGTTCAACGTTTCCATTACCAGCGAGTTGAGCGCTATCTGCATTTCAAATGGATGCTCGCCTTGGGTGACTCTCTGCCCTCTTTTGCGCTAAATTACGCTTTTGCTGTGTTATTTGTACGTGTTTAGCTTGCGTTCTGCCTACTACTCCCATCTGTAGCATGACTGAACGACTTCTTTACTTCTTTTTTATCTGCATGAACAAAAAAAGAGCAAAAAAGATCGTTGAAATCCGCATATCTGTGCGATGAGTTCGGTATATCACCATTCGCACTTATACGCATGCGCATTTTCTTCTCACTATGTTCACCATGAAAGGTGGTGCAGTCGATAAGTCTAGTCAGGAAAACTTAGTGGCTGACAGCGCTTTGCGCTACATTGCGCATTGCGTGCACATGTACGCACATGTACTTGCACCGACAGATATGAGAACCTTGTTAGAGATCAGGAAAATGCTTTCGTCGATGGATTATGTGCATGAAAGTGCTACAACAAGGGTCTGGTTATTTCATGAGACAAGCACGTTTTATTTTTTCAAGCGAAAACTGACCGCTGACTTCTATTGATTAGTAACAACGTCGCAAAAACGCTCAAGACAACGTGAAAAAATTTAAGATTTTCAGTGAAGTTATACAGAATTGTATGTAAGGCCTGCCGTCTGAATGAATCTTGAGCGACTGGGCTGTTTAAAGGGTTTTAAAATTTAAGCACACTGTTGCGCACGGTAACTTCGTTGAAAGTACAGTTCAAGTACGGAAGTGTCACAGTTTACAGATAAACACAAATTGGGCTCCTTGCATAATCGATAAAATACAGCACCGTAGTTGTGCGCCTACGAACAGCGTGCAGGTAAGTGGCCTATAAACCTCGTTTTTCCTTAGAACTGAGTCTCTAAAATGCTGAATTCACACACCATTTGATGGTCCTCATGTTTGGGAGGATGCTAAGAACATATTACAAACTGCTTGAAGCAGAAAGCGGCACTCACTTTGATATTATTTTCGTGAATGGCGGGCATGATAACAATATGTTTATTGTTATCATGCCCGCCATTGCTCTGGAAAGTGCTCTGGAAAGTGGCGCTCGCTGACCTTATTACACTGCATTAGCAGCCGAGAAAAACCGAATTCTTTCGTACGTCGTTTCAAGCATACGTATATTTAGTTGCACTCGTGCTGACGTGACCGGATGAACTCATTTTTGAGAACGTGCATGACGTACACGCACACAGACACACGACGAGGCTAGTTGACGCACGCAGCAATCCGTACTTGCGCGCTTCAGCTAGTTGCCGCCAGGCGGCGACTCCGCTCGATCTCGCGGCGAGTTGCCCCACACATTAAGCAATCACAAGACAGGTGCGAGTGACACATCATGTTCATCATCATCATCATCATCGTCATCATCAGCCTGACTACGTCCACTGCAGGACAAAGGCCTCTCCCATGTTCCGCCAGTTAACCCGGTCCTGTGCTTGCTGCTGCCAATTTATACCCGCAAACTTCTTAATCTCGTCTGCCTACCTAACCTTCTGTCTCCCCCTAACCCGCTTCCCTTCTCTGGATATCCAGTTAGTTACCCTTAATGACCAGCGGTTATCCTGTCTACGCGCTACATGCCCGGCCCAGGTCCATTTCCTCTTCTTTAGTTCAACTATAATATCCTTAACCCCCGTTTTTCCCCTAATCCACCCTGCTCTCTTTTTGTCTCTTAAGGTTACACCTACAATTTTCTTTCCATTGCTCGCTGCGTCGTCCTCAATTTAAGCTGAACCCTCTTTGTAAGTCTCCAGGTTTCTGCTCCGTAGCTAAGTACCGGCAAGATACAGCTGTTATATACCTTCCTCTTGAGGGATAGTGGCAATCTACCTGTCATAATTTGAGAGTGCTTGCCGAATGTACTCCACCCCATTCTTATTCTTCTAGTTACTTCAATCTCGTGGTTAGGCTCTGCGGTTATTACCTGCCTTAAGTAGACACTCTTTTACAACTTCAAGTGCTCTATTGCCTATCTCGAAGCACTGCTCCTTTCCGAGGTTGTTGTACATTACTTTCGTTCTCTGCAGATTCATTCTAAGACCCACCTTTCTGCTCTACTTGTCTAACTCCGTAATCATGAGTTGCAATTGATTGATTGATTTGTGGGGTTTAACGTCCCAAAACCATCATATGATTATGAGAGACGCCGTAGTGGAGGGCTCCGGAAATTTAGACCACCTGGGGTTCTTTAACGTGCACCCAAATCTGAGCACACGGGCCTACAACATTTCCGCCTCCATCGGAAATGCAGCCGCCGCAGCCGGGATTCGAACCCGCGCCCTGCGGGTCAGCAGCCGAGTACCTTAGCCACTAGACCACCGCGGCGGGGCATGAGTTGCAATTCGTCCCCTGAATTACTCAGCAATGCAATGTCATCGGCGAAGCGCAGGGTACTAAGGTATTCTCCATTAACTCTTATCCCTAACTGTTCCCATTATAGGCTTCTGAAAACCTCCTGTAAGCACGCGGTAAATAGCATTGGGGAGATTGTGTCCCCCTGCCTTACAAACTTCTTGATTAGTATTCTGTTGCTTTCTTTATGAAGCATTATGGTAGCAGTTGATCCCCTGTAGATTTCTTCCAGAATGTTTATATATACTTCATCTACGCCCTGATTCCTCAGTGTCTGCATGACGGCTGATGTTTCTACTGAATCAAACGCCTTCTCGTAATCTATGAAGGCTATGTATAGTGGCTGGTTATACTCTGAGCATTTATCTATTACCTGATTGATAGTATGAATGTGGTCAATTGTTGAGTAGCCTGTTCGAAATCCTGCTTGTATCTGTGGTTGATTGAATTCTATTGTTTTCTTTACTTTGTTAGCAATTACCTTTGTAAATAGCTTGTATACTACAGAGAGCGAGCTGATCGGCCTGTAATTCTTCAAGTCCTTGTCATCTCCTATCCTATAAATTAAGGTGATGCTAGCGTTCTTCCAAGAATCTGGTACCCTTCCCGTCAGGAGATACCTAGTAAACAGGGTGGCTAGTTTTTCTAACACAATCTGTCCTCCATCTTTCAGCAGGTCTGATGTTAATTGATGCTTACCTGCAGCTTTGCCTCTTTGCAAGCTCTCCAAAGCTTTTCTGACTTCTTCTATCATTACTGGTGGGGTGTCACCTGGGTTATTGCTTGTTCTTATAGTATTAAGATGGTGGTTGTCTGGCTACTGTACAGATCTCTGTAAAACTCCTCCGCTATTTTAACTATCCTATCCATATTGGTAGTTATTTTGTCTTCTTTGTCCCTTAGGGCATACATCCGAGTTTTGCCTATCCCAAGTTTCCTCTTCATTCGCTTTGACGCTTCCTCCGTTTTTCAGAGCGTGTTCAATTCTCTCCAAGTTATACCTTCTTACATCGCATACCTTACGCCTATTAATTAACTCTGAAAGCGCTACCTTTTCTATTTTGTCTGTTGTTCTTGACACTTTCGTGCTTTGACGTTTCTTAATTAGGTTCTTCGTTTCCTGGGAAAGCTTGCCAGTGTCCTGTCTAACTACCCTGCCTCCAACTTCCACTGCACACTACGTAACGATACTCGTTAGATTATCATTCATTGTATCTACGCTAAGGTTGGTTTCCTCACTAAGAGCCGAGTACCTGTTCCGCAGCGACACTCTGAATACTTGTACTTTCCCTCTCAGTGATAGCTCATTGATTGGCTTCTTGCGTATCAGTTTCTGTCGTTCCTTCTTCAAGTCTAGGCAAATTCGAGACCGTACCATTCTATGGTCACTGCATCGTACCTTGCCAACCACTTCCACATCCTGCACGATTCCTGGGGGTGCAGTCATTATAAAGTCTATTTCGTATAAAAAAATAATTTGGTAACATCACCGCACAAACAAATTTAAATTTTGTCTGCTTAATATATCAATAAACCGCACCCCATAGGCTATTTGGAGGCCCAACTCCGTATTCTCTAGACCTTTAATTAAGGGGGTAATCAGCAGAAATCTCATTTGATTAAAACATTTTTATAAAAACAACCACAAACTTGACTGATACACCGCTGAAACCTACATTTAGAACATGACAATCTGGGTGCGGCGATGGCATAGTGGTTAGAGCATCCGCCTCGCATGCAAGAGGTCCGTGGTTCAAATCCCGGTGCTGCGCAGTTCCCAACCGGAAAAAAAAATCCGCGTGTTGATGGAACTGCATTAAGAGGCCTGAGGTGCGGCCTCACCGGTAACCACCACCGGGAATGCCCTCTCTCATCAGAGAAGGATTGGCCACCCTGTTGCAGTATCTGGCCACTACCTCCCACATGCATACGTCAAGTAACTCACGGCCCTCAGTTCCCAGCAGCTGCGAAGCAACTGACCACGGTGGCGGTAAGATCTGCAACGCAGCAGCGGGTGCTAAGAATCTCTGGACTACAGGCCGCCTTTGGAACCTGAACTTAGCAACGTGTAACGCTAGAACCTTATCTAGTGAGGGAAGTCTAGCTGTACTATTCGAGGAGCTAGAGGGTGTTAAATGGGATATAATAGGGCTCAGTGAGGTTAGGAGGACAGATGAGGCCTATACGGTGCTACATAATGGGCACGTCTTTTGCTATCGGGGCTTGGCTGACAGAAGAGAACTGGGAGTGGGGTTCCTAATTCACAGAAACATAGCTGGCAACATAGAGGAATACATTAATGAAAGAGTGGTAGGTATCGTAATTAAACGGAATAAAAGATACAAGATGAAGGTAGTACAGGCTTACGCGCCTACATCCAGCCATGATGACGCTTCAGTTGAAAACTTCTATGCAGACGTGGAATCGGCAATGAGTAAAGTAAAAACACAGTATACTATAGTGATGGGCGACTTTAATGCAAAGGTAGGGAAGAAGCAGGCTGGAGACCAGGCAGTAGGAGATTATGGCATCGGCACTAGAAACGCCAGAGGAGAGCTAATAGTAGAATTCGCAGAACGCAATAATTTGCGGATTTTGAATACTTTCTACCGAAAACGAGAAAACCGCAAGTGGACATGGAGGAGCCCTAATGGCGAAAATAAGAACGAGTGACACAAGTTGAGTTTAAAGCAGAACGCAGCAATTTTCAAACAGTGAATTCACTTGTGGAGGGGAAAAAAGATCAATCCTACTCGCCAATCTTACTCGCCGCAATAGTTAGCGGTGAGATACTAACATGCTGGAAAATTTTTCGCACTGCTTGCAACCACGGGACCGTTGTTTGTCGAGACCTCTCGAAATTACGTCGAACTGTCAAAACTGTGCCGACGAGCTTGTTTGGTAGTGCCTGCCCGTGCACACTTTATAGGTCAGTAAGTGCTTTTGAATGATGGATGAATGAATGAAAAACTTTATTGAGGTCCCAAGGATTCCAAGCCCGTTTTATAGAGGGATGATCACGGGTAAAAAAAAAACAAGAACGAAAAATTGGCCCTGTATCTGCATGTTAATCTGCAAACTTCGTCGAAAGACGATAGTCTTACGTGTGGAGAGAGTGAACGAAACATTTATTTGATGTTCTGCGCAAGAAAATCAGTGAAGGGTATACAAGGCATAAAGGGCATAAAGTGCCTAAAGTGAAGTGAAGGGCATAAAGTGCCTCAAGCGTGCGGCGGAGTCGAACGAACGCATCAAGTCATGTCACACGTGAGACATGAGCGCCATTTTGTAGTTTTCTTGGAAAACGAAGCGCGTGGCTCTGAGACAGGTGTGCGTTCCCGTCTCAAAAGTGATAAGGTGTAGAACGCAAGGCGACGGGTAGGTGCCACCACCGTCTCGTCTTAGCAAAGCGTTGGAAACACTCACCTTTTTTGTGCAAGCTTTGCATAGTCAACGCAGCGTGATAAGCGCTATGGTCCTCAAAATTACTTATGCGTGCTTTTTCTAGTAAAAACGCACATGCAGAATATACACGGGTTGTTACTGTGCCCCAGACATGCGCAATAATCGTTTTTAATTGGCAATTGCACAAGTATGAACGCTGAACCTTGAGCAACATTGGTGGGTGCTGTGGGCGGAGTTGACCGTTTCAAGTACCCAATGCTGTTAAGAGTGGACAAACAGGCAAATGTACAGACATACAGATAGACCAAAATTTTTGCGTCGAAAGTCCCCAAAAAAGACAATCGCCTTTTTTAAAAAAACGTACTTAGTCTTCAGCATGATTCATGAAGAGTTCTATTGCAACACTCGCTTTCACATTGCGTTCAAAAATATTGAGGAATCTTGCACTACGTTGCATAAGACTCAAAGCTGCGAAACGGGACAATTATGAAATTAATCTCGTTGCTTCTACGGTATTTCTGCACCTTGATTAGGGGATGCAGGTTCTAGGTGGTTTTGGTGTTGTTGCTAAGTTTGAGCAAGGTGGTGCTACTTTTTATGCCTATGTTGGTTCTCAGCGCACAAAGGTCCGAGTTAAACTACATACAGCCTCAGACATAACCCGGTTCTTTAAACTCCGGAGACAGAAACTCACGCTGTAACCAAACGTTCGCACTTCTCGGAGGTCTGCGGGCACGTCATCGTTGGTGTAGGCCTTTGATCGCTTCAATGTCCTCTCGCCGCCACCGTTGCCTTTTTTCGTTACCTATAGTAATCACGTTGCACCTATTCGGAGTCTCCAGCTCGTCGGCGTCACTTTGTAGCCATTTGCTAGGCTAAGTGTTTGCGGTTTTTTGTTTCATTTTTAGAAAACCAGCGGTCAGTAGCTGGATATAAACAAGTATTACGGCACATACACGCTTATGATGATGATAATTTCCTGTATGGCCTCGTAAGGGACGATATGAAAAATGAATTTTCTGTTAAAAATAAGGCAGTGTCTCCAACAAAGCACAGCAGGGCGCAACCTTGCTCGTCGTGTCAGTCGAAAAGCGAAACTGGCGCACCATTCACAGCTGGCGTGAAAAGAGGCCACCATTAATGGCGAATGCGAAGACATGGAAAAAGAGCGATTGTTGTCCTCGCCTCGCTTCCCTTTTCCTGCGAGATCAATATTTATTTCAAGAAATAGTTAAACAGAACACTATCGACAGAGCATTTGTCTTAAATTCACCTCTGCCAGTGGGCCGCAGTGACGCAGTTTAGTTCTGCAAGTGTGAGTGAGCATTTATTAGAAGGCAGAGAGGTTGGCCTGAGCTAGTTCACTCTAGCCTGCTACTCTACACAGGCAGTAAGGGAAAAGGGAAAGAAAAAAGTTTGAGGATGATGATGGGGACAGGAAAAGGTGGTGCGTATACGTACGGTAGCCACTTATCATAGCTCCCTACAGCCTTCAATATCTATTCCGGTGCTTTTGATGGAGCCTGAAATAGCCCTTGTAGTCATTTTTGACACTGTTTGGTCACTCATTGCTGACTAAATGTAGCTTTTACTGAGCGGCGTTCGTCTGATGCTTGTCAACGTAGAAGTAAGCACTGTTCTTCGCGCCACGTATAATGGACAGTCACAAAATATGCGAGCTAAAGTTTCGCACACTTGGCAGTGCTCACAGTTCGGGCTGTTAGGTGGGCGTAGTGACGAGTGAAGACGACGCTCATGTGAATCTGATGCAGCACACTATAGCATGTATTCGGCTGATTTTAGCCGGAAGACGAAAAGTCTTATCGAGGTATGTTTCCCGTAGACACCTGTTGCGATGATCTGGTAGCCACCAATGAGTGGCAGCGCATTCGCGCACAAGTGATCTCGACAATGTATTGACGTCACTTCGTGTATGTGGTACTTTGAGGTACATGGGAGCGTTGTATACTGCCGCTCTTGCTTCGCTATCGCTTACTTCGTTGCCAACCAAGCCGCGGTGTCCAGGAACCCATTGGAGTGAAACAAAGTAACCATTTTATTGTGTTAGGTCGAATGCTTGGACAGTTTCTGAAGCTAACGCGTAAAATTGGCCTCTTCTTGAGCAAGAATCGATGGCTTGAAGCGCTGATTTTGCATCGGACAGAATTGTTCATTTACGCGGTGCTTGGCCGTTCACAAATTGTATAGCTTCCTGTATAGCAACAAGTCTCGCAGCTATTGAAGATGACCTGTGATCTGATTTCTACTGCCGGAAAATACCGAGTTGAGGAATCCTGAAGGCTGCAGCTGAGGCGGACGAAGTTACGCATCCATCGGTGTAGATGAGCACAGAGTCGCCGTATCGGTCAGCCAAATTTGCTAAGGTGAGTTGCTTGAAGGCAACATAAGGAACATGCGACCTATTTGAAATTCCATGAATGTGAAGGGTTCTGCAACGGTAGACACAGTGAAGAAAGCAAAATTAAGAAGGGGAGGTTGAACAATTGACTAGCAAACATTGCCATTGGAAAGAAAGCTGTCCGATGTCTCACATACAGGTAATCTTTGAAGATTTCATGTCAGAATATAAAAATTATGTCGCGATACCTATCTCCAACATTGACTCATATCTGGGCGTTGATTCAGTAATGTATTTTTTCATTCACGGTTGTGTTTCACAACAAGGTAACACACATGGGTTGCCTCGCGAACACAATATTTTAAACTAGTCATGTCTATGTAGCTCACGAACATACTTATTAAAATGAATGCAATGGGGGGTTGCGAAGATAGTAATTTGTGGACCTCTAGCCGTAGGCTGCAATCGAGAACCTTGCGGGTCGCCTGTTTGAGACCCTATAGAGGTCTGTAGAGTGCCTGTAGAGTGTCTATAGAGGCCATTGAGTGTTTTGGCGATGCAGGTGTGGAAAAAATACAGGGCCTAACGCTCTGAAGTTGAGCACCTTACCCAGCAGACTGAATGAATGTACGTACCATTAATTTTTCTTTATTACCTTGTGCATCATAGATTGGACAAACTCACTCAGCTACGTAACCAAACTGCAATACAATCCAGCCATGAATCGTCAGCTATTGGCTGCCTCTGTATTGCAACTTTGGCACGTGTAACAATGCCTCCACACTATATAGAAACTCACTCCGGTGCATTAAATTTTAGGAATCGGGATACCTACTCGGAAAAATACACCCGTGTCGCCTCGATTTGACATCTGCTGTGTGAAAGGCCATTGGAGTTCGCGAAAGGCTGTGCAGGCACAGTATCACAACAGCTTCACATGGCATTTATCTTGTTAGTGACGCTCAAAGTTGTAAAGCGATTCCTACTACGAGAAAGGCCCCAAAGGAACGCTCTGGACAATTTCCGCCACCTCTTGTTCTTTAACGTGCACCGATAGCGTACACCACACGGTCGTCTCTAATTTAATTTGTAGTCATCAGGTACTCCATTCTCATTTTGAGCTGAAAGAAGTGGTAAAATCTTTTTTCAGAGCTATATATTATTTCACGAAGCAAGTTCTAAGCTAACAACAACAGCCGATTTTGGTGGCGTCGGTTATCGTCACTGCGAGTGATGTCCATAGTACTTTAAATGAAAAATTGGGGTTCGAAATCAAGGATTAAGTGTGGAAAATAAGCACTCGTTCAAAAAGCCACGGCCGTGGTTGAATACTCTTCAAGAAAAATGACTACAGAGGCGGCATGTCGAGCGAGAAAACGCGCTCGGCTGCATTTCCGATGGAGGTGGAAATGTTGTAGGCCCGTGTGCTCAGATTTGGGTGCACTTTAAAGAACCCCGAATGGTCGAAATTTCTAGAGCTCTCCACTACGGCGTCTCTCATAATCATGTGGTGGTTTCGCGACGTGAAACTCCACATATATATTGAGAAAACGCGCTAATATATGTAATTGTGTATCTGAAAAGCAGAATCGCACAGTATGTCACATCGTATGAGCGGCATAACGAATATGGGGATTAAATTTTTGCACCAGTACCGATATTCACATGGCAACGCAGTCCATAGATCAACGAAGTACATTTTGGCAGTGCAGCCCCGTGAGGGCAGGCCCCATCTGGAGGCTCGCGAGACGGGAGCCTTCACGTCTTCTCCGGCTCAGTACTGACTCGCCCTTCACGACAATTGCCCGATATGCACAAGATCACGAAGAGTGACAGCCTGACAAGTGACAGAGATTCGTTGTGCGAACTTTCTGCGATGGATGTCGTGACGACTCCGACTTCACCTCGCGACACAGCCGGCCAGCTACTTCTCACGTTTCCGACACTGGACCGGATCATGGAGGCCCTCTACGAAAAGCGGAGTCAATTACGCAAGGCCGTCACGCAGGTCATCGCAGACGTCGAACGTCTTCGGCAATCGGATCGCCCACCAATATGTGAGTTACGACGTATTCACCGAGTTTTGATTGAGCAATGTCAGGAACTCAGAAGCATCGACCATTAAATAGAGGATGCAGTTGACATCAATGATTTGGAAGCAGAGATGGAGGAGGCGGAAGTTTATGAGCGTCATATCATTCTAGCGAATGTCAGAACTGAATATAAAATCGCCGATGTATTAAAGGTACGGCAGGCTCGTTTGGAGACAACAAGACTACAGATTAATATGGAAGCAGAAAGAAGGGCACTATCTGCATCTGCGTCACCACCATCCAGCCAAGGCCTATGAGACAGCAATCTTGTAGCACAGATGCCAGTCGAGTCAGCCTCAAGACATATTCTTGAGCGTGGTGGAAGGTAATCGATCAGGACCTTCACTGAAGTAACGACCATCGAAGGAGCCTGCGCAGAACAACTGCTACTTACAAGTACCCGGACCATGCCTGCGGAGCTGTCGTCAGCGTGCCATACACATGAACCTGTTGTCAAGACATCTACAACAACTCCGGCGTTTGAGGTGAAAGAAATTCCCATGAATGAAAAGGGGGAAGACTTTGTAGACCCAAAGAGCCACCCACTAGATGTTGAGGATACGTCCAAGCCAAGGCTGGCAGACTTAGACGTTGTAAAGTCCTCATCGCCCTGCTTACAAGTGCCCGATGGAGGAAAATCAAGGTCAATTCTCAAAATGACAAGTAACAGAAGAAAGAAGCAAAAGGCCACGACGACACAAAAGCCAGCCCCTTGCGCTGCTGTAAGCTTAAGTTCTTCGAGAAAGCCACAGAAGCTAATATTGAAGAGAGTGTGCAAGGAACATATTATTTCCGCAAAGATGACAAATGCTGACTCAGCGCAACAGCGGCGAATGAGAGAGACCAGACGAAGGCGGAAGCAGAAGGATTACAAGCTAAATTCAGCAACGAAGAGAAAGCAGAGGAAAAGGTTACTCAAGTATAGCTACACGAGATATTTCTGGAATAGTAGTCTCTGCGAGTTTTCGTGCCAAGGAAACTTGCTCAACAACAATGCAGGTTCATCAAGGTTAACCCGTTCCGAAGCACGAGTGTGGATAAACGTCGGAAGCACCGTTGAAAAACCAGGTGCAAGAGCAAACCCGGATTGTTCCACGTAGATTAACTTGGACCTCAAAATATTAGGGACGAACATTGTGTGTTTAGTGTTTACAACTGTGATATTAATCATCATGAGGCCATACTGGGGGGCCTGGAGGATGTTGCAAATTGTGTAGAGGATGAGGAGCGACATTATCATCATCGGAGATTAGACCGGCATTCGGAATAAAGAGGAGGTCGAACGGGTGGGCTTCGCCATGGGCACGGCGGCTAGTTACATTCCTCAACACATGGTATTTTAGCGCTGCTAAGCTCGAGGGTGCGGGTTAGGTTTCCGGCCACGCGTTTTGTCTTTCAATTGGGTCGAATTGCAAAAAAGCACCGGTGTGCTCGAAGTTTAGGTTCTTGTTGGAGAAACAGAGCTTTGTTATGATGAGCCTGCTGTCCCACTATACGGCATGACCCATGATCTAATTGCCCTAAAAAGCAGCCATACACGTGCCCATGAAAAACTTTTTTAACGGGGCCAACTTAGGCAAGCATTGTCATAATATGTGCTGCGCGGACGCGAAACAGAAACTAAAAAAAAAAACAATAGTGTGCCGTGCGGTGGCGAAGAGGATGTGATGTGTGCGTGTATGTGCCGTGCGGTGCCTACGAGGAAGACGACAGCTCGTGAGGCGCGGGCTCGAGGGTGCGTGACCCGTGCCTTCGGCAGTGCGCGAGGTACGTCGTTCGAGGCAGGACTACCTCGTTGGGCGTCTGGCCCATAGGTACGACCCAGGCCACGTCGCGACACTCGTACCAGCCGAGTAGACAGCTCAGACTCCGCTAGACGACCGGTCTAGGAGAGCTGGCGCCAGGTTCCTGAACCTGTCCTTGTCCCGCTGGTCGTGGAGAGCTGGCGCCGGGTGCCTGAACCTGCCCTTGCGCCGCTGTTCCAGGAGGGCTGGCGTGGGTTTCCGAGGCGGACTGCAGGTGCTCAAGGGCACAACTCCTTGCCGCCGGAACACGTGTGTCGTCGGCTCCAGTTCGTCGACAGTGGCGCTGAGCCACTGGAGTTTGACGCGGCGACCCTGCGTCTCCCGACTTCGTCACTGCAGGTGACGACGCCGCACAACGTCGACTTCGCCACTGAATGGTGTCGACGGGGCATCAACGACGGCCCAGGCTACTACCCCGTCGACCTGAACTGTAGGCCGAACGTTCTACTTATTCATTTAGTTTAGCCGCGTGTTTTTTGTTAGGAACTTCGTAATGTGTGGGTTGTCCATGTGTGAAGGGTACAATAGAAGTTGGACGTGTGTTTGTGCACTGGCGTGCTGTCTGATTCTTTCTGGAGCGGTCCTGCCCCAATAACATCACAAACTGGCGAGCCTGCCAGGATCCGCTCGTTAAACCAGTGAAAGAGGACAGTTTCGCTCGAGGCAGACACACGTTCAGACTGCACCATGGACTTGGAAAAACTCGCCGCTATAGGGCTCCAACTAGGGTTCTCGGGTGCAGAGCTAAACAAGTGGATTGAAGCCCAACAGGCTAAGCTAAGGGATGAGAGAGCTGCAGAGCGAGAGGCAGCCAAAGAAGCTGACAAGAGACAGCGTGAAATTCTGCAGCTTAAGCTAAAGCTTCAGGAAGGAGCTCAGAATATGCCTGTAGCAGCTAATGACGCTTTGACTGCGCCCAGCACCTCCTCACCCCTCAATCCGCAGAAGTTACTGCCTGTATTTGACGAGAAACGCGATGATCTGCACGCGTATCTGCAGCGATTCGGGCGCGTAGCCACAGGACAGGATTGGCCGCAAGAAAAATGGGGTCTCGCTGTTAGCCTGTGCCTAACGGGTGACGCGTTAACCGTGATAGGCCGAATGACTGCCGCTGATTCGCTGGACTACCAAAAAGTAAAGAAAGCTCTACTGCAGAGATTTCAGTTTACGGCTCAAGGCTACCAAGATAAGTTTCGGAAAGCACGAGCAGCAGATGGTGAAACTGGACGACAGTTAGCAGCAAGAATTACCAGTTATTTCGATCATTGGATAGACATGGCAAACGTATCCCAAACCTATGAAGGTCTAAGGGATCACGTAATCTCTGAGCAATTCTTGAGTTGTTGCCATCCAAAGCTGGTTGTTTTCTTAAAAGAGCGAGAGTGCAAGTCACTAGATGAACTCGCTAATTTGACGGATCGCTTCCTTGAGGCGCAGAATTTGACTAATATAGGAAAAGGTCCTGACCCCGCGAAAGAGTCCAGTGGAAAGCCTACCGAAGCGTCGCGGAAACCGCAACTCAAGTGTATCCTGTGTCATCGTTTCGGACATTTGGCTCCTGACTGCCGCAATCCACCTAAGCAGATGCTGAAATGCAAGTTGTGCGGTAAAACGGGACATGTCACAGAAACTTGCCGAAACCAGCATGGGGACAACAAACCGAGTTCTTCGTGCGCATTTAGCGAACCTGACTCTGCCCGGGCTGGTGCTAGAAAAACAGCCAAGCGTCCAGGAGGGAAGATTCCTTGCTCGAGTCACCACGACGACAAGAACGTGCAGGGTACAATACGTTTTCTGGCCGACGGGATGCCAGTGGTCGAAGGTCTGCTGCTAGGAAGAGAGGTTCGAGTCTTACGCGATACGGGATGCAACACGGCAATCGTCCGACGGGAGCTCGTTCCTGATGTGTGCCTGACAGGCAAGAAAATCAGTGTCGTTCTCCTAGACAGGTCAACTAGCCATCTCCCGGAAGCTATTGTACAAGTCAACACGCCGTACTTCACAGGGATGCTGAAAGTGGCTTGTATGGATCAACCCCTCTATGACCTTGTGCTGGGAAATCTTCCAGGCGTCAGAGGACCATACGATCCAGATTCTGACTGGAAGCAGGCGACTCATACCCAGGTGGATGAGTTACCTGCACAAGCACACCCGACCAAGTCACCTGTCACCTCAAGATCTGCTTCTTCAAGCGTGGCAAAAACCAAAGCCAATCAACAAGGTCAAGAAAATATCAGGCCTTTGTACGTGTCAACAACGCTCTTACCTGACGTTACCAGAGCCCAACTCGTCGAGGAACAGCGAAATGACCCGACACTCAAAGCTGTCTTTGCTAAAGTGAATAAAGAGTTCAAATCGGGAAAGGGCCACTGTTACGATTTCATCGAAGATAAAGGATTGCTTTATCGACGCTACCGCCTTGCCACTGGCAGGACGTTTAAACAGCTGGTCACTCCGAAAGCGTTCCGGGTAGGCATACTGGATATTGCTCATGGCAGTATCATGGCGGGACACCAAGGCATCAAAAGAACTACTGATCGTGTCCTAGAAGAATTTTATTGGCCTGACCTGAACGGAGACGTAAAGCGCTTTGTCAAGTCTTGCGACAAGTGCCAGAGAACTACCCCTAAAGGAAAAGTTGGAGTCGCACCACTAGGCAACATGCCTCTTATCCGGACACCTTTTGAAAGGGTCGCGGTTGATTTAATCGGCCCATTTTCACCAAGATCGGACCGTGGGAACCGATATGTTCTGACACTTATCGATTTTGCGACTCGCTACCCTGACGCTGTAGCATTGCCCGCAATCGATGCAGTTCACATTGCGGAAGCACTCATCGAGATTTTTTTCCCGCATCGGCTTGCCAAAGGAAATCGTCACCGACCAAGGGGCAAGTTTTACCTCAGAATTAATGAACGAGGTTAAAGGCTTCTCTCCGTGAAGATGCTAAAGACAACCCCATATCATGCGATGGCGAACGGTCTCGTGGAGAAATTTAATGGCACCCTGAAGACAATGCTAAAGAGAATGTGCCAAGAGAGACCTCGATCTTGGGACAGGTACCTAGCTCCGCTACTCTTTGCATATAGGGAAGTTCCACAGACAAGCCTCGGGTTCTCTCCGTTTCAGCTCATTTACGGCCGCCACGTCCGAGGACCGCTAACAGTGCTGAGAGAACTGTGGACAAATGAGGGGCTAGACGCAGAAACGCGGACGACTTACACCTACGTCTTTGATTTGCGTAATCGCCTAGAGGAGACTTGCAAGATAGCCCATGAACAGCTGGAGAAGGCTCGTGTGAAGCAGAAAACCTATTATGACAGGAAAAGTCGCCCTAGAAAATTATGCCCAGACAACAAGGTTTTAATTCTGCTCCCGACTGACTCCAACAAGCTGTTAATGCAGTGGAAAGGGCCGTTCCAAGTCATCGAACGGAAAAATGATGTCGACTACGTCATCGATGTGTTTGGGAAAAACAAGATTTTTCATATCAACATGCTCAAAAAATACGAAGAGCGCGAAGTGACGGAACCACAACAGGTGTCAGTTGTTGCAGAGCTCCACGAAAATCTCCCCGAAGAAGAAGACGAAGTCAAACAAATGCCCATATTGAGCTTGTATCGCACGCAGTTCAGCAAGGAGGTCAAGCTATCAACACACCTCACTGCTGAACAAGTTCAGAATGTGCAAGCACTTTTTCAAGAGTATGCGGACATTTTTTCTGACTTACCAGGGAAAACAGCACTCGTGGAGTGTTCGCTACGTCTGACCTCCAATAAGCCTGTGCATGTTCCGCAGTACCCCATCCCCCTTGCCTTGCAAGAAAGAGTAGAAAAGGAAGTGCAAGAGATGCTGAAACTCGGTATTATTGAGCGGTCTCAGTCGCCGTACCACGCTCCCATTGTCGTGGTGAAGAAACCGGACAACACGATTAGGTTGTGCATAGACTTCAGAGAATTGAACAAGATTATGGTCCCCGACTGCGAGCCAATACCACGCATCGATGTAGTTCTTGCACTTGTTGGACAAAAGCAGTTTTTCTCCAAATTTGATTTCACGAAAGGATACTGGCAAGTACCGATGGATCCAAACAGTCGTGAAAAACTGCTTTCTCCAGCATGTCTGGGCTCTATCACTTCCTCTACATGCCTTTTGGCATTAAAACGGCGCCAGCAGTATTCGCGCGCCTTATGAGATCAGTACTGGGTGGTGTCGACAACGTTCACCATTATTTCGACGATGTCATCATTGCGACCGATACTTGGCAAGAGCACATCGACACCCTCAGACAAGTTTTTGAACGAATTAACCAAGCTCACCTCACCATAAAACCAAGTAAATGTGAGATAGGAGAGCGAAGCATATCCTTCTTGGGACATCGAATCGGGGAGACTACAGTTGAACCGCTTCTCAAAACGCTGGACAAGATTCTTGCCGCAAAACGACCTACAACCAAGAAAGCAGTGCAGTCGTTTCTTGGCTTGACCGGCTATTACAGGAAGTTTATACCTAACTACGCCGAACTGACCAAGCCGCTGACGGACCTTACAAGAAAGGGACAAAGCCACACTGTTTCATGGGGCACACATCAAGAGGAAGCATTTACGGCCCTCAAGAAGAAGCTCGGTGATGCTCCCATCCTCCTTGCTCCCGACCTCTCGAAGGAGTTCGTTCTTCGTACGGATGCCTCCAATACAAGCCTGGGCGCAGTATTGCTCCAGATGGGAAAGGGCCAGGTGCTGCATCCAGTTGCTTACGCAAGTCGTAATTTATTGCCCCGAGAAACCCACTATTCAACAATAGAACGGGAATGCCTTGCACTTGTTTGGGCAGTGCAAAAATTTCATATTTACCTCTATGGCAAACCTTTTGTCATTCAGTCAGACCACCAACCATTACAGTATTTAAATTCCGCCAAACACGTGAACAACAGAGTGTTGAGGTGGAGTCTCCTTATGCAGGAGTACTCATTCACAGTTCATTACATCAAAGGTTGTGACAATGTTGGAGCCGACTACTTGAGTCGCGCATAACTGCCGTTCAGGTAGCAACGTGGTTCTTAATACTACTAGCCCTCAGTCGTGAATAGTTGACTCCTAGTTGCGACATAGCAACCCTACTTGTACGGTAGTTTTCCAACCGAACTGTAAGCAGCCTTCTGTGAACATTCTGCTACTATGTACATGCGACCCCTAAGGCAATGCAGTGCAGTGCAGGGACCGTGCCGTGACCGTGCAGTGCAGTGACCATTCGTTCGCCCCGCGCCCTTGTAGTAGAATAGTTGCAAACAACTTTCTCGGAAAAGGGGGTGATGTCATAATATGTGCTGCGCGGACGCGAAACAGAAACTAAAAAAAAACGACAATAGTGTGCCGTGCGGTGGCGAAGAGGATGTGATGTGTGCGTGTATGTGCCGTGCGGTGCCTACGAGGAAGACGACAGCTCGTGAGGCGCGGGCTCGAGGGTGCGTGACCCGTGCCTTCGGCAGTGCGCGAGGTACGTCGTTCGAGGCAGGACTACCTCGTTGGGCGTCTGGCCCATAGGTACGACCCAGGCCACGTCGCGACACTCGTACCAGCCGAGTAGACAGCTCAGCCTCCGCTAGACGACCGGTCTAGGAGAGCTGGCGCCAGGTTCCTGAACCTGTCCTTGTCCCGCTGGTCGTGGAGAGCTGGCGCCGGGTGCCTGAACCTGCCCTTGCGCCGCTGTTCCAGGAGGGCTGGCGTGGGTTTCCGAGGCGGACTGCAGGTGCTCAAGGGCACAACTCCCTGCCGCCGGAACACGTGTGTCGTCGGCTCCAGTTCGTCGACAGTGGCGCTGAGCCACTGGAGTTCGACGCGGCGACCCTGCGTCTCCCGACTTCGTCACTGCAGGTGACGACGCCGCACAACGTCGACTTCGCCACTGAATGGTGTCGACGGGGCATCAACGACGGCCCAGGCTACTACCCCGACGACCTGAACTGTAGGCCGAACGTTCTACTTATTCATTTAGTTTAGCCGCGTGTTTTTTGTTAGGAACTTCGTAATGTGTGGGTTGTCCATGTGTGAAGGGTACAATAGAAGTTGGACGTGTGTTTGTGCACTGGCGTGCTGTCTGATTCTTTCTGGAGCGGTCCTGCCCCAATAACATCACAAGCATAATTAAAACACAATGTGCAAGTGATTTGTACTGTAGAATGAGAGCGACGTCAACAGCCATTGAGCGTCTAGCTATCTGCGAGGAGGTGTGTCGAAGTTTATATAAGCGCCAGAACATTCGAGCCTCATTACTCTCGCTCACGCAAGCTCTCTAAAAACTTTATTGTTCAGGTTCTGCACGCAATCTCAACAAAATGATGTTGATGAACCGCGAAACTTCTCAACCTTTGGGGTGTGCTCTGTGCTAACCATTTCGAACACCATTTTCGGGTATGACCTCAGCACATCAAAATCAAGCACTGACCATGACTCATACTACCATTTTCTGAAAAAAAACATCACCCTGATGCTTAGAACAGAATAAGGACCGCTTGACAATATGATTGTTTGGACGCTTAAAATCCCAGCACTAATCGATGTATTATTTTCTCACAATATATGAAATGTATATATTTGTTGTTGTTGGGTGTCGGCGCATACAACGAATCGTGGCATACGGGTCTGAACCACACGCGACAAAAGGAAAGAGTCTGAGGCTCACGCGATAGGAAGGTATAGCATTAATGATATCATAACGTGTCACTCATTATAGCACGAGACGGATTTCTTGAGCTCCGCATGGTTTGAATTTTACATCTGTCGGGGAAGACCTCATAAGTAAATTACAAACGGAACAAAAGCCATGTGCACATCTCATTTTTTTTTCTTTTGCTCGTCAGCTTTGTCGTGGTGGCTCTCTTTGCGGCTGCGCATTGGACAACAGCTCGCTCCATCTTAGCGTGGTAGCGTATCGCGGCTGGCCGCTCCATTGCGCTACGATTAGTGGTTGCTCTTCGGAAAATGGTTCAACAAAATTGAGAGCAATGTTCATTGTGGCAGAAAAGCAGAGAGGTTGGCCTGAATCTTTTTTCTGGCCTGCTACTCAGCGTTGTGAAAAGGAAAGGGTTGAAAAATGAAGGAAAGAGAAGATGCTGATGATCATGAGAAAGGTGGTGATGAACCGAAAATTTGGAAGTTCAAATCAATTTATAGTCTCTTAGAGAGTTCTGTCTCGCATAAAAACTTGTTCAGCACTTTCAGATTATCGCGCCTAAGACGAGGTTGTGTTTCCAACATAACTTTTGTAGAAACTTGTTCAGGACTCAACTGAATCAACATCATCACCATCATCATCCTGGCTATGCCCACGGCAAGGCAAATGTTTTTTTCCCATCATACACTAATCAATCCAATCTTGTGCTTTCCGTTGCCACGTTATACCTGCGAAATTTTCAATCTCATTGGCCCACCTAACTTTTTCTCCGCTTCATGCGTCAGCCTTCCCTGGGAATCTTGTCAGTTAACCTCAATAACCAGCTATTATCCTGCCTACGTGCAACGTGCCCATCTCCACTTCTTCTTGATTTCAACTTTGATATCATTAGGGACAGTTTGTTACCTAACCCACTATGCTCTCTTCTTGTCTCTTAAGGCTACACCTATGATTTTCATTTCCATCGTTCCCTGCGTCGTCCTCAATTTAAGCTGAACCCTCTTCGTAAGCTTCCAGGTTTCTGCTTCGTAGGTAAATACCGGCAAGATGCTTCTGGTATGTATCTTCCTCTTGAGGGCTAGGGGCAGATTACAATTCCTGATTTTCACCTATCGTAAAGTGTTGTTTTCTGTTGAGATGTTGCACATTACTTTAGTTTTGTGCATAATACTTTTCAGATCTACTCATTTGCTTTCCGTGTGCAGTTAAGTAATCATGCGAGTTAATTCATCCGCCGAGTGACTCAAGGCATTGTCACAAGAAAAACTGAGGTTACCAAGATACTCTCCATTAACTCTTATTTTTAACTCTTCCCAATCTAGGGTACTAAAAACCTCCTGTTACCCCGTGGTGAATAGCATTGGGGAGATCATGTCTCCCCGCCTTGCATCCTTATTCATTGGGATTGTGTCGCTTTCATTATGAAGAACTATGGTGGCTGTGGATCGACTGTATATATTTTCAGTACATTTATGCAGGGTTATTCGATGCCTTGATGCCGTAGTGCTTGCACTACTGCTGATATCTCGACTGAGCCAACACCTACTCGTAACCCGAGCGGCGCCGGGGCACGAAGGCCTTGAGGTCTAGGCCCGCGTGACATTAGGACTTCTAGTGTAACGTGAGATAGGGTGAACCCCACGCCCTGCGCGGCCGGAGGGAATCCCGCATGCTGGAACCCAATAAAGTTTATTCTCTCTCTCTCTATAAAAAACTACGTATAGCGATTGGTTGTATTCCGTGCATTTCTCTAATACCAGAATTTCAGTACGAATATGGTGTATTATGAAGAATCCTGTACGAAAACCTGTTTGGTCCTTTGATTGATTGAACTTTATTGTCACCTTATTCTATTGCGTATTATATTTTTAAATTCCTTATATAGAACGAACAGTAAGCTGATTGCCCTGTAGTTTTTCAAGTACTTGACGTTTATTTTTTTATAGATTAAAATGATGTTTGCGGTCTTTCTAGATTCTGGTACCCTTCCCGTCAAGAGACACCTCGTATATAAGGTGGCCAATCTTTCTGACAAAATTCTTCGCCATCTTTCAGGAGCTCCGTCGTTACATTATCCTCACCAGTGGTCTTCCCTCTTTGCATTCCTTCTATGACTTTCGTTACTTCGCCTGTCGTTATAGGTAGGATGTCGGATTCCTCTGGAATATTATTGTTTCTGACGATGTTATCGTCGGTGTTTCAGGTTCTGTACAGCTCTCTGTAGAACTCTTCGACCACCTCGACTATCCAACTTATATTGGTTTCGACATTACCTTCCTTGTTCCTCAATGCCTATGCACAAGTCAGCCTTCACAGTTTTTAGGCTTCTGCGGCTTTTTACAGCCTGCTCCATTCTTTCCATGTTATCTCTTCTGATGTCATCTACCTTATGCCTATTGACCAAATTTGAATACTCAACTAGCTCTACTATGTCAGTTGCAATCGAGGCTTTCATGGTATGTTGTCTTTCAATAAGATATTTAGTTTACTGGGATAATTTGCCAGTGACCTGTACAGTGGCAGTACCTCCGACTTCCGTTTCGTACTCTTTGATGATACGAGTTAGAATATGGTTCGTTATGGCAACGCTACCGTCGGTTATCTTGTTCAGTGTCTCGAATCTAACCTGAAGTGAAAATCTGAATTCTTGGACTTTCCCTCCCACCGCTAGTCCATGAATTGGCTTTTTGCGTATCAGTTTTCGTCTTTGCTTTTTTAAATATAGGTGAATACGAGCTCTAATCAATTTATGGTCACAGCATCTGATCTTGCCAACTTCTGCTACATCCTCTACAATGCCTTAGTGTGCGCACAGAATGCAACCTTTTTCATTTTAGTTTCGCCATTAGGGCTTTGCCACGTTCACTTACGTTTAGCCTGTTTTCTGAAGAAGATACTGAAGATCCCTAAATTAATTAACGTTCTGCAAACTCTATTAACAACTCCTCTTTGGCATTTTAAGGGACGATTACATATTCCCCCACTGCGTGGTCTGCGGCCTATTTCTTGCCTACTTTGGCATTAGAGTCCCCCATCAGAGTAGTATACGATGTCTCTACTTTATAAATGGCTGACTCTATCTCTTCATAGAAGTGATCATCGTGGCTCGATACAGGTGCGTAGGCCTGTACCCCCTTCATACTGTACCTCTTGTTGACCTAATTATGATACTTGCCACCCTCTCACTGATGCTATAGTATTCCTTTATGCTGCAAGTGATATCCTTGTGTATAAGAAATACCACCTCTAGTTCTTTTCTGTCAACTAATCCACAGTAGTATATGACGTGTCCGTTCTTCAGCACTGTATGAGCCTCACGTGTCCTCCTAACTTTACTGAGCCCTGTTACATACCACTTAACATCCTCTAATTCCTCAAATAGCGCAGCTATACTAGCCTCACTAGATAGCGTTCCAGCGTTGAAAGTAGCCAAGTTCAGACTCCAATGGTGGCCTGTTCGGACCCAGAGATTCTTAGCACCACTGCGTCGCAGGTCTAACTGCCGCCTTGAACAGTTGCCTCGCTGCTGCTGCGTATACTGAAGGCCAAGGAATAATTCTATCTATCTATCTATCTATCTATCTATCTATCTATCTATCTATCTATCTATCTATCTGTCTGTCTGTCTGTCTGTCTGTCTGTCTGTCTGTCTGTCTGTCTGTCTGTCTGTCTGTCTGTCTGTCTGTCTGTCTGTCTATCTATCTATCTATCTATCTATCTATCTATGTATGTATGTATGTATGTATGTATCTATCTATCTATCTATCTATCCATCCACCTACGACTTTCAGCTCTCCTGGCCGTTTCAATGATGGTATCGATACCAACTTGGTATGACATAAAATGACTATGAAGAACAAATTTGACTAGTCAGAACATAAAAATTACAATATGTCATGAATGTCATGATTTACATTGCATCATCCTGCATCTCTTGCGGTGGTTTTCTTCACATGGCATGTAGCAAATCTATTATGGAAGGATATGATTGCATGGCGAACACAAGCGACAGACCCTAACATAAATATTATGACACGCATGTCATGTAACATGACTACATGCCACGCTCATGATGCGTTCGCAGCTGTTTTGATAGCATCACATATACGAAATTTGATATTACAGTACGTGAATGAATGACGAAGGTATGTGACTTGTGCAAACATGATTATCACGAGATGTGTCTCATGTAACAACATGAGCACATGCCATGCTCATGATGCGCTGTCGGCCGTTTCGCTAGCTTCACTTATACCAAATTTGGTATTACGGGACGTGAATGAATGACGAAGGTATGATACTCATGCAAACATGATAAACAATAAATGCTTGTCATGAAACAATACGACTACATGCCACACTCATGACGCACTTGCGGCCATTTCGCTAGCTTCACATATGCCAAAGTTGGTATTACGTGACGTCAATAGATGACGAAGGTATGTTATTGATGCAAAACATGATAATCATGAGATGCGTGTCATGTGAGAACATGTCTACATGCCACAATCAAAGCGCCAATAGATTTCGACGTGGCTCGGTGCGCGAACTCGCCGGCGTTCATTTCGTCGCGTCATGCCGGTGTTGCCACGCCAGGCGCCGGTCCAACCATATACTCGCAGGCACGCGCCGCGCTGCGTTGCTTTGACGAATGCGTGTTTCAGCGCGTCCGGCGTCCCTCCGTCACAAAAAGAGGGAGACGCAGTTTTCTCTAGGTAACGTATCGGCGCGAAATGCAGCATGTCGCACTTTGTGCCGGTTGCTGTCGGGCCGCGCCAACAGACGCTGGTCACGACAGTCACGCCTGGCGTCAGACAATAGAGTGCACGTATTTTGCTAACGTAGCGTCGCTGTGCCCAGCGAGCACGCGCGTCAACGCTACATAGGAGTGTATTGGGCCGCTCATGATGCGTTCTCGGCCGTTTTGCTAGTAGTAGTAGTAGTAGTAGTACAAAACTTTATTAAATAGATAATCCAGACAGGCTTGAACTCCAGTGCCCCGAGGAATATACGGGGTGGAGAGCGAAGTCTGTCCGGCAGGGTGGTGCCCCTATTCCATCGAAGGAGCCTGCGCAGAACAACTGCTACTTACAAGGACCCGGACCATGCCTGCAGAGCTGTCGTCAGCGTGCCATACACATGAACCTGTTGTCAAGACATCTACAACAACTCCGGCGTTTGAGGTGAAAGAAATTCCCATGAATGAAAAGGGGGAAGACTTTGTAGACCCAAAGGGCCACCCACTAGATGTTGAGGATACGTCCAAGCCAAGGCTGGCAGACTTAGACGTTGTAAAGTCCTCATCGCCCTGCGTACAAGTGCCCGATGGAGGAAAATCAAGGTCAATTCTCAAAACGACAAGTAACAGAATAAAGAAGCAAAAGGCCACGACGACACAAAAGCCAGCCCCTTGCGCTGCTGTAAGCTTAAGTTCTTCGAGAAAGCCACAGAAGCTAATATTGAAGAGAGTGTGCAAGGAACATATTATTTCCGCAAAGATGACAAATGCTGACTCAGCGCAACAGCGGCGAATGAGAGAGACCAGACGAAGGCGGAAGCAGAAGGATTACAAGCTAAATTCAGCAACGAAGAGAAAGCAGAGGAAAAGGTTACTCAAGTATAGCTACACGAGATATTCCTGGAATAGTAGTCTCTGCGAATTTTCGTGCCAAGGAAACTTGCTCAACAACAATGCAGGTTCATCAAGGTTAACCCGTTCAGAAGCACGAGTGTGGATAAACGTCGGAAGCACCGTTGAAAAACCAGGTGCAAGAGCAAACCCGGATTGTTCCACGTAGATTAACTTGGACCTCAAAATATTAGGGACGAACATTGTGTGTTTAGTGTTTACAACTGTGATATTAATCATCATGAGGCCATACTGGGGGGCCTGGAGGATGTTGCAAATTGTGTAGAGGATGAGGAGCGACATTATCATCATCGGAGATTAGACCGACATTCGGAATAAAGAGGAGGTCGAACGGGTGGGCTTCGCCATGGGCACGGCGGCTAGTTACTTTCCTCAACACATGGTATCTTAGCGCTGCTAAGCTCGAGGGTGCGGGTTAGGTTTCCGGCCACGCGTTTTGTCTTTCAATTGGGTCGAATTGCAAAAAAGCACCGGTGTGCTCGAAGTTTAGGTTCTTGTTGGAGAAACAGAGCTTTGTTATGATGAGCCTGCTGTCCCACTATACGGCATGACCCATGATCTAATTGCCCTAAAAAGCAGCCATACACGTGCCCATGAAAAACTTTTTTAACGGGGCCAACTTAGGCAAGCATAATTAAAACAAAATGTGCAAGTGATTTTTACTGTAGAATGAGAGCGACGTCAACAGCCATTGAGCGTCTAGCTATCTGCGAGGAGGTGTGTCGAAGTTTATATAAGCGCCAGAACATTCGAGCCTCATTACTCTCGCTCACGCAAGCTCTCTAAAAACTTTATTGTTCAGGTTCTGCACGCAATCTCAACAAAATGATGTTGATGAACCGCGAAACTTCTCAACCTTTGGGGTGTGCTCTGTGCTAACCATTTCGAACACCATTTTCGGGTATGACCTCAGCACATCAAAATCAAGCACTGACCATGACTCATACTACCATTTTCTGAAAAAAAAAAAACATCACCCTGATGCTTAGAACAGAATAAGGACCGCCTGACAATATGATTGTTTGGACGCTTAAACTCCCAGCACTAATCGATGTATTATTTTCTCACAATATATCAAATGTATATATTTGTTGTTGTTGGGTGTCGGCGCATACAACGAATCGTGGCATACGGGTCTGAACCACACGCGACAAAAGGAAAGGGTCTGAGGCTCACGCGATAGGAAGGTATAGCATTAATGATATCATAACGTGTCACTCATTATAGTCCGAGACGGATTTCTTGAGCTCCGCATGGTTTGAATTTTACATCTGTCGGGGAAGACCTCATAAGTAAATTGCAAACGGAACAAAAGCCATGTGCACAACTCATTTTTTTTCTTTTGCTCGTCACCTTTGTCGTGGTGGCTCTCTTTGCGGCTGCGCATTGGACAACAGCTCGCTCCATCTTAGCGTGGTAGCGTATCGCGGCTGGCCGCTCCATTGCGCTACGATTAGTGGTTGTTCTTCGGAAGTTGGTTCAACAAAATTGAGAGCAATGTTCATTGTGGCAGAAAAGCAGAGAGGTTGGCCTGAATATTTTTTCTGGCCTGCTACTCAGCGTTGTGAAAAGGGAAGGGTTGGAAAATAAAGGAAAGAGAAGATGCTGATGATCATGAGAAAGGTGGTGATGAACCGAAAATTTGGAAGTTCAAATCAATTTATAGTCTCTTAGAGAGTTCTGTCTCGCATAAAAACTTGTTCAGCACTTTCAGATTATCGCGCCTAAGACGAGGTTGTGTTTCCAACATAACTTTTGTAGAAACTTGTTCAGGACTCAACTGAATCAACATCATCACCATCATCATCCTGGCTATGCCCACGGCAAGGCAAATGTTTTTTTTCCCATCATACACTAATCAATCCAATCTTGTGCTTTCCGTTGCCACGTTATACCTGCGAAATTTTCAATCTCATTGGCCCACCTAACTTTTTCTCCGCTTCATGCGTCAGCCTTCCCTGGGAATCTTGTCAGTTAACCTTAATAACCAGCTATTATCCTGCCTACGTGCAACGTGCCCATCTCCACTTCTTCTTGATTTCAACTTTGATATCATTAGGGACAGTTTGTTACCTAACCCACTATGCTCTCTTCTTGTCTCTTAAGGCTACACCTATGATTTTCATTTC
Source organism: Rhipicephalus microplus (assembly GCF_043290135.1). Classification (NCBI taxonomy): domain Eukaryota; kingdom Metazoa; phylum Arthropoda; class Arachnida; order Ixodida; family Ixodidae; genus Rhipicephalus; species Rhipicephalus microplus. Next base: position 15,465,617 of record NW_027464588.1, read on the forward strand.
CATCGTTCCCTGCGTCGTCCTCAATTTAAGCTGAACCCTCTTCATAAGCTTCCAGGTTTCTGCTTCGTAGGTAAATACCGGCAAGATGCTTCTGGTATGTATCTTCCTCTTGAGGGCTAGGGGCAGATTACAATTCCTGATTTTCACCTATCGTAAAGTGTTGTTTTCTGTTGAGATGTTGCACATTACTTTAGTTTTGTGCATAATACTTTTCAGATCTACTCATTTGCTTTCCGTGTGCAGTTAAGTAATCATGCGAGTTAATTCATCCGCCGAGTGACTCAAGGCAATGTCACAAGAAAAACTGAGGTTACCAAGATACTCTCCATTAACTCTTATTTTTAACTCTTCCCAATCTAGGGTACTAAAAACCTCCTGTTACCCCGTGGTGAATAGCATTGGGGAGATCATGTCTCCCCGCCTTGCATCCTTATTCATTGGGATTGTGTCGCTTTCATTGTGAAGAACTATGGTGGCTGTGGATCGACTGTATATATTTTCAGTACATTTATGCAGGGTTATTCGATGCCTTGTTGCCGTAGTGCTTTCACTACTGCTGATATCTCGACTGAGCCAACACCTACTCGTAGTCTATAAAAGCTACGTATAGCGATTGGTTTTATTCCGTGCATTTCTCTAATACCAGAATTTTAGTACGAATATGGTGTATTATGAAGAATCCTGTACGAAAACCTGTTTGGTCCTTTGATTGATTGAACTTTATTGTCACCTTATTCTATTACGTATTATATTTTTAAATTCCTTATATAGAACGAACAGTAAGCTGATTGCCCTGTAGTTTTTCAAGTACTTGACGTTTATTTTTTTATAGATTAAAATGATGTTTGCGGTCTTTCTAGATTCTGGTACCCTTCCCGTCAAGAGACACCTCGTATATAAGGTGGCCAATCTTTCTGGCAAAATTCTTCGCCATCTTTCAGGAGCTCCGTCGTTACATTATCCTCACCAGTGGTCTTCTCTCTTTGCATTCCTTCTATGACTTTCGTTACTTCGCCTGTCGTTATTGGTAGGATGTCGGATTCCTCTGGAATATTATTGTTTCTGACGATGTTATTGTCGGTGTTTCAGGTTCTGTACAGCTCTCTGTAGAACTCCTCGACCACCGCGACTATCCAATTTATATTGGTTTCGACATTACCTTCCTTGTTCCTCAATGCCTATGCACAAGTCAGCCTTCACAGTTTTTAGGCTTCTGCGGCTTTTTACAGCCTGCTCCATTCTTTCCATGTTATCTCTTCTGATGTCATCTACCTTATGCCTATTGACCAAATTTGAATACTCAACTAGCTCTACTATGTCAGTTGCAATCGAGGCTTTCATGGTATGTTGTCTTTCAATAAGATATTTAGTTTACTGGGATAATTTGCCAGTGACCTGTACAGTGGCAGTACCTCTGACTTCCGTTTCGTACTCTTTGATGATACTAGTTAGAATATGGTTCGTTATGGCAACGCTACCGTCGGTTATCTTGTTCAGTGTCTCGAATCTAACCTGAAGTGAAAATCTGAATTCTTGGACTTTCCCTCCCACCGCTAGTCCATGAATTGGCTTTTTGCGTATCAGTTTTCGTCTTTGCTTTTTTAAATATAGGTGAATACGAGCTCTAATCAATTTATGGTCACAGCATCTGATCTTGCCAACTTCTGCTACATTCTCTACAATGCCTTAGTGTGCGCACAGAATGCAACCTTTTTCATTTTAGTTTCGCCATTAGGGCTTTGCCACGTTCACTTACGTTTAGCCTGTTTTCTGAAGAAGATACTGAAGATCCCTAAATTAATTAACGTTCTGCAAACTCTATTAACAACTCCTCTTTGGCATTTTAAGGGACGATTACATATTCCCCCACTGCGTGGTCTGCGGCCTATTTCTTGCCTACTTTGGCATTAGAGTCCCCCATCAGAGTAGTATACGATGTCTTTACTTTATAAATGGCTGACTCTATCTCTTCATAGAAGTGATCATCGTGGCTCGATACAGGTGCGTAGGCCTGTACCCCCTTCATACTGTACCTCTTGTTGACCTAATTATGATACTTGCCACCCTCTCACTGATGCTATAGTATTCCTTTATGCTGCAAGTGATATCCTTGTGTATAAGAAATACCACCTCTAGTTCTTTTCTGTCAACTAATCCACAGTAGTATATGACGTGTCCGTTCTTCAGCACTGTATGAGCCTCACGTGTCCTCCTAACTTTACTGAGCCCTGTTACATACCACTTAACATCCTCTAATTCCTCAAATAGCGCAGCTATACTAGCCACACTAGATAGCGTTCCAGCGTTGAAAGTAGCCAAGTTCAGACTCCAATGGTGGCCTGTTCGGACCCAGAGATTCTTAGCACCACTGCGTCGCAGGTCTAACTGCCGCCTTGAACAGTTGCCTCGCTGCTGCTGCGTATACTGAAGGCCTAGGAATAATTCTATCTATCTATCTATCTATCTATCTATCTATCTATCTATCTATCTATCTATCTATCTATCTATCTATCTGTCTGTCTGTCTGTCTGTCTGTCTGTCTGTCTGTCTGTCTATCTATCTATCTATCTATCTATTTATGTATGTATGTATGTATGTATGTATGTATGTATGTATCTATCTATCTATCTATCTATCTATCCATCCACCTACGACTTTCAGCTCTCCTGGCCGTTTCAATGATGGTATCGATACCAACTTGGTATGACATAAAATGACTATGAAGAACAAATTTGACTAGTCAGAACATAAAAATTACAATATGTCATGAATGTCATGATTTACATTGCATCATCCTGCATCTCTTGCGGTGGTTTTCTTCACATGGCATGTAGCAAATCTATTATGGAAGGATATGATTGCATGGCGAACACAAGCGACAGACCCTAACATAAATATTATGACACGCATGTCATGTAACAAGACTACATGCCACGCTCATGATGCGTTCGCAGCTGTTTTGATAGCATCACATATACGAAATTTGATATTACAGTACGTGAATGAATGACGAAGGTATGTGACTTGTGCAAACATGATTATCACGAGATGTGTCTCATGTAACAACATGAGTACATGCCATGCTCATGATGCGCTGTCGGCCGTTTCGCTAGCTTCACTTATACCAAATTTGGTATTACGGGACGTGAATGAATGACGAAGGTATGATACTCATGCAAACATGATAAACAATAAATGCTTGTCATGAAACAATACGACTACATGCCACACTCATGATGCACTTGCGGCCATTTCGCTAGCTTCACATATGCCAAAGTTGGTATTACGTGACGTCAATAGATGACGAAGGTATGTTATTGATGCAAAACATGATAATCATGAGATGCGTGTCATGTGAGAACATGTCTACATGCCACAATCAAAGCGCCAATAGATTTCGACGTGGCTCGGTGCGCGAACTCGCCGGCGTTCATTTCGTCGCGTCATGCCGGTGTTGCCACGCCAGGCGCCGGTCCAACCATATACTCGCAGGCACGCGCCGCGCTGCGTTGCTTTGACGAATGCGTGCTTCAGCGCGTCCGGCGTCCCTCCGTCACAAAAAGAGGGAGACGCAGTTTTCTCTAGGTAACGTATCGGCGCGAAATGCAGCATGTCGCACTTTGTGCCGGTTGCTGTCGGGCCGCGCCAACAGACGCTGGTCACGACAGTCACGCCTGGCGTCAGACAATAGAGTGCACGTATTTTGCTAACGTAGCGTCGCTGTGCCCAGCGAGCACGCGCGTCAACGCTACATAGGAGTGTATTGGGCCGCTCATGATGCGTTCTCGGCCGTTTTGCTAGTAGTAGTAGTAGTAGTAGTACAAAACTTTATTAAATAGATAATCCAGACAGGCTTGAACTCCAGTGCCCCGAGGAATATACGGGGTGGAGAGCGAAGTCTGTCCGGCAGGGTGGTGCCCCTATTCCATCGAAGGAGCCTGCGCAGAACAACTGCTACTTACAAGGACCCGGACCATGCCTGCAGAGCTGTCGTCAGCGTGCCATACACATGAACCTGTTGTCAAGACATCTACAACAACTCCGGCGTTTGAGGTGAAAGAAATTCCCATGAATGAAAAGGGGGAAGACTTTGTAGACCCAAAGGGCCACCCACTAGATGTTGAGGATACGTCCAAGCCAAGGCTGGCAGACTTAGACGTTGTAAAGTCCTCATCGCCCTGCGTACAAGTGCCCGATGGAGGAAAATCAAGGTCAATTCTCAAAACGACAAGTAACAGAATAAAGAAGCAAAAGGCCACGACGACACAAAAGCCAGCCCCTTGCGCTGCTGTAAGCTAAAGTTGTTCGAGAAAGCCACAGAAGCTAATATTGAAGAGAGTGTGCAAGGAACATATTATTTCCGCAAAGATGACAAATGCTGACTCAGCGCAACAGCGGCGAATGAGAGAGACCAGACGAAGGCGGAAGCAGAAGGATTACAAGCTAAATTCAGCAACGAAGAGAAAGCAGAGGAAAAGGTTACTCAAGTATAGCTACACGAGATATTCCTGGAATAGTAGTCTCTGCGAATTTTCGTGCCAAGGAAACTTGCTCAACAACAATGCAGGTTCATCAAGGTTAACCCGTTCAGAAGCACGAGTGTGGATAAACGTCGGAAGCACCGTTGAAAAACCAGGTGCAAGAGCAAACCCGGATTGTTCCACGTAGATTAACTTGGACCTCAAAATATTAGGGACAAACATTGTGTGTTTAGTGTTTACAACTGTGATATTAATTATCATGAGGCCATACTGGGGGGCCTGGAGGATGTTGCAAATTGTGTAGAGGATGAGGAGCGACATTATCATCATCGGAGATTAGACCGACATTCGGAATAAAGAGGAGGTCGAACGGGTGGGCTTCGCCATGGGCACGGCGGCTAGTTACTTTCCTCAACACATGGTATCTTAGCGCTGCTAAGCTCGAGGGTGCGGGTTAGGTTTCCGGCCACGCGTTTTGTCTTTCAATTGGGTCGAATTGCAAAAAAGCACCGGTGTGCTCGAAGTTTAGGTTCTTGTTGGAGAAACAGAGCTTTGTTATGATGAGCCTGCTGTCCCACTATACGGCATGACCCATGATCTAATTGCCCTAAAAAGCAGCCATACACGTGCCCATGAAAAACTTTTTTAACGGGGCCAACTTAGGCAAGCATAATTAAAACACAATGTGCAAGTGATTTTTACTGTAGAATGAGAGCGACGTCAACAGCCATTGAGCGTCTAGCTATCTGCGAGGAGGTGTGTCGAAGTTTATATAAGCGCCAGAACATTCGAGCCTCATTACTCTCGCTCACGCAAGCTCTCTAAAAACTTTATTGTTCAGGTTCTGCACGCAATCTCAACAAAATGATGTTGATGAACCGCGAAACTTCTCAACCTTTGGGGTGTGCTCTGTGCTAACCATTTCGAACACCATTTTCGGGTATGACCTCAGCACATCAAAATCAAGCACTGACCATGACTCATACTACCATTTTCTGAAAAAAAAACATCACCCTGATGCTTAGAACAGAATAAGGACCGCCTGACAATATGATTGTTTGGACGCTTAAACTCCCAGCACTAATCGATGTATTATTTTCTCACAATATATCAAATGTATATATTTGTTGTTGTTGGGTGTCGGCGCATACAACGAATCGTGGCATACGGGTCTGAACCACACGCGACAAAAGGAAAGAGTCTGAGGCTCACGCGATAGGAAGGTATAGCATTAATGATATCATAACGTGTCACTCATTATAGTCCGAGACGGATTTCTTGAGCTCCGCATGGTTTGAATTTTACATCTGTCGGGGAAGACCTCATAAGTAAATTACAAACGGAACAAAAGCCATGTGCACAACTCATTTTTTTTCTTTTGCTCGTCACCTTTGTCGTGGTGGCTCTCTTTGCGGCTGCGCATTGGACAACAGCTCGCTCCATCTTAGCGTGGTAGCGTATCGCGGCTGGCCGCTCCATTGCGCTACGATTAGTGGTTGTTCTTCGGAAGTTGGTTCAACAAAATTGAGAGCAATGTTCATTGTGGCAGAAAAGCAGAGAGGTTGGCCTGAATATTTTTTCTGGCCTGCTACTCAGCGTTGTGAAAAGGGAAGGGTTGGAAAATAAAGGAAAGAGAAGATGCTGATGATCATGAGAAAGGTGGTGATGAACCGAAAATTTGGAAGTTCAAATCAATTTATAGTCTCTTAGAGAGTTCTGTCTCGCATAAAAACTTGTTCAGCACTTTCAGATTATCGCGCCTAAGACGAGGTTGTGTTTCCAACATAACTTTTGTAGAAACTTGTTCAGGACTCAACTGAATCAACATCATCACCATCATCATCCTGGCTATGCCCACGGCAAGGCAAATGTTTTTTTTCCCATCATACACTAATCAATCCAATCTTGTGCTTTCCGTTGCCACGTTATACCTGCGAAATTTTCAATCTCATTGGCCCACCTAACTTTTTCTCCGCTTCATGCGTCAGCCTTCCCTGGGAATCTTGTCAGTTAACCTTAATAACCAGCTATTATCCTGCCTACGTGCAACGTGCCCATCTCCACGTCGTCTTGATTTCAACTTTGATATCATTAGGGACAGTTTGTTACCTAACCCACTATGCTCTCTTCTTGTCTCTTAAGGCTACACCTATGATTTTCATTTCCATCGTTCCCTGCGTCGTCCTCAATTTAAGCTGAACCCTCTTCATAAGCTTCCAGGTTTCTGCTTCGTAGGTAAATACCGGCAAGATGCTTCTGGTATGTATCTTCCTCTTGAGGGCTAGGGGCAGATTACAATTCCTGATTTTCACCTATCGTAAAGTGTTGTTTTCTGTTGAGATGTTGCACATTACTTTAGTTTTGTGCATAATACTTTTCAGATCTACTCATTTGCTTTCCGTGTGCAGTTAAGTAATCATGCGAGTTAATTCATCCGCCGAGTGACTCAAGGCAATGTCACAAGAAAAACTGAGGTTACCAAGATACTCTCCATTAACTCTTATTTTTAACTCTTCCCAATCTAGGGTACTAAATACCTCCTGTTACCCCGTGGTGAATAGCATTGGGGAGATCATGTCTCCCCGCCTTGCATCCTTATTCATTGGGATTGTGTCGCTTTCATTGTGAAGAACTATGGTGGCTGTGGATCGACTGTATATATTTTCAGTACATTTATGCAGGGTTATTCGATGCCTTGATGCCGTAGTGCTTTCACTACTGCTGATATCTCGACTGAGCCAACACCTACTCGTAGTCTATAAAAGCTACGTATAGCGATTGGTTGTATTCCGTGCATTTCTCTAATACCAGAATTTCAGTACGAATATGGTGTATTATGAAGAATCCTGTACGAAAACCTGTTTGGTCCTTTGATTGATTGAACTTTATTGTCACCTTATTCTATTACGTATTATATTTTTAAATTCCTTATATAGAACGAACAGTAAGCTAATTGCCCTGCAGTTTTTCAAGTACTTGACGTTTATTTTTTTATAGATTAAAATGATGTTTGCGGTCTTTCTAGATTCTGGTACCCTTCCCGTCAAGAGACACCTCGTATATAAGGTGGCCAATCTTTCTGACAAAATTCTTCGCCATCTTTCAGGAGCTCCGTCGTTACATTATCCTCACCAGTGGTCTTCCCTCTTTGCATTCCTTCTATGACTTTCGTTACTTCGCCTGTCGTTATTGGTAGGATGTCGGATTCCTCTGGAATATTATTGTTTCTGACGATGTTATTGTCGGTGTTTCAGGTTCTGTACAGCTCTCTGTAGAACTCCTCGACCACCTCGACTATCCAATTTATATTGGTTTCGACATTACCTTCCTTGTTCCTCAATGCCTATGCACAAGTCAGCCTTCACAGTTTTTAGGCTTCTGCGGCTTTTTACAGCCTGCTCCATTCTTTCCATGTTATCTCTTCTGATGTCATCTACCTTATGCCTATTGACCAAATTTGAATACTCAACTAGCTCTACTATGTCAGTTGCAATCGAGGCTTTCATGGTATGTTGTCTTTCAATAAGATATTTAGTTTACTGGGATAATTTGCCAGTGACCTGTACAGTGGCAGTACCTCCGACTTCCGTTTCGTACTCTTTGATGATACTAGTTAGAATATGGTTCGTTATGGCAACGCTACCGTCGGTTATCTTGTTCAGTGTCTCGAATCTAACCTGAAGTGAAAATCTGAATTCTTGGACTTTCCCTCCCACCGCTAGTCCATGAATTGGCTTTTTGCGTATCAGTTTTCGTCTTTGCTTTTTTAAATATAGGTGAATACGAGCTCTAATCATTTTATGGTCACAGCATCTGATCTTGCCAACTTCTGCTACATCCTCTACAATGCCTTAGTGTGCGCACAGAATGCAACCTTTTTCATTTTAGTTTCGCCATTAGGGCTTTGCCACGTTCACTTACGTTTAGCCTGTTTTCTGAAGAAGATACTAAAGATCCCTAAATTAATTAACGTTCTGCAAACTCTATTAACAACTCCTCTTTGGCATTTTAAGGGACGATTACATATTCCCCCACTGCGTGGTCTGCGGCCTATTTCTTGCCTACTTTGGCATTAGAGTCCCCCATCAGAGTAGTATACGATGTCTTTACTTTATAAATGGCTGACTCTATCTCTTCATAGAAGTGATCATCGTGGCTCGATACAGGTGCGTAGGCCTGTACCCCCTTCATACTGTACCTCTTGTTGACCTAATTATGATACTTGCCACCCTCTCACTGATGCTATAGTATTCCTTTATGCTGCCAGTGATATCCTTGTGTATAAGAAATACCACCTCTAGTTCTTTTCTGTCAACTAATCCACAGTAGTATATGACGTGTCCGTTCTTCAGCACTGTATGAGCCTCACGTGTCCTCCTAACTTTACAGAGCCCTGTTACATACCACTTAACATCCTCTAATTCCTCAAATAGCGCAGCTATACTAGCCTCACTAGATAGCGTTCCAGCGTTGAAAGTAGCCAAGTTCAGACTCCAATGGTGGCCTGTTCGGACCCAGAGATTCTTAGCACCACTGCGTCGCAGGTCTAACTGCCGCCTTGAACAGTTGCCTCGCTGCTGCTGCGTATACTGAAGGCCAAGGAATAATTCTATCTATCTATCTATCTATCTATCTATCTATCTATCTATCTATCTATCTATCTATCTATCTATCTGTCTGTCTGTCTGTCTGTCTGTCTGTCTGTCTATCTATCTATCTATCTATCTATCTATCTATCTATCTATCTATCTATCTATCTATGTATGTATGTATGTATGTATGTATGTATGTATGTATGTATGTATGTATGTATGTATGTATGTATGTATGTATGTATGTATGTATGTATGTATGTATGTATGTATGTATGTATGTATGTATGTATGTATGTATCTATCTATCTATCTATCTATCCACCTACGACTTTCAGCTCTCCTGGCCGTTTCAATGATGGTATCGATACCATCTTGGTATGACATAAAATGACTATGAAGAACAAATTTGACTAGTCAGAACATAAAAATTACAATATGTCATGAATGTCATGATTTACATTTCATCATCCTGCATCTCCTGCGGTGGTTTTTTTCACATGGCATGTAGCAAAACTATTATGGAAGGATATGATTGCATGGCGAACACAAGCGACAGACCCTAACATAAATATTATGACACGCATGTCATGTAACATGACTACATGCCACGCTCATGATGCGTTCGCAGCTGTTTTGATAGCATCACATATACGAAATTTGATATCACGGTACGTGAATGAATGACGAAGTTATGTGACTTGTGCAAACATGATTATCACGAGATGTGTCTCATGTAACAACATGAGTACATGCCATGCTCATGATGCGCTGTCGGCCGTTTCGCTAGCTTCACTTATACCAAATTTGGTATTACGGGACGTGAATGAATGACGAAGGTATGATACTCATGCAAACATGATAAACAATAAATGCTTGTCATGAAACAATACGACTACTTGCCACACTCATGATGCACTTGCGGCCATTTCGCTAGCTTCACATATGCCAAATTTGGTATTACGTGACGTCAATAGATGACGAAGGTATGTTATTGATGCAAAACATGATAACCATGAGATGCGTGTCATGTGAGAACATGTCTACATGCCACAATCAAAGCGCCAATAGATTTCGACGTGGCTCGGTGCGCGAACTCGCCGGCGTTCATTTCGTCGCGTCATGCCGGTGTTGCCACGCCAGGCGCTGGTCCAACCATATACTCGCAGGCACGCGCCGCGCTGCGTTGCTTTGACGAATGCGTTTTTCAGCGCGTCCGGCGTCCCTCCGTCACAAAAAGAGGGAGACGCAGTTTTTTCTAGGTAACGTATCGGCGCGAAATGCAGCATGTCGCACTTTGTGCCGGTTGCTGTCGGGCCGCGCCAACAGACGCTGGTCACGACAGTCACGCCTGGCGTCAGACAATAGAGTGCACGTGTTTTGCTAACGTAGCGTCGCTGTGCCCAGCGAGCACGCGCGTCAACGCTACATAGGAGTGTATTGGGCCGTTCATGATGCGTTCTCGGCCGTTTTGCTAGTAGTAGTAGTAGTAGTAGTAGTAGTACAAAACTTTATTAAATACATAATCCAGACAGGCTTGAACTCCAGTGCCCCGAGGAATATACGGGGTGGAGAGCGAAGTCTGTCCGGCAGGGTGGTGCCCCTATTCCAGGGCCCCACTGGCGCGAGCCATCCGTTAAGCTCTTTGGATCAGTCGCAGCTGATCTACTAGGGCTAGGCTAGACAGCAGCGCCCCCCATTCCTCCCACGTGCCAGTGGTATCGTGCTCTTCGTCGTGCTCTACACGCTCCCACGTGATGTGAAAGAGTGTTGGGGTGGCTCCACACCACGGGCACATATCTCTGTACGCCGTGGGGTAGATCAGGTGAAGAGGGTGCAGATTTATGTAAGTGTTAGTCTGTATTTTTCTTAGCGCTGTTGCCTCCGCAGCGCTGAGCTTGCTGTGAGGACGTGAATACAGCTGCCTGTTTTCTCTGTAGTACTATGAAGTCTTGGTTTGGATTACCTTTTATTAGGCCCGGGAACCGGCAGCCGACAGCTACGACGAATGAGCCAAGATGATGATGCTACGCGACAACGATGAGGATGCATGAGCCACACATGATCATGATGATAATGTACCGGCGAAAAGGATTCGTATACTAAATGCCCACATCAATTCCCCCACGTGAAAGCGGCCAGCCTGGCCGCGGCAACTCAAGGGGACAGAGAACGTCGCATGAAGGGCTTCATACGGCAGACATGGACGACCTCTGTGGTTCGATAACGGCGATCTGCTGGGGCTACAAGTAGCGTCACGCGATAATTCACTGGTGAAGTCTCTTCAAGAACTGTTTACGGCCCGATAAACCGAGGCTGAAATTTGTCACACAAACCAGGTGTGCGAACAGGCATCAAAAGGAGTACTTCGTATCCAGGTTGGAAGGATACAGCACGATGCGATTCATCATAACTAGCTTTCTGTCTTGCTGGCAGGCTTCAGTGTTCGAGCTCGTTGGCGGCACTGTGTGAGTCGTGAAACGCATTCCTCTGAAGAGGATGGAGATGAATTCGCTTGGCAGGTAAAGAAAAAGACGTCGAGGAAAGAAGTAGGGGAGCGTTCACAAACTAGATAAAATGGCGAGTAGCCGGTTGTTCGCTGAATGGCCGTATTGTAGGCGAAAGTGACGAATGGTAGAACAACGTCCCAGTTTTTGTGGTCTGGTTGAATATAGGCGGCGATCATGTCAGCAAGAGTGTGGTGGAATTGCTCAGTGAGGCCGTTAGTCAGGGGATGATAACTAGAGGCAGTCTTGCGAGTGGTGCCGCAGGCGTGAAGAAGTTCGTTCACTAGTTGTGAAAGAAAGGCCCTTCCACGGTCACTGAGCAACACACGTGGAGCACCATGACGCAGTATAATGGCTCGGAGGATGAAATCGGCAATCTCAGAAGCTGAACCAGTAGTAACGGATGCCGTCCCGGCGTAGCGCGTCAAATTGTCAATGGCTGTTACTATCCACCGGTTTCCAGCAGCACTGACTGGGAGGGGGCCATAAAGATCGACGCCTACAATTTCGAAATGTGTGGCTGGGCACGGAAGAGGCTGTAGTGTACCGGTGGAAGCAGATGTTGGTAGTTTTCTACATTGGCAGGTAGTGCAGGACCCGACATACCGAGCTACACTAGTGGCAATACCTGGCCAATAAAACCGACTTCGAAGGCGATCGTAGGTTTTATGGTAACCAAGGTGACCAGCAGTCAGATGGTCATGAAGTGCCCTGAGGACTTCAGACCGAAGCGATCGGGGTAGAACGGGAACCCAGCGCTGACCGTCAGGATGGTAAATTTTGCGGTACAGCACCGAGTTGTCCAGCTTAAATTGCGAGAGTTGGTGACGGAGCCTTGCATTACGTGGACGGGAACTGCCAGTGAGGTAGCCTATAATACGTCGAGAGTATGGGTCAGCCAACTGTCGAGAAAGAAAATCGTGCGGGTCGTCCGAAGGCAGCTGGTCCATAGAGGCGAGAGAGGAAACCGCGGTAGACGTGGACTCCGAGGGCGTGTTGTGCAAATTGATGGCGGAAAGCCCGAGTGGAGTCGCTGGTAGTGGGCAGCGAGAAAGAGAATCGGCGTCACTATGCTTCCTGCCACACTTGTACACGATCTCAAAATCATATTTTTGGAGGCGTAGAATCCAGCGTCCGAGGCCTCCCGACAAGTTCTTGAGTGTCGAAAGCCAACATAAAGCATGGTGGTCGGTCACAATGGTGAAATGGCGGCCATGCAGATATGGACAAAATTTCTGTACTGACCAAATGATGGCGAGGCACTCCTCCTCGGTGATCGTGTAGTTCCTCTCGGCTGCGGAGAGGACGCGGCTGGCGTATGCAACGACTCGTTCTCGCGAAGAGTTTTCGCGTTGCAGGAGCACGGCTCCTAAACCGCGGCCGCTAGCGTCTGTGTGCAGGAAGGTCGGTGCATCATCGTGAAAATGAGCAAGTAAAGGGTCGGTCGTGAGGGCACTCTTCAACCTGTCAAAGGCCGATTCACATTCCTGAGACCACTGAAAGGGCATACCGGAAGCAAGTAGCTTATGAAGTGGTGCGGCTATGGAGGCAAAGTTTTGTATGAATCGCCGAAAGTAAGAGGTGATACCAAGGAAACTTCGCAAATCTTTTGGTTTGTCAGGGCGAGGGAAGCGAAGTACTGCAGCAGTTTTATCAGGGTCTGGACGAATTCCGTCCTTGCTCACAACATGACCGAGTACCTTGATAGATCTGCTGGCGAAATGGCACTTTTTGGTGTTAATTTGAAGATCAGCGCCCGCAAGACAAGTCAGGACCTCATACAAGCGTTGCAGATGTTGAGGAAACGTCGATGAAAAGACAACAATGTCATCGAGGTAACATAGGCAAGTCATCCATTTCAGGCCACGCAGCACGGTGTCAATCATGCGCTCAAAAGTTGCGGGCGCATTGCATAGACCGAACGGCATAACATTGAATTCGTATAGGTCGTCCGGGGTTGCAAACGCAGTTTTTTCTTTATCATCTTCGTGCATGTGGATTTGCCTATAGCCGGAACGCAAGTCGAGGCTCGAAAAGTATTCAGCACCCTGTAAGGAATCTAGGGCGTCGTCGATGCGTGGCATAGGGTATACGTCCTTCCTAGTGATCTTATTGAGTGCTCGGTAATCGACACAAAATCGTAGGGAACCGTCTTTTTTGCGTACCAGAACGATGGGCGACGACCAAAGACTGGTTGAGGGTCGAATTATCTCCCGTTGGAGCATATCGTCTACGTTTTCTTCAATGATTTTTCGTTCGGCTAGAGAGACGCGGTACGGACAGCGGTGCACAATGGATGTTCCGTCTGTCTGAATACGATGTGCTGTAGCACTCGTCTGGCCCGGGGTGGATGAATGAACGTCAAAGGAGTTTGCATGCTTTTCCAACAAATGAAGCAGCTGCTACTTCTGTGAGTCATTCAAGTCTTTGCTGATGGCTGCTGTAAAGGCCGAGGAAGCAGCATGATCTGCAGGATTGCCTTTAGAGGAGACAGGGGTAAGAGGCACAACGCACACAGGCTGCAGATCGGCAACGCAGGCGACAATAGTGCCCCGTGGCAGTAAAATTTTATCTTGTGTGGTGTTGGTAGCAGCGAGGACAGTTGATCCATTGTTGAAGCGAGCCACACCTTATGCCAGAGATATGCCTTTATTAAGGCAACACGGTGACGAAGTGACCAAAATGTCACCAGAGTCGACGTCGTTGGACAAAACTGTAACTAATTGATGTTCGTTTGGTGGTAACTCGATGTCTACTGCAGCGATGAGTCGAAGTGGCCTGTAGGTTTCGTCGTTGAGCAAGTGGTCCGTGTCAGTAAGATGGACGACACGTTGTGCACAGCAAATAGCCGCAGAAGCAGAGGAAAGAAAGTCCCAGCCTAAAATGAGTTCATGGGAGCACGGGGATAGCACAGCAAATTCTATATGATGAAGAATTCCGTTGACTAGTACACGGGCAATACAGAGAACTGAAGGGCGAATCATTGTTCCCTGGGCTGTAACCAGTGTCGGTCCATCATAAGGCGTCGTGACTTTTCGAAGACGGGCACACAAATCAGCATGAATAACAGAAAACGCAGCTCCAGTGTCCACCAAAGCATCAACGTCCACTTCCTCAACAGTGACCGCAATCATATTGTAGGGGCGCGCTGGAGGAATTGGAGTCCTGTGTTGGAATGCAGTTTGTCCTCCAAAAACTGCATCGCTTAGTTTTCCGGACGCCAATCAGAAGTAAGGGAAGCAGGCTGAAGAGGAGAAGAAGAGCGCTGGTAAGGCGACGGTGAACGGCGTCGGGTTGATCGGTGACTACTGCGCAGTTTACCCGATGCTGGCGGAGATGGAGACCGACGCGGCGGTGATGAATAACGGCGGCCCTGGTACAAGGCTCCTGCGGTATAGTTCCATTCACGTATGTCATACCCTCGGCGCTCGTCTTGCTGGCGCTTACGGCAAAAGCGTGCAATGTGACCACGATAGCCGCAATAATAGCACGTAGGCCGAGTCGATTGATGAGGAGGGTAGTAGCTTGCGCTAACTGCACCAGGAGAGAGAGAAGTCCGAGGGACAGGTGACGGCTCACGCGGTGGTGATGAAAAGCTCGTGGGAAAGCTTGTGGGAGGTGCGGCAGCAACCGACGCGTACGTTCGTGGCGGGGACGTCGAGCTGACGGTGCCTGGTGGTGCGGCGGCGGTTTGGGGGAACGATGGTAGAGTACGAGAGACAATGGGCTGCAGGTTGGCCATGTGGGTCATGGACGTGAGCTCTTCCCTGATGACATCCTGCAAGGACGTTGAAGAATACTGAATGGGACACACTGAAAATAGTCTGAATCCCATTTATTCCAATTCTTTACGCATAATCGCCCTTATCGTGTCTCGCAGGTTTGGATCAGTCGTAATACGGGCCGCGTCACTGTCTGGTTGTAGGCGCATAGACTCAAGTTCTTCGAGGCGCTGACAGGTTGTCGCAACGTCAGCAACGGTAGCCGGATTCTGGATTGCAAGGGCATTGAATGTGACGGGTGCAATCCCCTTAAGAAGCTGGAGTACGTTGTCTGACTCTGTCATTGGGGTTTCAACCCGGCGGCAAATTGAAAGAACATCCTCGATGTAGGATGTATACGACTCCCCGATGTGCTGTTTCCGAGTCGCGAGAGCCTTCTTTGCGAGAGCCGAACGAACAGCCAGTGTGCCAAAGACATGGCGAAACTGATCTTTGAAGGCTGACCAGTCGGGGATGTCGATGAAGTGGTTGAGGAACCACGTCTTCACGACACCCGTGAAGTAGAATGACACGTGAGCTTGTAGGTGTTATCCCACCGGTTAGCAGCGCCGACACGTTCGAAATCGTCCAGCCATTCTTTCACATCTTCCCTGCGCATACCAGCGAAGGGATGGGGCTCACGCTGGAGGCTGTTGAGGACGTGAGAAGACGCGGCACGTGGTGGTTGAGTGGGAACGGCTGCAGCACCAGCCTCATCTTGGTGCCACATATTTCCGGACACATGGCCCAAGCGGCGACCTGAACGTAGCTCAAGGGGGTAGAGTGGCCGAGAGGATGGCGGGGGATCTAACAGCACTCTCCACCACGTATGAAGTCTTGGTTTGGATTACCTTTTATTAGGCCCGAGGAACCGGCAGCCGACAGCTACGACGAATGAGCCAAGATGATGATGCTACGCGACAACGATGAGGATGCATGAGCCACACATGATAATGATGATAATGTACCGGTGAAGAGGATGCGTATAATAAATGCCCACAGTACTTTGAAGTTGTTGCGAAGCAAGGGTCCAGGGGTGTAAGGTCATAACTTGCATTGGCTTGAGTGGCTCGGTGATTTGTGAAGCCTCGAGCCGCCTCGTCCGTGCGCAGGTTCCCTGTCACGCCCTCGTGCCCCGGTGCCCTAGTCACAGCCTGTACGTATTTCACTGTGAGGTCCCAACCTGTCCCAACCAATATACGGAGCGCTTGTGCTCCAATTTTGCCCTCTAGATAGGTTCTGCAAGCTTTTTGCGAATCTGAAATGATTGTTAATGGAGCGTTTTGCGTCCATCCCTCTTTTATTGCGAGTGCTATGGCAACTTATTCTGCTTGTGTTGTCGACGCCTGATCTATTGAAGCGCAGGCTGTAATTTTCCCTCTATGGTCGGTGGCTACACACACATATCTCTTTGCATCGGTCTGATAAGGCGCGGCATCAGTGAATCTGGCCGTGTTCAAAAATCTTGTCTTTTTGTCTATGTAGTCAGCCCTTGCCTTTCTTCTTCCAGCATGCAGAGTAGGATCCATGTTGCTTGGTATTGACAATACGGTGTACCATTTTCTGAATTCGCTTGGTACTTCTTTAGTTTCTTGGTGTGTTTGTAATAAAGTATCGTGCCCTTGTTTTGTTAGGACTGCTATGCCCGTTGGGATCTGGAGAAGGCGATTTTCTTGCGCTAGTAACTGGGCCTCGGATAATTATTCAATTGTGTTATGAAGACCAAGCGCCAGCAGCTTGTCGTTTGAAGTATTCCGTGGTAATCTCAGGGCTGTCTTGTAGGCCATTCTAATTATTTGGTTTGCTTTTTCCTTCTCTTCTCTGTTCATAATTTGATACGGAAGCGCGTATGTAATGCGACTGATGACGAGGCTTTTGACCAATTTTAGAGTATGTTGTTTTCTCATGCCTTTATGGTTGTTTCTTATTCGCGAGATCATGCGTGAGATCTGCTGTGCTGATGTTTTGAGTTGATTTAGTGTGTGCAGACATCTCTGATGAGCTTGAAGCCACATTTCTAGTATGCGTACGGCATCTTTCTCCGGAATGACATTTCCGTCGAGCTTGACTTCCAGCATTAGATTCGGGTCGATCCTCCGTGCTTTTCTTTTCGTGAAGCGAATGAGCTCTGACTTTTCGGCTGAGCACTGAAGACCCCGTACCCTTGCGTACTTTTCTATGGTGTTAGCTGCCTGTTGTAAACTATCTTCGTTCTCTGCTAGGCCGCCTGTGGTTGTCCATACCGTAATATCGTCTGCATATATCGCATGTTGTAGACCGGCAATATCTTTGAGTTTTCCTGCGAGGCTTGTCATGGCGACATTGAAATCTGTCGGTGAAATGACCGCTCCTTGGGAGTGTTCTTTTGTTTGGAGGTTTATTGATGTTGGATTTGTAATCTCCCAGCTTGATTGTTGCAGTCCAGTTACTAAGAAAACTTTTGATGTGGTCGAACATTCGTTCTTCACAGTTAGCTTCCTCCAGACCTTCTAGTATTGCTTTGTGACTGATGTTATCATAGGCTCCCTTCATGTCAACTGCCATAACGACGTTTTCCCCAACCTTAGAGATGTCCATTGATACTTGCTCTTTTAAAAGTAGTAGAACATCTTGCGTAAAAAGGTGTGAGCGAAAGCCAAACATAGTTTCGGGCATGAGGTTGTTGTTCTCGAGATGGTTGAGGAGCCTGGTGTTCACCAGTTTTTCAAAGATTTTTCCTAAGCAGGACGTGAGCGAGATAGGTCTCAGGTTCTCAATGGCAAGTTGTTTCCTTGTTTAGGCACCGTGATCACAATCGCATGTTTCCATTCTGGTGGGACAGTTCTAGCCAGCCAATGTTTGTTTATGTATTTAGTGAGAGCTTCAATGGCTTCGTCATTCAGGTTCCTAATCATACCATTGGTGATTTTTTCTGCACCCGCGGCTGTGTTCTTCTTGTTACTAAATATGGCTGCTTTTTTTCTCTGCGTCCGTAAAAGGCTTGTCTAAATCAGGTTGTGTTGATCCTGTATACCATGAAGGCGTTGCTGCGTCTTCCCCAAAGCATTTTTTATGCATGGCTTGAATGAGGTCCTCTTTTGTACCTGGGTATAAGTGCAGCAATCGTTCAACGGCTTTACTGTTTTCATTTTTTGTCTTCATGGGGTCTATCATGGCTTTCAGTATGTTCCATGTTTTGACCGTACTCAGCGTTCCATCGAGGGAATCACAGAAATTGACCCAATTAGTTGCAGCTAGTTGATTGGCATAAACCTCTGCGCGCTGGGTGATATCTTTGATTTTTTCTTTCAATTCACGGTTACGTTTCTGTCTTTTCCATCTTTTCGTAAGACTTCTTCTTGCTTCCCAAAGATGTAGTAGGTGTGAGTCGACCTCAGGGGCATTGCTTGATCGCGTTATTTCTTCACTGTACCTTTCTTTTTGACGCCTTATTTCGTCACACCAATCACTCAAGTTTGTTATATCTGAGGCAGTCAACCTTTGTTCTAGTGACTTTCTCAACGCATGCCAATTAGTTATTTTGGCAACGCCAATCTTTTAGGGACGAAGCTCCTTATAGCGGCACCTGTTCGTCCCCGGTAGTATGTAACAAGTATAATATTTTTACCTCCAAGGTGGTGCCGGTGAGAGGCTTCTTCTGTGCGTTGTTGAACAATAAAAAAATAGTGCTCAATGTACCTGTCAATAGCTGCTAATGGGGAATGAGAGACAGAAGCATACGGCTTTTAGTTAACGCGCAGGCTGCGATCACCATTAGCAGCCATTGGCATGTACATTGAGCACTATCTGACAAGAAAGGGTTGCTACGTTATACTCGCTGGGTGTAACCTCCTTAGCTTTAGAAAGGTTTAGCGAGCGTTGAGCCGCAGTGCCATGAATACATTGAAGTTGTATATAGCATGAATGAACTCGAGGTGGTTAAAAATGGGAAGTAGATACGAAGCGCAAGCCGTAAAAAAGTGAAAGCCGAATTCTCCGCCTCTCATTTCCCATTAGCAGCCATTGGCATGTGCATTGAGCACTATCTGACTGAAAAAGTTTGC